>NC_052678.1:6750000-7366875 GCF_016802725.1 Solenopsis invicta
GTGTTCCCTATTTTTTTTTGAGTAGTGTATTTTAGTATTATATTTTAGTATTATGTTTTAGTATTATATTATAATAAATTTTTCTATAATAAATATATTTTAAAATAATTGTTAAAAAAATATTCTTTGTTAAAAATAATCATTACTTACAAAAACAAAAAAAGTATTGTAAATTATACGCCTTTTCTTAACAATAGAATTGATATTTTTCTCTGTGTTTTAATATACTAAGAATAAAGTAATTATATTAAGTCACGCAAATTTCCGTGTTAATTAAAGAATTTTGTAAATTAAATAAATTGTAAGCAGCATTCGAATACTCTGAAAGATTACCGATGCTGATTCGTTCGAATCATGATTCAAACAATAATAATACATAATTCTATGATAAACCGATACGGTAGAGAGATATACGATACACGGATCTAGAAATATTTAATCTTGTGTATGGGAAGAAACAATGTATTACGCAAAAATTGTTACTATTATTATACTTACGAATTTGATATACATTTCAAAAAAGAAAGTGGAAAAAATTTGTTTTCTGATACTCCTATTATATTGATTCTGTTAAATTAATTAGCAACTATCCAGTCGACACTAATTATCAGTTACATTATATCTGTTAAAATTTCGTAATGTAATTACGAACGTGTGTTATATCACATTTGCTTTGTTGAGTGTGAAATATTAACATAAATATGTATAACTGATACTCGGTGTCGACCAGCTATTGAAAGAATAACTACTTTCACGTATTTCATTATTTTTTTTAATTATTAATGAGCAAAATAAAATATTTCAAGAATAAATTTCTTTTGAAAACGAATACATTACAAGAGAAAAATCAACATTAATTCGATATATTAATATTGATTCTGATCTTCTCAAGATTCTCTTGCAATAAATAAATACTAAAAATCGACAAAAAAAAGTACTAACATATAGTTAAATGTAAATATAAATAGTTATTTAACTCCGTTATCATTTTGAATTGCCGTACTTGTTTATATTACAAGTTAAATTAAACTGTAATTTAATTGTAACGATTGTATGTTAATGTAGCTTGTCCATGTTAATTTTATACACGCCGAGTGTAAATGCGTCTAAATTGTAAAATACCTTCATCGATACCCTTACGTCCTTTCATATTAAACCATGTGGGAGAAACTTGAATAAATCATCATCGAGATGATGGAGTAACAAAAACAGCACGAATAAACGAAATGTCTTCATTCTTTCCTTCTCCTCCACGGGGATGACAGTATAAGCGCGATTAGCAAGGTGCGTAACCTACGACACGCTCACGAAGGTGTTCGATCGTAAGAAACGATATAAGGCCCTCTGATGGCGGTGCGGCCTCAGTTTGTCGACTGGTGCCTCGCGAAAAAGGTGCTCACACTCGCACGTTCTTCTACCTCGATCTAATTGTCTTTTATTTTATCCCTTCTTTTCTTTCTTCCCTTTTCGGTTACCTCGCGAATTCAGCCCCGTCTCTACAGTGAAACTTTTGCACGCACTTTTTTCGCATCGGGGGGATTTTGCAACGACAGAGGCGACACGTAGAGTAGCACAGTGAGTATTAAAATGATTTTACGTGCGTCGCGTGCGAATTGTTATCATCGCGAATAGTTACGCAATTTATTGTCTATGAAAAACATTCCTTTAGATCTACGATAGTAAGTTAATTTCCGTCTTTTTTATAACATCATAATAATAATTATCAATTTTTATGCATCTTGTTATGCAAATTGTAAGGGCGTATTTGGCAAAAGATTTTTAAACAAGACATTGATACGAAAAAAATAGATTTTACGTTTCGTTATGTAATGAAAGTTATACGAGTCAATATAATATGTTGATATTACAACATATAATAATAATAATAATATGTTATACATACATATGCTATAACACGTGCCATTTTTTAGAGTAAAATCTCAGCTGGATTTTCACTTTTTTCCAATGAGATTCCGCTCCAAAAAATTTAGAGAAATAATATTGTTATTATTATTGTTATGTGTAAACTAATGCACTCAATAAAATTATTATTATTATTATTATTATTATATGTTGACTGTTTATAGAATACGTATGCATGTATAAAATATGTAATAAAAACCAAAGAGAATAAATTAACAAATAATTTTTAAAAAAGTATTATAATTATAATTAATAATATAATTATAATATAATTAATATTATAATTATAATACAATCACTGTACAATTTTTGCATTTATGATAGAAAAAGATAAAAGTGTCATAATTCAAGAAACGATAAGTTTGTTTTTTATTGCTGCACTGGATTGCATTAGAATTTTCTTTCTCACTTTCACCAAATTTCAAACACATGCCTATTTCTTTAAGTACAGAAAATCTACACTAGCTTAGCTATTAAAAAATAGGCCTAATTTAGTGCTTTTCGTGAATCCCTATTAAATTGTATCAGTATATCTATCTTTGCCAAATAATACATACAATAGATACATGTGCGCAAAAAGTTAAACACATTGACATTATATACATATAAATATGATTATCAATTATATTGAATCACGTCCAGAAAAAATAAGTAATAAAATATGACAGAAAGAGTGCCACGTTAATATAAATGAATGATAAATTTCCAACCTCGTACATTATTATGTCATACATCAATACTGACTCTAAATTCCATTTAGAATAATTAATATCCTAGTAGTCTCATTCAATCATTTGATATTACTTAATTTTACTATAATTTATCTCCTAATTCCATTTGTGTTCGTGTACAATCAAGCTTTGTCTAAATTGCTTTTTTTCCGTCCAAACTTATTGGACGAAATTAAAAAGCTTAAAGAAAAAAGAAATTTATTGAATTTTAGATTAAATTTTTGTTAAAGTTATAAAATATAAATGTTAATAATCTATTGAAAGAATACTTGTCAATCTACTTGTCAATTATTTTAATAGAATCCAATAATAATTTGTTTTTTTAAACATGTCAGTAATTGATTTTTTAACAATTATATTTTAATTAAATACTTAATAATGACAGTTAATAATTATCTTTAACTAAACATTTTATAATTATATTTAATTATATAGTTAAGAATTATATTTGTCTTAAATGTTACACATGAAATAAATTCTCCCAAATCAAGTCGCAGATATAAATATTTTAAAGTTTTGTCAACAAAATATAACATTTGCATCTAATACATATAATAAATTTATATTCCAATAATTTAATATACTTTTATGTGCATGTCATATACGAATAAATTATTCATCTGATTCATAATTTAATTAAATAATAAAATTATTCAAATCTTAATTCTGATTGTGTAGTGCACAAAAAGTAAGCAAATACATGTTTTTTCTGTCAATCTCGGTAAGATCGTACTTTGTTCCGAACGCCAACAGAGAACTCGTTCGTCCTTCGCAGATTTTTTCTCGATGGCACATTAGCGTGCTTGAGAATCTATTTTTCTTCGTTCCTTAAGGTCGGGCGAATTCCTTTGCGCGGGCATAAAAACGTTGTACGTAATTGAAGGCGAATTAAAATGTGCCCACACGGACACACGCATACGCGCGTTACGCGACATTTATCGAGGGCACGTGCGTTAAGTAACGGCTTAAAAGCGTCGCAACTTACTTTCGTTATCAAATAAATGCGGGAGGATGCACCTGACTCGTCAAGCAAATGGCAGTCTTAAGAGAACGATTCGAATTGCATCACGAGCCGAGCGCGAAGCTCTATATTGCGAATCATTTTTTCACCAAATCAATTTTTCTTTCGCGCTTCGAAATTCGTGTCGCCGTTCATCGAAAAATTACACGAGAACGTTTGAAATTTATTATAAAACACGAGTTCGAAAGAAAACATAAACTTTTAGTGGTGAAGGACGAAGAAGAAGAAAAAGAAGAAAATCCCCGCTCGGTGCAAGAAGGATGCGGCTCCGCGGTTGATGACGATGTCACGGAAATTCCACGGTGATTACCGTACTTTTCGACATGATTTACGACCGTGTGTCGAAACATGTTTGAAAATTCTATGTTGCGCGTCTCGCTGCCTTGCGCGCTGTATGGATGAAAAGTATTCGTACAATCGAACACAAACAATTTTAAAAGACACATAAACAGCCCAGAAAATTGGCCGTAACGTTAGATCGTCGAAAAGCGAGAAGCGTTCCGTGACGTTTTGCGAATCAAAATATTTTACGACGAGCGGATTAACGGTAGCAGCGGTACTATTTCTTATTGAGATCACTTATACAACACACAAGGGCAACCTATAATCAAGAAAATTTGTTAATGTTACACTCGCGAGGAAAGTGAGATTGTAAGTTACAAGAAAATCGCTCTACATCGCGATACGCGATTATACAAACTTACGACTTTGTGTAACAAACACACACGTCCCTTCGGCAATAATAAACATTTACGAGAGGTAAGCCAAGAGATAAAAAGTCATCTGCGCATCTCGTCATTGATTATGATAAATATCGTAATATCTCAAGGAAAGGAAAGAATCATCTTGGTTGCCGATCGGAGATGCGTCTGTTTGATGCATCAAGCACGCTACGTTTGATCGTAGATAAGCTCTCGCACCGTCGCGCCGCGCCGCGCGTCGTCGCCAACAGGTGTCGATGTCTAAATGTTATACGCATCATTAAAAATACCTTCAATATTAATGGCCGTAGAGTTGCCGCATTGCTGCAGGTGCAGGTCGACTCTATTAACGCGGCGGAGTGGAGGAGCGAACAGGATTACAAGACGAGTATCGTATACAGTTACAAACGCGTGTGAGGAACCGCATTTTTCTGCGGTGAGAACGAGTTCTCAGTCGCATGCAGTCTTTAACGAGACGGCCACTTTTCCTTTCTGCAACAAGCGCGCGAGTTGCGAAATTCGCACACGGACCTAAACAAGTCGCGCGGGGCACTGCCCTCCCGTCGTTTTTCGTCAGAATAATGGGGATTTGTTTTTGTAAAAATTTCGCAAAAATGAGTATCGCGTTCTCGCGCCTAGGCCCCCCTTGCGAATCGCGGAACGGAGATATCCGAGAGAAGAGCAACGCCGAATTGGCCGTGAGATCAGAAATACAGGAAATACGCTTCGTTGTTTACGAGACGTGATCAAATCGGCAAAGGGAACCAGATTGACTGGTTTAATAATATATGCTTCAAATGCCAATCACTCTAGAATTGCTAAATCGTAAAAATACGAATTCCAGTTTGCAAGTATATTTGGTTATTTCCATGCCCTAGCTCTCTTGTTCAATTTTATTACAATAAAGTTGCAACAGTAACAAGCATTAACTTTCGCAAATGAACATTAAATTTATGGTCATCAGTCAAAGTTATTTCTCCATAGTACTAGAGTATATAGAAGTTACATAGGTCTTATTTACTTCGAAACTGATTTCTCATTAAAAATACGAATAAAGATCGTCATTTATTACCAGTTTCCAATTTCTGTAGTAACGTTTTTATGATTAAAAGCCCAAGATTAATTTCCATTTGTTTGACTGAACTTTATTCTCAAACTTAGAAAAAAATCCTTTATCCTTAGCCGTTAATTGCTCAAAGACTACTGAAGTCTCCTTCAGCACTCGTCATCTTCAAAAGATTGTAAAGAGATCTATACTCTCCATTCTAAGTTTGTTTAAAGAATCTGTAATTAAATCTGTAATTAACGGAACATTATTTAACATACCTTGAAAATATTACTAAAACGCAAACAGATGATCAATACTTGTCATAATATTGCTACTGTAGAATCAAGTATGTTTAGTTGGCTTTTATGCCATAGAAACGAAAGTCAAATATTGGCATATTTAATGCATTAAAAGTGTCGGATGAACATTGTACAATATTGTAATGGAATCATTGATGAAATCATTACATAGTCAAATTTTTATAGCATGTGCAACTGCACTGCGCATAATATTGAAATGATCATTTTTAAATACTGAACGAATTAAGCATGAAAAACTGAAATTATTCTGAAAATAATGGATTATAAAAAAGAAGATAATATAATACTAAATAACAAATTAAGCTTGGAAAACTCTAAAATTATTAAAAAAAAAATTGATTATAAAAATTTGATAAAAAACATTATAAACAATATAATATGATAGATGAAGGAAATTATCTTCTAGACTTGATTATATAATTAAAAATGAAAAAGATATAGCATCCTCGACTTTCTTGCCCAAATATTTTTGCATGCGCATTCCTTTTTTCTTCTATCTGGCGCGAGTAATATTCTTGTCGTCTTATTTCTGTACAAAAATTTTTTGCAAAAATAATAGAATCCTCTACATTCCTCCTCATGATTAATCGGAAACTTGTGAATCTTGAATAAAATAGTCGCATTTTACCAAAATTATCTTTGAAAATAATGTAACAAAATGTAAAAGTTAGACGAAGTGCAACGCCGCCGTTGACGTCAGCACTTTGTCAAGGCTGAAAAATAAAACCAGTATTCGCTACTGAGGAAAGATCGGTGGGAGCAAGAAGGGAGAGCAATATAAAATCTGCCACAAAGATTTCTGCTCGCGGGGGAAAAACCATTTAGATCACTGGTGTGTTTCCGATCCACTTCAAGCTCAGTGAAAGGACAGTAGTTTAACCTTCCGAGGAGGGACTTTGCGATCCATAGATTCTCGAAACTTTGCGTCGAACAGAGTAGAACAAAGTCGAATAGAGCTAACATCGAGTCGCGTGTCTCGTGAATCAAATCAACAGTTCATCGAGTTGTTCAAGCCGTTCCGTTTGTTTCTGTTGTGCGCTTCGCGATCTCAAAGTGACAAGAAAGAAAAATCACGATAACAGTGTGTGTGATTAATTATGCGTTTTGATTCACCGTTCTTCTTGAATAGTCATATTCTCATCAACTGAAAGAACAAATAATTTTACCAAGATTTCCAATATTTTGAATATAATTGATTTAAAAAAATTCTATTTTATCAAATTTTAAAAATATTTCTTTGACGTTTATACTTTTTTATGTCATTAAGTACGATTGATACAAAATTGAAAAGCAAGGTCTAATTAAAATCGCTGCGCTCCCGCAGATTGTCTATTTGTCTCTTTCTGATTTAATATAATTAAAAAAAAAAAATTTTTAATTAAATGTAGCACGTTTCTTATATTCCAATGTTTAATTATTAGACTATTGTAACCGATATTCTAAAATTTAATTTTTAAATTTAATATTCAAAATAAACCCCCCTCTTAAATCTTTTCTAATTGTCTGTGTCATAATTTCGCATACATGATAAATCTCACAGTTGACAAACGTCATCGACGACTATTAATTATATAATAAACATATGATTCTAACAGCTTCTATATTTCCTAGTTTTGCAACGGGCGTTACGCGCATTGCTTAAACCATGCACTTAAATCGCGTTGCTCAAGCAATAAATATAGTCTTTTATTTGAAACGATATCTAAAATAATCGGTCATCTTATGTAATAATATCAATTGACCTAAAACAGCACTGTTTTTTTCTCTACCACAAAACACGTCGGATTTGTAACTAAATAAAACGACATAAAGCACATTAAACCATGATTACAAACGTCTTCGCTTTAACAAGATTGAAGTAACAAAAACAATGATAAAGTACTTGGATTTTAGATGGCGCAATTAGTACAAATGATTTACGATGGTTATCGAGATCTGATGGACAACAAAAGCGATCCGAGGGTCAACGATTGGTTGATGATGAGCGGCCCATTCCCTACAATAGCGATTTGCTTGTCCTACGCATACTTCGTTAAGGTCTTGGGACCAAAACTGATGGAAAATCGAAAACCCTTCGAGCTCAGAAGAGTGATGATGTGGTACAATTTCTGTCAAGTATTCATCTCCATTTGGCTATTTAACGAAGTAAGTTGCCTAATGAATTCATACTTCATCTAAGAGAAACTCATCAAGATATTTTATCTTTTGTCTTGTGTTCGCAGGCTCTTTCAGGCTGGGGAGGACAATACTCCTTTAGGTGTCAACCAGTGGATTACTCAAACAATCCGCATGCATTGCGTATGGCACGAGGTAGCTGGTGGTATTATATGTCGAAGTTCATCGAGCTCACAGACACAATCTTTTTTGTATTAAGGAAAAAGAACGATCACATTAGCACTCTCCATGTCATTCATCATGGTGTCATGCCCTTATCCGTTTGGTTCGGAGTTAAATTTACCCCCGGTAAGCATACGATCGTTATCCTTAATTTAGAGAACATAATCGATTAATAAAATATAGATTCAAGACTGTGATTCGTATACAACAAATTAAATAGAAGATGGGCCAAAATGGTCATAGCAAGATCTTGGTGTTGAAATAATATTTCATATGCGGTGTTTATATACAGCTTAAAAATATTCCTGGCTGTGATAACATTTTTCGCAATTTTTTCACTTTCTTCGGGATAGGGGAAATTTTAGAGAAGCTAGTTAGCATCGGTATAATTGAAATTAATTTTTAATTTTAATTATATGATAATATTGTTTTCTCAAGTTTATTTTCAAAAGGTGCGTTTGAAACCGAAAAGTAACCGGCGCGCAGTATGAATGAATTTGGTAGCTGTATTGGTCCATCTTCTATTTAATATGTTGAATACAACCGATCAATATCCATCGTCTCGAAATTCGAGTCTATATACGAAATTTTACATTATCATCATCGATATGAGAAATCACATTTAATTTTGCAAATGTGCATATATAAATTTAAATTTTGCGAAATTGATTTCACATTCACTTTGATTAAAAACCTTTTTTTTCATTCTTTTCACTCTTAGACTGCTTAAAATAAGCTTTTCATTTTCTTCAATAATATTATTTAATGTATAAACTCAGGATTTTTCCGTAAACGAATTTGAAATAAATTTGAAATAATATTCAATTCCGTTGATAAAATTGATAAGACGCAGCTTCTCTTAATATTGATGATCTTCATATTTTGCAGGTGGTCACGCCACTTTCTTCGGTTTTGTGAACACTTTTGTACACATCATAATGTATTTGTATTATTTCCTGGCGGCGTTGGGACCGAAAATACAACCATATCTGTGGTGGAAGAAATATCTGACTGTTATGCAAATGGGCCA
This sequence comes from Solenopsis invicta, assembly GCF_016802725.1. Classification (NCBI taxonomy): domain Eukaryota; kingdom Metazoa; phylum Arthropoda; class Insecta; order Hymenoptera; family Formicidae; genus Solenopsis; species Solenopsis invicta. Next base: position 6,759,112 of record NC_052678.1, read on the forward strand.
GTTCGTTCTCATAATGCTCCATGCGTTCCAATTGCTTTTTATCGATTGCAATTTCCCGAAAGTCTTCGTCTGGTGGATCGGCATGCACGCCGTAATGTTTTATTTCCTTTTCCGTAACTTCTATAACGAAGCATATATTAAAAAACAAAAGGATATGAAAAACATGTCAGACAGACCAAAGAACGACAAAAAGGAACTGAACGTGCACAAAGAAGATCTCAAGGAGAACGAGAACGAAAAGGGCGTGATATACGCAAACCAGTACAAAATGGCCACTGGTTACATCTCAGACAGTGGTCTTAGGAATCGTGTTTTCATCTACAATCAAGGCTATAACGAATAACAAGAAATCTCCAATTCAAAAAGATTTCAATTGTGTGTTAAGCATTCAACTACGAATTATCATCGTTTAGAGCACTTTGCTACGTTGCACCACAGTTCATATCCTTTTGCCGTGATCGAATAAAAATAGTTTAGTAAATAGACAAAAGATATTAAAAGACATGAAAAAGGAGGCGAAAAGCGCATTGACGACTACCGCAATTATTGAAAGTCTGATCTTGGTAGCGTTCCTTCTGGGTGTTTCTCGGCGAAGTTTTCTATGTGTAAGAAAATTTTTCTCGCGTTTTCTATTTATATTATGTGTATAAATGGATGTATGTGTACGAATGTATATACTAATTCGTGTGAGTTTCTTAATTTATCAAGCGAAAACAGACTGGAAAGGAGGCAAAAAGCGCTATAACAAAATTACCAAAATGACAAAATATGTTACTCTTCCCAATTAGGATATCGAATCGAAACGCATGCTTTTATGGCTTATTTCTGAAAGAGGTGGCCGTTAAAGAGATGGTTCTTATTGTATGAATATTTACAGACCGTCTACGGATTATTTCCTCATTATTTGCTCATATGGCATCCTCTTTCAAAAATAAAGTAGTAACGTATCGAACTCTTGCCGCGTTTTCTATAAACAGAATAAAAAAAGAAATACAATATTTTGTATGAGCAAAAATTATTTAGCGAAATTAATTTTAGTGGATAAGATGTCCACTAAAAATTTGTAAACCCATTCCCTGAAAATTCTAAGAAAATCCAATTATTCAAGAATTTTTATCAAAATTCCAGATTAGAGAATTTTTGAATGTTGCTTTAAAATAAATTTTTTTTATTATATATACACGCTTTTTAACATTCTCTAAACGTGTAAACACAAAGAAGAGCTACTTAGATTTGAATATTACATTGGAGAAAATATTAAAAGAAAATAATATCAACTAAATGAACTAAAAAATTAATATTGAGTATTAATTGTAAAGTTAATCTGGATAATATATTTATCAAAAAATTACAATAAAACATTGAACGTATCAGAAAGATATACAAAAAAATTAAAACTATATTATTATAAGAAAAGAATAAATATCGAAATATTTAAAAAAATTTTTATTTAGCAGTTTAATACTCTAATACAAGTTTTTGAACTAAAACTCTCAACAATCATTTTTCTTTAATGGAGTACCTTATTTTTGATTACAGAATCTAATAGCTGGTCTTAAGAGCTGTTCAAAACGCTATAATAAAGTTTTTTTTTAAGTATTTTCCGAGTTATGATGTTTAATAGTTCTACGGTAAGAGCAAAAACTGATGTGAGTGAAACATAATTATTTGTTCTACGTTGAAGTAATGAATCTGTGAAAGAATACGAGTATTACAGACAAATATAACATTATTAAATATATATGTATAAACATTCATAATTTCAAAGAAATTGCAAATTTAATATTACACTATTAACCCCTCAATACACATAATCAAAATACGCGATCTCCGCGATGACCGCCGCTCTGGAAGTTAACGCAATAAGAGAACCAATCAGCATCGCAGAAAAGCGGCAACAATAACTGCGATATATTCGATATACTTATTTTTTACATGCTTTAAAAAAAAATGCCTTTTTTTAAAAAGTATTCTAATCGTCTATTCAAATTTAAATAAGGATGTATATGATACCTAAGATAGTCTTAAACATAAGAATCGACTATGAATATCGACCTACTCCAACTACAAGATTTTAGCACAGACTTGAACCATTTTTATCGGCAGTGTCGCAAAATGGATGTGAATTTACATTCCGGCCCAAATGAATGTGATTTGTTAGTACGCCGGGAAATTATATAATAATAAAAATACTTATGTAAAAATTATTTATCTTGAGATATAAAAAATAAATTTCTTTCAAATTAGATCATGTTTGTCGACACATTCTTTATAGATATCTTATTAATTAAAATTACAAAATTATTTAATTGAATTTAATATTTAAAATCTGGAAATAGTCTTAAGTCTCATCTTTAACATAAAAATCATTAATTTAAAAAAAATTTTTTTAAACATCGAGCTACTGTTAACATTTTTTTAATTTTTCTTTTTTTTACCTCTAATTGTTAATAAATTGACACACTCGACTGTAGTTCGTGAACATCTTGTAAAGGTAAGGAAGAACTGTGGTCGCATATATCAATATCAGATAACAAAGAGTTAAGTCCGTTATAACAGAAAATATTTATATCAATATCAAATAATAAATTTTGACCGTTGGTAATAAAAGAATCTTTCATATCTTCTAGGAAAATCATTGATCCAATATCACTATCTTTTTACCAATTTTTTTATTTAACATTAAACCAAAAATTAAAAGTAACCATTAGCAATTTTTTTTCTTTTTTATTTCAAAGTATAAGATATTTTGCAATGAAACACTAATTAGATAACCAATTTTTTGCAGAAATTTTATTAATTCTTTTTTTATTTCTATCTTTGATAGAAAAGACCGAGGTTAAACTAAATCTCACTTACAGTTAACTTTAATTAATATTTATGAAACCGACTACATGACACAAAAATTGTAGTTTAACCTATTATCCTTAGTTTAGTATTGTGCTAACTTTATTGCAAAGATTAATAATTTTTTTAATAACTAACAATAAATTTTAAATTTATGATATAACCCATTGTTAATTTGTAATTTTTATCGCATGTGAATTATTTTCCAAACAACAATGCAAGGCTAAAACCTCTAAAAAGTATTGTAAGAAAGATTAAAAAATATTTTTTAGACATACGTGTTATTTGAGTTTAAAATATTGGAGAAACGTTCAAGATTAATTCTCTACCAAATAATAAAATTTTTAACGCAAAATTAATAATAATAAAAATATATATTTAAACCTATGTCAATTATCATACACAAACCAAAAATTTAATAATAATGATTACTAACAAATACTTATCTAATACAATACAAAAAAGCATGTATTTTATGCTGAAGCGTGATGAGCATTGATCCTTTGTAATAATCGGTTAAATATCGAAGAGAAATGTGTACTACTTGCGAATGTTGAGAAGTACATCAGCGGGTTAACGGTAAAAAAGTACCGGCTTTTAAACTCGTTGAATGGCGATAGCAATCTGCCGGTTATCCCGGATCGCAGTATAACCAAATTCTCGCTCGAAACAGGGACAGCCTAATCGCGCGCACCTCTCCTGAGAATGGGCGAAATAGACGGTGCTAATTTTCAACGGTGAAAGTACACGAATGGTGAAAGTCTCGCAAGACGCAACTTAAAGCAGCCATCGAGTATGTATGTAATCGGCCGCGTTCCTTATAAATAACTCATATGCATCAGTATATGAGACGCATCATTCGTAGATCGAGTTTTTGCCGCGATGCATTCCTTGCATAAATCACAATAAATCAATGTTAAATCCGAAAAAAGGCCTGCGACTTCATTGTATATCTAGAACGTGGAAATATATAATTAAACAATTAAACTTTAATTATATAATATTACACAAATAGAATTATATATTGGAAAGTAAATGCAAGCTTGTTACGAAATTGAGATACATTAAGCAATTTTCTTGTTATATGTGCGTTTTGCTTTTGATATAATAGCAACCTGAAGTCTGAAAAGCAAGTGCTTGTAAACTCAAAATTAAATTCGCATCACGTATCTATTAAATCCTGCGAACCGTAACAAATTATACTCTAATAATGCCATGACAAGTGTATAGCAGTAATCTTACTTTTCCCGGATTTCTTGAAAGAAAATTTATTCTCGCCAATTTATACTGCTTGTAAAGCATTAAAAAAAAAAACCAGATAGAGTGAACAAAAAAATTTAATACTAAAATTGAGTATGGAATAGACACTATCCTTTCTGAAAAAATCCGTGTTAAATCGATAGTCGCAGTCTCTCGAAGTTTATTGTTGCCGCTTTTCCAAAATGCTCATTGGTTGTGCTCGCGTTGTGCTTACTTCGTGAGCTGCTGTCATCGTGGAGATTGCGTTTTGACAGTTATAGTTTTAACTACGTTATAGCTGCGCGCGCGCGCGCGCGCGTGTGTGTGCGTGTGTGTGCGCGCGTGCGTGTGTAATACTAAATATACTAAATTAAAAATGGGAAAAAATGTCCATGTAATCATGTAGATTTATTATAAAAAATATATATTTAGTTAAAAGTATAAATATTTTAATAAATTGGTAAATAGATATGGTAATTGGTGCACACAAATAAAAAAAAATTTTTTAATATTATAAAAAGTGTATAAATTTTTTCACATTTTTTATATTATATAAATTTGTACTCATTTCTTTTATGCTTTATCTGTTTATATCATTACTATTATTTATTTTATCTCCCTTTTTTAAATTTTAGTCATCATAATCTTCTGTATCGAAGTTTGATACGTTAACTTCCAATTTGTATCTTCCGTCAGTTATTGAACCGCAACCTATCTTTTTATTTAATTTATTATTATATAATGTTACAAAATTTATTTTGATATAACCTTCTATCACTATAATAATTATTTATTGTTAAAGAAGAATTTTATTTTATATTAAAATGTTAATGTGATGCATTAAAAAATGTGATGTATTGTATAATTAATTTTTGTTAGTATTGTCGACTTTCTTTATTTATATAATAAATTGATAAACCTGAGAAACTTACTGACTCTTGTTGTTGTATTCAAAATTTCCGAAAAATTAACTTCTTCCGGTTCTGGTAGATTTAATGTGTTTTCAAATTTATATTTTCCTAAACATGAAATTCGGGTACTTAATGAAATTTGTAATTCATAATTAACATTTCCATTATTAAATTGAGTTGCTTTTGGTGGACGAGAATGTGCACCGTCTAAATAAATAATCTGTTAAAAAATGATCAAAATAATTTATTAATTATGCGACATTTATAATATACGTATGTCGTACATGTATGTATACATACATGTATATATAAAGAGAATAAAGTGCATGATGAAAACACCTACATAATTTGATTTTATGTGAGATTCCACCCGGTCAATTTCGTCATTCCAAGATATAACTTGGACACGGAAGTGTTGCAATCTTTTAGCTCCTAACTGTACATACTTGTATGTAGTTTTATTAGGCCAGTATTACATTTATCTTACAAATCTTTCTAATGTATTGAATGGTTACAAAAAGAGGAAAGTCTCAAATTTATAAAAATCTATTATTCTGCAATCAAGTAACAACTTAGAAAATCTGTTCTATATAAATGTAACAAAACTATAAAGGATAAATAAAACATATTTAATTTCAAATGTATTTTATTATAATTGTTAATATTTTAAACATATGATTGATTCTGAAAAAAGAAAGGATAACAATTGTTATTTTAATCCTGTGAGTTAAAATGGATTATGTAACCTATAAAAACTTCTTTTGAATTGAAAGAATAAGAACCACTTTATTTCAATCCAGATATTTTAATTAAAAATTTAAAATGTTCGTATTATTTTCATTAATTTAATCAAATATTTTTTCAAATTTACAAATATATTTTAAATATATTATTTTAATATATTAAAATATCTTTTAAATATATTTTAATATATTTAAATGTGTTAAATTAATATGTTTCAAATACGCTCTGATTTTAAATAGTAAGAAATATGTAGAAAATATTTTCAATTAATTTACAAGTATATATGTAAAAAAGTACATTTGGATTTAAAGTAAAATTTTTATTAAGTAAAAAGTCTTATCATATAACCAATTAAAATTAAAATTTTATCTAATACTTCCACAAGTATGCGATTGAAAACTGATTCCTGTCGATGACACAATCTAAACATGAGAGCGGCAGCTATGCGGCAATAATAAATATATCAAGGCAGTATCCTTGAGACAAACTGCAGTTTTTTAAGAAAACAAAAAAATTTCCCGGTGTTTACCGCTGAATTTTTTTTATGGTAATGGATTAAGAATATTCTTTCCACTACTATGCCCTTTAATTATTCAGAAGCAGAAGCACATACAGACACACACACACACACACACACACATCTTTAGTTATACTTAATTATAACTGTTTTACATAAATCAATAATAATAAAAAAATAAAAAAAATTGTTTTTATTAATTTATGTAAATTTTTTTTGAACTTGATTAATTTTTTAATTTTTTTATATTTATTTAAATATAATATACATTCACTATTAAAAGCTTTATAGCGCTCGCGTAGCGCGCGCTTGTTTTGTTCTAGTATAGAAGAAAAAAAGAATTGCTAATAGATTATTATTATCAACAATTTATTTCGATAGACTTTTATGATATAAAAAGAATAGAAGATATAATCGAATTTAACTTAGTATTCTTAACAATTTCTATTATTAAAAAGAAAGATGATTCATCTTTACTTTTAATTTGTCCTACTTTATAAAATGTGTGTCAGAGCTATCGCCGCGGGTGGAGTAGAAATGCTGTACAAAAATAATTATGTGACGTATATCTAGAAATGTATGTCTATATATGGACCGAAAAAAGTAGTTTGAACGTATAATATTTTTGTAGAATTCATAATATAATATTTTTTGTCTAAGAGAACAGCAAGTATAATCGTTTGTATAACAATACAACACTATGAAATAACAGTAAAGAAATTACGCAAAAATAGAAAAACTCACGAGTTTTTATAAATTTGCACACGTTTACAATTCACTTATAACGCAGAAAATTATTCCTTGCGTGTTATAAAAATAAAATTTATTTAAGGATGTCTGGAGTCGTATGTCATATCTCAAAACATTACAAAAATTTAAAAATTTTATAGAATATTCTATAGACTAACGTTCAAGTATCTGTATAAAATTTAAGCACAATTGACTTCTTGATTTAAAGTTATTTACTTTTTTGTTTACTCTTCATTCTCATGTAAAATCGCGTTTTGTATTTATTTGCAAATGAAGAAGAAGCATAACATATAAGTACTAATAAATATTCGTGCAAAAATTTAGTTTGACTTCTGTTTAATTTACTCTTTATCCTTTTACAGTTCTAAAAATTAGAAAAAGGTAAAAAGATATCCCGCCTAAATGTAGTTTATAAGATTAACTGTAAAAATTGTGATGCCTCATTTGTGAGGCAAACTTGTGAGCTACTTAAAACAAGAATTAATAAGTACAAGAATCGTATAAATAGGGACACTGCCCAACAATCTGTACAGAACATAAAATTGAATTGTCTCATAATTTTGACTAGGAGAACATTGCGATCTTGGAGGAGGAAAAGATTTTCAATAGAAAGCTCATCAGATTTTTTAAATTACAAAAAAAATTTTATAATTTTAAAACTAGTTAATATTAAGTCTTTAACCGAGTTAAGAAGTGTACCGCTACCAGACTATACGATATATTGCCGAACAGTTTATAGAAGTAAGATTTACCAACACGTTTAAATACAGAGCATGTAACAAGATTTTCTTAAACGCAAATCTACTGTTCTTAAGTTTGTTTCATGGAAATAAAAATTAAAACAATTAAATTTAAACTATTTATTTTGGTACATATTATATCTTCAAAACTAATATTACATTATCTTTGTAAAAAATAATTTTATTTCTATTTACATTTCTATTTTTAATATATGCCAAATATAATATATTTTAAAGAGGCTATACAGTTAAGCGCGTAAAACAAAACCTGATTTTGTGAATTTTTTATGAAAAAATGGGAACTCAAGTAGCACATGAAGCTAAAAACGTTTGCGCTAAGCTAAAACGCTGCGATTTAAGACATTTTATAATTTCTTGTGCTACTTGGAGAGATAAAGAAGTCGTATTTATTTTAAAAGTTATATACTTTTAAGTAAAAAAAAATTCTTTCATTTAAATATATTATTAATATATTATTAGCACTATTTAATTAACTTACTTATATCAAACAAGTCAATATTATTTGTTTAATATTACTAGTAGTAAATATTACTAGTTTAATAAATGGTTATTTCAATATGACTAATAACTTTCTTATTTAAATCAAATAATTTTTTCTCTTAGTATGCTCTTCTTTATTTGACATTTTTAAAAAATGACGTTGCTATTAAAGTTTTCCTTAATCGTGTTTTGCGAAAATGGAGTTTACGATGACCACTGCTACTCCCATAGAAAATAAAATGATACAAATAACTTTATAAAAAATTAAAATATAAATCTACACGGTTTTCATAGCCGATTTTTATTTCAAATTGAAGTAATATTTTAAAATGCTAATACGGCTCTGATTGATTGTTAATATCTTAGATGGTACTTAAGATGATCTTAAATATAAGAATCAATATGAATTGACTGTATCTGTTTTTCATAATAGTTGATCAAAGTCAACATAGAAGCTTTTTTTATCAAATTATGAAACGTACAATTAGATCGTTTTTTTGGCTGTGACAAATTTACATATTTACATATTTTTTTATGTAAAAAATTGTATGTAAGAAGTCGATCAGTGGAAACACAAAAATCTGCTTGCTGTAAGATTTTTGAACGTGTTAAATAAAAATTAATATCAATTAAACACGTTAAGAAATCTTACATCAATCAGGTTTTTGTGCCTCCACTGATCGACTTTTTACATAGTATGTTTTACATAAAAAAGATATGGAAAATTACAAGTCGATCGATCACACAGTCTTTAAGATGAATCATGTGTGTCGCATGTTTCTGAAAACAATATGAATAGCAACATGCTACATTACTTTTTAATAAAGTTATAACATCATATGGAGAAAATTTTTTTTATTTGAGAACATTTAAATTTTATTAAGTATGATCTTTACAATAAAAAAATTCGACTTATTTATGTTCTTTACAAAAAAATTTGTCAATTTAAAGCATCGTCTAAGTGTATATGTCCTTTTAAAATATATACCTTTTCTGTTCATTTATAATTGACTAGAAAAAAATCTATATTCTAAAGCAATTTAATTATATTTACTTAAGCAACGTTATGTATATCATTTAATTTATAGAGCAAAGTTTGCATTTAAGTAAACATCATGTTAATTTGTAAAATCGTAATTGTATATATTCTTATTGGTCTTACATTGAATACAAAAAGCAGTTACATAGTAATTATCATCATATTCACTTAATAAAAAGGATATTATAAATAATTATTCAAAACTTCTTAGAATCCATATAGATGTATCTTTTTCAAACATTTACTTAGTAAACAGCATTCGCAAGCATTGTGTTAACGTTAGTAAAAACGCAATTGCTATGCAAAGTCTTGTCGTATACATTCATAAATCAAAATTATTTTCTTTTTATCATGTATACGCTTTATTTAAAAATAAGTGTACATTTTAAATCACCTATGTACTTTTCTAAGTCAGTTCTAAAAGTTTTACAAAACGGTTTATTTTTATTATAATGTCGATATTTAATTTTGGTTGCAGTTTATTTAACGCTACAAATGTTTCGAAACATTCTTTGATTAATCAATTTTTTAATAAAATTATTTGTGCCAAAGTTAATCAAATTCTTCAAAGTATTTGTAGCGTAGACAGCAGCTTTTATGAAGGTTTTACGCAAAATAATTCAAATGCACGTAAATTTTTGTGTGTGTTGTATAACATTCTTATTTTTTACATTTTTGTAAAGATTTAATATCGTCGAATTGATTTTTTAATAATTATATATATTCGTGTATTTTCATATGTACTTATTTATATACACTACTCAAAAAAAAATAGGGAACACTTTCCAGACACCAAAAATTAGGCTATTTTCAAATGACTGTAACTCGGTGAAAAATCATCGTAGATAAAAAATAAAAAAAACATTTTGAAGCTTGAAGATCCAACTTTAACGCTTTATTAGCAGATTTTCAAAATTCTTTTAACTTCCTTGTCTTATGCAGTAAAAAAGCACACCCTGTTTTGTTCCTTAAAATTTCGTATTTTTGACACTTTGCAGCTCAACCAACAAATTTTTTTCGAATAATTCAAGTAAAGCTTCATAAACTACAACATTTTGCCTACAAAATGCTTTTTTAAAAATTTCTCTACGATTTTTTTTGGCCGAGTTACGCAACTTTGAAGCTAAACCTGCATTTTTTACAAATGATATCCGTACTCAGTGAAAAATCATCGTAGACAAAAAATAAAAAAACCATTTTAAAGCTCGAAGTTTCAGCTTTAACATGTTATTAATGGTTTTCAAAAATTTTTTCAATTTCTTAGTACTATGCCCCAAAAAAGATACACTGTTTTTTCCTTGAAATTACGTATTTTTAACAGCCTGTAGCTCAATAAAAAATTTTTTCTCGACAAATCCAATGCAAGTGCCATAAAGTATGACATTTTTTCTACAAAATGCTTTTTTTAAAATTTTTTCTACGATTTTTTTGACCGAGTTACAAGACTTGGAAGAAACACATTTTTTACAGTATCTTTTTCTGAAAAATGACGTCTACCGCCGACATTAGCATTACCCAATATGCACTACGTGGAGGTTGCCGGTCGGATATTTGCACATCGTGTGTGTGTGTGTGTGTGTGTGTGTGCGTGCGTGCGTGCGTGCGTGCGTGCGTGCGTGCGTGCGTGCGTGTGTGTGTGTGTGTGTGTGTGTGTGTGTGTGTGTGTGTGTATCACAGCATAGATAAGGACCCCACAGTTCGCCACTTCTGCGGTATTTAATGACTCCAAACCCCCTCTGCTGTGTGTGTGTGTGTGTGTATGCGCGCGCGCGCATGAGTGTTCAATAGTGTGTATTTCCTCTTCTCTGATCAATTACTGCTTGCAAGCGTTCTCGCATATTTATACATCTTGCAATCCGATCTTGCGGAATGTTGTGCCAAATTTTCATTAAAATTTCTCCTAATTTTTCTAAATTTTGCGGCTGCAAGATGTATAAATATGCAAAAACGCTTGCAAGCAGTAATTGATCAGAGAGGAGGAAATACACACTATTGAATACTCATGCGCGCGCGCACGCACACACACACACACACACACACACAGCAGAGAGGGTTTGGAGTCATTAAATACCGCAGAAGTGACGAACTGTGGGGTCCTTATCTCTGCTGTGATACACACACACACACACACAGCACGCGCGCGCGCGCGCACGCACACACACACGCACACGCACGCACGCACGCACGCACGCACGCACGCACGCGCGCACACACACACACACACACACACACACACACACACACACGATGTGCAAATATCCGACCGGCAACCTCCACGTAGTGCATATTGGGTAATGCTAATGTCGGCGGTAGACGTCATTTTTCAGAAAAAGATACTGTAAAAAATGTGTTTCTTCCAAGTCTTGTAACTCGGTCAAAAAAAATCGTAGAAAAAATTTAAAAAAAAGCATTTTGTAGAAAAAATGTCATACTTTATGGCACTTGCATTGGATTTGTCGAGAAAAATTTTTTATTGAGCTACAGGCTGTTAAAAATACGTAATTTCAAGGAAAAAACAGTGTATCTTTTTTGGGGCATAGTACTAAGAAATTGAAAAAATTTTTGAAAACCATTAATAACATGTTAAAGCTGAAACTTCGAGCTTTAAAATGGTTTTTTGATTTTTTGTCTACGATGATTTTTCACGGAGTACGGATATCATTTGTAAAAAATGCAGGTTTAGCTTCAAAGTTGCGTAACTCGGCCAAAAAAAATCGTAGAGAAATTTTTAAAAAAGCATTTTGTAGGCAAAATGTTGTAGTTTATGAAGCTTTACTTGAATTATTCGAAAAAAATTTGTTGGTCGAGCTGCAAAGTGTCAAAAATACGAAATTTTAAGAAACAAAACAGGGTGTGCTTTTTACTGCATAAGACAAGGAAGTTAAAAGAATTTTGAAAATCTGCTGATAGAGCGTTAAAGTTGGATCTTCAAGTTTCAAAATGCTTTTTTTATTTTTTATCTACGATGATTTTTCACCGAGTTACAGTCATTTGAAAATAGCCTAATTTTTGGTGTCTGGAAAGTGTTCCCTATTTTTTTTTGAGTAGTGTATTTTTCATATTTTTTTCATATTATTGTATAAAAAATATATAAAACATTAAATTTGTTGATATTTTACTATAAAATAACCGTATTTTTATTTTGCTATTACAAATTACTTATTAAAAAAAAAACTTAATCTAAAACTAAATCTAACACTAAACTATTTCCAAAATCAATGCAAATATAGCATAAGCATTGTATGGCTCAAAGTAAAATTTTGATCAATTTTACAATAAGAAATGAGTACGTATGTATTAATAATATTTATTAAATATTAGTAAAATTTGTTATGACTTATAGAAATAAATTGCGTACACAATGTTGTTTTTTAACAATAATAAATATTAACTTGTTCGAAAATTAATTGCAAACTTTAAGATCACCAATTTGTCCACTTCTTTCATATTTGCTATTACTTTTAAGTAGTCAGAATCTATTTTCTGTAATCTTAGTAGAATTATTTTAAAAATAATCATAACCAATAATCTTTGACATTTAAAATCAGATACGAGCGTTCATTATTATGAACAACGACATAAATGAAGTGTAAAGTGTGAAGTACAAAGTGTAAAACTCGCGTAAAAGAGGATCGGTCGGTTTCGCTAATAAAGCGTGGAAAACGTGAACTTTGCGCGAAACGCGACCGTACCTCTTGATACAATTAAAATATTTCAATAGTTTTTTATATTTCTACTTAATAGTACAATTTGCAAATCTGCGCATTAGTTGGTAATTCAGTAGTTACATAATTCATAAAGACTTATACGTATTAGATAGAACACATAACAAATAATTCTTTAGTTAGAAAAAAGTTAATGGTATTTACGTCAAAAACTAGTGCAGATAACAAACTTTGATACGTTTATTACCAGTTTTTAAAAACTCGTCAAAGATTTATTATAAAAGTAAATCTAATAAAAAAAAATTGCACAATTAAACGGTTTATTTAATTAGATAATAATTAGATATCAAGAAAAAATTGATTGGAAATATTATAGGAAGCAATTACTTTCTGTTGAATTTTTTTCTCCTTAAAGTAGAACATAAAAATATAATTAAAATATAAAATAAAATAATTGAGATGCAGCTGCAATTATATTAAAATATAGTTAAAATAAAAAATTCTTGCAAATAAATCATTTGCCTATTCTCTGTGTTCTATAAAAAAAAGTAGAAATGATATCAAATTGTTTGTCTCTTTACACAGAAAACCGCGTTAGTTTTCATGAAACTAATAATAATCTATTATACAAAAGATAACATTTGCCGAAATATGATAAACATTATCATTACGTTTTCGACTGCGTTTACTCCGTAATTTAAGGCGAATAATGTTTGATATAAATATATATATTTTTTAAATTATTAATTAAATTAACAATTCTTTTTTCTCTAATTAAACAATAAAAGAGAGAAATGTATACGTTAGATATTATATATCTTATATGTACATATTTGTTTTAATCATTGGAAAAGTCTGAGCGTTAAAGTGGATCACTTCGGCGAATTTTCGAAAAAATGCGAAGAAATAAATACGCAGCGTGTCATCTACGTAAGTAGATTGTCATGCAAACATCATTAACTCGATTCTAAGGAACGCAGTTGTACGAGCGCGCGTTTTAGCATGTGCAAAGATGCTAAAAGCATTTATGAATATATCTCACGTTGATCATTGTAAACAGAGATCATGTGAATGCAGTGACGTTTCGTGCAAACAAAAGCGTCGGCTGTTCCTTGAAATTGTTGAAAATTTTATTATTCATGAAAATCGAAAATATTGACGTCATCGAAAATATTGACAGCTAAGAGTGCCGCGTATTGTTCGCGTCGCAACTCCACCGTCATCTTCCATATATCGACGCGAAAACAAAATTCAATGAAAAACGACGCGTACGTCGTTCACGTTAATTTTCTTAGTAGGTTTCCGGCGAAAACATCACCTGCACTGTCAAATCTATGAGCGGATTACGCGAGAGACAGACTAGTCACGAAGAGAACGTGAGTCAAAGCTGCAAAATGTTCCGAAATACTTCAGAGCGGAAGAAAATGCCAAGATGCGGGATTTGAGCGATGCGACGTCGCGTTCTTATTTGTCTACATACGGCTTAATTGGAAATGCTTGGAAATAGTTTCTTGAATCAACATACGAGCTACATCTTCCGTGGAAAAATACTCGAGAGTGTTCCGATTCGCTTAGAAATATGTAAAAAGCCGCTCTTTCTCTCTCTCTCTCTCTCTCTCTCTCTCTCCCTCAAAAGGTAGTTTATTTTGCACGCAAGAAGAAACTCGTAAAAAAGTTCTCTCTTCTTTGTACTGGTTGTACTATATATTTAAAATTTGAAAAATCAGAAAAAACTTGTGCGTACGTTAAAAATATCGAATTGTTCATTGTGAAACCATCGCAGAAAATGAAACGTGAAGAAATATTCTATAGAAAATTACATGCAGAGATGCATTCACGCGGATGGATAAGGACTGACCGGATGAAATCTCGTGTTTACGAAATTTCATCCGGCCAGTCCCGTCTGCGTAAATGCATTCCTGCATGTAATTTTCACGAGATACGAGAAACGGAATGAAAAATCGCCGTTCTAAGGCCACGAGAAAAATTGATTTCTGTCGGAATGGCGCACGAACGGGCCAGCATCCCGCGACCGCTCTCGATGAGGACCAGCGGGCAGCAGATCACTTTCGCTGATCGCCGTCGCCGTAACCGTCGTCGATACACACCAGCCGACCGGCATGACTTGCGTAACTTCGCGGAGACTGTTACGTGAAACGGCGACTACGCTTCTTTTTTCCTCGAAGATAACCGGAATCGCTCCCATTCCGGTCCATTTACTCACTTTCTTCTCTCCCGCGATCTCGCGGCGAACTTGACGCGGCGAACTTGCGTACTCCTCGCCGGTAGAAGAGAAGTCACGGCGTTACGAAGTCGGATATGTGATT
This sequence comes from Solenopsis invicta, assembly GCF_016802725.1. Classification (NCBI taxonomy): domain Eukaryota; kingdom Metazoa; phylum Arthropoda; class Insecta; order Hymenoptera; family Formicidae; genus Solenopsis; species Solenopsis invicta. Next base: position 6,774,392 of record NC_052678.1, read on the forward strand.
CGCGAGTTAGCCCAGGGAAAACACAGCCGATTTTATATTAAACGGATTAAGATTTGCGACTGACTTTTACCTCGCATAAAATACTAAATAAACTATTTCAACATAAAATTTTAACGGGCCTAAACTATAAATAAACTATTTAAATTTTAATTAAATCACTTTAGTTGCGTATTTGGGTTGATTATTCTCATATAAAAATATCGAAGTCATAACGGTCAATTGAAACAAAGCGTTGGTACAACGTTTAGTACAATAAGTGTAAAGGTTACATATTCAAGATTTGTAGTTATACGTAAATGGACGTAAGGTAGACATAAACATGACATCCATCATTTTATTATGCACATCTGTTTTCTATTTTTGCTGCCGATATTGGTTTTTTTTTTTAGTAATTACGCATAATTTACCAGTGATTTCATAACAAGACGAGATTAAAATTTGTTATTTCTTCTCTTAGTTTGACAGTTCTCTGTCATAACGTTCGTAAAATAGACGTGAATGTGTATTTTTAGTCGTCGTGCATAAATTTTTTTTAAATAGAAAATTATTGTAAATTATTGTGTAAAAAGTGTAAAAAATTTTGAAAGATAATTGATTTAAAATAATTATGGCGTGTGAAATTCAAAAATATAAAGCGTTTTGTGATTACTTTTGCAATTTATTAGAGAATTTGTTTCAAAATTCGAAAGGACTCGTGTCGGACCTCTACACCGAAATTGTAATTTGGAAACTGCAAATAGGTCCGATTTACCACACTCTTCCTTAAATAATTTTTTAAAAGAAAAAGATATTGATGAACTGTTAGATTATACAGCGTATACAGAGTGTTCATTAATGGTTGTCCCTACGTTTTACCACAGGAGTACACATTTGTTATTTCTAATATAATAATATGTTAAAAATACATATCCGTTGGTAAATCATGCTCCTGTGGTAAAAAGTGGGTACAACCATTAATGAACACCCTGTATATGTGTATATATGTTGGGTCTACTTACAATTCTAAACTTCAATTTATTTATATTTTTATAAAAAGTAAGAATTTCCGCGTAATACTTGAAATATTGAGATTCTAATCTAAACTTTCAATAAATTAGTAGAGATATTTATCTTGTACAATATCTGATGCAACAAAAAAAAGCAGGTTTCTGTAGAACTGGTATTTTACATAATGCAATGATAAATGAAAAAAAAAAAAGAAAAAAATAGTTGCGCTTGGTGCATAAATGTATTGGTATATCCCGTTTAATGATTTATTTTTTTGTAATGCATACCTTCTATGAATAGTTGCAGAATGAATAATAATATGATTATAATGTAGTATGAAAGGTGGTATTGCAACACAACGCATACACACTCAGCGGAAATGGATTCAAAATATTTAAAATAGAAATAACTAAATTCAAAAGATTAAGAATTTGAATTCGACAATGACCATACAAATTCAGTTAATGTTTAAGAATTTCTTGGATCCGTTTTAATCCATAAAAAAAGATTAAAATTATAGAATTTCAATTTTTTTCAAATAATTATAAAAATGTTATATCATATAAATTAGAATAATCTTAAAATGAAAATTTATCGTGCATATCTACATTCAAATGGATAAGAGAATTTATTTTTATTTTCCTGCAAAAAACGTTTAGTCAATAGCATTCTGGTCGTAAGTTCGAAAATTTGTAAGAAGCAATCATAAGTAGAGGATACGTTTATATATAAGAATTAATTTTTTTAATTTCTTCTAAAGTCGAGACTTTGCTTACGTTACATTTCTGTGGGAATTATATTATTCTTTTCTATGGAAGTTATTATTCTTTTAAGAATAATAGGAATCAGTAGATTAAGACTCAATGAAACTGATTATACACTCATTAACACTTGATTTAAATTATATATTAATTTTGTAACACTAAATATTATTAAAAAATTATATTTTTAAGATAAAATAATACTGTATTTTTAATCATTTATTGAAGTTATTATCTGTTAAATCTGTGCCTAATTTTCATGATATTACATTTCTAGGAAACAAAAATTAAAATTGCATGCGATTGGCTTACTGTTCTCATATAAGGTATAACGTCATGACCAATAAAAACGTGTTGCCAGATTACTATTAAAAATTTGAATTTTTTCGTTTCTTTAATTGAAAATATTTCATATTTAAATGATATAAAATTTGAAAACTACTCATTCTTAGAAAAACAATGGATTTATTTACTCGATAAAAATAAAAAAAATATTTTTTAAAATGTCATAATTAAATTTTGGAGTACTTATTTTTATAAAAGTCCAATTATTTTTCTAAACTTTGATCCGCCATTTTGATTTTTGAAATTCTGACGTTGTATTCAGAGATTTAGAGATTTCAAAAACCATAAGATACAAAGTTTCATACTAACTGAAAAAAGATCTTTTCAGACATGCATATATGCTACACAGACTATGAAAGGATTAAACTAAACATTTTATTAATTTTAAAATAACACAAATATTACATTAAATTATATTTAAAAAAAAAACAATTTTGTTTTGGCATTTTTTTATATAGACTCGTCTATGACATCGTTTTTAGTAATAAAACGATTTTACTTAAGTGTTTTATTTATTATATATAAAATAAGATACTATTAATATATCAATTTAAATCGATGTTTGATCAATTTGATCGAAGTCTCAAAACGTAATTCTATCATACATTTGTAATCAGAGAGAAACCTGAGAGAGGCCATGCCGTCGATTTTCGTGTGACGTTTTCTCTAGGTCGTACAGTGGCGCCAATGGATCCACATTTTCAGTCGGCGGAACTTCGGTAATATCTTCTGGTAAGATTTCATTATGTTTTACAGCCGTTGCAATATCTGTAATTGCATGAGTAAGTTCATCCCTTGCTGCAAACATAAAAAAATATAAAAATATATATTTCTAAATTACGTATTTACGTAACATTGGAAAAAAATGTAAATTTTCATTTGCATTTAGTACAAAATATAAAAGTGAGTGCATATATAAATATGATTTACGATGATCATATACTTACACGTATAAGCGACAGCAAAATTTAAAAATGCTTTATTATTATCCTTAGTGGCAATTACAATTTGAGCCATTAATTGGTTTATATCTTCTGGGATCAAGGACAAATTTCCAAACGCACGAAAGCACACTCCAGCATCCATCAATATGTCTCTAAAAATCAGGGTTAGGCACGTTATTTTATAAAAATAACGCGTTACATTTTGTAAAAAGTAACTCGTTAACGTTATTCGTCAGTGATTTTATAAAAGTAACTCGTTACCGTTACCGTTACTTTGAAAATAACGATTTGTTATTTTTTTGTCATTTTTTTCTAATGCTAAAGTATCAAGTTATTAGATTTTAAAATTACTTTATTTAATAATTAATATTGCATGTAGTAGTAAATATTAAAACTTTAAATTCTCTAAACTTATATACAATTGTATAGAACATAGTTTTTTTTATATTTATTTAACTTGTCTAATAATTTTTCAAATTCCTTATATTAATATCTTATTTACTTTTTACTATTTTTATACTGCACAATTTTTATAGACATTTAGATTAAACATTGTTTTTAGATTTAAACTTCGTCACATTTTACATCTCAGAAATAAATCAAAATTTTTTCAACAATATAGTGTGTGTGTGTGTGTGTGTGTGTGTGTGTGTGTGTGTGTGTGTGTGTGTGGGTATTCATAACGAAAGAAATTTTAAGTTTTTATACCATAGTAAATACAAAATTTGGAAAAAATTCCATACAATTTATGTAAAAAAAATATTATCAATTAATTGAATTTTCGTCAGAAAACTGTAAAATATTAAAAATAAAAAATTTAACCGATGTTTTTTTCTTACTCAAATCGTATGGAGTCTTTTAATGTAGAACAATGACAAAAAACCTATTTATTGTGATAAAACGACATTCTATGTACACTCAAAAACTGATTCTTTCACTAAAATTTATTACAATTACGATTCATAATCATCACATTTGAATGATTATGATTGATTATGAATGATGATTAATCAAACATTATTGATCAATATAAAAAAATTGATCAATACAAATCAATTTTAAACTAATTTAATGAGTAAGTGAATATTTAAAACCATTTTCTAATTGTATGTACATTGCGCATTATTATGATTTTGAAAATTTATTCTTCCATTTGATTTGGATAAAAATATTTGTATCCAATCAATACTCTAATGCGCGATCAGCGCGCGATCTATTGAATAAATAATAAGGAACTAAGTAATGAAAAAGTAACGGATGAATTCCGTTACTGTAAAAATGTAACGACGTTACCGTTACCGTTACAGACATAAAAAGATGACGCTCGTTACCGTAAAAAAAATAACGAATAACGATAACGACGTTAAGTCTTGTGTACACCCAAGGACTTTGATTCTGTCCATGTGGAAAATTTCCAAACAGAGAAGTCGCTATCTTTCTACATACTTACATTTCATGATTAACGTAACGATCAATAAGTTCTAGTCGTTATATTAATCATGAACTGCGAGTATGTAGAAAAATGGTGACTTCTCAGTTTAAAAAATATTCTGAAGGACAGAATCAATTACCGTGGGTGTACTTCATAAAAAATAAACATTAAAAAAGTATTAAAGAAATATTGAGTACATGTTATATGAATATTTACTGAAATCATTTTCTCAAGTGAATAATTAAAAGCAAATTTATATAATGTTAAATAAACATTAAAAAATGTTAAATAAAATTATTTTTTGAAATGAATAATTCATAAAAAATAAAAACTTGAAAAATATTTCTCCTATCTTTCTCTATCTGAAAAAGTGCATGTTATTCGATATTATAAATCGATAATTGTATCTTTCTCAAAGTTTATTGTTAACGCTTTTTCGTAATGCTGATTTTGGTTCTCCCGCGCTACACACTGATCGCGAGCTACTGTTATCGCAGAGATCGCATTTTCACGTTATGTATATCCAGGGTTAATAGTAAATTTATAATTTGAAGCTTATATATAATATCGAAAGTTGTGTAACGCGCGCTTGTTTTGCTAGTACATATAAAAAAACAAAGTAAATTAAAAAAATATTAAATAAACGTTACGCAAATGTTTACTGAAATTATTTTGTATAATGAAAAATTAATGAGCAATAAATGTTTGCATAATGTTAAATAAAGATTTAAAAAATGTTAACTGAAATTATTTCGATAACAAATAATTAATGAAAACTAAATATTAACCAAACGTTAAATAAACGTTTAAAAAATGTTAATTAAAATCATTTTTTCTAACCTACAATTAATAGCAAATAAATGTTTACATAATATTAAATAAACATTTAAAAAATATTTTGTAAAATCGTTATCTCAAATGAATTATTAATGACAAATAAATATTTATAAAACGTTAATTAAACGTTTAAAAAATGTTAACTAAAATCATTTTCTGAAATAACTAATTTATGAAAAATAAATGTTTACATGATATTAAATAAACGTTTTAAAAACGTATTTTTGAGATAATAATTTTTAAAATAATTCTTCAGTAAAAAAAAATGTTAAATAAATGTTAAATAAATATTTTTTTCCAAAATAAGTTGAGAAAAGGAATATTAAAAAAAAATAAACATTTAAAAAACATTTTTTAACTATTTCTTTCCTGCTTGGGAAGATTTAAAATTGTGCCGCATTGTAACGCTTGATTTAAAATACATATATATTTTTTAAGAGGTTGTTAAATTTCTGCCTACTGAGATCCATGAGGCCATCAAGTTCCTCTTGGCTACGATTAAAGTTGCCTATGCTGAACGCATAAACTGTGATTTCTTTGATACCAAGGTCCATGCACCAATTCAACGTTTCAATCATTTTATCAAACCTGTCACAAATAAAATATGTAACACATATACAGATTAGCATTTGCAAACTCTTTTCTCAAAGATACATACCCCTTTAAGTGTCCCTCCTTTTTTGTCATGTTTCGTTTCTGCGCGTAGCGTCTGTTACCATCCATGATGAACGCTACGTGCCTGGGAACCTTTCCGGTCTTTATGATGTTCAAAACCAAGTAGGAGAGGCCGAGGTAAGATGTTCCTGGGGTACAATGTTACGGTGATTATAATTTCAACATAAAAAAAATAGCGATATGTTCTAAGTACGTCACGAAACAACAACCGATCACGCAAGTGCGGCAACTATCTTAATATTGCAAATAGCGTTTAACTTAATTTACGCCGCGGTCTGTGCAAAGACATGCTCGTAAATCAAGTAAGTAAATATTTGTCTATCGTAATTTTTTGGTCTATTTTGCTTATTTAAGGTAGTTCCTATTATTTATTGTGTTTATGTAGATGGATAGACATTCAGAAATATGATACACTAGTGTTTATTCGTCTATTTTAATATGTAAGCAAAAAATTGTATCAAGATGTTACATGTGTCGAATGGGGCTAGTTGTTACCGTAATTTGGGGTACGCTGTTACCTTGGAAAAATTTGCCCTGTCGCATATGTGCAGTTGTCTATATCGATTCTCATTTTATTATAGGATGCGGACATATAACAAAAGACAGGAAAAGTTTTAATGGAATATACAACATTTAGTGTCAAAGAATTAAAGTGGAAGCAGAAATGAGAAAATTTTATTAAAATAAAAAATTTTTAAACTACAAAAACTTGACGCTCTTAGATATTTAAATATCTATCTAATAATCAAATGTTGTAAAGTATAATAGTAACTTAGAAAATTATAATAACTTACAATGTTACTTAAATGTTAAAGAAACTTAATCTGTAACTTACTTCTAATTGTTTTTAAAACGCATATTTTACAAGTGTTACATTTATTGCATTCGTTCTGCCAATTCTTTTCCTTGCTTTTCTTATCCAGTAGCGCCATATTTTCATAGGTAAAAAATTTTTTATTTTAATAAAATGTTCTTATTTCTGCTTTCTTTTTTAAGTTTTTAATATTTAACTTTTTATTGTTCTTCTAAAAGGTTGATTACATTTTTATTTTATCATTATTTAAATTAGGTACGTAAAAAGATTACAAAGATTATCTTAATATTGTTTTCCTAAAAAGCTGATCATTATTTTATTTTATTATTATTTAGATTAGATTTTTAAATTTATTATTTAGAAGGATCGTAAAGATCATTTCAAAGTACTGATCTTATAAATACAAATGTTTGTCACAAAAAAATGAGATAAAATATAGTTTCAAATGTGGTTTATAATTATTATAAACTCTATGATTATTAACATAATTATAATTAAATATAAATATCAGTTGTTTAGCTTTAATGTACCTGATTGTCTCGTTACCTCATTAAATATTAATTATAAATGTAATTCACGTGTTTTGATTTATTAAAAGATGTTTTCTTTTTTTCTTTAAATGACTTTATATCTTTTGGTAACAAATTACCCCAGTGCTTTTGGTAACAACTAACCCCATGAAGGGGTAAAACGTTCCTCTCTGACTCTGACACTTATAAATAACTTTGTACAAAAATCAATGATAATATACTACAATTAACCTTATAATCCTAAAATACAATAAATTTGATGATAAATCAGTCAATAGTCAAAGGAACAACAAATTATTTTACTAGTTATTTTTGATATTTTCTTAAAATCGGAACTTTTCTCCCCTATTGCAGCCAGTTCATGATACACTTCGTTATCCATGAAGGTGCATTATCCATAAAGGTGCGTTCCGAATCTAGGGACTCTAGTAGAAGTTGTTAGAAAGTTGTTCCGAATTAGCTATTGCTAGAAACCCTCTAACTATTGCGCGCTTTGAAAGTGCTTCGAGAGTGCGTATAGATACATAAAAGCTACTGCGCTGCTCGATTGTCGGGCGGTCTTTTTATACTGAAGTGATTACGCTAACATAAGCCGCTGCTTGGCGCAATTACTTCCGCTTTGTTAGCGCGTACGCGCGTACACATTTTCGGTCGTTGCCCGATGGATTTATGGGATTGTTGATTTTGCCTCGTATTGCGAAGGTGCTTGCTAAATGGTTTTACTTTCGGGTCATGGTAATTGATTCTTGTTGCCATGCACCGTGTTATGGCTAGGCTATAACACCTTATTTGTATCCAGGGATGGGCATTATTGAATAATTTTTCATTTAAATAATAAAAAAATCACGAATAAAAATTTATTCGTTATTCGGTTATTCTTGTAAATAATAAATAAAAATGTATTTGTTATTTGACCTCTTATAAATGATGAATAAAAATTTATTCGTTACTCAGCCTCTTGCAAATAACGAATAAAAATTTTTTCGTTATTCAACCCGTTGTAAATAATGAATCAAAATTTATTTGTTATTCGGTCTCTTATAAATGACGAATAAAAATTTATTTGTTATTCAGCCACTTGTGAATTATAAATAAAATTTTATTCGTTATTCGGCCTCATATAAACGATGAATAAAAATTTATTCGTTTTTCAGCCACTTGTGAATGATGAATAAAAATTTATTCGTTATTCGGCCTCTTGTAAATAATGGATAAAGTTTATTTGTTATTCAATATTGTCGGAAAATATAATTCGATATAATTTCTTTTTTATATTTTAGCGTTACAAGCGCCTTTGTATTTATATCTAAGCGGCTCATTTCGTTGGTGTCTCGAACCCAAATAACTCACTTTTGTTTATTTCCCCGTGCGTATAGACCCCGCGATTTTCTTTTTTACACAACTGCTTATTTAAAATTTTGATTTCATTCGTTTAAAATATTAATTATTTCAATAATTATAATCGTGTCTTAAGTGTGTTTTCTTGAGCGAATACTATTCGCTAATATTCCGCAATAAACGCCTCTACAACAAATATCTTATAAATAATGAATAAAAATTTATTCGTTATTTGTTCTTTTGTAAATAATGGATAAAAATTTATTTGTTATTCAGCATCTCACAAATAATAAGTAAAAATTTATTAGTTATTCAGCCACTTGTGAATGATGAATAAAAATTTCATCATTATTTAGCTGCTTGAAAATGACGAATAAAAATTTAAACGTTATTTAGTTATTCTTAAATAATGAATATAATCACTTATTCAATACAACCTTTATTCAATACATCTTGAATAAGAAACAAAAATTTATTTTTTTATTCAATTCTCTTTGAATAACAAAATAAACAACTGAAATTATTATTATTTTTATTCTATAAATTCTGAATAACAAATAAAAGTTAATTTTTAATTTTGTTCATAACAAATAACTACCTTAGCATTAACTGAACATATATATTTTAATAATTTAAAATGATTTTGTACTAATAATTAAAAAATGTAAAGGAGCATTTGAAAAAAACGTTATTGGTTAACATAATTTCATCAATAACATCAGTTATTATATTAAATTAATCAATTTAATATAAATAGTGATATTACTAACTCTTATTCGATTTATGCTGTGTTACGACCGAAAATTAATTTGGCGCACATTCTGCTTGAATTCGAAGAAGTATATAAAATTACACAAATAAATATAAGCACTAAGATCTAGCTGCGACCGAAGTAAGTCTTCTTACTAACAAAATCTTAAACATTATTTAGTCATTCTTGACTAAATTATTCTTTATTCAATACTTATTCCTTATTCAATACATTTTGAATAAGGAACAAAAAATTATTCTTTTATTCAATTTTCTTTGAATAACAAAATAGACAACTGAAATTATTATTATTTTTATTCTATAAATTCTGAATACCAAATAAAGATTAATTTATAATTTTGTTCGTAATAAATAAGTACCTCAGCATTAACTGATCATATATGTTTTAATAATTTAAAATTATTTTACTGATAATTAAAGAATGTAAAGGAGCATTTGAAAAAAAAATGTTATCGGTTAACATAGTTTTTAAAATTTTTAATATAATATATTTATTACATTTATTATGGAATTTATAGAATAAAAATAATAATAATTTCAGTCGTTTATTTCATTATTCAAAGAGAATTGAATAGGAAAAAAAATTTTTGTTCCTTATTCAAGATGTATTAAATGAAGATAAGTGCTTATTCATTATTCAAGAGTGACTAAATAACGTTTAAATTTTTATTCATCATTTTCAAGTAGCGGAATAACAAATAAATTTTTATTCATCATTTACAAAAGGCTAAATAACAAATAAATTTTTATTCATCGATCGTTAATCATTAAAAGTCAATCATGCCCATCCCTGGTATAGATAATTTCTTAGATTTTAGTCTTTGTATCTATGTACGATGAAACGGAAGTAACTGTTCATTTTTCAATATTTTGTAAACTGTTATTAACATCTAATTGCTTATCACAAATGTAAATTTATTGTCTTCAATCATTTCTAAAATTTTCTCTTTTGTTTCGATCATTCTTATCCGACGATCACCATCAGTTTCAACATAGTTTTATTAATTAGAAGAGAAGGAGGCTACTGCGGATATTACCGCTACTCCTGTTATTTTCATTATTAAGTGACGAATTCTAACAATTGCTTATAGACTTATTCGTTTGACAACTTTTTGTAGTTTTACCAGTACACTAATGCACAACAGCTAACAATTAAGTTATAAGTCATTTTTATTCTTGAACACTTCTAAACTTTTGAAAAGTATATTTCAGCACTTAATTACATATAAAATAAACATGGGTGTTTCTTCTCCTCTACTATTCCGAGATCATCTAATGCTCAAAAGATTTTCGATCGGAATGCATGCAATTTGGATAATGCTTCGCATTCAATCTTTCCGTACGCACGTTTATACAATTTGCTTCACAGTAAACTAAACATATCATTGTATTCGTTGTTATATCGGTACATTTTTTTTTCACAAAAAGTTACTTTTATGTGAAATACTTAGATGATGCGACCAGTAAAATATTCATAAAGTTTGTAATGTCTGGTGCCACCTCTGGGAAAGTTGAGATGTATCAAATACACAAATATAAAAAAATAATGAAAAAAATTGCATCTATCATGATTTCCTTTTGCGACTAAGCATATTATTGTTTAAAATTATTGTTTATAAAAAGAAAATTATTGTTTATAAAAGAAGAATGCATCATTATAATAACAACAAATACGCCGATATGTATTTAATTTATGGTAAAGCACACTGTGTAAGTATACGTGCAGCAAGATTATATGCAGTACGTTATCCAAATCGTATGCATCCTGATTGCAAAACTTTTTAACCGACTGGACCGCAGAATTCTAAATAGTAATTGTTTGATGTCGGCATCAAAAGTTGACGTAGGTCGTAATCGTCGAATAAGAACGATCGGAATGAAAAAAAGAATTGTAGAAATAATTGCTCAAGATTCTATTACTAGTATGTACACGTGTAATAAGTCACGAATCAGCTACAAAATCTTAGAAACGACCTTGATAACGACTCTCTTTTCGAGGATTTGAATTTGATTATAAAAAAGATGAAAAGATTTTACTGGCTCTTTATATAAAGAGAAGAAGGAAACTATTTATTAGATTACTTATTATTTCAAAATTATTTTTTAAAATAATTTAGGACAACTTAATGATGTCGGTGCCTTCAAATATAGTTTTCGTCTTTTGGGTGGTCTTGCAGGTTTAATTACACGTGTTGGTTCTTTGACATAAACAAGGACGTGAGACGTACTAAATCGAGAATCGGGACATAACTTTGATGTGAAATATCTATGTGTGAAGAAAATACAGATTGTCGTGATTCATTTGTTCGCGAGTGAACGGAATGTAACACTATTGTATTTCTTTATCTTTCGCCGATTAATTATTACTATATTAATGTAAGGTCATCAGCAGGTGACAGAGTTCCGAGCTGGTATCCAACGCGGTATCGCTATAAATTAAATTGTCAGTGTGTACCAGCGAGCATAACATTATGTAACGTTAAAAATGGCATACAAATTTAGAAACTGAAATATGAGATTTTTACTCTTCGCTATCGTAACGTGAGCTTTAACGCGCCGCTCGGGAAGAACCGGTTTTATGAATGGTCCAGTTTTGCATAATTAGTAGGCATCTCTTTCCGCGTAATTACGAGGTGTGTTCAAAAAGTATCGCGAATTTTGAATTTTCGCGGGTTACGTATATTCGAATTTCGATCTTTTTGTGGCGTTATGTTGGTACTCATGTCTCTCACTTATGCCGACAAGCTCGGCCATTTTGAATGTTCACTTAATTGTTGACAGCTGCTTTGCTTGCACGTGTTTTGGATCGTCTTCGATTTTTACCTATTCAAAAAAATGGATCAAAGAACCTGTATCAAATTTTGTGTGAAAAACGAAATTAAGTGCGCGGATGCATTCCGAATGTTGACTGTGGCATACGGAGAAGCTACCTTGGACCGAAGCAACGTTTATCGGTGGTACAAAATGTTCTCAGAAGGCCGAGAAGATGTGAACGACGAAGAGCGTGCCGGACGCCCGAGCACTTCAACAACAGACGAAAAAATTAATGAAGTGGAGAAAATGGTATTGGCCAATCGTCGAATCACCGTTAGAGAAGTTGCTGAGGACCTAAACATATCGATTGGCTCGTGCCATTCGATTTTTATCAATGATTTGGGCATGAGACGGGTCGCCGCGAAATTCGTACCAAACGCCCCTGCTCACACATCGTTGCTTGTGCGCGACTTTTTGGCCAAAAACAACACACTAATGATGCCGCAGCCACCGTATTCCCCAGATCTGGCCCCCTGTGACTTTTTCTTGTTCCCTAAACTGAAGAGGCCCATGAAAGGACGACGTTACGCTACGCTTGACGAGATAAAGACGGCATCGAAGGAGGAGCTGAACAAGATAAAAAAAAATGATTTTTGAAGTGCTTCGAAGATTGGAAAAACCGTTGGCACAAGTGTATAATATCTCATGGGGATTACTTTGAAGGGGACAAAATAGATATTCATGAATAAATAAATAATTTTTGAAAAAACACAAAATTCGCGATACTTTTTGAACACACCTCGTACATCGTTGGCGTACCGGCCAAAACATTTAGTATTTTTAATATTCGCGAAAAAAAAGATTCTATTGTCACACGAAATCATACAAAAATGAAACAAATTGTGTTATTGCGCGAAATGCTGATGTTTATCTTACTTATGTGCTCGTAAAATAGATCAGTTGTTTTAATCCAGCAATTAATCATTGTGCGCAAAAAAATTTTTTATAGTTACTCAAATATGTGTGAATAATAGTTTTTTGCATCAAAACTTGGGTATTATTAAATCATTAAAATGGATAGTAAAGTAACACAGTTCAGCGTAGCTGTCAAATAAATCATTCAAAACACGGCCTGTTAAACGTAACTTTTAAAATAGCTTAATTTTATAAACTTTTAATTTATGTAAGTTTTAAAGAAATATTAATTTAATTAATCCTGAGAATGTGCATAAACAGTAAAAATGATTCTATGTAGTTCTAATTAGCTTACCTAAAATGTATTTAAATCCCATATTCTGCAAATTGCGAAACTGATGATAAATAAATGATATTATCATTGCCAAACAATGTATTATCGTTGTTGTTACATCCGTCATTATGTTCTGTTAAAAATAAATATGCACACATCAGAAATTTTTTCTATTACAATACACGAAAAAATATAGATTAAAAAACAATAGCACATATGAAATTTTTTTGCAAATTACAAAACTGTATAAATAAATAACATCTGTAAGCAGTGTATTATCGTCATCACGATAATATCAGCTACTTTTTGATATTGTCGAATAATGTTCGCGTATATAATAGCAATTTTTTCTACTAATGTAAACGGAAAAGTAAAGATAAACAGATAACAGTGCATGTAAAAATTTTAAATGCAAAAATGCGCAGATTTTCGGCGCCTATATTCAATGCCTATTCGTCGGAGTTGTTAGCGAAGGGGAATGGGGGTTATTGATGGGCGGCCGAATCCCAGGAAAGTATTGGGAGCACTTCGCGTAGGCCAAGCCAGGTTTACTGCTTACGTAAAACATCGTCGTTGGGTTAGGGTAGGTTAGGCTTCGCGGTGAATGTTTAGTTCGATTCCGTGATCCGTCTCGAGATCAGACGCAAAAAAAAGTTGGGTTTTGCCGGTGAGTCTAGGTCGGCGAGTCTCATATACCCCGCGTACCGAGCTGCCGATCGCGCGCCGAGCGCTGTGGCCTCAGGGGCGTTTCCATCTCAGAAGTATGTTGAATATATGCCCTTCTACTAAAGTACCTCAAGGGTAATGTGGAAAGCTATTGTCTAAATTCTAATTACCGTACATAGCTTTCCACATCACACATGAGGTACTATTATTGATGCGTTTTTTTTATGTGGTTTCCCAAGTAGGCCTAGTCCACTAAAAAATCAAAGAAAATAAAATATGTACTGCATAAGGGTGATGTAGAAAGCTATTGTCTAAATTCTAATTACCGTACATTATTGTTATTATAAAAATTAAGTTAAAAAAAAAGTTTTTCTCGAAAGGTACGCTACTAGCGTATTTTTAACGGATGTTCCTGAGGCAGAGCGCCGCTCGCGTGATCGCGAGCTCGACCATCGGCGAGCGGAAGCGGGGGTAAAAGTGAACGTCGCTTAAAAGGAATCGGCCCAAAATGCGCAGATCGTTGCGAACTCTGAGTTAGAGAATAGAGCTACAGTCGTCGGACATGGGGCGACCTTGGAACAACCGGATCCTAATTCCTCGGGGGCAAGCACGACAATCACTTCCATGAAATAAATCTTTTCGTGTCAGCAGGATTCCGGCAGAGCACGTTATTAATGGAAGTCTGCGTGTCCTTGGGTCCGTGTTATATAACAGGTTGACCGTGATCAGTTGACTGATTAAAATTTACTTTTATTTTCATCCAAGGGCGCCGACTACATGAGTGCACATCTATTCGACGTCAATGCCGATGGTTGATATTAATAAGTATTTCAAATCCTTTTCAACCACTCGAAAATTTCGTTTCTATTAGATGTAGTTTTGCAAATATATAATTAACAAAAATAATTAACGTCACTATTGTCTTCTCTTATCCAGATAACATATAGTTGAAAATTGGGTCATGTAGACGTTTTTTATTAAACAGATTTTCCGAAATTTTTTCATATTTAATTTAATTATTATATTATATTGACACAAAATTACTAGTTGCATTCTTATTTAAACGAATAACAGAAAAGCTATTCCAGATGCTATTCCGCATTTGTGAAAATAGTAAAAAAGAATATTACTGTCTGCCCTCAAGCCCCTCACACCGCTTGCAGGCCCCTTAAAACTGAGCTGCCCGCCTAATCTTCGAGCAGGTATCGATGTGCCGTAGGTATTCTTCATATTCATATAAATTGAAATAAGTTAAATACAATATAATATTTAGTCTCCAAAAACTATTTAAAAAAATGATAAATATATAAAGGTAAAAATTAAGTAGCAGGGTGATTTAGATAAATTGTTGTGTTAAATTTTGGATGATAATGGTTAAATAGAACCGAAACGTTGCGCGCCTGCTCACACACACACGCGCAACACACACACACACACACACACACACAAGCGCGCGCACAAAAGCGATGTAAATCCAATCGGACAACCTCCACGCTGTACACTTAATGACACGGATAATTCTAATGCCGGAAGTACTGTGCATTTCAAGCATCATAATTTGCAAAGTACTTTTTGTACTAAATAACTACCAGTTGCTAATAAAGATGAAAAAGATTTGGTGACGGTATTGTTACCATTAAAGACGATCGATGAAATGAGAAATTTTTTCAGGAATTATTATGTTATTTGATATTTATGATACTTTAATAAAATTAAATGACGTACCCAATAAATTTATAAGTCCTGATAATGAAAAATATAAATTACTAGAACTAGTTCGTTATACATCTCAATGTTTATCTTTTTGTACTCGAATATTCTTTTCAATATTTATTTTATGTGTATGCGTCGGTTGAGGAAGATCAAGTTATATCGAAACATGTTCCAAGATTGATATTCGTTAATATTGATTTAAAATTAAACTTACAATCCAATAAAATTGTAATATTGCTCGTTATTTTGGCCTATTATTTTACATCATTTTGTTGCTGACATAAATGAGCTCGTCTACTTGTTAACATACATATTAACTGACACTTTACTCTTGTACGTGTCCACGTTTGGAGCGGTTTTTTGGTCAAAAAGGATGAGCACAAAGATTTCATGGTGTATATTTTGAAAGCGTATAATTAACACTAAATTATAGCGTCAGCACTTTATTTATAATTGTTTTTCTTTAATAAGCATTTTAACTTTCTTGAAAGTTAGCAGAAAAATTATATCTTGCTAAACTGCTGGAGTTAAATAACATTGCAATTAGTGTAATAAATTAACACACAAAGAGCACTAAATCCTGTGTTTGTTTCATGTGATAAACGTTTCTAACAATCAAACATAATTCTTGATAGTATGCCTTTAAGAAAAAAGACACCTTGAGTTTTCTGACGAAGAAGCAAAATTGCAAAAAGTCTAAATGTTAAATTTTTCACCAGTTTTTTTCGAGATCAAAATTAACTACGTTCGATATTGAGACCAATGAAATTACGTCGATTGTCGGAATTCTATGCAAAAATGTTTTGACACTCGACGCGCGACGTCGCGAAAATGGTGAGAATGTCAAGGAAAAACTTCCCGCATATAAATTGGAGTACTTTAGGTGTGAACGCATTCAATTTCACATTCTTTCATTCGATCTTCATCAGCATCTCGTCTGTCGCATTGGATAAAATAGAAATATTCATGCTATGACTAGTGCGTTGAACCGAGCATGAAAGGCGAGTGTTGCAATGTACAACTGGTTTTTCGGATTCTCTCTCACGTTTGCTTGTCGCAGCGTTTCAATTTATTGATTGATGGCCTATCCTAACAAAAGTGATCGACGACGCCAAGCAGCCGTTCGATAAAAGTAAAATGGTCTATTGAGTTGCAAAATAAATTCAAGTTACATGCTATTAGTTGAACAAAAAATTTCTAATACTACTACTAATGACATATTATTCTGAATAATTATAATTTGTTATAATACTTACAATAAGAGCAATTCCGCGTGAAGCGGATCAGTCATCTCTCACAAACTTTTTCTTTTGCTATCAATGGTTATTAATAATAAGTTGCAAATTTTTGCATTATTTAATATATATTATAAATACCAGTAGCAATAATTAACGCAATAATATGTAAATGAATATTAACAAGGAAAGGCACCGCCTCAGATTTAAACGAGCTTTTAAGGGGTAACACCACTGTAGAATTTTTGAAAATCAATTTTTTTATTTCTTTATAAACTGCTTTGTACCTTCTAGAATGAGTTAAAAAAAGTGTTACAAAATTTCTTTTTTAAAATTCGCACTCCTTAAGTGTATTGGATTGCTTCAAAATGACCACCTACGGCACATCGATACCTGCTCGAAGAGAAAGGTGTCGGTCGGCAGCTCAGCTGTAGGTGGGTTGCAAGCGGTGTGAGGGGCTTGAGGGGAGATATTCTTTTTTACTATTTTCACAAATGCGGAATAGCATCTGGAATAGCTTTCCTGTTATTCGTTTAAATAAGAATGCAACTAGTAATTTTGTGTCAATATAATATAATAATTAAATTAAATATGAAAAAATTTCGGAAAATCTGTTTAATAAAAAACGTCTACATGACCCAATTTTCAACTATATGTTATCTGGATAAGAGAAGACAATAGTGACGTTAATTATTTTTGTTAATTATATATTTGCAAAACTACATCTAATAGAAACGAAATTTTCGAGTGGTTGAAAAGGATTTGAAATACTTATTAATATCAACCATCGGCATTGACGTCGAATAGATGTGCACTCATGTAGTCGGCGCCCTTGGATGAAAATAAAAGTAAATTTTAATCAGTCAACTGATCACGGTCAACCTGTTATATAACACGGACCCAAGGACACGCAGACTTCCATTAATAACGTGCTCTGCCGGAATCCTGCTGACACGAAAAGATTTATTTCATGGAAGTGAATGTCGTGCTTGCCCCCGAGGAATTAGGATCCGGTTGTTCCAAGGTCGCCCCATGTCCGACGACTGTAGCTCTATTCTCTAACTCAGAGTTCGCAACGATCTGCGCATTTTGGGCCGATTCCTTTTAAGCGACGTTCACTTTTACCCCCGCTTCCGCTCGCCGATGGTCGAGCTCGCGATCACGCGAGCGGCGCTCTGCCTCAGGAACATCCGTTAAAAATACGCTAGTAGCGTACCTTTCGAGAAAAACTTTTTTTTTAACTTAATTTTTATAATAACAATAATGTACGGTAATTAGAATTTAGACAATAGCTTTCTACATCACCCTTATGCAGTACATATTTTATTTTCTTTGATTTTTTAGTGGACTAGGCCTACTTGGGAAACCACATAAAAAAAACGCATCAATAATAGTACCTCATGTGTGATGTGGAAAGCTATGTACGGTAATTAGAATTTAGACAATAGCTTTCCACATTACCCTTGAGGTACTTTAGTAGAAGGGCATATATTCAACATACTTCTGAGATGGAAACGCCCCTGAGGCCACAGCGCTCGGCGCGCGATCGGCAGCTCGGTACGCGGGGTATATGAGACTCGCCGACCTAGACTCACCGGCAAAACCCAACTTTTTTTTGCGTCTGATCTCGAGACGGATCACGGAATCGAACTAAACATTCACCGCGAAGCCTAACCTACCCTAACCCAACGACGATGTTTTACGTAAGCAGTAAACCTGGCTTGGCCTACGCGAAGTGCTCCCAATACTTTCCTGGGATTCGGCCGCCCATCAATAACCCCCATTCCCCTTCGCTAACAACTCCGACGAATAGGCATTGAATATAGGCGCCGAAAATCTGCGCATTTTTGCATTTAAAATTTTTACATGCACTGTTATCTGTTTATCTTTACTTTTCCGTTTACATTAGTAGAAAAAATTGCTATTATATACGCGAACATTATTCGACAATATCAAAAAGTAGCTGATATTATCGTGATGACGATAATACACTGCTTACAGATGTTATTTATTTATACAGTTTTGTAATTTGCAAAAAAATTTCATATGTGCTATTGTTTTTTAATCTATATTTTTTCGTGTATTGTAATAGAAAAAATTTCTGATGTGTGCATATTTATTTTTAACAGAACATAATGACGGATGTAACAACAACGATAATACATTGTTTGGCAATGATAATATCATTTATTTATCATCAGTTTCGCAATTTGCAGAATATGGGATTTAAATACATTTTAGGTAAGCTAATTAGAACTACATAGAATCATTTTTACTGTTTATGCACATTCTCAGGATTAATTAAATTAATATTTCTTTAAAACTTACATAAATTAAAAGTTTATAAAATTAAGCTATTTTAAAAGTTACGTTTAACAGGCCGTGTTTTGAATGATTTATTTGACAGCTACGCTGAACTGTGTTACTTTACTATCCATTTTAATGATTTAATAATACCCAAGTTTTGATGCAAAAAACTATTATTCACACATATTTGAGTAACTATAAAAAATTTTTTTGCGCACAATGATTAATTGCTGGATTAAAACAACTGATCTATTTTACGAGCACATAAGTAAGATAAACATCAGCATTTCGCGCAATAACACAATTTGTTTCATTTTTGTATGATTTCGTGTGACAATAGAATCTTTTTTTTCGCGAATATTAAAAATACTAAATGTTTTGGCCGGTACGCCAACGATGTACGAGGTGTGTTCAAAAAGTATCGCGAATTTTGTGTTTTTTCAAAAATTATTTATTTATTCATGAATATCTATTTTGTCCCCTTCAAAGTAATCCCCATGAGATATTATACACTTGTGCCAACGGTTTTTCCAATCTTCGAAGCACTTCAAAAAATCATTTTTTTTTATCTTGTTCAGCTCCTCCTTCGATGCCGTCTTTATCTCGTCAAGCGTAGCGTAACGTCGTCCTTTCATGGGCCTCTTCAGTTTAGGGAACAAGAAAAAGTCACAGGGGGCCAGATCTGGGGAATACGGTGGCTGCGGCATCATTAGTGTGTTGTTTTTGGCCAAAAAGTCGCGCACAAGCAACGATGTGTGAGCAGGGGCGTTTGGTACGAATTTCGCGGCGACCCGTCTCATGCCCAAATCATTGATAAAAATCGAATGGCACGAGCCAATCGATATGTTTAGGTCCTCAGCAACTTCTCTAACGGTGATTCGACGATTGGCCAATACCATTTTCTCCACTTCATTAATTTTTTCGTCTGTTGTTGAAGTGCTCGGGCGTCCGGCACGCTCTTCGTCGTTCACATCTTCTCGGCCTTCTGAGAACATTTTGTACCACCGATAAACGTTGCTTCGGTCCAAGGTAGCTTCTCCGTATGCCACAGTCAACATTCGGAATGCATCCGCGCACTTAATTTCGTTTTTCACACAAAATTTGATACAGGTTCTTTGATCCATTTTTTTGAATAGGTAAAAATCGAAGACGATCCAAAACACGTGCAAGCAAAGCAGCTGTCAACAATTAAGTGAACATTCAAAATGGCCGAGCTTGTCGGCATAAGTGAGAGACATGAGTACCAACATAACGCCACAAAAAGATCGAAATTCGAATATACGTAACCCGCGAAAATTCAAAATTCGCGATACTTTTTGAACACACCTCGTAATTACGCGGAAAGAGATGCCTACTAATTATGCAAAACTGGACCATTCATAAAACCGGTTCTTCCCGAGCGGCGCGTTAAAGCTCACGTTACGATAGCGAAGAGTAAAAATCTCATATTTCAGTTTCTAAATTTGTATGCCATTTTTAACGTTACATAATGTTATGCTCGCTGGTACACACTGACAATTTAATTTATAGCGATACCGCGTTGGATACCAGCTCGGAACTCTGTCACCTGCTGATGACCTTACATTAATATAGTAATAATTAATCGGCGAAAGATAAAGAAATACAATAGTGTTACATTCCGTTCACTCGCGAACAAATGAATCACGACAATCTGTATTTTCTTCACACATAGATATTTCACATCAAAGTTATGTCCCGATTCTCGATTTAGTACGTCTCACGTCCTTGTTTATGTCAAAGAACCAACACGTGTAATTAAACCTGCAAGACCACCCAAAAGACGAAAACTATATTTGAAGGCACCGACATCATTAAGTTGTCCTAAATTATTTTAAAAAATAATTTTGAAATAATAAGTAATCTAATAAATAGTTTCCTTCTTCTCTTTATATAAAGAGCCAGTAAAATCTTTTCATCTTTTTTATAATCAAATTCAAATCCTCGAAAAGAGAGTCGTTATCAAGGTCGTTTCTAAGATTTTGTAGCTGATTCGTGACTTATTACACGTGTACATACTAGTAATAGAATCTTGAGCAATTATTTCTACAATTCTTTTTTTCATTCCGATCGTTCTTATTCGACGATTACGACCTACGTCAACTTTTGATGCCGACATCAAACAATTACTATTTAGAATTCTGCGGTCCAGTCGGTTAAAAAGTTTTGCAATCAGGATGCATACGATTTGGATAACGTACTGCATATAATCTTGCTGCACGTATACTTACACAGTGTGCTTTACCATAAATTAAATACATATCGGCGTATTTGTTGTTATTATAATGATGCATTCTTCTTTTATAAACAATAATTTTCTTTTTATAAACAATAATTTTAAACAATAATATGCTTAGTCGCAAAAGGAAATCATGATAGATGCAATTTTTTTCATTATTTTTTTATATTTGTGTATTTGATACATCTCAACTTTCCCAGAGGTGGCACCAGACATTACAAACTTTATGAATATTTTACTGGTCGCATCATCTAAGTATTTCACATAAAAGTAACTTTTTGTGAAAAAAAAATGTACCGATATAACAACGAATACAATGATATGTTTAGTTTACTGTGAAGCAAATTGTATAAACGTGCGTACGGAAAGATTGAATGCGAAGCATTATCCAAATTGCATGCATTCCGATCGAAAATCTTTTGAGCATTAGATGATCTCGGAATAGTAGAGGAGAAGAAACACCCATGTTTATTTTATATGTAATTAAGTGCTGAAATATACTTTTCAAAAGTTTAGAAGTGTTCAAGAATAAAAATGACTTATAACTTAATTGTTAGCTGTTGTGCATTAGTGTACTGGTAAAACTACAAAAAGTTGTCAAACGAATAAGTCTATAAGCAATTGTTAGAATTCGTCACTTAATAATGAAAATAACAGGAGTAGCGGTAATATCCGCAGTAGCCTCCTTCTCTTCTAATTAATAAAACTATGTTGAAACTGATGGTGATCGTCGGATAAGAATGATCGAAACAAAAGAGAAAATTTTAGAAATGATTGAAGACAATAAATTTACATTTGTGATAAGCAATTAGATGTTAATAACAGTTTACAAAATATTGAAAAATGAACAGTTACTTCCGTTTCATCGTACATAGATACAAAGACTAAAATCTAAGAAATTATCTATACCAGGGATGGGCATGATTGACTTTTAATGATTAACGATCGATGAATAAAAATTTATTTGTTATTTAGCCTTTTGTAAATGATGAATAAAAATTTATTTGTTATTCCGCTACTTGAAAATGATGAATAAAAATTTAAACGTTATTTAGTCACTCTTGAATAATGAATAAGCACTTATCTTCATTTAATACATCTTGAATAAGGAACAAAAATTTTTTTTCCTATTCAATTCTCTTTGAATAATGAAATAAACGACTGAAATTATTATTATTTTTATTCTATAAATTCCATAATAAATGTAATAAATATATTATATTAAAAATTTTAAAAACTATGTTAACCGATAACATTTTTTTTTCAAATGCTCCTTTACATTCTTTAATTATCAGTAAAATAATTTTAAATTATTAAAACATATATGATCAGTTAATGCTGAGGTACTTATTTATTACGAACAAAATTATAAATTAATCTTTATTTGGTATTCAGAATTTATAGAATAAAAATAATAATAATTTCAGTTGTCTATTTTGTTATTCAAAGAAAATTGAATAAAAGAATAAATTTTTGTTCCTTATTCAAAATGTATTGAATAAGGAATAAGTATTGAATAAAGAATAATTTAGTCAAGAATGACTAAATAATGTTTAAGATTTTGTTAGTAAGAAGACTTACTTCGGTCGCAGCTAGATCTTAGTGCTTATATTTATTTGTGTAATTTTATATACTTCTTCGAATTCAAGCAGAATGTGCGCCAAATTAATTTTCGGTCGTAACACAGCATAAATCGAATAAGAGTTAGTAATATCACTATTTATATTAAATTGATTAATTTAATATAATAACTGATGTTATTGATGAAATTATGTTAACCAATAACGTTTTTTTCAAATGCTCCTTTACATTTTTTAATTATTAGTACAAAATCATTTTAAATTATTAAAATATATATGTTCAGTTAATGCTAAGGTAGTTATTTGTTATGAACAAAATTAAAAATTAACTTTTATTTGTTATTCAGAATTTATAGAATAAAAATAATAATAATTTCAGTTGTTTATTTTGTTATTCAAAGAGAATTGAATAAAAAAATAAATTTTTGTTTCTTATTCAAGATGTATTGAATAAAGGTTGTATTGAATAAGTGATTATATTCATTATTTAAGAATAACTAAATAACGTTTAAATTTTTATTCGTCATTTTCAAGCAGCTAAATAATGATGAAATTTTTATTCATCATTCACAAGTGGCTGAATAACTAATAAATTTTTACTTATTATTTGTGAGATGCTGAATAACAAATAAATTTTTATCCATTATTTACAAAAGAACAAATAACGAATAAATTTTTATTCATTATTTATAAGATATTTGTTGTAGAGGCGTTTATTGCGGAATATTAGCGAATAGTATTCGCTCAAGAAAACACAC
The DNA here is from genome assembly GCF_016802725.1 of Solenopsis invicta. Classification (NCBI taxonomy): domain Eukaryota; kingdom Metazoa; phylum Arthropoda; class Insecta; order Hymenoptera; family Formicidae; genus Solenopsis; species Solenopsis invicta. The sequence continues at coordinate 6,798,345 of NC_052678.1, forward strand.
TTAAGACACGATTATAATTATTGAAATAATTAATATTTTAAACGAATGAAATCAAAATTTTAAATAAGCAGTTGTGTAAAAAAGAAAATCGCGGGGTCTATACGCACGGGGAAATAAACAAAAGTGAGTTATTTGGGTTCGAGACACCAACGAAATGAGCCGCTTAGATATAAATACAAAGGCGCTTGTAACGCTAAAATATAAAAAAGAAATTATATCGAATTATATTTTCCGACAATATTGAATAACAAATAAACTTTATCCATTATTTACAAGAGGCCGAATAACGAATAAATTTTTATTCATCATTCACAAGTGGCTGAAAAACGAATAAATTTTTATTCATCGTTTATATGAGGCCGAATAACGAATAAAATTTTATTTATAATTCACAAGTGGCTGAATAACAAATAAATTTTTATTCGTCATTTATAAGAGACCGAATAACAAATAAATTTTGATTCATTATTTACAACGGGTTGAATAACGAAAAAATTTTTATTCGTTATTTGCAAGAGGCTGAGTAACGAATAAATTTTTATTCATCATTTATAAGAGGTCAAATAACAAATACATTTTTATTTATTATTTACAAGAATAACCGAATAACGAATAAATTTTTATTCGTGATTTTTTTATTATTTAAATGAAAAATTATTCAATAATGCCCATCCCTGGATACAAATAAGGTGTTATAGCCTAGCCATAACACGGTGCATGGCAACAAGAATCAATTACCATGACCCGAAAGTAAAACCATTTAGCAAGCACCTTCGCAATACGAGGCAAAATCAACAATCCCATAAATCCATCGGGCAACGACCGAAAATGTGTACGCGCGTACGCGCTAACAAAGCGGAAGTAATTGCGCCAAGCAGCGGCTTATGTTAGCGTAATCACTTCAGTATAAAAAGACCGCCCGACAATCGAGCAGCGCAGTAGCTTTTATGTATCTATACGCACTCTCGAAGCACTTTCAAAGCGCGCAATAGTTAGAGGGTTTCTAGCAATAGCTAATTCGGAACAACTTTCTAACAACTTCTACTAGAGTCCCTAGATTCGGAACGCACCTTTATGGATAATGCACCTTCATGGATAACGAAGTGTATCATGAACTGGCTGCAATAGGGGAGAAAAGTTCCGATTTTAAGAAAATATCAAAAATAACTAGTAAAATAATTTGTTGTTCCTTTGACTATTGACTGATTTATCATCAAATTTATTGTATTTTAGGATTATAAGGTTAATTGTAGTATATTATCATTGATTTTTGTACAAAGTTATTTATAAGTGTCAGAGTCAGAGAGGAACGTTTTACCCCTTCATGGGGTTAGTTGTTACCAAAAGCACTGGGGTAATTTGTTACCAAAAGATATAAAGTCATTTAAAGAAAAAAAGAAAACATCTTTTAATAAATCAAAACACGTGAATTACATTTATAATTAATATTTAATGAGGTAACGAGACAATCAGGTACATTAAAGCTAAACAACTGATATTTATATTTAATTATAATTATGTTAATAATCATAGAGTTTATAATAATTATAAACCACATTTGAAACTATATTTTATCTCATTTTTTTGTGACAAACATTTGTATTTATAAGATCAGTACTTTGAAATGATCTTTACGATCCTTCTAAATAATAAATTTAAAAATCTAATCTAAATAATAATAAAATAAAATAATGATCAGCTTTTTAGGAAAACAATATTAAGATAATCTTTGTAATCTTTTTACGTACCTAATTTAAATAATGATAAAATAAAAATGTAATCAACCTTTTAGAAGAACAATAAAAAGTTAAATATTAAAAACTTAAAAAAGAAAGCAGAAATAAGAACATTTTATTAAAATAAAAAATTTTTTACCTATGAAAATATGGCGCTACTGGATAAGAAAAGCAAGGAAAAGAATTGGCAGAACGAATGCAATAAATGTAACACTTGTAAAATATGCGTTTTAAAAACAATTAGAAGTAAGTTACAGATTAAGTTTCTTTAACATTTAAGTAACATTGTAAGTTATTATAATTTTCTAAGTTACTATTATACTTTACAACATTTGATTATTAGATAGATATTTAAATATCTAAGAGCGTCAAGTTTTTGTAGTTTAAAAATTTTTTATTTTAATAAAATTTTCTCATTTCTGCTTCCACTTTAATTCTTTGACACTAAATGTTGTATATTCCATTAAAACTTTTCCTGTCTTTTGTTATATGTCCGCATCCTATAATAAAATGAGAATCGATATAGACAACTGCACATATGCGACAGGGCAAATTTTTCCAAGGTAACAGCGTACCCCAAATTACGGTAACAACTAGCCCCATTCGACACATGTAACATCTTGATACAATTTTTTGCTTACATATTAAAATAGACGAATAAACACTAGTGTATCATATTTCTGAATGTCTATCCATCTACATAAACACAATAAATAATAGGAACTACCTTAAATAAGCAAAATAGACCAAAAAATTACGATAGACAAATATTTACTTACTTGATTTACGAGCATGTCTTTGCACAGACCGCGGCGTAAATTAAGTTAAACGCTATTTGCAATATTAAGATAGTTGCCGCACTTGCGTGATCGGTTGTTGTTTCGTGACGTACTTAGAACATATCGCTATTTTTTTTATGTTGAAATTATAATCACCGTAACATTGTACCCCAGGAACATCTTACCTCGGCCTCTCCTACTTGGTTTTGAACATCATAAAGACCGGAAAGGTTCCCAGGCACGTAGCGTTCATCATGGATGGTAACAGACGCTACGCGCAGAAACGAAACATGACAAAAAAGGAGGGACACTTAAAGGGGTATGTATCTTTGAGAAAAGAGTTTGCAAATGCTAATCTGTATATGTGTTACATATTTTATTTGTGACAGGTTTGATAAAATGATTGAAACGTTGAATTGGTGCATGGACCTTGGTATCAAAGAAATCACAGTTTATGCGTTCAGCATAGGCAACTTTAATCGTAGCCAAGAGGAACTTGATGGCCTCATGGATCTCAGTAGGCAGAAATTTAACAACCTCTTAAAAAATATATATGTATTTTAAATCAAGCGTTACAATGCGGCACAATTTTAAATCTTCCCAAGCAGGAAAGAAATAGTTAAAAAATGTTTTTTAAATGTTTATTTTTTTTTAATATTCCTTTTCTCAACTTATTTTGGAAAAAAATATTTATTTAACATTTATTTAACATTTTTTTTTACTGAAGAATTATTTTAAAAATTATTATCTCAAAAATACGTTTTTAAAACGTTTATTTAATATCATGTAAACATTTATTTTTCATAAATTAGTTATTTCAGAAAATGATTTTAGTTAACATTTTTTAAACGTTTAATTAACGTTTTATAAATATTTATTTGTCATTAATAATTCATTTGAGATAACGATTTTACAAAATATTTTTTAAATGTTTATTTAATATTATGTAAACATTTATTTGCTATTAATTGTAGGTTAGAAAAAATGATTTTAATTAACATTTTTTAAACGTTTATTTAACGTTTGGTTAATATTTAGTTTTCATTAATTATTTGTTATCGAAATAATTTCAGTTAACATTTTTTAAATCTTTATTTAACATTATGCAAACATTTATTGCTCATTAATTTTTCATTATACAAAATAATTTCAGTAAACATTTGCGTAACGTTTATTTAATATTTTTTTAATTTACTTTGTTTTTTTATATGTACTAGCAAAACAAGCGCGCGTTACACAACTTTCGATATTATATATAAGCTTCAAATTATAAATTTACTATTAACCCTGGATATACATAACGTGAAAATGCGATCTCTGCGATAACAGTAGCTCGCGATCAGTGTGTAGCGCGGGAGAACCAAAATCAGCATTACGAAAAAGCGTTAACAATAAACTTTGAGAAAGATACAATTATCGATTTATAATATCGAATAACATGCACTTTTTCAGATAGAGAAAGATAGGAGAAATATTTTTCAAGTTTTTATTTTTTATGAATTATTCATTTCAAAAAATAATTTTATTTAACATTTTTTAATGTTTATTTAACATTATATAAATTTGCTTTTAATTATTCACTTGAGAAAATGATTTCAGTAAATATTCATATAACATGTACTCAATATTTCTTTAATACTTTTTTAATGTTTATTTTTTATGAAGTACACCCACGGTAATTGATTCTGTCCTTCAGAATATTTTTTAAACTGAGAAGTCACCATTTTTCTACATACTCGCAGTTCATGATTAATATAACGACTAGAACTTATTGATCGTTACGTTAATCATGAAATGTAAGTATGTAGAAAGATAGCGACTTCTCTGTTTGGAAATTTTCCACATGGACAGAATCAAAGTCCTTGGGTGTACACAAGACTTAACGTCGTTATCGTTATTCGTTATTTTTTTTACGGTAACGAGCGTCATCTTTTTATGTCTGTAACGGTAACGGTAACGTCGTTACATTTTTACAGTAACGGAATTCATCCGTTACTTTTTCATTACTTAGTTCCTTATTATTTATTCAATAGATCGCGCGCTGATCGCGCATTAGAGTATTGATTGGATACAAATATTTTTATCCAAATCAAATGGAAGAATAAATTTTCAAAATCATAATAATGCGCAATGTACATACAATTAGAAAATGGTTTTAAATATTCACTTACTCATTAAATTAGTTTAAAATTGATTTGTATTGATCAATTTTTTTATATTGATCAATAATGTTTGATTAATCATCATTCATAATCAATCATAATCATTCAAATGTGATGATTATGAATCGTAATTGTAATAAATTTTAGTGAAAGAATCAGTTTTTGAGTGTACATAGAATGTCGTTTTATCACAATAAATAGGTTTTTTGTCATTGTTCTACATTAAAAGACTCCATACGATTTGAGTAAGAAAAAAACATCGGTTAAATTTTTTATTTTTAATATTTTACAGTTTTCTGACGAAAATTCAATTAATTGATAATATTTTTTTTACATAAATTGTATGGAATTTTTTCCAAATTTTGTATTTACTATGGTATAAAAACTTAAAATTTCTTTCGTTATGAATACCCACACACACACACACACACACACACACACACACACACACACACACACACACATATATTGTTGAAAAAATTTTGATTTATTTCTGAGATGTAAAATGTGACGAAGTTTAAATCTAAAAACAATGTTTAATCTAAATGTCTATAAAAATTGTGCAGTATAAAAATAGTAAAAAGTAAATAAGATATTAATATAAGGAATTTGAAAAATTATTAGACAAGTTAAATAAATATAAAAAAAACTATGTTCTATACAATTGTATATAAGTTTAGAGAATTTAAAGTTTTAATATTTACTACTACATGCAATATTAATTATTAAATAAAGTAATTTTAAAATCTAATAACTTGATACTTTAGCATTAGAAAAAAATGACAAAAAAATAACAAATCGTTATTTTCAAAGTAACGGTAACGGTAACGAGTTACTTTTATAAAATCACTGACGAATAACGTTAACGAGTTACTTTTTACAAAATGTAACGCGTTATTTTTATAAAATAACGTGCCTAACCCTGATTTTTAGAGACATATTGATGGATGCTGGAGTGTGCTTTCGTGCGTTTGGAAATTTGTCCTTGATCCCAGAAGATATAAACCAATTAATGGCTCAAATTGTAATTGCCACTAAGGATAATAATAAAGCATTTTTAAATTTTGCTGTCGCTTATACGTGTAAGTATATGATCATCGTAAATCATATTTATATATGCACTCACTTTTATATTTTGTACTAAATGCAAATGAAAATTTACATTTTTTTCCAATGTTACGTAAATACCTAATTTAGAAATATATATTTTTTTATTTTTTTATGTTTGCAGCAAGGGATGAACTTACTCATGCAATTACAGATTCTGCAACGGCTGTAAAACATAATGAAATCTTACCAGAAGATATTACCGAAGAGTTAATATCTGACTATTTGTACACTTACCAATCCTCAAATCCAGAGTTATTGATTCGTACGTCTGGAGAATGTCGACTTAGCGACTTTTTGATGTGGCAGGTAAGAGAACGTACTTTATTCTTGTGACTTAAATATATATTTCTTCTCATAACTTATCAAAACAGATCTGCATTTAAATAATTTTACTAATTTTTTTTTAGCTTTCCAACGCTTGCCTCTACTTTACTGATACCTTATGGCCTGAATTCAACTTATGGAACTTGCTCGGTGCAGTCTTTTATTATCAAAAATGTTATTATATGTATTATATATTTAGAAAAAACTCCCTTTTCTCGTAAAACAGCATTTTATAGTATTCCAACTTTAGACAGAGTATATGCGAGTAACATCCGCAAACCGACCTGTTCGAACGCATTTTGTCCAGTTTTTTTATGTAAAATAGTCACAAAAATTTCCACTTACATACTATATGGATCGCATTTGCCCTAACAAAACTTTGCTGCCGTGACGTTCGAATTCTAGTTGATCAAAAAAGTTGGTCAAACATATCAATCGAAAGAGGAGATTTCAAACTTTTTTTACGTCTTGCTCCGAACCTCCTATCTCATTCCGTCTTCAAATAGCAAGCGTTCAAAGCTTCATGTGGGGTCAGATCCACTTACGTGTTTAAGAGTTAAATTAAGATTACATTAACTTAAGTTAAATTTAAAAGTTAATTTTAAATAATATTATTACATTAAATTAGATTACTCTATTTTATAATAGTAAAACAATTGCAATCATCCAAAATAAATTAAACATTTTGTTTTTAAATTGAGTTTAATGGCATTTTTATATGAAATAACAAAGAAATATTATTATTTAAATAAGATTACTTTTTCCTTTCACAATTTCTTTTTCTTACATAATCTTTTTACGTAAAAACTTTTAACGTGGAAAATGATGTTTATGATTTAAGATTCATATGTATTTTAAAAATAACTATTTGAAGTTAAAAATTTGTTTATTCAAAATTAATTAAGTTAAAAAGTAAAACATTTATCTTTCTAATTGCACAACGTTTAACTTTTTGACTAGTTACTACTCAACCATGCATATACTGCTACATAAATAATTTATTATAAATTAATTTATTATATTGAAATAGCATATAAAAATGATAAGCCGTGTTTTAGATGATTTATTTGACAGCTACGCTGAACTGTGTTGCTTTCCATAGTGATTTTACTATCCATTTTAATGATTTTATAGTATCCAAGTTTTGATGCAAAAAATTATGATTTACACATATTTGAGTAACTATAAAAAATTGTTTTGCGCACAATGATTAATTGGTGGATTAAAACAACTGATTTATTATACAAGCACATAAGTAAGATAAACATCAGCGTTTCGTGCAGTAACACAATTTGTTTCATTTTTGTATGATTTCGTGTAACAATAGAATCTTTTTTTTCGCGAATATTAAAAATACTAAATATTTTGCCGTCAACGATGCAATTACGCGGAAAAAGATGCAAATACTAATTACTAATTATGCAAAACGGGACCATTCATAAAATCGGTTCCTCCCGAGCGGCGCGTTAAAGCCCACGTTACGAAGAGTAAAAGTCTTATAAAAAGCGATAGTGTTTCATGCGGACTACGGAGCGTTACATGATTTTGGCTTCTAAATTTGTATGCCATTTTAAACGTCACATAACGTTATGCTCGCCGGTACCAGAGAGAAACCTGAGAGAGGCCATGCCGTCGATTTTCGTGTGACGCTTTCTCTAGGTCGTATACCTTTTTTCCCGTAGCTGCTACGGACATACACCAATCGAGCGGGAAAAAAGGTGGATCCAGCCATATAGTTCCGCCGACTGAAAATGTGGATCCATTGGCGCCACTGTACGACCTAGAGAAAGCGTCACACGAAAATCGACGGCATGGCCTCTCTCAGGTTTCTCTCTGTTGTAATTATAATTAGAGTATAAATAACAAAAACGCTTGTGACCTTCTGGATTAGGCAAATTTCACACTTGCTTCATTCACCGCCGCTGTAAATCCATCATAAAATTATGGTTATACGTCGTACCGCGGGATGGCGCCAGATTATCGAAAAACGCGCCTCGCCGTTGTCGCGAGCCGAGTCTCGTCGCTCTCGTACCTACGGCATCCACCCATTCCGTCGCTTCCGTCATATCCGTTTCTACGCGATTATCCATACTTGGCGCGCGATTACCGATTAAATTAAAGGACACGAGCGCTCTCAACGAACGTTACATAATCTCGGGGAGGGGGGGAAGCGGAAAAAGGGAGGTCCGTGCACAGTAAGAGAGAGAGAGAGAGAGAGAGAGAGAGAGAGAGAGAGAGAGAGAGAGAGAGAGAGAGAGAGAGAGAGAGAGAGTGAGAAAGAGAGGAGCCGGTGCGGAAATGTGATGTAAAACACGGGGGAAACGAAACGGAGGCTGTAGATGAGCACGGATGAGATTACATCGCGCCGGTACCGAAGGGAGACGGAAGAGCGCGACGGCGACGACGACGGTGGTGGTGGTGGTGGTGGCGACGACGGCGATAGACTGGACGCGATCGGGGGGGGGAGAAAACGATCGACTGCTACGCGCTACTAAGTGAGCAGGCGAACGAGCGAGCGAGCGCGCGCGGCATAGAGGCGAGAGACTCGTCGACGGCGGCGGCGGCAGGTAGTGGACGGACGGCAGCGGACGGCGGCAGCGTCGGGCTAAAAGGCGGGGACGGTCGTCGCTCGAGCGTGACCGCGTGTGTGAGCTTATAGCATCGCGGCGCCAGTCGGCAGTCCTTCGTTTTCCCTTTCTCTCTCTCTTTCACCCAGATCTCTCCTCCGTCTCTCCTCCGTTTCCAACCGTTCCAACGTCCCTCTTCTTCCGCTTCGCCTCCCCCTTTCGTGCATCTGCCGCCGGACGACGTAGAGAAGAGGCGGTGGAGGAGGAGAAGGAGAAGGAGAAGGAGGAGGAGGAGGAGGAGAACGACGGCGACGACGACGACGACGACGACGCGTGCCGCTCGACGGCGACGGGCGAAGAAAACCTGCGGCCGACGGCGGACAGTCGTTATTCGAGTTCACCGAGTCGCGACGACGAGAGCTGACGACGGCTAACAACGCGTGATCCCCTCGTCATTCACTCGTTCGCTCGCTCGCGGCACACTTCATCGTTATTTCTATATCGTTGCGGCCGCGCGGGAACCGACCGACCGACCGATCGACCGACCGACCGTCCGCCGGTGCCGACAGGGGAAGTAACGACGATCACGGAAAAAGCGGCGCCGAGGTTGTTGCCTCCGCGCTTGCCGTTTTCGAGCGCGGAAGGTAGTGGTGCGTCGCGTACCGTGCGTTTATGTGTGCGGCCAGGTGACAGAAGGAGGCGAGAGAACGACGAACGCGGGGTGTTGTCACCGCTGCTATCGCTATCGCTGCCGTTCCTGCTGCTGCTGCCGGTTACGTGGTGCTCGCGTACGCGGGGTGCTCGCTGGCGTCGACCGTCGAAAGTGAACGGGCAGAGGAAGGACACGAGTTCGGCGAGGGCAAGGAAAGAGACGTGGAGTAGCAGGTGGGTGTAACCCGTCGTGATAATTCGCGCGGTCGCGTTACAACGGGGCGAGACAGGGCGGGGTGGATCGAGCCGGGCCGGGCCGGGCCGGGCCGAGCCGCCGCCACCGCCGCCGCTGCCGCGTGATCGAGGAGTGTGCACGCGCCGCGCGTGTACCGGCGTCCGTGCGCGGCTTTGAGGTTAAGTGACGCACCTGCGATCGATTCGCCCCGCCGCGCGCACGGCGAGGAACGCCCGGCACGAAACGGAGGAAAAACGGCGCGACGCGCGAGGAAAACGCGCTTCCTCGACTCGTCGGGATGAATCCGCGAGAAACTCCTCGGAACTTTGCTCTCATCCGCGAGCCATCTCTTCGGGTCGATTAACCTTTTACTTGACATGTTGTTCTTACTCGGTGAGTCATCCTCTTCTTTCTAAGCAGCAGACTGTTCTAACTCAAAATAATTTTGCTCCAAGCTCTTTACGTGATTCTACAATCCGTTCCACAGTAGTAAACATCAAAATCTTTTTGTTTACAATGGGATTACATTCTCAGATTTCGGTCGTAAATCCCATTGATCGCGAGCAGTCGCAAGTCGAATAATATTTACGTATATCACATGCAAACGAAACATGCGAAATGATTATTTTATTACTAAAAAACGATTATAGACCTGTATTTTTGAATGACATTTTTGTTATGGCAATTCTTAACCTTTTTAAAAATTAAATTCGAGATAATGGAAAATAGAGAGATACCTGTAATCATAAGTAATTGTAAGATGACAATTGTACGTCAATTTCTGCCAATGTAAATTAGCTTTAATCTCGGTTTAACTTTTTATCTTTTTCTTACTCCAAGAATAAGAAATACCGCAAGTTAACTTACGTTAATGGAATACAACTACGTTTACGCTATCGCGGAATGGCTTTAATTCGCGGTTCGTTCAGATTTCACGATACGATACTCGGCTTGTTTGCGCGTTATCTTTACGCGATGTCTGTTACCCTTGAACGTAAAAAAGTTCAAGCTAATGATGGAGAAGTTTGAGATTCGCTCGAAGATCGATTTTCACTCATTAACGACGCGTTCAAACATCCTACACAATGTTTGATCTTTTCATGTCAGCGCAATTTATTAAGCTCTGCATACTTCTTATCTCGATAAGATAAAGTTCTTACGAAGGAATTTAGAAGTTTATATTATGTGTATATTTACGTGATAATATTGATATTATAAAAAATATGGAACGATATAACGCCGTTAAATATTAAAGAATCAAATTTAATTCAATTCCTCGAATTAAATATTATTTCGTTATTTTTAACTTTTACATGTCCAAAATTTCTTACTTTAACACAAAATCTGTACTTAAAAGAACAATTTCGTCTAACTTCATCAACTTATTTCTGTGGTTAAATTGCTTAGTCTCAAAATATGTAAGTAGTAACGTATGCATCTCATAAATAATAAATTGAATTTAAATCAAATTTAATATTATAATTAACTTGTTTAACCTCATTGTTTAGTTTAAATTATAAATTAAATTAAATTTTGACGTATATATTAAGTAAGAACAATGGCGATCTACAAGAATAACTAAAAATAATTCAAATTGGATAGAGTTCGACGTTCCGAATTTAACAATGTATGTCAAGTAGTAAATCTCAGTAATTTCTGTAATATAATATACATAATATACATAATATACATAACGTAATTTTATGTAAATAATATTCTATCTAAAAAAGATAATTTAAAAGTAAATTACTATTGCGCGCAAAACCACGTCAAGGATGATGCTTCTGAGGGAATAAATAATGCAGGCGCAAGCTTTCCAATATATTCCGAATTCTGTTACCATTGAATGTAAAAAAAAAGAAGGTCAAACTGAGAAAATTTTTGAAGTTTACTCGACGAATCGTTAACGATGCGTTCAGATAAAATCCTTTACAGAGAGAATATTTAGTCTTTTGTTGTTTGTACAATTTGTTAATCTTTGCTGTTATGTTAATGGAATGTTAAAGGAATATGAAAGTTTATATTATGTTTATGTTTATGTTATTATCAAAAATATGGAGTAGTTTTTCTCAGAGATAAATAATGCAGGTGCAATTTTTCCAATATTTCTATTATCTTTGTATGTAAAAAAAAAAGAATCAACAGTCTGTTTGAAATGTCAGTCAATTAATTTACGTTGCGCCATTTTTTATTCTATAATTTGTGACATTTACGTTTGCAGTTTACTCGTAATTATGCTCAAGATGGAAAAGAGTAATATGTAAACTTATTGAGATAAAATCGAGTAACGTTTAAAGAAAAAGCCTCGTTTTTGTTCGTTCTCCCACGCGCGATCACTGGCAACGTAACAATTCAATCAGCGTTTTCGATAAAACTACGCCGTAATCATACGCTTTACGCAAAATTTACTTTCGTTGTAATCGCCAAGTCTTGCTACTCGAGCGGTTCGTTCGCTTTCTCTCTTACGTTCAAACGGCATGTTGTTAAAACATTATATTAGCTGATAACTAATAATCACCGCAGTGAGCATGAACTTCTTAACTTACTTCAGTGCTCTTATATCTTCATTTCTCTCGTTCAAACTGCGCAAATAGCCGACAGTTAAATTCCAATTTGCGGTATTCGAACTTCCGTTCCGATAAAATTCTAAATCGTTGGAAATTTCCTCAATGGAATTTTAATGGGACACGCAAATGTAAGTTCCCTTTATTAATTAATAAAAAAGTACACCGCCCATGAGAGAGAATCCATGTCCTTTGAATCGCGTGTGTCGCCTTCGCGTTGTAATGTCCATCGAAAATGTTGCTCGGAGCAAATAAATGTCGTGACCACACACGGCGTTATCAGAACAGTAACTTTGTAATTTGAAAATACAAATGCAAATGCGAAATTAAAACTTTACAAGAGCAATATCGCATTGCCGTGAGTATTGACTTTGTAGTTGCGAACGTTATTAAACACTTGTAAAAAGAACTAGGCAACCTGATGATTTACATAAATTATATAAATCCGAAACGTTTACTCTTTTTTTTTGCTTTAGAATAATCATAAGAACTTTCTTGCGATTTTTTCTATTTTTAAATATTTATTAAAGTCAGTATTATAAAATTAAAAAAATATAGGGTGTTAGGTTAGTGTGAAATATTACATATGTAGGATGTTGCATACTTTTTTTCAATAAAAGAAACATTAATTAAATTTTGTGAGAACACTAGGTGTTTTTTACAGAATATATAAATTCGAAATATACGTGGTTTTCCTTTTTTTCTTTACTTTAGAATAATCATGAGAATTTTCTTGCAATTTTTTTTAAATTCTAAATATTTGTATTCATTAAATGTATTCATTAGTACAAAACTTGGAAAAAATGTTGGATGTTTTATACACATAATTGTGTTTAGATGATATCGCAAAGTTGCTTGTGTTAATAAATAAATAATAAATGCTGCACCTGCTGCACGAGTCGGAAACGTAATCGTGCTTCTGTTTTTGAACTCCGCGGAAGGATATCTGTTCAATATTTTTATCTAAAAAAAGCACTGCTTTTTTCATTAAACTGTTTTGATTTTGAGTACTTAACGAACAGGAATAGTTCTTGTATGCAAATTGACATATATGTTTTACACTTATGTAACAAAGTCAAGAAAGTAAATATCAAGAGATACGAAAGATTTGAATTGAATACAAATATTAGAGATTAATCTCTAATTTCTTGGTTCGACATTATGAGGTACGATAGTTTATCATGATATTATGTAAAAGTTACTCACTCGGCAATGTTTTTTTGAAAGTTTTTTTATATATTTCAAAAATATTATTTAACTGATTGGCTAGTGGCAATTTACATTCGCTTTATTATAGTCAATTCAAATTATAATGAAAATTTTCTGAGCCTAATAAAAGAAAAATCTTAACAAGATAATTACTACTTTTTTTCATGATAATATCAAGCAACTTACGTCAAGAAAAGTGTTACGTGAATGTTAACGTTTTCAGATTTCTAATTTTCTAATTAACTATGTACTTAGAAGTTAATTAAATCGTTAAAATGCAAGCATTTTGTGATTGTATGCAAAAGCGCACTCAATTCGCGCATCTAATTTCTTCTTGTATGCCATTCGTAAAATTGTCAGCAGTCATTGGTAACACGCATCGCGATAAGCATCGCGTTTAGATGGTATTGCAGAATTGCTCGTGTTAATAAATAAATAAATAAAAAAAAAATGCTGCACTTGTATAACGAGCTGGAAACGCAATCGTGCTTCTGTTTTTCAACTCCGCGGAAGGACATCTGTTCAATATTTTTTATTCAATATTTATGCATATCTATTCGAATGGAATCTTCTCGCGAGTTCTCACGTGCCCGCAATGTTACACTCCACTGGACGGATTAATTGAAATAATCTCGACTATGGTCCGGAAAAAAAAACGCAAAGTACATCGTATAAATATAGAATACACGCGCTTTGACCGCATAGTCGCGTGCTAACGTTGGGTTATCGATAAAAGTCTCGTTTCTACGTTCGATCGTTGTATTCTTACACAGTACGAAGCTTAGTTCTTTCGACCCTTTATAGTAATGGATTTTTTTTTTTGTTTAATTTTACGATGGATGTTATGATAAAATTCAAGGGTTTGCGTCGGTGTCTGAAAATTGAACAATATGTGCATCGAAAACTGATTGCCACGAAACTATGTATATAATTATTGCCATCTTGTACTAATATTGTGCGATATTGCAATGAGACATTCTTTCGAAGAATTTGCTTACGAAAGAATCAAGAGAAAGTGCGACTTGCATGGCTGATTACGTACTCAAGTTTCAAATACGATTTCTGCGTATGGCATATTTCGGCTGGAGCTGATCGAATCAATTGTCGATTGATTAAGCATCAAGTGCAATTATCTTAAATAAAACAATGAAATGTTGGAAAAGAAAGATCTGAGCAACGTGATTTTTATGCAATTTCTGTATCTTCCAATCTTCGTGCGTCCAATGCCAACGTGAGTATCTACTGTTCGAGTAACACGTATTCATAATAAGAAAATTTCAAATATCAAATTATGCTTGTTTCATCATTTGCGATTTCTGCTTTAATCGTGATCGTCGCAGCCGAACATGACAACAGCTTTTACCTCGCTCTACTGTTGTCTTTCATTGTGATAACGTAATCCTCCATTGCAATTAATTGCAAATGAACGAGGAACTACTCAGTAATTGTGGTAATCAAAATTCGCTGCTATTGTTCTTAATTATGACTCGAAGGTAAAATTCCGTCAACGATATATAAAAACGATAAAGCAGTAATTACGTTCACCGATATTATTTAATCTTTATTACGTGTCGTTCGTATAATCGGCTGTATTACTGCAAGACGGCAAAAGCAAATACAACTTTCTACTCTCATAGAACGCTATAAATAACGCGAAATTACGTTCACTTAAAAACCATAAAGTAAATGCTACCGTTTTTCTAAGTTCGCGCTACAAATCGTGGAATCTTCCGTCGTTTTCTCTGCTTTCTTCTTTCCATTGTTATTTACACGTTTCGCGGAGTGCAACTCGCATATTTCATAGGCAAAACCTACTATGCTCAATTATGTAGTCCGTCAATCGATTTACAACACTACAATTTATCAGTTAAGTGCCACATAATTTTTGTTATTTTTTTTATTTTTTTATTTATTTGATTATTTAACACGTATTTTGATATTAGAATTATGTATTATTTATTTTCTAATTCTCTTATGAAGATTTAAGTAGAATTGTACACGTCAAAGGGTATAGCGTAATAAAGAGAGTGATGTTGGGGCCCCGTGCGTAATCAATCGTTATATTGGGCAAAATATCCACCCAGATAAAAGAAAATGTGCTAAGTTTCATTTCAAAAGATCCTCACAATTCCGTAGCGTAATTTTTTTATTTGAGACTGCTGTCACCAATTGTCATGTCCGAATGAGTGGTATGCCCAAAAACATAAAACAACTTTTGTTAAGAATAAAAAAAAGGGGAGGGAGAGTTGGAAGTCGTTGATAATTGATAAGAGATGAAGTAGACGAATTATTATTTATTTTTAATAGAGGTTCGTAGAAGTATAAACGTATGTAAGTGAGAGTGACTATGTAACATTTGATGTTACAGCATTTTCGTTTACGGATTCAAGGCGAGGTCTCGCGGCGCGTGGCTCGCCAAAGCTCGTTATGGCTCGAGCCTATACGCGCCCTGGAAACAGGGTGGCTCGTTGTCACTCGTGGTTTTAGCCTGCTTTTCCCAATCTGCGAGCCGAGCTTGTGACAAGCCTAGACGAGCCACATGCCGTGGAACCTCGCCTGAAAACGCGAATAAAATCAATGGAATGGAACAACTGAAGCGTGCTTTTCGGATTCCCACGCTTTCGAAAAATATTTCGCGATAATGATGAGTGATAGAGTTATAATTGTGAGCTGGCATCTGCGTATGCGATCTGACGCAAGATTAATCTGAGAAGCGGCAACGATAAAAACACTTTTTTTATCGGGAGGAAGTAATAAGAAACTGATAAAAAGGTTAATGAGAATAATTAGATCTTGAGATTCTAATGATTATCAGAATCGCGCGCGATGGTATGCTGATTGTTACGCTAGACTGCTACACCGCTATCGGCGTAGTCGACCCTGCTTCTCACGGTGCTCGGAATGGGGAAAACCGAGATCCGGACTCTGATAATTACCTTAACAAAAGTATTCAAAAACAACTTAATATATCAACCGGATGTACTTGAGACTAAAAAATAATTTTAAAAATCGGTTTTTTTATTTTTTTCCACATTTTCCATCAAATTAAAAAATTGAAAAAAATATCAAATATAACATTTCATATGACTTATCTATTGAATTTTTTTAGAAAGGGCCATTTTTTAGATCAAGAGAAATCGCGATTTCAAAGATTCTAAATTTGTTTAAAAATAGAATTTTCAGCAAAGAACGACCAAAAAATTAGAGATTATACATGGATACCGTTTATAATCATGAATTTTTTTGTAAAGGTTAATTTAGATTTAGAGGAGAAAAAAATGTTAATGAGAAATCACATTTCTTGCGATATCTCGAAATTGTGGGAGGTCTTTTGAAATGAAACTTAGCGCAACATTTTCTTTTATCTGATTGGATATTTTGCCCTATATAACGATTGATTAGGCGCAGGGCTCAAAATCACTCCTTATTACGCTATACCCTTTATATTTTTCATATTTAAATTATACATTAGAAATTTATACACAGAGAGAACTAGTTTTGCTAGAATATCTAAACAATTTAGCTATATACAGATCTAAAAATAATTTCGTTAGACCTTCAAAATATTTACGTAGAATCGTAGAACGTTCAAGCTGATTGCTAGAACGTCAAAACTTTTTGCAGCATTTTCTATCACGCTTGAACATCCGTCATAATTATTTTAATGATCCAAGAAAATTTATTTTTATATCTGTGCCGAATTAATTTTTTAGATATCTCAGCAAACTTATTCTTTCCGTGTAATATATTCATAAATAATACTCGTAACTATTGCACATTTACATTGAAATTGCACTAAAACGTAACAGGTTTGCATTGTTTTTTTACATATCTTTTTATCTATGATTGCAGAGATGAGTTTTCAATTTCACTTAGTAATAAAGTGTTGTGGATATTAATATTGATTTGATTTACTGCGAGATATCGCTGTAAATTAGTGCATAACTTTTAATTAAACGCACGTTTTTGTTCAGTTCGATTAAATTACACGTAATTTGATGATTCATGGATGACATTTGCGATAGAAAATTTGATAATTCAATCGATAACATTTAACCGATAAAACGCATCGCAACGCGAGTCATGAACAAGCACGACTGCTCGGCAACGCGATTAAATGTATTATGAACGATACGAATCGCAGAATCTCTTCAAGAATTGCTAAGAGAGCGAACTCTCATAAAACTTTACAGAATATCTCAAGATTATGCATTTTTTATCACGATATAATTTAATAAAACGGAAGGTTCTTTGAAATAATCGATAACGGAATGCAAACTTTCGCGAAATACGTAACAGTACACAGGCAGAAAAATTTACAGAGAAATTAAGTCAGATGAAATCATCTTTTTAAAAATATTTCTGGAAGTCAGCATTGAAAATAATCTAGGGTATTAAAACTGATTCAAAGTTGATTTTTGCTTGCAAAAATTTAATTGAACATCATATATTCTTTCACGATAGCCGCAACATGTAATAATCGACGTTAAATATTTTATAATATTTTTTAAATTAATATTTATTTGAAATTGATTAAAAAGCAATAACAGAATTCTTTTCTTTTTTTTAAGTTTGAAACTAAGAGTTTTATTTTTTAGTGCATATAATTTAATTGCTATTAACAATTTTAATAGAAAATATATACCTAGAAAAACTTGGCAACTTTAAAACTGCTTCAAACAATTTGATCGTGAGATTAGAAGTTACGCGCATTATGCATCATTTTGTATATAAAACAAAATGAGTAATTATTTGTAGCACTGCACAATTACATCAAGATATCGTTCATACTATCATTAGATAATTTCTTTTTATCTAGTACACTCAAGATTGCAATAATAATTTATAATGTTACTTAAAGAGCGATTAGCAACTCGCGATCGAATAGACATTACTATTTAAGGGAAAAAAAAGAAAAGAAAAAATTACTATATTTAAAATTGTAATAAATATTTGATAAAAAAAATAACTGAACTGCGATTTACTTTTTTACAATTATTATGAGTTGTAACTCGATAATTAAAAATAAATTATAAAAACTGATTGATAAGAACGACTCATATGGTAGCAAGCCATAAATTATTGCACGACGTAAATTACACGATTTTTCATCAACAGCAATGGCTAGAAATTATAAGATAGGCAATGCTTAATAGAGGATCTTGCATATCGTGCAAAAGAAATTAAGCAATGATAATTTGTAAAAAACATTCGTGTATATTTATTCCTCGAAGAATACAGAAATGCGAAAAGGTAAAAAAATGAAAATCAACTAAAAAAAAATTGATTGCACTGTTGTGGTAATTGGACGGAGTGCTTGCGATTTGTTTGCAAAATTGATTTGTTAGAAACGCAGTTAAATGCACGCTCATAGAAGAGAAATGTCAAACTGATTAATTTAATCTGATTTTGCACCGCTGATAAGCTAAGGTGACCGTGCTAAGGTGTAGTTGCGCCGATAACGAACCATGAATCTTGCACCATATCTAAAAGTTATTACTTTTTAGCGTAAAAGATTAATTTTTTAATTTTTTTAGCTTAATTCCTCGCAGATAGTCGTAAATTGTACGAAATAAATTGCTACAGAATTCTGATCTAATGAAATGAATTTTAAGGGTAATTACGCCACGCAATAATTTATGATGCCGTACTGGATTTTGAATTGATCAGTTTTTATTTTGTCGAATCGCGTGCGTCGAGATCTTTGATACGAAATCGAAAGACATAACAATCCTATAAATATGACAGCTTCTCCAGTAAATATTTATTATTGATTGTATACGCATCTTAATTGATTAAGTCAGTCGCAGTTTTTTTTTTTCATTTTACATGTATTAAACACTTTTTTATTACATATCAATAAATTATTAAAAAAATTTCCTTATGAAATATGTAAGATATGTTAAAGAAGACAAGATTCAATTATAATAGATTTATAAATCAATAATATACATCACACGCGTATGTAATTTATGAACAGTTCCCACATCAATTTTTTATTTCTTACTAGGGAATCACGTTTATGCCTCAATAACCATAAAAATACAACGTAGTATCTATTCTCTAATAAAATAATTTATATTCACAATTTTATGTTTTTATTTTCATTCCTTGTTTTTTTTTGTTTTTTTTTTTGTTATTTTCGCATTAAAATGCTATAATTCATGACAAAAAAAGTAGTAAAAAGATATGTTAATGAACTAAGATAGGATCCGATTGAAATATCTATAATTTAATATACGTCACACACATACGCGCGCACGCCTTCTTTTACGCTACCTAACTCTGGTGCAATTGTTTCTGACGCGTAATCGTGTATTTAGTAACTTTCTCGCGGCACACTTCGCGATGCCTAAGGTGGCCGCTCACGTGTCACTTTTCCGTCTCCCCTTTTTCTCTTTTCCCTTTTTGTTTCTAGCCTGCCACCGATGTCTACTCACCTGTCTGTTTACGTAATACGCGTAATCGACCGGGGAAGCTACGCCACGTCAAGAGAGCGGGAGAGAAATTTACCTGACTCGATAAACCTCAGCTAAATCCCGATTTGACGTGGCAAAATGCTCTGTCGCTATCGGCATTATCTCTCTTAACCTTTCAATTGATGACACATATAGTAAAACATGAAAGGCTCTTTGATATGAAATTTCAACGATAAGAGGACCGGATTGATAAGAGCCAAATTGCAAATGCTGATGTAGCGAATATTCGTACCACGGCTTCTATAATGATCGGAGCTTGTAATTCGAGTTCTTTTCGAGGACGATTTAAAATCGAGCACGAGAGAAATATGCGTAATCCATATACGTAAAAGATACCTGATACGAATTTTTGGGTCAAAGAAAGCTCTCTCTGAAATATTTTATGTATTTTATGTAACATTTTATACCAGCTGTGTATCATCTATATAGGAAAACAAATTGTACTTGAATGTCTGTCGACTTAATCGTCTCAATAGATATAAACGTTACGTTTGCATAGCTAGTCTATTTTCCTATTATCATGAAGCGACATACGTTAATATAGCTAAGAAAATACAAAAGGTAAGCTTAAAGTCAAGCAAAGATAATGAATGTGAAAGTTAAATAAATATTTAAATAAGAGTAATAAATCAAATAAATTAATGCTTATATATTATATTGGAAATTGTGTCATACAATTAATTGTAATGTAATTGGTAATGTAATGAATAACGTTAATAATATAATCATTCGGATATATTGAATACGTTGGACATTCAAGGAGTTGACATGAATGACGGCTACGGGGAAATTAATTGAATAAAACCCTGTCATTGAAAGCAGTCGTGACGGATTCACACGTCATTCTGCGTTGCACAATCGTAACCTAGAAACGTTACACAATAAACAAATTTCTTGGCGTTTCCATTAAAGGAATATTGACAGGTAATAAATAATGTGCATAATGACCATATCGATCACTTCGGTATACAGGAATAATTCTTACTCGTGGTAAAGTCAAACGTGAAAAGTCAAGCTGTCTTTACATCGCTTGAACAACCATCGTACCTGATTTGCATGCGCTAAGTGCACTTATCAAATATGAATTAACTACGTAATCGTACGTAGGCTCGTATTCACTTTATCGCGATCGAGCACGTGAATACGCCCACATATGCAGTCACACGCCTATTTTTCTTACACCGAGATTAGAGCTTGGTATATCAATGACAACGTCATCGTGGTCGTCGTTCAATGAGGAGATTCGACGAAATTTAACTCGCACACATTCTGCGAGCGACCGTTACTTTGACCCACTTACAGACGGCACGATATTTGACATACAAAATCGGGACAAGGCGTGAGCGTATTAAGGAAATCGTATGTGACTGACCGGGAGAAAATTTGGCTGGAATAGTCGAGAAATTTTACTGACACAAGACAAAGTTTAAAAGAAGGAGTAATAGCTTTTTTTTCATAATTATGATTACGCTATTTTTATTATTCTATTATATAAGAAGGGACTACCTATTCTTTTAAAACATTTTATGAACCATTAGTTCTTGTTCGCGAGAAAGTGCGTACGTACTTTTATTAGCGAGTAAGCTGATAAAAGGAAGGAAAAAAAGGAAGAATTTTCACGAATTTTCTATTATCATAAAGATCAATTTTACAGAAGCTATAATTATTAGAAATAAAAGAAAAATGAAGTTACAAATCAAAATGTGAATTAATGCCGTAAGAGCCAGCACAAGAATGTTCATGTGTGAATTAATGTAATTAACAAGCAATTATTAATACAGTACATACGTTTTGATTCTCAGTTTTGGATCATTTTCAATATAAAATTACTCTATTCCACTTGCAATGGTTGATAATCAAACTTGTGCAGCACAGATTCGGATGCAGTACAATAATGTAGACATATGGATTTATTGATACGTTACGGTCCGATTATACAATAACGTGGATTATAACGTACCAAAAAACCCACATTGTCTACATGTACACTATTGTACTGCATTTTGATCTTTTTGTATCTGTGTTACATAAATTTGATTATTATCATCCATCGTAAGTGGAATTGAGTGGAATTTTACACTGACGATGATCCAAAACTGAGGATCGAAACGTCTATATTGTATTAATAATTGCTTGTCAATTACATTAATTCACACATGAACTCTGGGCTCTCACGGCATTAATTCATATTTTGATTTACTTCTTCGGAACCTTTCCTAGTTTAATTTTAAAGTTACAAATATTCGATGTTCGATTCGGCAAATTGAAATCGACGAGTAATTTAGCGCTACGTGGACTCGATCGAAGTCACTCGAAAAGTCACTGCCCTGCCACGGCACCTCATTTATACTTTATAATACTGTTGATGTTCGAATCCATTAATCCGTTCAAATATTAGACGCACCAATGAGAAAAACAATGTCTTACGTAAGGCAACTTATGAGAGTGAACTCTGTACATTAAAAATTAACTGGTTTTATACTGCGTATAGCCAGAGACGTATGCTTCACATTATTTATTCGAACGAAGCATTGTAATATTGCTATCCGACCATAATAGTGTTCGCACAGCTCCGAACAATTTTCATGTATGAATGCATGCACATATTGTATTTAAATATTTTTGCTCTTTAACCTTTTCAGAGACATATTTTTTTCTACCTGACGGATTTGTGTAAAATCTTGTAATTCTATGTTTCTTGCGATCTCTGATTACAAATTAAAAATCAAATTGAAAAAATTCAAAATCACATCCAATACGGTTATCATGTAGGAGTAAATTAATGTAAATGAAATTTGCACTTTCAGTTTTGAATTTTTTAATAGAAAGATGAAGGTCCAATTTTTAATGTCAGATCTTCTCATAGCTGCTAAATATATTCTTTGAAGTTGATTTTTCTGATTTATTTCAGGATTACATATGATAACAGAAACGATTGATAAACAAAAGGCCTTCTTTTTATTATAGCATCAATATTAATGATCGAAATATATTTTTATGCGACCTGAAAGGTATTGAGTTATAAAATTTTCAGTGCTGGTTCTCGGTGAAATTTCTTTTTCCTCGCGTTTTTATGATAACTTATAATGTATACTTTTCATCCTCATGGGATTCATTCAAGAACGTTACTAAAATGTGCACAAAAGAGAAATAAAGATCATTTTCTATTTAATGAAATAACCATGAATACAAATATATGTTCGAATAGAACAATAGAATTTATTTCACATTGGCATTATGATGATTTTTTACATCTATACTGATCTAATTTACATATATTGAATATTCCATATGTGTTATCCTTGATTTAATATAATTTAAGAATTTTTAACGTTGTTTCGAAAGTGAAATACATACAAGCAAAATTAATTTTTACTACATTGTACTTTCAGATTCTATTCAAGATGACGAGCGCGGTAACAAGCCTGGTGCATAGTTATAGGGACCTTATGGACAATCAGTCCGGTAAGTCAGAAAAATGAGTAGGAATGGAAATAACTTGTTTGCAATCACTCCGTTATATGCCTTTATGTTACATTAATATTGCGTTGTAATTTTAATTTTTTTATTTTTAATATTAACGAAAGTTGAATCAATTCATCGTAAGTTAAATCAATTTGTCTATGTTATGACTGATACGGCGGTGCATTACAATCTAAAATGATTCTCTCTATAGGAAATGTAAAAGATTTAATGATTATTTCGTGATACATAATGTTGAGAGATAGTAAAGGATGGACTACACGGAAATATAAGTGTTTAACTCTTATATTCTTTGTTCAATTTGATTTTTTCAATTATGATTGGCAATAAATTTCCTCTTTGATATTCGACAAAAATGCAAGGTATTTTTCAAATTTTTCTTTCTAAATGTAAGAAATAAATATTTCGTATTTTTAATTTTTTAAATAATAATTTTTATTGCAATTCATTTTTCTTAAACGTAGTAAATATTACTTGATAAATTAAATTTTCGTAGGTGCGGTACACACACACACGCACACACGCACACGCACACACACACACACATACACACACACACACACACACACACACACGCACGCACGCACACGCACACACACTGAAATTACCCTGTATGTATATATGTAAATTCTATATTCTTTTTTTTTAATTATTCTAAATATAATTCCAATATAGAAATCGTTTATTGTAAACTCATAAAAGTAAACAAAAAATCGAAAAAATATAATGCCAATTCTCTTATATCTATTCCATGAAGATAGACCATCGCAGACACATGTTATTATTCGGAACTCATTTCGACAATTCGTTTGCTGTTACCATTTCAAAATTGACTATTACGGGCAACTAAAAATTGGAAATCGAAGGTTACAATCATGTGACTGTAAAACTGGAGTTTCTCTCACGATTTAATTGACTCTACTGTTTTGTTTATTTATTGTTAATTTACATAATGTTAAATGTAGTTAGTAATGATAATAATTAAACCCACATAATTAATTTGCTATTGTTAATTAAGTCCAACGCTCGTACCACTTTATAATGACATTCGACTATATATATCTTTTTTTATATCTGTGGTCATTAAATCTTCATTCTTTAACTTTTTTATTCTGAAGATTTCGCATAATACTGCTAAATTAAAAAGAATCGCCAGCATCGTGACCGACATTTTCGATGAAACGGGGACAGAACTTGAATATCGTCTTAGCGCGTAGAAAAAAGTTTTTAACGGTTGTCCGCAAAATATGTTCAGCTAACAATTCGTCGAATCTCTTGACCGAACAACGATAACGATTGCTATTGACACGCTGAGTTTTAATCTCGGCATAAAGTAATACATACTAAGAGTTCTTTGAAAGTTATAGAATCGAATGGCGACAAAAATTGTTCGTTCCACTTTTACTTTTGCAAGTAAATTCATGAGATTGAAAAGTAGCTCGTCAAACGTTCTACGTTGACACATTGCATCAATAAGCCACCTGAATTAATAATGTAATCGTGAAATGTGTTTATGTACGTACTTTTTCACGGGTATTACGTAACATCGGTAGTTTCGCAAATGTGCTAATAGAGGAGATAAAGCAGAGGTAATTTACGTAACGCGGCCCATTAAAGTGTTCCAGTATTGGATATTTAATTAAGTGACATAACGTTTGCTTATGTGATGCTGCCGGATGAAAGAGGAAGAGATCGGTATTTCGCACGCGCTCGATGTTTTCACCGATCATCCATGATCGTATGAAAGAAACCGTGCAAATTTGTTCAAGAGGTCAAGAAGACGAGAGGCTTTTCGCCGGAAATTCCGCGCGTATTACAACCGAAATTTCAGAGATTCCGAGAGTCTGTTTACCGCGCGTATTTTCACGGCGACGAGAAACCCCCTTCCTCGGAACCTTCCGGCGGCAGCGCGGCGCGAGTCAATATCGTGTCGTAACGCCGGCAAGCGTTCCTTTTCTAATTTCTCCGAGAACCGTTCGGAATCCTTGACCCCCCCGTATTTCCATACAAGTCATTCAGCCGTGATTCCTGTTCTGATATCTCTCTCAATCTGTCCGCTTAACGATACGGGAACGCAAACTCCCGCTAATTTTTTAACCTTTAAGTAGGTAAGTGGCCACAGCACCTCAGGCAATGAAGAAATGCAGATTTAGAAACCTTGGTCTAGAAAAGAGAAAAATAGACACTATTGTTTACAAGTTTTTAAATTTATTTATTTATTTATTTATTTATTTTTACAATTCATCTCTTAATGGTTTAACTAATTTAAATATAACATGACAATATTTCTTTGAAATGTCAAATGTCGCAGCACCTAGTTACTTAAAGGTGAAGACTTCGTCATTCATCATTGTTTTTTCCAATTTACTTTTGAAGAAATATTAATACTCTTAGTCGCCACTAACTTAAATACTAGACACCTTCAACGTTCTCGGGAAATTTATTCAAATTAAGCAATTAAATTATAGAAGTAGGCAGTTTACGAGAAGAAGATATTTGCAAAATTTATAATTCTTATTCCGCCTAACTTTCTCGCGTGCGAATTGTTTAAAAAGAGAAATCGGATCGAAGATTAAATCAGGATACCGTGTAACAGGATCCGAATGAACAAAAGTTAACTTTAAGATGACGGACATTTTAATTGTAGATTTGTTAACGTGACTGTAACGGAAGAATTGCGAATTAAAGATGATTAAAGGCTCGATTCCGAATCTCGTGACGACGAACACGTGCATTCGCCGGCAATCGCGGGGCGTCCTGTGCACGCCTATTCCGGAGAACTGTGAGAGAGCTAACGTAAATAATGGACGTTCGTCTACGGCGTCAATACGGCGTTGATACGGGGGTAAGATCGGCGTTATCTTTAATTGGGGCGTGACGAGAGGAGAAGAAAATTGCACAATCGTCCGACGCGTTTCGCTGGCCGCGGCGTCTTGAAATCGATGAGAGCGGCAATCCGCCGGTGTTGGCGACCGATATTTTTTTCCCTTCTTTTTCCCATTAACGTGACGGGAAGGGTGGAGCGGGGCGGAGGGGCTGAGCTTTCGTGTCATGCGGAAAACAGACGTAACTCCGACGAAGCGGCGTCGATGTCGGTATCTCGGTGGCGTGCACGTGTTTTTTTGCGCTAATCATAGGCCGCGTAGACGCGGAGGCGCCTGCCGTAGTTGCTCGATCGTTGCGACGGCCGCCCTTTTGCCGCATTGCCCGTTGATTTCGTCAAAGTCTACGCGAAGACATTACGTAACGGTCCGAATGCACGGATAGACGAAATTCGATGCAATATCCACCGTCGCCTAGCGCTTCGCTTTGTCATTACGGTTGCGTGCCTCGTAACTCTGCCTGCTTGCACCCACTTTCCTTTCCGATATACCAACTACCAACCGGCATGCGGCATGCGCTTGTTATTGGGACATCGCTCCCGCGCCGCTTTTTTTCGCGATCGATCAGCGGGGACCCCGTCTGTTTTGTCTTCGACTTTTCCATGCCAATATCGACAGAAATCTCTTACGTTAAGACTCAATACCTGAATGCTGTAAAACCGTCTGCGCTTGTAACCGTAAAGTAAACGGTCAAATTGGCTCGTTAATTAACAATAGCGTGAACTGTTAAAACCGAAGCATATAAAGTGTAATAACGACGACCAGCCGCGCCGCGTCGCGTCGTAATCGAGCTTGTAATCGAGTCCGTCGGTCAATTGTGTGTTGACCAAGAATCCAAGCTCGCTTAGAATGTTGAAAAAGCAGAGAGAGAGAGAGAGAGAGAGAGAGAGAGAGAGAGAGAGAGAGAGAGGAAAAAATCGTTCTATGTATCGGTCGCGTATCCGTCAGGTCGCACGAGTACAAGGGTAATTTAGCGGAAGGCGACTGCTCACTCATTCGCACCTAGCTCATGCACGCACTCGCGCCTTTTTCTGCTTCCCCGTCTCATCGAGGGTGGATAGAAAGATGGCGATGGCGGTTTCTAGGATGCTCGGAAAACCGAACATATTACCGTTTGAAAATCATCGCTCGAGAAGAAAGGGGTAATATGGCACCCATTTTCATTTTATTGAATAACTTTGTTAATAATCAATATTTTATATTGAAACTTGAACCATTGTATTTATCGAAGTGTTGTATAGTAGATTCTAGATTCAAAGCTACGAAATATTTATTAGTTAGGACGTGATTTAGAAAATGTGACGACCCTGCGTAATGGATAGAAGAGAAAACAGATTGGTAATATGACCAAAAATAAATTTTAAAAATTGGTTTTGTTTAAAAAACACATAGTATTTTGTTACAAAATTATATATTTTAATTTACCATCGTTTAGAATTTTCTCGCGTTAAGAAACGTTAGAGATATCGTTAGTCTTACTAGCGTTAAACAATAAGGATAAAACGATGTCTCTCTAATGTTTCTGAACGCAGTCCTCTAGAGTGTGACAATCGATTTATCGAAGAAATATTTTGATATGAAAATTTCGCTTAAAAAATCAGATTAATAAAACGCTATACTGTTGAATAATTTTGTATAACTCTCGAAATACGTATAGCCGAAAAGTTAAATAATAAAAAAACACTTGAATGTACATACATTCGTATGACAATACGATCAGGTTTGGAAACAAATATATCCAAGTAGCATATCGAGCTATAAACGTCAACGATAACATTGTCGCACCACAATGCTACGATTTAAATTGCGACAACCTTATCGCAAATGTTTTATAGCTTCATGTACTACGTGCGTAATTAAATGTTAAAGTATACATTTAAATTAGTTTCGAATGTTTAAAAGTAAAAATGCCTTATAACAATTGTCGGCTATTGTGTATTGGCATATTAACGCCGTTACATAATGGCAAGTTACTAAACAAATGATTTCATAAACAATTGTCACCTAATAATGCTCTTGAAAAAAAAAAGTGTTTCAACAAACCGATTATTATATCATTAACTGATGATATTTTATCAGTTAACTGATGAAATATGTATCAGTTACTAATATAGTAATCAATTTATTAAAACACTTTCTTAAGGGTGGAGATAATAGAAGTAGCTGTGATGTTCACAATAGCAATAATACATATATCTCCTGTTTCTTTAATAATCCGCTTTTAGGCAAGGTTGGATAATAATTAGTTAAAAAAATTAAATAATGAAATGAAAAAGTTAATAACTTTTAACTTGACTTGGTTATTTTTTAATAATTTAATTTTTAATTTTAACTAGTTATTTTTGAAACACATAAACTTTTATTAACTTTTTTCCTAAGTTAAATCGATGTAAATAACAAAAATTATAAAAGAAGAAATATATCCCCATGTAAGAACCAATATTTCTTTGTTTTATTTCATGTAAACTTGATTTATAAACAAGATATTAAATTTCTCAGCAAACGAGAAATAATTGAATTGAATTGAATTGAATTGAATAAATCCGTATGAATGAAGTTTTTGAGTCTGCGAAAAATACAATAATGTAGACTCTAGTAGATTTAGATGGATTCAGAAATGAAAATATGAATCCGTTCTCTATATCTGTAAATTATATACAAAACTATTCGAGTAAATAGAAGTTAAGAATAACAGATTTTATATATGAATATTAATTTTCAAATTAGAAGTTGGTTACTTTATCGGATTTAGACTGAGTAAGAAATCACTTGTTAGTGTGCTTCGGTAATTTCAGTGAAGAAGTAGTGAAAGTACGTCTTCGGGCGTTGTGTTCCCCAACGAAAAGGTAACACATTGGTTCACTTCTTCTAGTTCTGCTTTTCAACAGGTGACATTCTCTGTTCATGTTTCCTCACTAAATATACACTGAGTATATAGTATACACACTGAATTTTCCGAATGCTGTTATGTATTAGTGGCACCAGTGAGTGTCTCCAAACGCAACCTCAGATGGACTGACGTTCAACTATTATTTTAGTAAATTTGAATTGTGCTTCAATTCGTTTCAATACCACACATAAATATAAACGAATTAGTCGCACGTTCATTGCATTGTAGATTGGGTATGATATCAAAAGCAAATGGCTAATTTATAATTATGGATTCAAAAAGATTGGTAGCAAGTTTCTCGATGGTCATTGATTGAAATACAAAAAGTAATACGGACAATCTGTATTTATGGATTCAAATACATTGGTCGCACATTTCTAGGCACATTGAGGCTATTGGGTAAGATACACAAAGCAAATAATCAATTCATAATTACTGATTGAAATAAATTGCGGATAGAAAATGTATTTAAAAAAAAACGAAAAAATTTGATATTTAACATTGTTTCAAATAATTTTCAGTGTTTTTATGATCCATATTATATTTGCTTTGAATAATTTAATTTTAAAAATTACTAATTTCTAATAATTTAATACATGTATGAATAACACTTTCCGAAATTAATTTTTAATTTAACTTAATTTAATCTTAACATAACTTTTAATTGAATTAGTTTTTTTATTCACGTAATTTTTAACATAACTAATTTCATAAGCCATTAACTTTAACTTAATTTAGGTAAAAAGTATATTAACTTATTCAACCTTACTCTTAGGTATTTAAAAATCTTAATTGAATTAGTTTTTTTATTCATGTAATTTTTAACATAACTAATTTCATAAGCCATTAACTTTAACTTAATTTAGGTAAAAAGTATATTAACTTATTCAACCTTACTCTTAGGTATTTAAAAATCTTTTAGAAAAACTGTGCGCGAAACTGCCACTACGACGTTTTGCTAATATTTTTTTCCATAACTGATAGCCGGCGTTACGACATCGGCAAATTCGTAAACGCAAACTTGTCAACAATGGTGTAACAAACATTCTTTTCCGCAACGTACTTCCTGTCGCCAGTTACAAATTTTGACCCCGTTAGAGGTGCGCGTTACACAAGACATTGCATAATGCGAAGACGACTTTTAAATTGTTACTGCTCGCTCCACTTTCCAATGTGCAAGGTACATATTGCGAAACGTTGATACTTTTTGCAAGAGCGGAATTTTGCTTTGTTTTTCCGCCGGCCCCCTCTCCCCAAAAAGTTTTCGTCGACTTTTTTTTTAAACCGTGGCTTCACAAACAAAGCTCTCCCGCAACTTCTTTTCGTCCATGATTTGTCTCTTGTTTTTCTAACGTTACATTCTCTGTTTTCAGATGCCAGGGTGAACGATTGGGCGATGATGAGCAGCCCCTTTCCGACCCTGGCGATATGTCTATCGTACGCTTACTTTAGCAAAGTTCTGGGACCGAAACTGATGGAAAACAGAAAGCCTTTCGATCTTCGGGGAGTTCTCATAACGTATAACTTCCTACAGACTCTCTTCTCCACGTGGATATTCTACGAGGTTCGTTTTTCTTACATTTCTATAATCCCGGATTTATTGTCATAAGTAATGACTGTGAAAGGTCAATCTACAATGTAGCTTTTTGCTTCCTATTTCTTTTTATTTTTTGCTTATTGCTTATTGCTTTATACCTCTCGCCATACGAGTCATCAACAGATGCAGAAACCTTTTGAAAATCAGATATCTTTTTGGTCAGACTATAATTAATTTTATATCTTAGAATCGGCCTCATTAACTCCGTTTAACTTGTTACTCAGCCAATTAAATGTGATAGTAGAAACGGGTGGGTCTCTAAATTCCAAAAATTCCTCTCTTCCACTAAAGATTACGAATTTAAAAATTCATATGTACGGAATGTTGTGTGGATTCGAATTCGCGACTTGCAAGTCTGTCGCTCTCACATGGAGCCACAATATTCCAGCTAAACAAATAAATAATGTCCGGTATATTTATATATTTGCGAACCAACAGTTTTTGTCACAAATTTACGATCCACGATTGTCCGTGTTGAACGAAGTTGGCAAGATTCTTCCTTTTGTATTCATAGTCGATTCTTATATTTAGGCTATCTTAATTACTATTTTTACGATGTTAACAGTTAGCCAGACAGCCGTATTAGCATTTAAGATGCTAATACGGCTGTCTGGCTAACTGTTAACATCGTAAAAATAGTAATTAAGACATTGCCTAAAATGGACTTGAAATAAGAATCGACTGAATATCCGCCATAAATTCTTAATCGCGACGATTTGACCGCGATTGTCCTCGCGCGGCGATCGACAGGAAGTTTCCTTCAATTATTTCTCCTCCGCCTTTTGTTTCGGTGGTCAATAACTACCGTTGGCTCGAACAGGTAACAACATGCGGTTCCGAGGAATTATTTCAAGAGAAATCGCGGCTTCCCAAGAGTTAAAACGATCTTACCGAAAAGAAAACTACACAGTCCATTTATGATGATTGCTAAAAACATTTTGAGATGAAATACCGAGAGTAAATTACTCTTCTGGAGCACCAAATAAACACTTTTTTTTACATTATTAACTCTTTTCTCTTAATTTATTCATATTTACGAACAACTAGATTGCAGAAAGAGTGAGTGGCGTGTATGAGTGGCATATTCTGATTGATATCTAAGCGAATACCGGCTAGTGAAACTCCTCATAAATATGTATCTATATTATGATTGAAATATTTTATTCTTATCTTTACAAATATAATAACGTAGAAATAACAAGCTAATGGAATTGGTCAGAACTACGATCAATTTGCGATATCGATTCCTATTTGTAAACGTAAACGGAAATGACAATTGCCTGATCGAATATCTATTCAATATAATGTAACATCCATTTACGTCACGTGCATATTAATGAAACATACATATTTAACAATATTATAATTTGACCGAAGACGTATTTCCTGTGAAAAGGTTAATCTCTAGGTGGTCAATGCTTTGTATTTTAAGTAAATTTTAAAAATGTAATTTACTCAAGACATATTTCCTATGAAAAAATTAATATCAAAGTCTTGTATTTTAAACAAATTTTTAACAATACTTAACTTTGTCAATAATTCGAAGCAATAATGTTGCAAAATAAAAAAAAATAATGGTTCTTGAACTCAATCATGGGTATTACCCAATCACGTCCGACTTCTATCCATGGAAGTTTTTTTTGAAATTTTAAAGATGATTAAATTATAGTGTATTTTTTTCACCAAAAAAAAGTGTTCTAAAAACATGTTCTAAAAACTGGAAAATATATTCAAGAATTTTTAGACATTTTTTTTAATCACTTTAAATAAAAAAGTAATTAGATTTGAGAGATATCCATGATTGTGACAATAAGGTACTCTTTTTCATATTAAGAGTTAATACGATTTAAAAGATTTAATTTGCTTGAAAATTTCTAGTTTTGACGATAAAGAAATATTTTTGTATAATGCAAATATACGTAAATATTTATCAATATATGAACGTGTGTACGTGCACATATGTATGTTTCACAATCATTCAGGATTCGACCAATCTATATACGTGCATATATAAAAAGATAATAATCGTATTTGGATCCACGTAGACAATATTGCGTGATACAATTACACGCATATGAACATGTTATCAGTGCCACGCGGAAATGATCAAAATCTTATCACAGCGATAAAAGAGATAGGTCACGGTCAAAGCAGTTCGCGTTATTATTTTCTTTTTTATACCAATATTAAACTTATTAAAAGGAGATATGTCACGAAACGCATGTATAATAGTGATACGCAATCTTTTGTAAACTGAGGGCCATTTTCAGAAACTCACGCATACACGCGCGTATACGTGTGTTTATGTTAATACAAATACATATGTGTGTATAATAGACAGATAAAAAAAATTTATATTTCAATACTAACAAGGAAATAAAAAATGACATAATTTCTAAAACTTAAATTTTATCAACATATTTATTTATGAAAAAATTACATTTTGTAATTTAAATTCTTAAAAATATACTTAAAAATACAGATATAAAATTGTAAAACTGTAAACATTTCATACATATTAATGTGATATTTAATGAATATATGATTTTATTATATATTTTCGACTATGAGTCGGCGGGCCTCATGTGGGTTGCGCATCACTATTATAAAATGATTGTAAAAAGGCACAATTGCAACTATATAACTTTAAGAAAAAAAAAAGATAAAGGCATCTACACAAAATGGATTTTAGTTTTTACAATATTTTTTTTTAATTGATTTAAAAATGTATATTTTTCGTTATTTTTATTGATTTAAAAATGTATATTTTTCGTTATTTATTAAAAAAATATTTTTTAGTTATGATAGTTATCATAATTACAACAGTTTAGAATATAAATCGACGCTTTTTAAGCAAATGACGATTCCAAATGATGATTTTATATAATTGCCATTTTTTCCTGCACTTTAAAATTGATAAGTCTAAAAATGGATGGTTAAGTTCCGTTCAAACGAAATTTACCACCAAGTCAATTTCTTCCTTGGTTGTCTTGACATGAGTCGATTATGCTAACAGATTCTCTAATTTATTCATGACATTCCTAGAACCTATCGAAGTGATACATGGTAGTTCTTCTTGTCCTAAATATAAAGCTTCGTTGAATTTAAATGAGATGCTCAAATTATGTTTACGATGTTAATCGTAACTGTTTAATTAAAGCTTTCTTTTGAATGAGATAATTATTACAAATGACATATAATCTGATTATGATTGATTTTTCCTGGGATACTTTCTGTACATTTAAGCAATTTTTTTAATTATTTTAGAAAAAATATACAATATTATTGCAAAATCTTGTGATTGGATACAAGAATTCTTGTTTTGTCATGATCAAGTACTCGATGCAAAAATTTTAAAATTTTAGTTACATTATACACGACGCTGATGGCAAAACTTTTATTATTTAGATATAGCACGAAAATATTACGCATGCATCATTTTACGTATTAGTGGATTTTATCATTAATATTGATCGAATATTCAGTACGATAAACGGTATTCAATTATCAATGCGATAAATTAATTTTTATGTTGCGCATAAAACATGACCGATACTGCAAACTTTGTTGTACTTGACATTATATTCAACGAAACGTGGATTAACGGCGACCATTAAATACAACAATTTTTTACGAAATTTATGAATAGTACAAGGTGAGCGTATCGCTTAAAAAAATTCCTAGCTTTCCGACGAACAGATACGTATTTCGCGATGTATAAAATTGCCATTTAATGATCTTAATTGCAATTGCGCGTGTAATCACAACTTGATTATTGTGTCTGTTAATTGTGTTATACGCTACGAGAGATAATCTTACAAGACTATAAGTTACAAATTACTTCACTCTATTAATAAATTAGGCAAAAAAGAAACTTAATAAAGTTTTAATCTTTTTAACCGTTATTATTTTTTATTTTTTTAAATAACATATGGCATAAGGAAATGTTTACTAATTTATACAATATTAGTAATAATCGTCGCGTTACATTTTCTGCTCTCTGTTCCAAGATCCCAGGTTTAAATTCAGAATATAGCAAATTCTTTTTTTAATCGATCGCCACCACTCAGAAGGCAATGACAATCCATCGAGAATGTCAACACTACTCTACATATATTTTTTGAATGCTACAAGGAAATTTGCGACTGTTTAGAACTAAAGGCCTAAAGAATTAAAACTGTAGTAAAGCTTAAGAAATTACGATTAGCAAGAGCCTAAAAACCTAGGACTACGTCAAGCTTAAAACTTCATTTATGAATGCCGTAACCGTAAAAAATTAATAAAACACAATCGATTATTCTTCTATAAATCAACTGCTCAATTTCTTACCATTACTCAATTGCTCAATTGCTTACTATTACGACCTTCATAAACCGGCCTTTAAAAAAACCTGAGTCCTAAGAAGAGCATTTCATAACAGTGATAACAATTTTTATTTAAATTTTTTTTAATTAAAAAAAATAAAACTTATCGCTTAATTAAAAAAACATAAAATTTTTATCACTGTTATAAGATACTCTTCAGATGATTCAAGAAATACTCTTTATTTCATTTAGAACATTCTTCCTACATTACTTTTAAAAATTTGAAAAAATTTGAAAATCACTAATCACTTGGTTACTTTTTTTATTTTTTTTTTTTAAATAACTGAAAGGTTACTTTTTGTCATTTTCCCTGTCAAAATGTCGTTTCTTGTATTCCACTTTTTTTATCCGATGACTAGATGAAATTTTAATTATGATTTTATTTATTGTTTGTCCATTTACAACATGTATTATTTATATAATTTATATTATATATACATATTGTATATTGTATATTATTCATTTTCGTTATATTGATAATCATTGTTTTATGCATTATAAAATGTTTAAAATAGATGTTTTATCATCTTCATTTTGCGCAGACTCGATGAGTCCAATAGGTGACATGTTCTGCTCAGATACGTGTTAATCGCGATGTATCAGAAACATGCATGAAAAGTCATTAAAAAAGTGTTGAAAATCCGTTACTCAACGTGAGATTTATCGAGTGAGAAGACGTTATATAATAGGCGAGTAACGTAATCACAACTAACGAACCAACATTTATTTGCAATTTTCAAGTAAATTACTAATCCTTGATCAAAGATTTATGTCTATTTCAAACTCATGAATATTATCAATTTTGAATTGCTGACAGATAAAAAATACATAGGTGGGATAAAAAGTACGTAAAAGAATATTGATATTCGCGTGCAATTTTCTTTTTTTATTTTTACTTTCTTTTTAGTATCATATATTTTTGAATTATTTAACTTATACATTGAAAAAAAATTGTTTATGTTGAAGTAAATATATTTACTTTAATATTATTTCCTTGATTGCAAAAAAATATTTCCCAAGTTTAAAAATCAATTATTATATACTAATATTTATTTAAATCAAGAAAATTAATGTGAAAACAAATATATTTACTTGAACATAGAAAAAATTATTTTTTTTTTTAGTGTACGCTCTTTCATATTTAAATCTTTGTTAAAAATAGATTGCG
Organism: Solenopsis invicta; assembly: GCF_016802725.1. Lineage (NCBI taxonomy): Eukaryota > Metazoa > Arthropoda > Insecta > Hymenoptera > Formicidae > Solenopsis > Solenopsis invicta. The sequence continues at coordinate 6,834,545 of NC_052678.1, forward strand.
ACATGATTAGTTACGTTCAATGAGGATTGTTATAAATGATAATAGGGAGTGTAAGACTAATTTACACCGCAAACATAATGGTCATTTCGACGCACAACGGATTATAACGATATTGCAACTGTGTATAATTGGAGTCATTTAGCGAATTAATTTCACGCTCATAACTTTATGAACATACGACGCCTTTCAGCTACGCGAATCCATTCTTAAATTCAAAAAAATTCAGTTAAGCAGACTATTAATCCAAAAAAATTACATTCTTTTTAGCGGACGTGCATAGATACGCTCGTTCATGTTTCAGTCGTTCTCTCAGTCTAAACCTTGATTCTAAAAAAATATCGTAGAAATATACATTTTGTAAAAGTTATTCTATAAAAAAATGCAAACTGCATATAAATACGGATGAAACAGTCAGTCGAAAATGTTATTAATACTATTATATCAACACTATTTTTGTTTGATTGTCGCGTCCGCATTTACGACTTGCGTTTTAAGTTATGTAGAATGGCCTTAATTTGAATAAAAATCACGTAAAGAGCTCATTTGTTTTGAATTTCAGTAATTTTATATTCCGTCAAAAAAGTTTAATTTATCACATACTTAAATTGTAAACATTTTTTTGTACCATATATTATAAATTTTGTGAACACTTTTGCATTTTGGAAATACAAAAAGTGAAAAGTTTTAAACAATTCTCTAATAAGTATAATTTTAATCGTGACTTCAAGCGCGATTGCATATAATTAATAGTTTTCCAGGATGTGTTTTCTCGCGGTTTGTAACACATACGGATCTAATAATCATGTCAAGAACTCGCATAAAAAAAACTTGATTACCTAATCGTTATAACATTAATAAAACAGTGTTTGAAGCAGCGTAATCAAATGGTTCGAATTACTGTTTCAGTATCTTATGAGCGGTTGGTTAAAAGGTTACAGCTTGCGATGTCAACCGGTGGATTATTCGTCCAGCTCGATGGGCCTCAGAATGGCAAGAACTTGCTGGTGGTACTATTTTAGCAAATTTACCGAGTTCTTCGATACGGTAAGTATCGATTTTCAGTTGACTTCTCGATATAAGATAGACTACAGCATATGTAAAAACACGGAAAGTACTGTGTTCGATAATAATTTACTTATATAACTTTAGCATAAATTTCAACCAGCATCTTCAGAAGATCTTGTCGAAGATCTTGTCGAAGATCTTTTCAATAATTTGTAGAAAAATAGATGGCTTTGCCTCCTTTATCTATTGCTTTATTTAATGTTTATATTTTTAAAGAATATGTATTTATTGAAACTCCATGTCGTTAATTCTAATTTTTTTTATTCTTACTAGTAGAGAGAATAAAAGAATCATATTATTTATGGCCATTTGATATCTATATAAATATATTGGAATATTTTTTATAAAGTTGAATCGGAATAGTATATGGTTCGTTGTATCAGTGACACGCCACTCACGATTCATAATCAAAAACATAAAATCACACATTTTATGCAAATTATAAAAAAAGAGTAACACAATACAATTTGCAAATTATTTTGATAATAATTTAAACATAAAAATTTTTTTGTCTGAATATATAGCGTGTTTCATAAATAATTTACAAATAATTAAATATTAAATATATGCGATATCATAATATTTACTAATTATTTATTTATAAAGTTAAGTTAATTTTTTCCAGCTAAAAAATTATGGTTGTACTTGCAAGATCATTTTTTGAGTGATAATCTGATAATACATGCATCTGTACATGAATATATGTGTGTATGTGTATGTTAAAACAAAATTTTATCCATTTCTGAAAATAGTCTCTAATTTAAAAAAGATTGTACAACACTGCATTATATTAATCAAGAAATAATTTGTGAGAGAGGGGGGGGGGGATATTTTAAGTAAAATTGCCGGAATACCAAGAAAACTAATAAAGAGACTAATTAAAAATTTTGCACAATTATTTCAGCTGTTCTTTATCCTGAGGAAAAAGAACCAACACGTTTCAACGCTTCACGTAATTCATCACGGGGTAATGCCTTTCTCTGTGTGGATGGGGGTGAAATTTGCACCGGGCGGCCACAGCACGTTTTTCGCTCTCCTCAACACCTTTGTACACATCGTGATGTATTTCTATTACATGGTAGCCGCGATGGGGCCGCAATTCCAGAAGTACATCTGGTGGAAGAAGTACCTCACTGCCATGCAAATGGTAAGTTCGGCATCACCTCGCGTCATTACGAATTTAGAAATAACAATTGCAATTATTATAGACCTACACTCGTTAGTGACAATTGCTTACAAAACGCAGTATCCTTTGGTAGCATTCTTTCGATATTTCGTCGGCAATTTAGTATTTTATACTATTTTTCAAATGTATTTCACATTTAATATTGTAATACTCAATTTATATTACTTTTTTAATACATTAATGAATGAGAGATTTTTTTCGCGATAATGGATATGAAAGACTGGAAAGAATACCGTTTCGGGTACCGTTAAAAATTTATTTTCGCGGAAAACGTGTAACTCTTAATCGTAAAAATGACCGTTTCTGATGTCCAATAAAATTAATTAAATAAATGGAATTGACAAAGGGGATTAAAACGAATTACTGACCGAGTTCTCAATTTGAAATCCTATTCACTTTGTAATCCCACCCATCTGTCGGTATTGCTATCGGTTTCTGTAGTCTTTAAAATACATCGAATATTTCGAGCCATCGCGAGTCGGCGATATAAATTTCGCATGCCATAGAGCGTTTTTTTGTATTATCACTTTCATTATTACTTACCTGATAATTATCCTTCCTTCTGCTTTCAGGTACAATTCGTGTTGATCATGGGCCATCAATTCCAATTGCTCTTCACTGAGTGCAACTATCCGCGAGGTTTCATGATCTGGATCGGCTTGCACGGTGTCCTATTCCTCGGGCTGTTCTCAGACTTCTACAAGACGAAGTACAACGGCGGCATGAGGAAAAACTCCGCGAAGAAGATGCAAAACGGTTCATCCGGCGGCGCTTGCATGCCAGTTTTGGACGATAACGACAGCGCGATGCACAACGGCGTGTCCTCGTATGCCACAATCTATAACAAGGAGTACAACAGCTGTTACAGCAACGGCACGAACAACGGTTACGTCGCCAATAATAATATCGCGGAGAAAAAACTCGCTTAGGACACGTGGGAAGTTCAAATATTTTTTTCGGCGTACCGGTCAGCCGTTTACGTTGATCTTATCGTACCTACAATTACCATTTGTCTATTGTGAAAAATCATTTCTCGCAACATGTTCACAAACATAGGAGAATACAAAGTCAAATTACACATATGTTGTGTAAGGAGGATACAAGAGACTAGGTTCTTAAACGAAAGAACTGGCATGTATAAAACGAGCCGTCTCGTTAAATATTCTGCATTAGCAGAATATTTAACGAGACGGCTCGTTTTATACATGCCAGTTCTTTCGTCTAAGAATCTAGTCTCTTGTATCCTCCTTACACAACATTTGTGTAATGTGTTCACTAACATAGTTGTGTTCACTAACATAGTATCACATCGACGACAAGGGCTGTTGCAATGTCCGTGTTAAAAATAATAGGAAGAGAGTGAAGGAAAAAAAAAACAAATGCGATACAACTAGAAGAAAAATATTAAATCATTTTTGAGTCTTCGTGAGACTTTTAAATTAGTGAGTCGTGACATCTGCCATACGAAAATAGAACATCGATAATATTATCGGAGAAATCGTTAATAGTTCAGATAAGAGCATTAGCGGAAAAAACCGGGAAGACTACTTTTATGTGGTTTTCATATTTTGATTAAACTATAGCAATTTATAAAATCTCAAAATTGCGATTAGTTTGGCTAATTAGCAGAAAAATCGCATTTGACGAGACGTGTGAATGTGAGAACAAACTGAGTATCGTTAAAGCGCACACATATATGACGAAGAATATGGATTTCATCGTCGATAGCTATACTGGCAAGGGTGGCGTGTTCGCTGTGCGTGCTACTTTTTGTTTTTGTACTAATTGTGAATACGTATTGAATACGAGTGTGGATGTTTCTTAGTCGTACGTAATTTTTCAAAGCATCTCCCAGATTGAAGCACATTACCGGAACTAAACCCTTTCCCTCTTGCCATCATTATCGACCTATCTCTTTCTAGCCTCGACTGTGTTCAAAACTCTGGTGTTCTTAAAAATTAGCGTATAAATCAATTTGCCCGAAATATTGTACGACCAAGTTACAGCTACAGAATTTTATTAGTAATTATAAGCTGATTCGAGTAAAAATTATCACCAATGAGTAAATGGAAAATACCTCGTATACCTTTCTTTTTAATAACTGTTGAATTTTCCTTAATATAATTACAGTATCTTGCCATTATTTAATCAGACCTACGAACATGATTTATGATTTTAAATTTGCCCTATATTTGTCCTAAATTATAGATCCCTAAATTTATATATTCTCTTTGAAAATATATTTTATTTATATTACGCTATATTGTCCAAAACATAATGATAATTTATTCAACATAATTTATTAACAACAATAATTTATTAACAATTTTACCTCTTATTGACAATTTTTACTTCTTATTCTGTAGCTTTACGGAAAACTTACGAATTATTAGCAGTACGTGCCAACCTCATCTGCTAGATCTACATAATTACACGTTTAATTCACTCTGCGTGGTTTGATTCTACTACCAATGATATGGCGATGTTTACAGTAAGCTGTCGAAAAGAAATTGGTCATCGCTTTAATCGCTTCGTCTTCGAATATGAACGGCTATGTAAACCGCAGTGCGGATTATTATCATGCAGCACTAGCGCTTTAATCGATCGAAAGAAGTACACGGCATTCATGTCGCGAGAATCACGAAAGTCTAGTGTCGTAGAATCAAGCTTCAAGAAAGTGAGCGCGCACATACTGTGAGTAACAAGCCTCTCTTACACGCAATCTGTGAGTTTAATCACGCGGTCGCGGAGGAGTCGAACGAGTGCGAATGTGTTAAGATTTGTATACACAAACGCGAATAACATTATATTTGAGGGGAAGGGCAAATGTTTAGAGATCGTAATAGTCGCGCACTATAAGATTAATATATTTGTACACACTTCCTATTTTTATGAATATATTATTTATGATGATTCAAAACATAATAAAATTTCTGATGATAAAACGTTTCTCTCGACTGTAATAAATTCAACCTCGGCTATTTTTACAGGCGAACAAGCTAGCTCTAACGAACAAGAGTGAGAAAATGAAACGTATTACATCGTGTTCGTCATAATGAGCTTCCTCATGAAAGTATACATAAATTTGGTGACGAGTAGTTAGCGAAAGAATCTTCGAAAACGAAAATCATCATCGAAAAGCGTTCGCACTTTTTTTTTATTTATACATACAACGAGTTTGTAAAACGTTCCAATCCTGCTTTATGCAAACGCACAATGACTTTTGATTAAACTCAGAAGCGCATATAGTACGTAATTTTATATAAACCTGGATATGAATTATAGAAATGTTAGAGGACTATGTATATTTCTATAGATTATTATACGCATAGGGTTAATTTATCTACGTAAGCGCGTTTTTCTTTTTTTTTCAATTTATCGTAATAAATTTCGAAATTGCAGTACAACGACTTTGTATCAATTTGATCATTCGCTATTCGTTTATCGAAGCTTAGCTTTGTCGCTCTGATTCAGCATAAGCGTAATAGAGAACATTGTCATCTCCATTATAATAAATACGAATGTCAACGCACATACGCATAATCTGAAGAACTGCCGTAATTGAATAAGAGAGCGTGCGCGAAATTTCATAAGAGGCATGAATTAAAAGCGGAAATCTAAGCTAAGAGAAGTATTTAGCGAGTTGTCTCTCAAGCGTTTGAAGATAGAGCTTCATGCGATTTTTTTATCCTACGCACAATAAAATACGATAAAAAGTAAAGTTACTTCCTAACTAGTTAGACGTCTAGATGGTAATTACATAAACGTACTGTGTTACATTATCTTAGTCTTGTTTAAGTTGTGATATTGCGGTATTGCGGTGTAAGAATATTAATTAGCATGTTTAAGAAGAAAGAAAATTTGGCGAAATAGACAACGCGGCGCAAATTACAACTTTTTTATGAGCATCTTCATAGACAACCATTTCTGGCGAGAGTGATAAATCACGCTAGGAGTCTAGAGTCTGTGTCAATGAAGGATCCTACTATTTATTAAAATACACAGAGCTAAATGATGAATGACGTTGCGCAAGACGTTTGCATTTCCTCATGGGATTGTAAAACTTAATAGCAGGAAAATTTCCTGATTCTTTTCCTATTAACGCGCGGACGCAATACTTTTTCTGGAATATATTATCGCTACTTTTTGCACTTTGATTGTACTATTAACTTAAGTGAACGAGCGAGGACTTCTTTTTTACGTGTTAATCACACAATATTTTTCTAATGAGAAACCAGATTGTCTGCACAACAGCTATTTGCGGTTTATTCACAGTATAGCTTTAATTTTTTCATAAATATACTTATGAAATGAGAAAATCATTATTTACTTGGTTAATATCTTATTTTTTCCAGCAACATTTGTATGGAAGTTTTATATGAAGTAAGACAGCCGTGTATACGCCGTATTTTATTTCTTTTTAAATTTAGGCTATTTTATTTTTAAAATTCAAACTCATATATTTGAATCTGCATTTTTCTGAAGTAATCTTTATATTATATTTGTCTAACAATAAGTTTATGCAAAAAACGCAAGAATACGCATAGAAATTTAGTGCATAATGTTGAATAACAAAGCGATACGTAATGTTGAATAACAAAGTTTTCACTTGTACAGAAACAAGCGATCTGCGCGTATGGTGTGCTATCACATTTCACGATTTCATATTTTTAGGCGCACTTAAAAGATCTACTAAAAAGTGCGAAAAACTGTGACAATGAGAGCGTATCGTGTCATGTACCTAAACGTTACGAACTCTGTAATGATTCTCATTATATTTTTGTACATAATTGGGGAGAATTACGAGAGAATAATAAAACGATTGAAGTGAAAGAATTTGGTATGCTCGAATATTGCCAGGGAGTTACACAAACAATACGAAATTTGTTATACTTAAAAGTAAATTTGCTGTATGATTTTTTAATGATATACATATATAATTTATACAATTAATTAATGTTTACGTAAACAAAAATCTACATGTTAAATTACTTTGACAAAATATAAACACAAATATTTATTTTATATTCTTTCATAGGCATAAATATTAATATTTAATACTAATGCTTTTTATGTATACAGAAGATTTTTAAATGTGGGTATCTTTGTGTTTGTGAAAAAATTTGTTTGAATGTCACAAAAATCTCAGCAATACAGAAATATTACAAGATTATTTTAGTAACAAATAATCATTATCATTCATTAAATTTCCAAAAATAGAATGCAATTTTTAAGTACAAAAGTGATACGAATTTTTGCAGACAATAATTATGACTTTTAGTAACGCGAAATGTTACAATAGTAGAAAATGGTATCTTTTATTTTAGATAAAAAATATGTTGATATATAGGTATACTATGTTCATAATGCCTATATATCATGTGATTGCAAAGATTAATAATAAAAAAAAGCTTAATAAAAACAAAAGTTATTTTCTAAATAATTTGTTTTATATATGTATTAATATGTACTTCAGTCATCCAGGAGTTTTGTTTTGTTAAAGAAAATATGCTCCTAATCTGGAATCACAGAAAAGGTTTGGCATACAAATATCAGAATGGATGGAAAATGATTCAATTTTACCACATATAATTCTTTTCTATTTATGTGCATGGATTAACAATTTGTATTCAAATGGATTAGAAATTTTTAATCCATTTCCATTGCTGGGCGTACACTCCTTTTAAAATGAAGAGAATATGGTTTTTTTTATTGAAGATTTAAATTACACATAAAAAAATAAGAAACTTGTGTCTCAAATTTTTTTCTAAAAATATCTTCATTAACCTTTCTATTTAGGTTTATTTTTCCTCACATTTACTTTTAAGATTAATGAAGATGTTTCCAGAAAGAGGAGACAAGTATGTATAATCTGTCATAAAAAGTACATTAAAAAAATTCAACATCCGATCTGATTAATTATCCGATTAAAACTGGAAGTAAAAAATGTTACCATTTGATAGAGCCATTAACTTATACAAATTTGTGGGATTTTTAATAAAAAATCTTTCCTTCCATTTTAATGGGAAATTCTATTTTTAGAACACTGCATATGTGATCTTTTATTTTCTTTCCGTACGATTGTTCATCTACAATTTTTTCGATTCGCTCTTTTTATTTTCATGGTGGGCAGAAACGAGTTTGCAAAATGCCGTAATTGTAAAATAACGAAGAATAATCTGGACAGCACACAACATTTATAAAAGATTTACAAAATATAATAATTATGTAAATATTTTATAAATATTTACGAAAATATTTTTGTGATTTTATATTGAACAGATTATAAAGATCTATCATAAATATCACTTAAAAATATTTATTAAATATGTATAAAATGTTACTATAAATATTAATTTGTTTATTTACCATAAATGTTACATAAAATATGTAGTCTATATTGTAATAACATTTTGAATAAATATTTTATGATTTCTTCGTGTATATAAAATATATAAAATATTTATATATTTAACATATAAAAAAGTAAATAGTAATAAATATTTATAAATATTATGTGCTGGGAAACAGATGATATATCGCTCACCTTGTAGCCGCTTTCCCGGGCATCTCTCGCCTTCGTCAACGCTGCGTTCGGAAACTTCACCCGGGTGCACCCGAGGAAACTCAAACTGTTCCACAATTTGTGTAATAGCGATGGAGTCGTTCAGATTGTACGGAAATATTGGATGCACTCAGGGGTCAAATTTTCACCTTGAAATTTCAAAGTGGATTCGAGTAATTGTATAGCGGTTTGAGTTTCGTCGAGTGTAGCCGAGTGAAGTTTCCGAACGCAGCCCAACATGGGGGCATTTTCACACGGCACCCGCGCAACATTCGCGAAAACGCGATTTGCGATAACACGCGCGTAAATATCGCTCACGAAAATGCGAATACGGTCGTGTGTCACTTCGTACGAAATTCCCGACGTTGATCGCGTGCGGCACGCACTTTTTTTCGATCGCGCGGCAACGCGGAGGATCGACGCGACGAAAATTTACGGCCAAGGCTGCGTTCCGTAACTTCCTACTCGAGCTGTAACGAACAAATGATGGAGGAAATTCGAAAATCAGCGGCAACTTCACGCGCCACCAGACGGGTACTTTCGCGGTACGGCGGTGCTACACTTTGTACATCCAGCGCGATAACGCGCCAGATACACCAAACTCCTCTTCCCGTCCCGATATTCCACATTCAAACGCGAATAAAGGAACAAGGTTAAGAATGTATTTTATAAAGCACACGGCTCAAAATTGTATCCCTCTGTCTCCCTCCTCTCTCACACCCTCTCGATCAGCGGCAACCGCGGCAACTTCACCCTTAATACGCCGTGAGTCAATTTAACGACCAAGTCGACCGCCAATCAGAAAAATCAAAATTCAATACTGTACGCATGAAAATATAAAAAAAAATATTGATTGTGATTCTACATAAATTAATATAAATTAATATTGATGTTCTGAATGTATTCGACAGTAATATTTTGCTCAGAGCTTTGAGCTTTCACGCGAATCTTTTTTGATAGAAGGTTGGTGGCCTTCGCTGCTGTCTCGTTTCGAAGACGTTCGAAAGACGATAGAGTGTTCACGAGAGAGAGAGAGAGAGCGGCGACCGGAAGCGGTGCGCGACCGCTTCCTGTGGCCGTATTCTGTAACTCTTAACGACAGCTAGGGATATCGTTACGTGTCGTCGCGCAGCTTTTCTACCATGTATAATATCTGCGCAACGACGCTGTAACGATACCGAATTGTCGCTAAGGAGTTACAGAATTCCGCTACTGGTCGGTCGGAGCTGGTCGGAGCTCTTTCGCGCTCAAGGCAGAGGCAGAGATAGGCAGAGAGAGGGACGCCGCAACGACTCACGTTGCACGTGTGGTGTGGTAAGCACGTCCCGAAAAGATGGCGCCCGAATGAAGGACGCTGAGCGCGAGTGTTTGCCAGTTCCGAAGTCGCGTTTCGCACACATCCGTACAGTCAGGGCCCCGACGTGGTCGGCCCGCCCGTTCGCAGAATGAGCAATTTGTCGCCGTTCGGTGGCGGCAAGAATCCACCGTGGGTCCGCAATGCAGGTGAGCAGTTCTCGACGCGCGTTTTTCCCATTGCGAGACAGAGACGAACGATGGTGCTTCATGTGTCACCCTCGTCATCGTCGCCGTCGTCGTTGTCCCGTGTGCAACGTGACGGAAGGCTGCCAAATTTCTTTTATCGCCTATCTACTCGCGCACGAGTGCAGCTTCGATCGCGATTCGTTACGCAAGCCACCGACGCGTGCAGCCGTTCATTTCGGAGCACAAGTCACCAACGCCACGCGGTGACCTCTAAATTGGCCGTTGCTAATAAAACGATGCTCCGGAAAAAACGGTTGTTTTATTTCTTCCCCGTGTTGTCGATTATCTTCCGCGGAGCTTTGCCTGGAGCAAAAATCGGTCCCTAACGATTTTCTGAACGCATCGCCGCCAAAATAGAGCAATATCTTGAAACGTTTTGTCCTTTTCTTTTCTTAGCATTTCGTTGTGTGGTGGAGAATATAACAAAATTGCGATATAAATATTTTAACCGCATAATGATTTTGGATGATGTTTTTTGTGAAAGGACAAGGTATACAAAATATCCAGCAGCAAATGTTGGGTCAAGCCATGGGAAGTATCGGAGGACAGCCTATGGTGCAATATCAACAGCAGACCCAACAAGTGTACCAACAAAGTCTGGGGCTGCAGCAGGTAGGATATCAACAATTAGTGTTTTCATGTATTTAGGATCACTTTGACCAACTCTGATTAACTTTAATCAATGATTAACTGAATCAGCAGAGTTACCAACATGGAAAGTAAAACAATTTATTATTAGAACAAGATGGAAAGTTTTTTTTCTATTTATATTCTAATTGGGTGATAATAGCATTTAATATATTTTCTAATTTTCACAGAGATAAAATTATTAATTTTTTATTATTGTTTTTTTTTTATTATTTGATAAATGTGTGCTGTTGGCAGCACTACTGATAGAGTTAATCATTGATTAAAGTTTATCGGAGTTGGTCAAAGTGGCTTTCAATATTAGATTAATTATTTGTAATGAGGTCAATGATTATACACAGCCTAATATTACCATGGCATCCATGGCAACCCTTGGATCAAATTTACCATCGGGTATAGCAGGACAGCTGTATCCCCAGGTTGCTACAGTTTCTTATCCAACGCCACGAGCATTGAACACAAACGCTTTCCAACCTTCTGTGGCTGGTGTACCACAGCAGGTGCAACAGAATGTACCTTCCTCATCGACAAAACAGAGAGTTTTCACAGGCACTGTTACTAAAGTACATGATAACTTTGGCTTTGTAGATGAAGATGTATTTTTTCAAACTAGGTAAGTAAACCAGATACAAGAAGATACATTTTTCTTATGCCTTTGCATACTCTAATGGGTCTCTTTTTTTTCTCTGTTTCAGTGCATGCGTGAAGGGATCTAATCCTGTAGTAGGAGATCGCGTGCTCGTAGAAGCGTCCTACAATCCCTCAATGCCATTTAAATGGAATGCTACTAGAATACAAGTGCTGCCCATGGGTAACAATAGCAACAATGCAAACACTCAACAAACCAATCCGCCGAACCGTCAGCAACAGCAGCAACAGCAACAGCCGAATAGGACGTCGGGTACTTACAATGCTGTACCTCCTCCTGCAGAAAATCCTAATAACAGGTGAAAATGATCATTGATTATGTTACATTGAATATTCTAATCACGCTTTCATAATATCAATGTCAGTTAATTTAAATTTGTCAGCTGTTTATGCAACAAATATTCAAACTTGAAGACAATTATTGAGAATAAGATTTAAATAATCAAGACTATTTGAATCCAACAAGTGCTTTAGTATATTTATAAATCTAGATTTTGAAACCAAGTGCAAGTTTTGATGTATATTCTTGATAAATGATGCTTAATCGATAAAATTCTACATATCGTAGTAGGTTTACAACAAGTACGACAAATTCCAACACTACCAGCAACCGTAACAAAGTCAGTAGAGTAAGAGAAAGATCTCCTCGCGAGCGGAGGAATGACGACGAGGAGATAGAAAGAAAGAGACGTCGCGAAGAGAGAATAAGAGAGCGTGAGAAGAAGGAAGACCGAAGCCCATCGAGGACCAGAAGGAGCAAATCGCCGAGGCCTCGCCGGCGTACGCGAGTTGTACCGCGTTACATGGTGCAAATACCGAAAATTGCACTTGACCTGTAAGTGCAATATGATCCATCTTATGTACGCGCATCATATTGGCAGAATTTTATTGCTGCTTATTATCACAGGCCTGAAGCAGATGTTCTTGAGATAAGAAGACGCTATCAAAATATGTACATTCCTAGCGACTTCTTTTCCACTAACTTCAGATGGGTCGATGCCTTTCCACCTCATATGCCATTTACTCTTAATAAACCGTGCTCCTTTCATGTTATGCATAAAGATGTTGATCCGTGTAATGAAAATACAGCGGTACTAGAACCATCGGATGCCGATTATCTGTTCTCTGCGAAGGTCTGTCACAAAAGTTGTGTTACGGTCATCATATATGACAAGTTAACAAGCAATTTAAAATTGTGTATAAAAGCGTATATTTGTAATGTAATAGAGATCTGAATACATACATATGTGCATCAAAATAATTTCTTGTACTGAATGTTTCTTAATTATTTTTAGGTCATGCTTATATCCATGCCTGCTATGGAAGAGATATACAAAAGATGTTGTGGCGTTTCCGAAGATAGAGATCCCGATCGCGATTACGTTCACCCTACACGCCTTATAAATTTCTTAGTAGGCTTGCGGGGGAAAAACGAGACAATGGCTATAGGCGGGCCGTGGAGTCCCTCGTTAGATGGTCCTAATCCTGAAAAGGATCCGTCTGTGTTAATTAGGACAGCCGTGAGAACCTGTAAAGCGCTTACCGGCATAGATTTGTCCAGTTGCACTCAGTGGTATGTCTTTTTAAATAGAAATACTTTTTGTTGAATGTACATCTCTGGAGCACTTTCATGAACAGCTTTTTTTTAAAGCCCCGATTCGTTACCAAAAGAGCAATGTGGTATCACTGAATTTTTCTGCCCGTTAACATTGCACATTCTGTATTTCCGTCGATATCTCTTTACAAACTGAAGGTCACAATTGCGGAATTTTTCTTTTTTTTTTTTAAATTCCATCCTTTTTTCTCAATTGTTTAGGGCTACATTTCTAAAACTATCTCTCACGACATAAAAACGAATTATTCGAGAAATAGAGTCTAGATAAAACACTATGATGTTAAGATATATATACGATAGGTGTACTGTCCACAATTTCGACAGAGAGTAACTTCTAATATCAGTTCTCTGACTTGATAAACTATAAGATTGTAGCTCGATCTCTCTTCAATGGAGGTATGTATTGTATTGTAAACACGAGCGACCGATGGAGATTGCTGCACTGGATCCCGGTTTCGAGCACACCCTTCCCCTCGTCGACGACGATACACGAGCAGTCGCGGCAGAACAAATCATCACTATTGTTCTATTATTATATGATTGTGACCCACTGAGTTGTGCTTTCTCTCTCAAATGGTCTCTGCGTTGTGCGCTGTACGTGGCTTTGTATGCAGTGCGTGGGCTTTACGAACAAGCAAGCGAACACTTAGCATATAAGGCAACGCTAAGCGGCATTAATCTGACTTGATTTGGGTATTGTTTTTTCCTTGCGGCACAGGTACCGCTTCCTGGAACTCTACTACAGACGCGCGGAAACGACCCACAAGTCCGGGCGAGTGGTACCCTCTCGCGTTGAAACCGTCATACTATTTCTCCCAGATGTATGGAGCTGTGTACCTACCAGATTGGAATGGGACGGGCTGCAACTCAACTATAAGAAACAACTGGAACGAAAGTTGCTGCGTGCTGCCTCTAATCCCGACGATTTGGATGCTGCCAATGAGACTGATGAGGCTGCCGCCGCTGATCAAAAGGCACTGCCAACATCATCCCATAATTACTTTTACATCTTTTTATTACATTATTATATATTTATATATATATATATATATATATATATATATTCGTGCCACCGTTTCTTCCCATTACTAAACTGGATTTTCAATAGGCTATACTTGTCCATCGATCCTATTAGTAAATTAATTTATCTCGGAGATACTGCCTTTGTTTCTTTTATGCAACAGATTTCATTCGTCATCGGTTAAAAAAAAAATTACAATTTAGGTATATTGGATATATTAACGTACGGGATATGTTTCATTGATAGACAACAGTAAAGTTACCTTAATATGCAAATGTAGTTATATTAATAATAGATGTCTAAACTCCAGTCTTTTTAAATGAAATACATGTCTATAGATTTGACTTCTTTCATAAAATGAGTGTCTTATTTTATGGGACAAGTCATTTATGATATAGCAAAACTAAAGTGTCATATATGTACAACTTTTAATAAGGCAAAGCTTGTATGTATATAAGTATATTAAGATTGTTGTTTTATTGTTATGTGTAAATTAATGAGAACTTTTAATGTAAACGCTTTTAAATGTGGCAAACGAGGATCGAAGGGTAATGTATCGCTCCCTTAGCCAATGGCAGTTCACATTGCATTAACAAGAGAAGCAAGCAAACCTAGCTCGGAGAAGAGCGCAGCTGAGCCATTCCCTTTCCTGTAAACCTTCACCAACATTGAGAAATCATTCAAAAGTTTTTCATTTAATCATCGTTTTATACAACATTATTGATATTATCCATAACCTACCGAATCACACAGACACCAGAGCCAGGACACTATGAGATTCTAGCAGTTACTTGAGTCATACTTGACGGTCATCGTGAATGAAGATATGTGTATATCGTTACAATGTGAGAGAGTGTTCGAAAAAAGTAGAGAGTGATGAAAGAATGAAGAGGGAGTGGTTTCGTTTCGTTATAGGGGCTGCTTCTGTTTTGTAGTTTTCTCTCTGGGCTTTTTACTTCTCTTTCATTAACGTATATTTTCTTCTTTCAGGATGATTCGATGCCCGAGAAAAAGGATCCTACGCATTATTCCGAGTTAGATCCAAAATCGATGAACGTTAGTATTTAAATAAAGGAACAAAATTATATTCTATCTTTAGCCTGATACTTTCCAATTTAAATCTAATATGTCTTGATCAATGTAGGTGAACGAATTGCGTCAAGAATTAGCAGCTCGTAATTTAAGCTCAAAAGGTTTAAAGTCACAATTGTTAGCTAGACTTTTGAAGGCTGTAAAGTCCGAGCAAGCCAAAGAAGAAGGTCGGCAGGACGAAGCGGATGAAAATGAAGAAGATGTCTCACCAACATTGAAGGAAGAGGATGACAAAAAATTCAGAGATAGTAAAGATGTAAATAATCGATTCAAGATAGTTTTGATACCGACATTGAATATAAAATGATTTCTTGACAATGTTTCATACTTTTAATGATCTATTCATTTTTGTTATTTACAGCATGATGAAGATAAAAGAAAACTTTATGAACGCGAACGTACTGTACTCGAAAAAAGATACACTTTGCCTGATTCATCGCACATTATTGTTCATCCATCTAGAATGGCTAAGAGTGGCAAATTTGATTGTACAGTGATGTCTTTGAGCGTGTTACTGGACTATAGACCAGAAGATACCAAGGTATCTTATACTGTATTTTATGCTTTAGAAATTTGAATTATTTTCACTTATTTCAAAAAAGACATGTGCTATTTAAATCTTTTGAATATGTAGGAACATTCTTTTGAAGTATCTCTCTTTGCGGAATTATTCAACGAAATGTTGATGCGAGATTTTGGTTTTCGTATCTATCGTTCGTTATCCAGCCTCCCTGAAAAAACCAAGGAGAAAGACGAGGATAAGAAAAAGGATAAAAAAGATGATAAAAGAGATGACAAGAAAGACGATAAGAGGAAGGAAGATGAAAAGAAATCCAGTAAGAAGGATGAAAAGCGAGACGATAAGAAGAGAGAAGAAACTAAGGATAAGAAAGATGAAAAAGATGCGAAATGTAAGGTGGACGACAAAGACAGAGAAAAGGAGAAAAATGATGACGAGGAAGAAGATGAAGATGATGAATCAGATGTAAGAAAGAGAATTCATCTTTTACATTCTATGTTTCATATAAAAACATTTTCTTTAAATAGCATTTATATAATATATAATGTAGATAAATGCATTTTTTGTAATATAAACATTATTGCTTATGTAGGATGATGACTCTGTGAAAGACGGTCGGAAGGACAAAGATAAAGACGGAAAGAAGAGAAAAACAAAATTATACACACACGATCCTTATCTTTTACTCTCCTTTGTGTATTTTGATCAGACGCATTGTGGATATATATTTGACAAGGATATCGAGGAACTCATTTATACCTTGGGATTAAATTTGTCAAGAGCTCAAGTGCGTAAATTAGTACAAAAAGTTGTTACGAGAGATTCTCTACATTATCGCAAATTAACGGACAAATCGAAAGAAGATGACTTAAAGGATGAAAAGAAGGACGATAAGGAAAGTGACAAGGGGGAATCAGGCAAAGCGGATAATGAGGAGGATATATTACGTTCGCTCGCTCTTGGTAATTCATTGCACATTTTTCCAGTATGAAACGTCACACAATATGCTATTAAGTATAATTATTACTATGCATTCACGTTTACAGGAAATAAAAAATTATTACCTGTATTTGTGGGTAGTGGACCACCCTCAAAAAGAGCACGAAGAGAGGACTGTATTGTAGAAAAAACTGATGAAGAAACGATTCCGGAAGGTATCGTTATGTACAAAGGTTCTTTACTAGATGTAGAAAAACTTGTCAGTCAGTTGAAGAGATCTGAAAAAGCACGTTTAGATACCGAGGATCGTATGATGGAATTGCAACACGAGCTAACTGTAGTTAATGAGAAATCGACAAAACAAACTAGTAGTATTAAGGGTCTTTCGGAAGACTTGAAAATGTACAAAGATAAATTACGGAGTTCAGACGAAAAGCTCAAGAAAGTCTCTGTGAGTATATATGTTTTTTGAAATTTTTTTAGTTTTTTCAGTTTTTTAATTCATAAGAAACATAAATCAAAAATATCATTTTTTTTTACTTTCTTATTTTCTTCTCAGGCGGATTGCCATAGTTATCTGACTGCTGTGAAAAATATATATCACATAGCAGCCAAAGTGATGCAGAGTGATACGAGAAAGGTAGAGGTAGTAGAAATTCAAGATGAAAAGGTTAGCGGAGAGATAAATGGCTCCGAGATGGAAAGCAAGTTTAAAACCGATACTAGGTGGGGAGATAACAAAGTCCAAGTGAAAAAAGAACCCACCGATGTAGACAAAGATAAGAAATCTGACAATAAAACTTCTGTCAAGAGAGAAATTGCTGAAGCTGACAAGGAAAAGAAATAAATCTTATCTATTTATTATAGTAAATATATGCACCGACATGAAGTTTAATCTTATTTCATGTGCACGTGTGCATGCACACGTGCTGTTAGAAACACACAAAAAAACAAAGCAGATGCAACTAGCAAGAGGTTTAGCCAACACCAAACTAAGTGATTGGGACTCGATTTTGTAACTTTTTTCACTCAAGTGATAATATGTGATGGCATCTTTAAATAGTAATAACAAAGAGAAGCACTTAAAAGCATGCATAACAATTCATAAAATCATCGTTAAAATATCTTTTTTTTTTCTTGAATTTTTTCGCATCATTCAGAATAAATGGATAAATTTAAAAAGGCTTACAAAATACCATTGATCTGCCATTAAATGCCAGATATTGATACGCCGATAGATTATATCATTTATAAGTTCAACAATATATTAATACCAGTTATTTGATTCAGATAAAAAATGCGTGAAGGTTTTTACTGAAAGTAATAATAATGTAAACATGAAATATGTGTTTTCACCATCGTTTGTCTACATTATCATAAAATAATTTTTTTAATGAAACTTATCTATAAGAGCATTTGGAATTATTTTGTGTATTTTAAACTTAAGTTATATATAACATAATATCAATTAGATCGTAATACATACATTTTTGTTATTTATCATTTTTTAAACTATGTTTCTTAATGAAAACAGATTGATAATTTTAATCTAACATATGATACATGCTTTAACGCAATAAATGTAATACCAATGATAAAATTATATCAATATTTGGTTTCTGTAGGCATATCTGTATTATTGCGTTTTTATTGAATCTTGCGAAATTCTCTCTTATCTCGCGCGCTGCTGATCGATGTTATAATATAGCCACAGCATGCGAAGTATTTCAAATTTGTTCTTATTGAACAATTGTTTAAAGAAAATTTATTTTTTGAAATTGTTCAAAAGTGACTAAACTTTCCAATAATTTTGAGAATAATGAAATAAATAATTATTTTATTACTGTGCAGCAATAAACAAATTTTTTTGTCGTATGTTGTAGATGAGAAAATATCTATAGTTTCAAAGCAATTCGAGTCAATGAGTTTTTTTTCTTAGCCTAAGCTAGTATAAATACAAATTCATAATATCCTTTAAGTTATACATTGTACGTCCACCGAATGTCAGACACATTTATCCAAAAATTATACTACGCAAAAACGTGTTCTCGAACGTGAGCGATCGTGCGTGATCGCGCGTTCTATCTCTCAGACTTGCAGTTTGCAACTCACGATGCCAAGGATACTATTTTGTACATATTTTAGCTATTATATAGAAATTTTTTGTAGTTTATTAATAGAAGGCCACGTTCTTGTCAAAAAAAAGAAACAAAAGTAGCACCGTGTGAGAATATATAAAATAAGAGCATAAAATGCGCAAAGTTCTGAAACTGTGTATGTCAACTGCTATACAAATCTTATAAAAAAAGAGAGAAACTGTAATTATCTCCTTGGGCACATGGTAGTCAAAAATACAACGGTAACAATAAAAATTGTTTAAACAATGACATGCGTGTTTGATAATTTATAATACCAGAGAGGAACCTGAGAGCGGCCACGGCGGTCTTTTTCCTATAACGCTTCGAAACTCCCGTACACTAGTGACGCACATCTATTCTGGTCAGAATGGGAACTACGTGTCACAGCCATTTTGCAACCCGCCGTTAAAAACAGTGTTGATGTTAGCACGGATAACAACCCATATCCATCTCTCGAGAAATGGATGTAGGTTGTTGTCCGTGCTAACATCCATTTTGCTGCAAATAAAATCTGACGCGTATCGCATATGTTGCATCCAGAACAGGGGTCCAGAATGTGCACAAATGATTAATTACGTCTACTTTCGCGTAATTTTTATTTATTATAGTCTGAATTATTTACATTAACATTGATATTAATACATATCAATACGTTTATGCCCATATTTTGCACAATCATATTTTTACTTAAAAAAGGTGTTTAATAGTAACAGAGAGAATTTGAATCTTTAATAAAGAAACATTCATTTTACGCAGTACTTAAAAAATAATTGTAATTAACATCGCATCATATGATGAAGAAGAAATAAATGTTTTTCCACGAATAAATATACCATCTTTTTATTTTTACATAATTCTTTATTATTTAAATGTCTTCAAATTATGCTTTTGAAATATTAGCTTTTTTAATATTTTTAAATCTTGACGCAACTCTCTCTCTCTCTCTCACTCTTTCTCTCTTTCTCTCTTTCTCTTTTAACGTGATTGTCCTTTAATTGTTTAGGCCTTCAGTTAGAGAGAGAAAGCATCGCGGTGATAGACATGGAGCAAGCGGCGATGTTATCTCTATGGATACCCTCCTCTTCACTCCCCTCTCGACCCATCACGTTTTTCGTGATACGTTTAGGCCGTGAAATTCAGAAAGAAGATTTCGGACGATTTCTGCGCAGGGACGTAGAGAGACTAGAAAGCGTCCACTCTTTTTTTATTATGTTACAATGGCATATACATGCATACGCATGATTTACAAATGACAATACGCGCGATTAATATGGCACAATAAATAATAATAATAATAATAATAATAATAATAATAATAATAATAATAATAATGTAATAAAAATCAATGAAATATATGGATACTTGAGTATTATTTTTATTCTCTAACTTACAAACGTGAAGATTATTGATCTGATTTTAATACAACCTTTCAACAGTTTTTACGAAATATCACGTAAAGATTAATCAAAACTTTACAAAAAAAATTAATTAAGAATTATATAATAATATACGATATAAGGTATTAAAGTGTTAATCAGTAAAGTAACGGATTTTAATCAAATTCTTCTCGATTATTAATCGATGGCAATTGTGGAAATGATGGAAATGGGATGGCAAAGGGATGGAAATATTGGAATGAATGCAATGATGTTAATGGAATGGCAATAATGGAAATGAAGACAATGACAATATTTATAGCCTGACGGCAATGACGGCAATGGTAGAAATGATGGCAATTATGACAATGTTCTCGATGTTAATGATGGCAATGGAATGGCAATATGGAAATAGAATCGCATAATGAAATGAATGCAATGATGGAAATGTTATCAAAAAAATGGCAATGATGGCAACAATAAAAATGGTGGCAATGTCGGCAGTGGCGGCAATGGCGTAATAATAATGGCAATGATGAAAATGGGATGACAATGATGGCAACGATGGCAATAATAACAATGATGGAAAAGATGAAAAATAGGCCATCCCATTGGATGGCATTGATGGAAAGAATGCAATTATGGAATGCAATTATCGATTCCTGAATGACATGAGCTTGCTGCTGTATTTGGTCTGCAGCCATATAATATTTCCATTTCATCATAGAATGGACAACGTTTAGTTGCAGCTCCACTAACATTATTATCTCTTTAGCATTTAAAGTATGCAAGTTTTAAATTTTTTAATTTTAGCTTTATCTGCTCTGCAGTTTTATTGTAACCTCTTTGTTCCATTTCTGAAACAAGTAGCCGGAAAATTTCAACATGTTTATGTCTTTTTCCATCCATTATTGATAATATTTGTTTTTCCGTGCATAATTCTAAAAAAACACGCGTCTCCTCTTCTTCCCAATTTTGTCTTTTTTTACACATTATATTAATTATCGCAGATTTATTCTCACAAGACGAAGACATTATTATGTGGTTAACTCAGAAGCAGAAGATAACTGCAATATCTCTTGTGCCAATCTTTTATTGATATAGCTGTCAAACATTGATCTTTATTGTTCCTTACTCTCATTCGAAATAATCCTTTCGTTCTGTCTGCTATTAGTACTGGATTGTTATTTTCAAGGATAATTGACTGACTTGCATTTGCTTGTTGAGTGTATCCTTTATCCAATGCAGTTGTTAACGAGAAAAGGTTGAATGTTAACTCTGGTACATACAAGACTTGCTGAAGTACTATGGGATACCATTCCTTACCATTATAAGCTGTCATGTGTACATCGCCCATGTTATATGATTTTAGTTTCGTTGAATCCCCTAACATTATCGTTGCAGAATTTTCTATCGTTGTGAGATTTGACATCCAACTTAGATTTCCAGTCATGTGATGTGTTGCTCCACTATCTTGATACCATGATTTATGATCATCTGATATTTGTTCTATTTCCGTTGCGGACAAGGCAATTGATATGAAAGCTTTTACACCTTCCTTTTGCAATTTAGGACACTCTTTTATAAAATGGCCAACTTCCTGACAATTATTACATTTATACTTTCTTTTACAATAATCCAAATACTCTTGACACGGCTTTCCATGACACTGACTTTTCTGATGTCCAACTTTGCCACATTCAAAACATTTATTGTTGTAATTGCTTGATGACTGATTCTGATTTCCTTTCCATTGTGATAAATTTTTCTTGTGATGCGTTTTATTATAGAGCTTGTTATTTTTGCCTTTAGAA
Organism: Solenopsis invicta; assembly: GCF_016802725.1. Classification (NCBI taxonomy): domain Eukaryota; kingdom Metazoa; phylum Arthropoda; class Insecta; order Hymenoptera; family Formicidae; genus Solenopsis; species Solenopsis invicta. The sequence continues at coordinate 6,856,714 of NC_052678.1, forward strand.
ATTAATGCACTTTCTACTGAATTGCCGTCTCTCAATTTTATACGTTGTTCTTCTTGTTGAAGTCGCACCATTAATTTTGAAATTGTTTTATCAGTTGATACTGTCGAATCCCAGGCAGAATGGAAGTGACTAAACCTTTCTGGTAGACTATTCAAAATTCGAGAGATAATCCAATCATCTTCTATTTTTTCACCAATAGCACCCAGCTCTTGCGATAACCCATCTATGGCAAGACAGTTGTCGACTGCAGTTTTATTATCATCGTATTTATAAGCGAAGAATTGCATGCGTAGTCCATCTTTGGTCGATTGAGACCTTTTACTATACAGCGTTTCCAGAAGTTCGAGAATTTCCGAAGCAGTTTTGCATACACGTAGTTTCAATGCTATACTTTCATCAACGTTTATGCCTATGATCGTTTGTGCTTCCAAGTCGTTCCTACACCATTCATCATACGAAGCATTGTTTTTAGAAGGCTTGACTGTAACACCTGTGGCTATATTATAGAGTGCTTTCGTTCTTAGTATAAGATTTACTTTGAAGCGCCATGATGTGTAACTACTTAGACCTGTATTATCAGACTTTTCGACTAGCTTGTCCAAGTTCAATTTTGCTTCAACCATGATAAGATTTCAATACTAATACTTGTTTTATTCTTGTCTATATAACCTCACTTACTGACTTTTACTTGCCTTACTCGGTTTTTTTTTTTTTGTTACGGTACTATTTCCGCTATTTTTGCACCTGGACCCATAACCTGTCGTTATTGTGAGATACAATTGATGTGCAGGGAACCGTGCAAAAATCAGGGAATCTGGAATCGGACCAATTAAGATAGAAATGCAACTTGAACTTTTATTAAAATTATACTCAATGTACACTCAATGGGCTAGCGCCTGCAACAAGAATACAAGTAATTCATTTCTCGCAAACTAAACTAACAATATTGCAACTTAATAATTAAAGGAATATTACATGCTATGCACTTGCACGTATAAAATAATGATTTATCACACTTACGATTAGACAAAGAAGATGAAGAACGACCGTACACACAGTGCATAGAGATACAACAGTACGCCAGATAGTCTCATGAACTAACAAAAAACTACTTATCATGGCCAACTACAAACACTTAAACCCAACAGATCCATTATGATAAAAGTTAAAACTCTTCGGTGGGCTATCAGAACAGAGATATTGGAGAAATTCGCAAAAAAAATATTACTGAAAAATTTCGAACTTTGACTGCTATAACACTTTCATTTTTCACTTTAGCGATTCGATCCATTATGATAAAAGTTAGAACTATTCTAGGGGATATCAGAACACAGAGATAGTGGACAAAGTCGCAAAAAAATTTTACACAAAAATTGCGAACTTTGACTGATATAACTTTCGTTTTTTACTTTAGCGATTCGATCCATTATCATAAAAGATAGAACTCTTCTGTTGGCTATCAGAACACAGAAATATTGGAGAAATACGAAAAAAAATTTTACTCAAAAATTTCGAATTTTGACTGCTATAACTCTTTCGATTTTCACTTTAGCCATTCGATGCATTATGATAAAAGTTAAAATTCTTTTGGTGGCTATCAGAACACAGAAATATTGGAGAAATACGCAAAAAAAATTACTCAAAAATTTCGAATTTTGACTGATATAATTCTTTAGTTTTTCAATTTAGCGATACGATCCATTATCATAAAAGTTAAAATTCTTTTGGTAGCTATCAGAACACAGAAATATTGGAGAAATTCGCAAAAAAAATTCTTCTCAAAAATTTCGATCTCATATAAGTCTTTCGTTTTTCACTTTAGCGATTCGATCCATCATGATAAAAGTTAAAATTCTTCTGGGGGCTATCAGAACACAGAGATATTGGAGAAATTCGCAAAAAAAATTTTTCTCAAAAATTTTGGTCTGATATAAGTCTTTCGATTTTCACTTTAGCAATTCGATCCATCATGAAAAAAGTTAAAACTCTTCTGGAGGATATCAGAACACAGAAATATTGGAGAAATTCGCAAAAGAAATTTTTCTCAAAAATTTCGATCGCATATAAGTCTTTCGTTTTTCACTTTAGCGATTCGATCCGTCATGAAAAATGTTAAAACTCTTCTGGGGGCTATCAGAACACAGAAATATTGTAGAAATTCGCAAAAAATTTTTCTCAAAAATTTTGATCGCATATAAGTCTTTCTTTTTTCACTTTAGCGATTCGATCGATCATGATAAAAGTTAGAAGTCATCTGGGGGCTATCAGAACACAGAGATATTGGAGAAATTCGCAAAAAAATTTTACTCAAATATTTCGAACTTTGACTGATATAACTCTTTCGTTTTTCACTTTAGCGATTCGATCCTTCATGATAAAAGTTAGAATACTTCTGGGGGCTATCAGAACACAGAAATATTGTAGAAATTCGCAAAAAAAATTCTTCTCAAAAACTTCGATCTCATATAAGTCTTTCGTTTTTCATTTTAGCGATTCGATCCATCATGATAAATGTTAGAACTCTTCTGGGGGCTATCAGAACACAGAAATATTGGAGAAATTCGCAAAAAAAATTTTTCTCTAAAATTTTGATCTGATATAAGTCTTTCGTTTTTCAATTTAGCGATTCGACCCATCATGATAAAAGTTAGAAGTCTTCTGGGAGCTATCAGAACACAGAGATATTGGAGAAATTCGCAAAAAAAATTTTAATCAAATATTTCGTACTTTGACTGATATAACTCTTTCGTTTATCACTTTAGCGATTCGATCCATCATGATAAAAGTTTGAACTTTTCTGGGGGCTATCAGAACACAGAGATATTGGAGAAATTCGCAAAAAAATTTTACTCAAATATTTCGAACTTTGACTGATATAACTCTTTCGTTTTTCACTTTAGCCATTCGATCCATCATGATAAAAGTTAGAATACTTCTGGGGGCTATCAGAACACAGAAATATTGGAGAAATTCGCAAAAAAAATTCTTCTCAAAAATTTCGATCTCATATAAGTCTTTCGTTTTTCACTTTAGCGATTCGATCCATCATGATAAAAGTTAGAATTCTTCTGGGGGCTATCAGAACACAGAAATATTGGAGAAATTCGCAAAAAAAATTCTTCTCAAATATTTCGATCTCATATAAGTCTCTCGTTTTTCACTTTAGCGATTCGATCCATCATGATAAAAGTTAGAATACTTCTGGGGGCTATCAGAACACAGAGATATTGGAGAAATTCGCAAAAAAAATTTTTCTCAAAAATTTTGGTCTGATATTGGTCTTTCGTTTTTCACTTTAGTGATTCGAACCATCATGATAAAAGTTAAAACTCTTCTGGGGGCTATCAGAACACAAAAATATTGGAGAAATTCGCAAAAAAAATTTTTCTCAAAAACTTCGGTCTCATATAAGTCTTTCGTTTTTCACTTTAGCGATTCGATCCATCATGATAAATGTTAGAAATCTTCTGGGGGCTATCAGAACACAAAAATATTGGAGAAATTCGCAAAAAAAATTTTTCTCAACAATTTTGGTCTGATATAAGTCTTTCGATTTTCACTTTAGCGATTCGATCCATCATGAAAAAAGTTAAAACTCTTCTGGAGGATATCAGAACACAGAAATATTGGAGAAATTCGCAAAAAATTTTTCTCAAAAATTTTGATCGCATATAAGTCTTTCTTTTTTCACTTTAGCGATTCGATCGATCATGATAAAAGTTAGAAGTAATCTGGGGGCTATCAGAACACAGAGATATTGGAGAAATTCGCAAAAAAATTTTACTCAAATATTTCGAACTTTGACTGATATAACTCTTTCGTTTTTCACTTTAGCGATTCGATCCTTCATGATAAAAGTTAGAATACTTCTGGGGGCTATCAGAACACAAAAATATTGGAGAAATTCGCAAAAAAAAAATTTTTCTCAAAAATTTTGGTCTGATATAAGTCTTTCGTTTTTCACTTTAGCGATTCGATCCATCATGAAAAAAGTTAAAACTCTTCTGGAGGCTATCAGAACACAGAGATATTGGAGAAATTCGAAAAAAAAATTTTTCTCAAAAATTTTGGTCTCATATAAGTCTTTCGTTTTTCACTTTAGCGATTCGATCCATCATGATAAAAGTTAGAATACTTCTGAGGGCTATCAGAACACGCAGGAGATTGAACGCTCTCAGGAGATTGAACGCCCTCAGGAGATTGAACGCCCTCAGGAGATTGAACGTCCTCAGGAGATTGAACGCCCTACAGGAGATTGAACGCCCTACAGGAGATTGAACGCCCTCAATGGGTTGATGCCCAACCTCCGGGGTCCGAGGGTGGGTGCTAGACGCGCGTACGCCCTCGCGATCCATCATGTCCGGGGCTCTGTACGGAGCCCCGGTGTGGTCCCGCGAGGCGCAGGCCAGCCGCCGCATCAAGAAGGTGTTGCACGATGTGCAGCGGCGGCTGGCGCGAAGGATAACGCGCGCGTTTCGCACCGCTCCCAACGCGGCAATCATTGCCCTGGCGGGACTCCCCCCGGCGGAGTACACGGCCGATGCCCTGGCGTGGACCTACGCCAGGGCAAAAGCCATCCGCCTTGAGGGGGGGATAGTCACCCCCAGGGCCGCCGCGTTGCTACGGGAGAGGGCTCGTCGGCGGGTGATGAGGTCATGGAAGAGGAACCCCATCGACAACCCGTCGGCGGCCGGATCTCGGATCTTGGAGGCCGTCCTACCACACCTGGACGAATGGGTGGGCCGCCCGTTTGGCGGCTTGTCCTACAGGACGACACAGGTGCTCACCGGGCATGGCTGCTTCGGTGAGTACCTGTGCAGGATAAGGAAGGAGCCGACGACACAGTGCCACCACTGTGGCGCCGCCTGGGACTCCGCGCGGCACACGCTGGAAGAGTGTCCAGCGTGGGAAGAACTGCGCGGAGTCTTGAGGGCCGAAGTGGGAGATGACCTCTCCCTGCCGGCCATCATTAGTCAGATGGTTGGCAGGGAGAGCGCCTGGAAGGCGGTCTCCTACTGCGAGCGAGTCATGCTGCAGAAGGAGGAGGCCGAAAAGGTGCGGGAGCGTCAGCCGGGGGGTCGTATGCCCCCAGGCGACGCGAGGAACAGAAGGGGCGGCGGAGACGGGGGTCACGTTTCGTCTCGGCCCCCGCCCCGACCGCCCCGACCGAGAAGAAGCGGCCCCCGCCCCAGGAGTTCCACCGGGCGGCGGCGGGGCAGAAGAGCCGTGGCGGTCGCCCCCTCGCTCACCACTATTGCGGAGGAGAGGGACGACGGCGATCGCCACCGAAATGATGAAATGGAGCGACCCTTCTCCCCTGCGGCTGCCGGCCCAGCTTACGGGACGCGCGGCCGTGGGAGGAGGGCCCCTCCCCATGTAAATGAGCCCGGCGAGGCAGACCTGACTTAACGGTCCGGGGGAGCGAACGCGCGTCACAATGCGCCATCGCTCCCCCTCTAGCGCCTCGCCGGGGTGCTGGTGGGGGGAGGGGAAGGAACTCCTTCCTACCTCCTCAACCCCCAACACGGAGAAGAGTATGCCGCCGCGCCGGACTAGTCCGGCGCGTAGGGGCCCGGGACATCCGGCCGGGGGGCCGGACTCCCGGGCTTTACCCCCGTAAACATCAAAAGGGGAAGAGGTGGGGGAGGGCTGGTGTCCCTCTTCCCCGACCTGAGGCCGGCTTGGCCTCACGGCCCTGCCGGGGGACCCGCACCAGGTGCCCCCGGCGTGCTGAGTCGGCCTCGGCCGACCGGTCCGGGGGGCTCCGGAAGCATGCTGCACGCGTTCCCGGAGTCCCCCAGCCAAGGACCAGAGCCGGACACCCGGAGGGGTTTTAGTGGGTATGCCACCGTCGTCACGTCGACGGCGGGGGAGAGCCCCACATAACCGCCAGGCCTTCCCCGAGGCCTGGGGTATGCGGTAACGCATTTCCCCTTCGTCAAAAAAAAAAAAAAAAAAAAAAAAAAAAGGCTATTAGAACACACAGATATTGGAGAAATTCGCAAAAAAATTTTTCTCAAAAATTTTGGTCTGATATAAGTCTTTCGTTTTTCACTTTAGCGATTCGATCCAACATGAAAAAAGTTAAAACTCTTCTGGAGGCTATCAGAACACAGAGATATTGGAGAAATTCGCAAAAAAATTTTACTCAAATATTTCGAACTTTGACAGATATAACTCTTTCGTTTTTCACTTTAGCGATTCTATCCATCATGATAAAAGTTTGAACTCTTCTGGGGGACTATAAAAGTACAGAGATATTTGAAATTCATAAGTTATACTCAAAATTTCGTATTACTTTGATTGATATAACTCTTTCGTTTTTCACTAACGATTTTATTCATAGCGATAAAAGTTAGAACTCTTCTCAGAACACAGAGATATTAAAGAAATTCACAAAAAAAATTTTACTCAAAAATTTTGAAATTTGACTGGTATAAGTCTTCATTTTTTCACTTCAAAAATTCGATACATCGTGATAAAAGTTACAACTCTTCTGTGGGCTATCAGAACACAGAGATATTGGAGAAATTCGGAAAAAAACCAAGTTTACTCAAAAATTTCGAACTTTGACTGATATTACTCTTTCGTATTGCACTTTAGCGATTCGATCTATTATGATAAAAGTTAGAACTCTTCTGGGGGCTATAAAAACACAGAGATATTTGAGAAATTCGCAAAAAGTTTTACTCAAAAATTTCGTACTTTGATTGATATAACACTTTCGTTTTTCCCTTTAACGATTTGATCCATAATGATAAAAGTTAGAAATCTTCTCGGGGCTATCAGAACACAGAGATATTAAAGAAATTAACAAAAAAAATTTTACTCAAAAATTTTGAAATTTGACTGATATAAGTCTTCCTTTTTTCACTTCAAAAATTCGATACATCGTGATAAAAGTTACAACTCTTCTGTGGGCTATCAGAACACAGAGATATTGGAGAAATTCGGAAAAAAACCAATTTTACTCAAAAATTTCGAACTTTGACTGATATTACACTTTCGTCTTGCACTTTAGCGATTTGATCTATTATGATAAAAGTTAGAACTCTTCTGGGGGCTATAAAAACACAGAAATATTTGAGAAATTCGCAAAAAATTTTACTCAAAAAATTCGTACTTTGATTGATATAACTCTTTCGTTTTTCACTTTAACGATTTCATCCATAATGATAAAAGTTAGAACTCTTCTCGGGGCTATCAGAACACAGAGATATTAAAGAAATTCACACAAAGAATTTTACTCAAAAATTTTGAAATTTGACTGATATAAGTCTTCCTTTTTTCACTTCAAAAATTCGATACATCGTGATAAAAGTTACAACTCTTCTGTGGGCTATCACAACACAGAGATATTGGAGAAATTCGGAAAAAAACCAATTTTAATCAAAAATTTCGAACTTTGACGGATATTACTCTTTCGTCTTGCACTTTAGCGATTCGATCTATTATGATAAAAGTTAGAACTCTTCTGGGGGCTATAAAAACACAGAGATATTTGAGAAATTCGCAAAAAGTTTTACTCAAAAATTTCGTACTTTGATTGATATAACTTTTTCGTTTTTCACTTTAACGATTTGATCCATAATGATAATGGTTAGAAATCTTCTCGGGGCTATCAGAACAGAGAGATATTAAAGAAATTCACAAAAAAAATTTTACTCAAATATTTTGAAATTTGACTGATATAAGTCTTCCTTTTTTCACTTCAAAAATTCGATATATCGTGATAAAAGTTACAACTCTTCTGTGGGCTATCAGAACACAGAGATATTGGAGAAATTCGGAAAAAAACCAATTTTACTCAAAAATTTCGAACTTTGCCTGATATTACTCTTTCGTCTTGCACTTTAGCGATTCGATCTATTATGATAAAAGTTAGAAATCTTCTGGGGGGTATAAAAACGCAGAGATATTTGAGAAATTCGCATAAAAGTTATACACAAAAATTTCGTACTTTGATTGATATAACTCTTTCGTTTTTCACTTTAACGATTTGATCCATAATGATAAAGGTTAGAAATCTTCTCGGGGCTATCAGAACAGAGAGATATTAAAGAAATTCACAAAAAAATTTTACTCAAAAATTTTGAAATTTGACTGATATAAGTCTTCCTTTTTTCACTTCAAAAATTCGATACATCGTGATAAAAGTTACAACTCTTCTGTGGGCTATCAGAACACAGAGATATTGGAGAAATTCGGAAAAAAACCAATTTTACTCAAAAATTTCGAACTTTGCCTGATATTACTCTTTCGTCTTGCACTTTAGCGATTCGATCTATTATGATAAAAGTTAGAAATCTTCTGGGAGGTATAAAAACGCAGAGATATTTGAGAAATTCGCATAAAAGTTATACTCAAAAATTTCGTACTTTGATTGATATAACTCTTTCGTTTTTCACTTTAACGATTTCATCCATAATGATAAAAGTTAGAACTCATCTCGGGGCTATCAGAACACAGAGATATTAAAGAAATTCACACAAAGAATTTTACTCAAAAATTTTGAAATTTGACTGATATAAGTCTTCCTTTTTTCACTTCAAAAATTCGATACATCGTGATAAAAGTTACAACTCTTCTGTGGGCTATCAGAACACAGAGATACTGGAGAAATTCGGAAAAAAACCAATTTTACTCAAAAATTTCGAACTTTGACTGATATTACTCTTTCGTCTTGCACTTTAGCGATTCGATCTATTATGATAAAAGTTAGAACTCTTCTGGGGGCTATAAAAACACAGAGATATTTGAGAAATTCGCAAAAAGTTTTACTCAAAAATTTCGTACTTTGATTGATATAACTTTCTCGTTTTTCACTTTAACGATTTGATCCATAATGATAAAGGTTAGAAATCTTCTCGGGGCTATCAGAACACAGAGATATTAAAGAAATTCACAAAAAAAATTTTACTCAAAAATTTTGAAATTTGACTGTTATAAGTCTTCCTTTTTTCACTTCAAAAATTCGATACATCGTGATAAAAGTTACAACTCTTCTGTGGGCTATCAGAACACAGAGATATTGGAGAAATTCGGAAAAAAACCTATTTTACTCAAAAATTTCGAACTTTGACTGATATTACTCTTTCGTCTTGCACTTTAGCGAATCGATCTATTATGATAAAAGTTAGAACTCTTCTGGGGGCTATAAAAACACAGAGATATTTGAGAAATTCGCAAAAAAGTTTTACTCAAAAATTTCGTACTTTGATTGATATAACACTTTCGTTTTTCCCTTTAACGATTTGATCCATAATGATAAAAGTTAGAAATCTTCTCGGGGTTATCAGAACACAGAGATATTAAAGAAATTAACAAAAAAAATTTTACTCAAAAATTTTGAAATTTGACTGATATAAGTCTTCCTTTTTTCACTTCAAAAATTCGATACATCGTGATAAAAGTTACAACTCTTCTGTGGGCTATCAGAACACAGAGATATTGGAGAAATTCGGAAAAAAACCAATTTTACTCAAAAATTTCGAACTTTGACTGATATTACACTTTCGTCTTGCACTTTAGCGATTTGATCTATTATGATAAAAGTTAGAACTCTTCTGGGGGCTATAAAAACACAGAAATATTTGAGAAATTCGCAAAAAATTTTACTCAAAAATTTCGTACTTTGATTGATATAACTTTTTCGTTTTTCACTTTAACGATTTGATCCATAATGATAAAAGTTAGAACTCTTCTCGGGGCTATCAGAACACAGAGATATTAAAGAAATTCACAAAAAGAATTTTACTCAAAAATTTTGAAATTTGACTGATATAAGTCTTCCTTTTTTCACTTCAAAAATTCGATACATCGTGATAAAAGTTACAACTCTTCTGTGGGCTATCAGAACACAGAGATATTGGAGAAATTCGGAAAAAAACCAATTTTACTCAAAAATTTCGAACTTTGACTGATATTTCTCTTTCGTCTTGCACTTTAGCGATTCGATCTATTATGATAAAAGTTAGAAATCTTCTGGGGGGTATAAAAACGCAGAGATATTTGAGAAATTCGCATAAAAGTTATACTCAAAAATTTCGTACTTTGATTGATATAACTCTTTCGTTTTTCACTTTAACGATTTCATCCATAATGATAAAAGTTAGAACTCATCTCGGGGCTATCAGAACACAGAGATATTAAAGAAATTCACACAAAGAATTTTACTCAAAAATTTTGAAATTTGACTGATATAAGTCTTCCTTTTTTCACTTCAAAAATTCGATACATCGTGATAAAAGTTACAACTCTTCTGTGGGCTATCACAACACAGAGATATTGGAGAAATTCGGAAAAAAACCAATTTTAATCAAAAATTTCGAACTTTGACGGATATTACTCTTTCGTCTTGCACTTTAGCGATTCGATCTATTATGATAAAAGTTAGAAATCTTCTGGGGGGTATAAAAACGCAGAGATATTTGAGAAATTCGCATAAAAGTTATACACAAAAATTTCGTACTTTGATTGATATAACTCTTTCGTTTTTCACTTTAACGATTTGATCCATAATGATAAAGGTTAGAAATCTTCTCGGGGCTATCAGAACAGAGAGATATTAAAGAAATTCACAAAAAAAATTTTACTCAAAAATTTTGAAATTTGACTGATATAAGTCTTCCTTTTTTCACTTCAAAAATTCGATACATCGTGATAAAAGTTACAACTCTTCTGTGGGCTATCAGAACACAGAGATATTGGAGAAATTCGGAAAAAAACCAATTTTACTCAAAAATTTCGAACTTTGCCTGATATTACTCTTTCGTCTTGCACTTTAGCGATTCGATCTATTATGATAAAAGTTAGAAATCTTCTGGGGGTATAAAAACGCAGAGATATTTGAGAAATTCGCATAAAAGTTATACTCAAAAATTTCGTACTTTGATTGATATAACTCTTTCGTTTTTCACTTTAACGATTTCATCCATAATGATAAAAGTTAGAACTCTTCTCGGGGCTATCAGAACACAGAGATATTAAAGAAATTCACACAAAAAATTTTACTCAAAAATTTTGAAATTTGACTGATATAAGTCTTCCTTTTTTCACTTCAAAAATTCGATACATCGTGATAAAAGTTACAACTCTTCTGTGGGCTATCAGAACACAGAGATATTGGAGAAATTCGGAAAAAAACCAATTTTACTCAAAAATTTCGAACTTTGACTGATATTACTCTTTCGTCTTGCACTTTAGCGATTCGATCTATTATGATAAAAGTTAGAACTCTTCTGGGGGCTATAAAAACACAGAGATATTTGAGAAATTCGCAAAAAGTTTTACTCAAAAATTTCGTACTTTGATTGATATAACTCTTTCGTTTTTCACTTTAACGATTTGATCCATAATGATAAAGGTTAGAAATCTTCTCGGGGCTATCAGAACACAGAGATATTAAAGAAATTCACAAAAAAAATTTTACTCAAAAATTTTGAAATTTGACTGATATAAGTCTTCCTTTTTTCACTTCAAAAATTCGATACATCGTGATAAAAGTTACAACTCTTCTGTGGGCTATCAGAACACAGAGATATTGGAGAAATTCGGAAAAAAACCAATTTTACTCAAAAATTTCGAACTTTGACTGATATTACTCTTTCGTCTTGCACTTTAGCGATTCGATCTATTATGATAAAAGTTAGAACTCTTCTGGGGGCTATAAAAACACAGAGATATTTGAGAAATTCGCAAAAAAGTTTTACTCAAAAATTTCGTACTTTGATTGATATAACACTTTCGTTTTTCACTTTAACGATTTGATCCATAATGATAAAAGTTAGAAATCTTCTCGGGGCTATCAGAACACAGAGATATTAAAGAAATTAACAAAAAAAATTTTACTCAAAAATTTTGAAATTTGACTGATATAAGTCTTCCTTTTTTCACTTCAAAAATTCGATACATCGTGATAAAAGTTACAACTCTTCTGTGGGCTATCAGAACACAGAGATATTGGAGAAATTCGGAAAAAAACCAATTTTACTCAAAAATTTCGAACTTTGACTGATATTACTCTTTCGTCTTGCATTTTAGCGATTTGATCTATTATGATAAAAGTTAGAACTCTTCTGGGGGCTATAAAAACACAGAAATATTTGAGAAATTCGCAAAAAAGTTTTACTCAAAAATTTCGTACTTTGATTGATATAACTTTTTCGTTTTTCACTTTAACGATTTGATCCATAATGATAAAAGTTAGAACTCTTCTCGGGGCTATCAGAACACAGAGATATTAAAGAAATTCACAAAAAGATTTTACTCAAAAATTTTGAAATTTGACTGATATAAGTCTTCCTTTTTTCACTTCAAAAATTCGATACATCGTGATAAAACTTACAACTCTTCTATGGGCTATCAGAACACAGAGATATTGGAGAAACTCGGAAAAAAACCAATTTTACTCAAAAATTTCGAACTTTGACTGATATTACTCTTTCGTCTTGCACTTTAGCGATTCGATCTATTATGATAAAAGTTAGAAATCTTCTGGGGGGTATAAAAACGCAGAGATATTTGAGAAATTCGCATAAAAGTTATACTCAAAAATTTCGTACTTTGATTGATATAACTCTTTCGTTTTTCACTTTAACGATTTCATCCATAATGATAAAAGTTAGAACTCTTCTCGGGGCTATCAGAACACAGAGATATTAAAGAAATTCACACAAAGAATTTTACTCAAAAATTTTGAAATTTGACTGATATAAGTCTTCCTTTTTTCACTTCAAAAATTCGATACATCGTGATAAAAGTTACAACTCTTCTGTGGGCTATCAGAACACAGAGATATTGGAGAAATTCGGAAAAAAACCAATTTTACTCAAAAATTTCGAACTTTGACTGATATTACTCTTTCGTCTTGCACTTTAGCGATTCGATCTATTATGATAAAAGTTAGAACTCTTCTGGGGGCTATAAAAACACAGAGATATTTGAGAAATTCGCAAAAAGTTTTACTCAAAAATTTCGTACTTTGATTGATATAACTTTCTCGTTTTTCACTTTAACGATTTGATCCATAATGATAAAGGTTAGAAATCTTCTCGGGGCTATCAGAACACAGAGATATTAAAGAAATTCACAAAAAAAATTTTACTCAAAAATTTTGAAATTTGACTGATATAAGTCTTCCTTTTTTCACTTCAAAAATTCGATACATCGTGATAAAAGTTACAACTCTTCTGTGGGCTATCAGAACACAGAGATATTGGAGAAATTCGGAAAAAAACCTATTTTACTCAAAAATTTCGAACTTTGACTGATATTACTCTTTCGTCTTGCACTTTAGCGATTCGATCTATTATGATAAAAGTTAGAACTCTTCTGGGGGCTATAAAAACACAGAGATATTTGAGAAATTCGCAAAAAAGTTTTACTCAAAAATTTCGTACTTTGATTGATATAACTCTTTCGTTTTTCACTTTAACGATTTGATCCATAATGATAAAAGTTAGAAATCTTCTCGGGGCTATCAGAACACAGAGATATTAAAGAAATTCACAAAAAAAATTTTACTCAAAAATTTTGAAATTTGACTGATATAAGTCTTCCTTTTTTCACTTCAAAAATTCGATACATCGTGATAAAAGTTACAACTCTTCTGTGGGCTATCAGAACACAGAGATATTGGAGAAATTCGGAAAAAAACCAATTTTACTCAAAAATTTCGAACTTTGACTGATATTACTCCTTCGGTCTTGCACTTTAGCGATTCGATCTATTATGATAAAAGTTAGAACTCTTCTGGGGGCTATAAAAACACAGAAATATTTGAGAAATTCGCAAAAAGTTTTACTCAAAAATTTCATACTTTGATTGATATAACTTTTTCGTTTTTCACTTTAACGATTTGATCCATAATGATAAAAGTTAGAACTCTTCTCGGGGCTATCAGAACACAGAGATATTAAAGAAATTCACACAAAGAATTTTACTCAAAAATTTTGAAATTTGACTGATATAAGTCTTCCTTTTTTCACTTCAAAAATTCGATACAGCGTGATAAAAGTTACAACTCTTCTGTGGGCTATCAGAACACAGAGATATTGGAGAAATTCGGAAAAAAACCAATTTTACTCAAAAATTTCGAACTTTGACTGATATTACTCCTTCGTCTTGCACTTTAGCGATTCGATCTATTATGATAAAAGTTAGAACTCTTCTGGGGGCTATAAAAACACAGAGATATTTGAGAAATTCGCAAAAAGTTTTACTCAAAAATTTCATACTTTGATTGATATAACTTTTTCGTTTTTCACTTTAACGATTTGATCCATAATGATAAAGGTTAGAAATCTTCTCGGGGCTATTAGAACAGAGAGATATTAAAGAAATTAACAAAAAAAATTTTACTCAAAAATTTTGAAATTTGACTGATATAAGTCTTCCTCTTTACACTTCAAAAATTCGATACATCGTGATAAAAGTTACAACTCATCTGTGGGCTATCAGAACACAGAGATATTGGAGAAATTCGGAAAAAAACAAATTTTACTCTAAAATTTCGAACCTTGACTGATATTACTCTTTCGTCTTGCACTTTAGAGATTCGATCTATTATGATAAAAGTTAGAACTCTTCTGGGGGCTATAAAAACACAGAGATATTTGAGAAATTCGCAAATAAGTTATACTCAAAAATTTCGTACTTTGATTGATATAACACTTTCGTTTTTCACTTTAACGATTTGATCCATAATGATAAAAGTTAGAACTCTTCTCGGGGCTATCAGAACACAGAGATATTAAAGAAATTCACAAAAAAAATTTTACTCAAAAATTTTGAAATTTGACTGATATAAGTCTTCCTTTTTTCACTTCAAAAATTCGATACATCGTTATAAAAGTTACAACTCTTCTGTGGGCTATCAGAACACAGAAATATTGGAGAAATTCGGAAAAAAACCTATTTTACTCAAAAATTTCGAACTTTGACTGATATTACTCTTTCGTCTTGCACTTTAGCGATTCGATCTATTATGATAAAAGTTAGAACTCTTCTGGGGGCTATAAAAACGCAGAGATATTTGAGAAATTCGCAAAAAATTTTACTCAAAAATTTCGTACTTTGATTGATATAACTCTTTCGTTTTTCACTTTAACGATTTCATCCATAATGATAAAAGTTAGAACTCTTCTCGGGGCTATCAGAACACAGAGATATTAAAGAAATTCACACAAAGAATTTTACTCAAAAATTTTGAAATTTGACTGATATAAGTCTTCCTTTTTTCACTTCAAAAATTCGATACATCGTGATAAAAGTTACAACTCTTCTGTGGGCTATCAGAACACAGAGATATTGGAGAAATTCGGAAAAAAACCAATTTTACTCAAAAATTTCGAACTTTGACTGATATTACTCTTTCGTCTTGCACTTTAGCGATTCGATCTATTATGATAAAAGTTAGAACTCTTCTGGGGCCTATAAAAACACAGAGATATTTGAGAAATTCGCAAAAAGTTTTACTCAAAAATTTCGTACTTTGATTGATATAACTCTTTCGTTTTTCACTTTAACGATTTGATCCATAATGATAAAAGTTAGAACTCTTCTCGGGGCTATCAGAACACAGAGATATTAAAGAAATTCACAAAAAAATTTTACTCAAAAATTTTGAAATTTGACTGATATAAGTCTTCCTTTTTTCACTTCAAAAATTCGATACATCGTGATAAAAGTTACAACTCTTCTGTGGGCTATCAGAACACAGAGATATTGGAGAAATTCGGAAAAAAACCAATTTTACTCAAAAATTTCGAACTTTGACTGATATTACTCCTTCGTCTTGCACTTTAGCGATTCGATCTATTATGATAAAAGTTGGAACTCTTCTGGGAGCTATAAAAACGCAGAGATATTTGAGAAATTCGCATAAAAGTTTTACTCAAAAATTTCGTATTTTGATTGATATAACTCTTTCGTTTTTCACTTTAACGATTTGATCCATAATGATAAAAGTTAGAACTCTTCTCGGGGCTATCAGAACACAGAGATATTAAAGAAATTCACACAAAGAATTTTACTCAAAAATTTTGAAATTTGACTGATATAAGTCTTCCTTTTTTCACTTCAAAAATTCGATACATCGTGATAAAAGTTACAACTCTTCTGTGGGCTATCAGAACACAGAGATATTGGAGAAATTCGGAAAAAAACCAATTTTACTCAAAAATTTCGAACTTTGCCTGATATTACTCTTTCGTCTTGCACTTTAGCGATTCGATCTATTATGATAAAAGTTAGAACTCTTCTGGGGGCTATAAAAACACAGAGATATTTGAGAAATTCGCAAAAGTTTTACTCAAAAATTTCGTACTTTGATTGATATAACTTTTCGTTTTTCACTTTAACGATTTGATCCATAATGATAAAAGTTAGAACTCTTCTCGGGGCTATCAGAACACAGAGATATTAAAGAAATTCACAAAAAAAATTTTACTCAAAAATTTTGAAATTTGACTGATATAAGTCTTCCTTTTTTCACTTCAAAAATTCGATACATCGTGATAAAAGTTACAACTCTTCTGTGGGCTATCAGAACACAGAGATATTGGAGAAATTCGGAAAAAAACCTATTTTACTCAAAAATTTCGAACTTTGACTGATATTACTCTTTCGTCTTGCACTTTAGCGATTCGATCTATTATGATAAAAGTTAGAACTCTTCTGGGGGCTATAAAAACACAGAGATATTTGAGAAATTCGCAAAAAAGTTTTACTCAAAAATTTCGTACTTTGATTGATATAACACTTTCGTTTTTCACTTTAACGATTTGATCCATAATGATAAAAGTTAGAACTCTTCTCGGGGCTATCAGAACACAGAGATATTAAAGAAATTCACAAAAAAAGTTTTACTCAAAAATTTTGAAATTTGACTGATATAAGTCTTCCTTTTTTCACTTCAAAAATTCGATACATCGTGATAAAAGTTACAACTCTTCTGTGGGCTATCAGAACACAGAGATATTGGAGAAATTCGGAAAAAAACCAATTTTACTCAAAAATATCGAACTTTGACTGATATTACTCTTTCGTCTTGCACTTTAGCGATTCGATCTATTATGATAAAAGTTAGAACTCTTCTGGGGGCTATAAAAACGCAGAGATATTTGAGAAATTCGCAAAAAATTTTACTCAAAAAATTCGTACTTTGATTGATATAACTCTTTCGTTTTTCACTTTAACGATTTCATCCATAATGATAAAAGTTAGAACTCTTCTCGGGGCTATCAGAACACAGAGATATTAAAGAAATTCACACAAAGAATTTTACTCAAAAATTTTGAAATTTGACTGATATAAGTCTTCCTTTTTTCACTTCAAAAATTCGATACATCGTGATAAAAGTTACAACTCTTCTGTGGGCTATCAGAACACAGAGATATTGGAGAAATTCGGAAAAAAACCTATTTTACTCAAAAATTTTGAACTTTGACTGATATTACTCTTTCGTCTTGCACTTTAGCGATTCGATCTATTATGATAAAAGTTAGAACTCTTCTGGGGGCTATAAAAACACAGAGATATTTGAGAAATTCGCAAAAAAGTTTTACTCAAAAATTTCGTACTTTGATTGATATAACTCTTTCGTTTTTCACTTTAACGATTTGATCCATAATGATAAAAGTTAGAAATCTTCTCGGGGCTATCAGAACACAGAGATATTAAAGAAATTCACAAAAAAAATTTTACTCAAAAATTTTGAAATTTGACTGATATAAGTCTTCCTTTTTTCACTTCAAAAATTCGATACATCGTGATAAAAGTTACAACTCTTCTGTGGGCTATCAGAACACAGAGATATTGGAGAAATTCGGAAAAAAACCAATTTTACTCAAAAATTTCGAACTTTGACTGATATTACTCCTTCGTCTTGCACTTTAGCGATTCGATCTATTATGATAAAAGTTAGAACTCTTCTGGGGGCTATAAAAACACAGAGATATTTGAGAAATTCGCAAAAAAGTTTTACTCAAAAATTTCGTACTTTGATTGATATAACTTTTTCGTTTTTCACTTTAACGATTTGATCCATAATGATAAAGGTTAGAAATCTTCTCGGGGCTATCAGAACACAGAGATATTAAAGAAATTCACAAAAAAAATTTTACTCAAAAATTTTGAAATTTGACTGATATAAGTCTTCCTTTTTTCACTTCAAAAATTCGATACATCGTGATAAAAGTTACAACTCTTCTGTGGGCTATCAGAACACAGAGATATTGGAGAAATTCGGAAAAAAACCAATTTTACTCAAAAATTTCGAACTTTGACTGATATTACACTTTCGTCTTGCACTTTAGCGATTTGATCTATTATGATAAAAGTTAGAACTCTTCTGGGGGCTATAAAAACACAGAAATATTTGAGAAATTCGCAAAAAAATTTTACTCAAAAATTTCGTACTTTGATTGATATAACTTTTTCGTTTTTCACTTTAACGATTTGATCCATAATGATAAAAGTTAGAACTCTTCTCGGGGCTATCAGAACACAGAGATATTAAAGAAATTCACAAAAAGATTTTACTCAAAAATTTTGAAATTTGACTGATATAAGTCTTCCTTTTTTCACTTCAAAAATTCGATACATCGTGATAAAAGTTACAACTCTTCTGTGGGCTATCAGAACACAGAGATATTGGAGAAATTCGGAAAAAAACCAATTTTACTCAAAAATTTCGAACTTTGACTGATATTACTCTTTCGTCTTGCACTATAGCGATTCGATCTATTATGATAAAAGTTAGAAATCTTCTGGGGGGTATAAAAACGCAGAGATATTTGAGAAATTCGCATAAAAGTTATACTCAAAAATTTCGTACTTTGATTGATATAACTCTTTCGTTTTTCACTTTAACGATTTCATCCATAATGATAAAAGTTAGAACTCATCTCGGGGCTATCAGAACACAGAGATATTAAAGAAATTCACACAAAGAATTTTACTCAAAAATTTTGAAATTTGACTGATATAAGTCTTCCTTTTTTCACTTCAAAAATTCGATACATCGTGATAAAAGTTACAACTCTTCTGTGGGCTATCAGAACACAGAGATACTGGAGAAATTCGGAAAAAAACCAATTTTACTCAAAAATTTCGAACTTTGACTGATATTACTCTTTCGTCTTGCACTTTAGCGATTCGATCTATTATGATAAAAGTTAGAACTCTTCTGGGGGCTATAAAAACGCAGAGATATTTGAGAAATTCGCAAAAAAGTTTTACTCAAAAATTTCGTACTTTGATTGATATAACTCTTTCGTTTTTCACTTTAACGATTTGATCCATAATGATAAAAGTTAGAACTCTTCTCGGGGCTATCAGAACACAGAGATATTAAAGAAATTCACAAAAAAAATTTTACTCAAAAATTTTGAAATTTGACTGATATAAGTCTTCCTTTTTTCACTTCAAAAATTCGATACATCGTGATAAAAGTTACAACTCTTCTGTGGGCTATCAGAACACAGAGATATTGGAGAAATTCGGAAAAAAACCTATTTTACTCAAAAATTTTGAACTTTGACTGATATTACTCTTTCGTCTTGCACTTTAGCGAATCGATCTATTATGATAAAAGTTAGAACTCTTCTGGGGGCTATAAAAACACAGAGATATTTGAGAAATTCGCAAAAAAGTTTTACTCAAAAATTTCGTACTTTGATTGATATAACACTTTCGTTTTTCCCTTTAACGATTTGATCCATAATGATAAAAGTTAGAAATCTTCTCGGGGCTATCAGAACACAGAGATATTAAAGAAATTAACAAAAAAAATTTTACTCAAAAATTTTGAAATTTGACTGATATAAGTCTTCCTTTTTTCACTTCAAAAATTCGATACATCGTGATAAAAGTTACAACTCTTCTGTGGGCTATCAGAACACAGAGATATTGGAGAAATTCGGAAAAAAACCAATTTTACTCAAAAATTTCGAACTTTGACTGATATTACACTTTCGTCTTGCACTTTAGCGATTTGATCTATTATGATAAAAGTTAGAACTCTTCTGGGGGCTATAAAAACACAGAAATATTTGAGAAATTCGCAAAAAAATTTTACTCAAAAATTTCGTACTTTGATTGATATAACTTTTTCGTTTTTCACTTTAACGATTTGATCCATAATGATAAAAGTTAGAACTCTTCTCGGGGCTATCAGAACACAGAGATATTAAAGAAATTCACAAAAAAAATTTTACTCAAAAATTTTGAAATTTGACTGATATAAGTCTTCCTTTTTTCACTTCAAAAATTCGATACATCCTGATAAAAGTTACAACTCTTCTGTGGGCTATCAGAACACAGAGATATTGGAGAAATTCGGAAAGAAACCAATTTTACTCAAAAATTTCGAACTTTGACTGATATTACACTTTCGTCTTGCACTTTAGCGATTCGATCTATTATGATAAAAGTTAGAACTCTTCTGGGGGCTATAAAAACACAGAGATATTTGAGAAATTCGCAAAAAAATTTTACTCAAAAATTTCGTACTTTGATTGATATAACTTTTTCGTTTTTCACTTTAACGATTTGATCCATAATAATAAAAGTTAGAACTCTTCTCGGGGCTATCAGAACACAGAGATATTAAAGAAATTCACAAAAGAAATTTTACTCAAAAATTTTAAAATTTGACTGATATAAGTCTTCCTTTTTTCACTTCAAAAATTCGATACATCGTGATAAAAGTTACAACTCTTCTGTGGGCTATCAGAACACAGAGATATTGGAGAAATTCGGAAAAAAACCAATTTTACTCAAAAATTTCGAACTTTGACTGATATTTCTCTTTCGTCTTGCACTTTAGCGATTCGATCTATTATGATAAAAGTTAGAAATCTTCTGGGGGGTATAAAAACGCAGAGATATTTGAGAAATTCGCATAAAAGTTATACTCAAAAATTTCGTACTTTGATTGATATAACTCTTTCGTTTTTCACTTTAACGATTTCATCCATAATGATAAAAGTTAGAACTCTTCTCGGGGCTATCAGAACACAGAGATATTAAAGAAATTCACACAAAGAATTTTACTCAAAAATTTTGAAATTTGACTGATATAAGTCTTCCTTTTTTCACTTCAAAAATTCGATACATCGTGATAAAAGTTACAACTCTTCTGTGGGCTATCAGAACACAGAGATATTGGAGAAATTCGGAAAAAAACCAATTTTACTCAAAAATTTCGAACTTTGACTGATATTACTCTTTCGTCTTGCACTTTAGCGATTCGATCTATTATGATAAAAGTTAGAACTCTTCTGGGGGCTATAAAAACACAGAGATATTTGAGAAATTCGCAAAAAGTTTTACTCAAAAATTTCGTACTTTGATTGATATAACTCTTTCGTTTTTCACTTTAACGATTTGATCCATAATGATAAAGGTTAGAACTCTTCTCGGGGCTATCAGAACACAGAGATATTAAAGAAATTCACAAAAAAAATTTTACTCAAAAATTTTGAAATTTGACTGATATAAGTCTTCCTTTTTTCACTTCAAAAATTCGATACATCGTGATAAAAGTTACAACTCTTCTGTGGGCTATCAGAACACAGAGATATTGGAGAAATTCGGAAAAAAACCAATTTTACTCAAAAATTTCGAACTTTGACTGATATTACTCTTTCGTCTTGCACTTTAGCGATTCGATCTATTATGATAAAAGTTAGAACTCTTCTGGGGGCTATAAAAACACAGAGATATTTGAGAAATTCGCAAAAAAGTTTTACTCAAAAATTTCGTACTTTGATTGATATAACTCTTTCGTTTTTCACTTTAACGATTTGATCCATAATGATAAAAGTTAGAAATCTTCTCGGGGCTATCAGAACACAGAGATATTAAAGAAATTCACAAAAAAAATTTTACTCAAAAATTTTGAAATTTGACTGATATAAGTCTTCCTTTTTTCACTTCAAAAATTCGATACATCGTGATAAAAGTTACAACTCTTCTGTGGGCTATCAGAACACAGAGATATTGGACAAATTCGGAAAAAAACCAATTTTACTCAAAAATTTCGAACTTTGTCTGATATTACACTTTCGTCTTGCACTTTAGCGATTCGATCTATTATGATAAAAGTTAGAACTCTTCTGGGGGCTATAAAAACACAGAGATATTTGAGAAATTCGCAAAAAAATTTTACTCAAAAATTTCGTACTTTGATTGATATAACTTTTTCGTTTTTCACTTTAACGATTTGATCCATAATGATAAAAGTTAGAACTCTTCTCGGGGCTATCAGAACACAGAGATATTAAAGAAATTCACAAAAAAAATTTTACTCAAAAATTTTGAAATTTGACTGATATAAGTCTTCCTTTTTTCACTTCAAAAATTCGATACATCGTGATAAAAGTTACAACTCTTCTGTGGGCTATCAGAACACAGAGATATTGGAGAAATTCGGAAAAAAACCAATTTTACTCAAAAATTTCGAACTTTGACTGATATTACTCTTTCGTCTTGCACTTTAGCGATTCGATCTATTATGATAAAAGTTAGAACTCTTCTGGGGGCTATAAAAACACAGAGATATTTGAGAAATTCGCGAATAAGTTATACTCAAAAATTTCGTACTTTGATTGATATAACACTTTCGTTTTTCACTTTAACGATTTGATCCATAATGATAAAAGTTAGAACTCTTCTCGGGGCTATCAGAACACAGAGATATTAAAGAAATTCACAAAAAAAATTTTACTCAAAATTTTGAAATTTGACTGATATAAGTCTTCCTTTTTTCACTTCAAAAATTCGATACATCGTTATAAAAGTTACAACTCTTCTGTGGGCTATCAGAACACAGAGATATTGGAGAAATTCGGAAAAAAACCAATTTTACTCAAAAATTTCGAACTTTGACTGATATTACTCTTTCGTCTTGCACTTTAGCGATTCGATCTATTATGATAAAAGTTAGAACTCTTCTGGGGGCTATAAAAACGCAGAGATATTTGAGAAATTCGCAAAAAATTTTACTCAAAAAATTCGTACTTTGATTGATATAACTCTTTCGTTTTTCACTTTAACGATTTCATCCATAATGATAAAAGTTAGAACTCTTCTCGGGGCTATCAGAACACAGAGATATTAAAGAAATTCACACAAACAATTTTACTCAAAAATTTTGAAATTTGACTGATATAAGTCTTCCTTTTTTCACTTCAAAAATTCGATACATCGTGATAAAAGTTACAACTCTTCTGTGGGCTATCAGAACACAGAGATATTGGAGAAACTCGGAAAAAAACCAATTTTACTCAAAAATTTCGAACTTTGCCTGATATTACTCTTTCGTCTTGCACTTTAGCGATTCGATCTATTATGATAAAAGTTGGAACTCTTCTGGGGGCTATAAAAACGCAGAGATATTTGAGAAATTCGCATAAAAGTTTTACTCAAAAATTTCGTACTTTGATTGATATAACTCTTTCGTTTTTCACTTTAACGATTTGATCCATAATGATAAAGGTTAGAAATCTTCTCGGGGCTATCAGAACAGAGAGATATTAAAGAAATTCACAAAAAAAATTTTACTCAAAAATTTTGAAATTTGACTGATATAAGTCTTCCTTTTTTCACTTCAAAAATTCGATACATCGTGATAAAAGTTACAACTCTTCTGTGGGCTATCAGAACACAGAGATATTGGAGAAATTTGGAAAAAAACCAATTTTACTCAAAAATTTCGAACTTTGCCTGATATTACTCTTTCGTCTTGCACTTTAGCGATTCGATCTATTATGATAAAAGTTAGAAATCTTCTGGGAGGTATAAAAACGCAGAGATATTTGAGAAATTCGCATAAAAGTTATACTCAAAAATTTCGTACTTTGATTGATATAACTCTTTCGTTTTTCACTTTAACGATTTCATCCATAATGATAAAAGTTAGAACTCTTCTCGGGGCTATCAGAACACAGAGATATTAAAGAAATTCACACAAAGAATTTTACTCAAAAATTTTGAAATTTGACTGATATAAGTCTTCCTTTTTTCACTTCAAAAATTCGATACATCGTGATAAAAGTTACAACTCTTCTGTGGGCTATCAGAACACAGAGATATTGGAGAAATTCGGAAAAAAACCAATTTTACTCAAAAATTTCGAACTTTGACTGATATTACTCTTTCGTCTTGCATTTTAGCGATTCGATCTATTATGATAAAAGTTAGAACTCTTCTGGGGGCTATAAAAACACAGAGATATTTGAGAAATTCGCAAAAAGTTTTACTCAAAAATTTCGTACTTTGATTGATATAACTTTCTCGTTTTTCACTTTAACGATTTGATCCATAATGATAAAGGTTAGAAATCTTCTCGGGGCTATCAGAACACAGAGATATTAAAGAAATTCACAAAAAAAATTTTACTCAAAAATTTTGAAATTTGACTGATATAAGTCTTCCTTTTTTCACTTCAAAAATTCGATACATCGTGATAAAAGTTACAACTCTTCTGTGGGCTATCAGAACACAGAGATATTGGAGAAATTCGGAAAAAAACCAATTTTACTCAAAAATTTCGAACTTTGACTGATATTACTCTTTCGTCTTGCACTTTAGCGATTCGATCTATTATGATAAAAGTTAGAACTCTTCTGGGGGCTATAAAAACACAGAGATATTTGAGAAATTCGCAAAAAGTTTTACTCAAAAATTTCGTACTTTGATTGATATAACACTTTCGTTTTTCACTTTAACGATTTGATCCATAATGATAAAAGTTAGAACTCTTCTCGGGGCTATCAGAACACAGAGATATTAAAGAAATTCACAAAAAAAATTTTACTCAAAATTTTGAAATTTGACTGATATAAGTCTTCCTTTTTTCACTTCAAAAATTCGATACATCGTTATAAAAGTTACAACTCTTCTGTGGGCTATCAGAACACAGAAATATTGGAGAAATTCGGAAAAAAACCTATTTTACTCAAAAATTTCGAACTTTGACTGATATTACTCTTTCGTCTTGCACTTTAGCGATTCGATCTATTATGATAAAAGTTAGAACTCTTCTGGGGGCTATAAAAACGCAGAGATATTTGAGAAATTCGCAAAAAATTTTACTCAAAAATTTCGTACTTTGATTGATATAACTCTTTCGTTTTTCACTTTAACGATTTCATCCATAATGATAAAAGTTAGAACTCTTCTCGGGGCTATCAGAACACAGAGATATTAAAGAAATTCACACAAAGAATTTTACTCAAAAATTTTGAAATTTGACTGATATAAGTCTTCCTTTTTTCACTTCAAAAATTCGATACATCGTGATAAAAGTTACAACTCTTCTGTGGGCTATCAGAACACAGAGATATTGGAGAAATTCGGAAAAAAACCAATTTTACTCAAAAATTTCGAACTTTGACTGATATTACTCTTTCGTCTTGCACTTTAGCGATTCGATCTATTATGATAAAAGTTAGAACTCTTCTGGGGGCTATAAAAACACAGAGATATTTGAGAAATTCGCAAAAAAGTTTTACTCAAAAATTTCGTACTTTGATTGATATAACACTTTCGTTTTTCCCTTTAACGATTTGATCCATAATGATAAAAGTTAGAAATCTTCTCGGGGCTATCAGAACACAGAGATATTAAAGAAATTCACAAAAAAAATTTTACTCAAAAATTTTGAAATTTGACTGATATAAGTCTTCCTTTTTTCACTTCAAAAATTCGATACATCGTGATAAAAGTTACAACTCTTCTGTGGGCTATCAGAACACAGAGATATTGGAGAAATTCGGAAAAAAACCAATTTTACTCAAAAATTTCGAACTTTGACTGATATTACTCTTTCGTCTTGCACTTTAGCGATTCGATCTATTATGATAAAAGTTAGAACTCTTCTGGGGGCTATAAAAACACAGAGATATTTGAGAAATTCGCAAAAAAGTTTTACTCAAAAATTTCGTACTTTGATTGATATAACTTTTTCGTTTTTCACTTTAACGATTTGATCCATAATGATAAAGGTTAGAACTCTTCTCGGGGCTATCAGAACACAGAGATATTAAAGAAATTCACAAAAAAAATTTTACTCAAAAATTTTGAAATTTGACTGATATAAGTCTTCCTTTTTTCACTTCAAAAATTCGATACATCGTGATAAAAGTTACAACTCTTCTGTGGGCTATCAGAACACAGAGATATTGGAGAAATTCGGAAAAAAACCAATTTTACTCAAAAATTTCGAACTTTGACTGATATTACTCTTTCGTCTTGCACTTTAGCGATTCGATCTATTATGATAAAAGTTAGAACTCTTCTGGGGGCTATAAAAACACAGAGATATTTGAGAAATTCGCAAAAAGTTTTACTCAAAAATTTCGTACTTTGATTGATATAACTCTTTCGTTTTTCACTTTAACGATTTGATCCATAATGATAAAAGTTAGAACTCTTCTCGGGGCTATCAGAACACAGAGATATTAAAGAAATTCACAAAAAAAATTTTACTCAAAAATTTTGAAATTTGACTGATATAAGTCTTCCTTTTTTCACTTCAAAAATTCGATACATCGTGATAAAAGTTACAACTCTTCTGTGGGCTATCAGAACACAGAGATATTGGAGAAATTCGGAAAAAAACCAATTTTACTCAAAAATTTCGAACTTTGACTGATATTACTCTTTCGTCTTGCACTTTAGCGATTCGATCTATTATGATAAAAGTTAGAACTCTTCTGGGGGCTATAAAAACACAGAGATATTTGAGAAATTCGCAAAAAAGTTTTACTCAAAAATTTCGTACTTTGATTGATATAACACTTTCGTTTTTCACTTTAACGATTTGATCCATAATGATAAAAGTTAGAAATCTTCTCGGGGCTATCAGAACACAGAGATATTAAAGAAATTCACAAAAAAAATTTTACTCAAAAATTTTGAAATTTGACTGATATAAGTCTTCCTTTTTTCACTTCAAAAATTCGATACATCGTGATAAAAGTTACAACTCTTCTGTGGGCTATCAGAACACAGAGATATTGGAGAAATTCGGAAAAAAACCAATTTTACTCAAAAATTTCGAACTTTGACTGATATTACTCTTTCGTCTTGCACTTTAGCGATTCGATCTATTATGATAAAAGTTAGAACTCTTCTGGGGGCTATAAAAACACAGAGATATTTGAGAAATTCGCAAAAAAGTTTTACTCAAAAATTTCGTACTTTGATTGATATAACTTTTTCGTTTTTCACTTTAACGATTTGATCCATAATGATAAAAGTTAGAACTCTTCTCGGGGCTATCAGAACACAGAGATATTAAAGAAATTCACAAAAAGAATTTTACTCAAAAATTTTGAAATTTGACTGATATAAGTCTTCCTTTTTTCACTTCAAAAATTCGATACATCGTGATAAAAGTTACAACTCTTCTGTGGGCTATCAGAACACAGAGATATTGGAGAAATTCGGAAAAAAACCAATTTTACTCAAAAATTTCGAACTTTGACTGATATTACTCTTTCGTCTTGCACTTTAGCGATTCGATCTATTATGATAAAAGTTAGAAATCTTCTGGGGGGTATAAAAACGCAGAGATATTTGAGAAATTCGCATAAAAGTTATACACAAAAATTTCGTACTTTGATTGATATAACTCTTTCGTTTTTCACTTTAACGATTTGATCCATAATGATAAAAGTTAGAACTCTTCTCGGGGCTATCAGAACACAGAGATATTAAAGAAATTCACACAAAGAATTTTACTCAAAAATTTTGAAATTTGACTGATATAAGTCTTCCTTTTTTCACTTCAAAAATTCGATACATCGTGATAAAAGTTACAACTCTTCTGTGGGCTATCAGAACACAGAGATATTGGAGAAATTCGGAAAAAAACCAATTTTACTCAAAAATTTCGAACTTTGACTGATATTACTCTTTCGTCTTGCACTTTAGCGATTCGATCTATTATGATAAAAGTTAGAACTCTTCTGGGGGCTATAAAAACACAGAGATATTTGAGAAATTCGCAAAAAGTTTTACTCAAAAATTTCGTACTTTGATTGATATAACTTTCTCGTTTTTCACTTTAACGATTTGATCCATAATGATAAAGGTTAGAAATCTTCTCGGGGCTATCAGAACACAGAGATATTAAAGAAATTCACAAAAAAAATTTTACTCAAAAATTTTGAAATTTGACTGATATAAGTCTTCCTTTTTTCACTTCAAAAATTCGATACATCGTGATAAAAGTTACAACTCTTCTGTGGGCTATCAGAACACAGAGATATTGGAGAAATTCGGAAAAAAACCTATTTTACTCAAAAATTTTGAACTTTGACTGATATTACTCTTTCGTCTTGCACTTTAGCGATTCGATCTATTATGATAAAAGTTAGAACTCTTCTGGGGGCTATAAAAACACAGAGATATTTGAGAAATTCGCAAAAAAGTTTTACTCAAAAATTTCGTACTTTGATTGATATAACACTTTCGTTTTTCCCTTTAACGATTTGATCCATAATGATAAAAGTTAGAAATCTTCTCGGGGCTATCAGAACACAGAGATATTAAAGAAATTAACAAAAAAAATTTTACTCAAAAATTTTGAAATTTGACTGATATAAGTCTTCCTTTTTTCACTTCAAAAATTCGATACATCGTGATAAAAGTTACAACTCTTCTGTGGGCTATCAGAACACAGAGATATTGGAGAAATTCGGAAAAAAACCAATTTTACTCAAAAATTTCGAACTTTGACTGATATTACACTTTCGTCTTGCACTTTAGCGATTTGATCTATTATGATAAAAGTTAGAACTCTTCTGGGGGCTATAAAAACACAGAAATATTTGAGAAATTCGCAAAAAATTTTACTCAAAAATTTCGTACTTTGATTGATATAACTTTTTCGTTTTTCACTTTAACGATTTGATCCATAATGATAAAAGTTAGAACTCTTCTCGGGGCTATCAGAACACAGAGATATTAAAGAAATTCACAAAAAGATTTTACTCAAAAATTTTGAAATTTGACTGATATAAGTCTTCCTTTTTTCACTTCAAAAATTCGATACATCGTGATAAAAGTTACAACTCTTCTGTGGGCTATCAGAACACAGAGATATTGGAGAAATTCGGAAAAAAACCAATTTTACTCAAAAATTTCGAACTTTGACTGATATTACTCTTTCGTCTTGCACTTTAGCGATTCGATCTATTATGATAAAAGTTAGAACTCTTCTGGGGGCTATAAAAACACAGAGATATTTGAGAAATTCGCAAAAAGTTTTACTCAAAAATTTCGTACTTTGATTGATATAACTTTTTCGTTTTTCACTTTAACGATTTGATCCATAATGATAAAGGTTAGAAATCTTCTCGGGGCTATTAGAACAGAGAGATATTAAAGAAATTAACAAAAAAAATTTTACTCAAAAATTTTGAAATTTGACTGATATAAGTCTTCCTCTTTACACTTCAAAAATTCGATACATCGTGATAAAAGTTACAACTCATCTGTGGGCTATCAGAACACAGAGATATTGGAGAAATTCGGAAAAAAACAAATTTTACTCTAAAATTTCGAACCTTGACTGATATTACTCTTTCGTCTTGCACTTTAGAGATTCGATCTATTATGATAAAAGTTAGAACTCTTCTGGGGGCTATAAAAACACAGAGATATTTGAGAAATTCGCGAATAAGTTATACTCAAAAATTTCGTACTTTGATTGATATAACACTTTCGTTTTTCACTTTAACGATTTGATCCATAATGATAAAAGTTAGAACTCTTCTCGGGGCTATCAGAACACAGAGATATTAAAGAAATTCACAAAAAAAATTTTACTCAAAATTTTGAAATTTGACTGATATAAGTCTTCCTTTTTTCACTTCAAAAATTCGATACATCGTTATAAAAGTTACAACTCTTCTGTGGGCTATCAGAAAACAGAGATATTGGAGAAATTCGGAAAAAAACCAATTTTACTCAAAAATTTCGAACTTTGACTGATATTACTCTTTCGTCTTGCACTTTAGCGATTCGATCTATTATGATAAAAGTTAGAACTCTTCTGGGGGCTATAAAACCACAGAGGTATTTGAGAAATTCGCAAAAAATTTTACTCAAAAATTTCGTACTTTGATTGATATAACTCTTTCGTTTTTCACTTTAACGATTTCATCCATAATGATAAAAGTTAGAACTCTTCTCGGGGCTATCAGAACACAGAGATATTAAAGAAATTCACACAAAGAATTTTACTCAAAAATTTTGAAATTTGACTGATATATGTCTTCCTTTTTTCACTTCAAAAATTCGATACATCGTGATAAAAGTTACAACACTTCTGTGGGCTACCAGAACACAGAGATATTGGAGAAATTCGGAAAAAAACAATTTTACTCAAAAATTTCGAACTTTGACTGATATTACTCTTTCGTCTTGCACTTTAGCGATTCGATCTATTATGATAAAAGTTAGAACTCTTCTGGGGGCTATAAAAACACAGAGATATTTGAGAAATTCGCAAAAAGTTTTACTCAAAAATTTCGTACTTTGATTGATATAACTTTTTCGTTTTTCACTTTAACGATTTGATCCATAATGATAAAGGTTAGAAATCTTCTCGGGGCTATCAGAACACAGAGATATTAAAGAAATTCACAAAAAAAATTTTACTCAAATATTTTGAAATTTGACTGATATAAGTCTTCCTTTTTTCACTTCAAAAATTCGATACATCGTGATAAAAGTTACAACTCTTCTGTGGGCTATCAGAACACAGAGATATTGGAGAAATTCGGAAAAAAACCAATTTTACTCAAAAATTTCGAACTTTGACTGATATTACTCTTTCGTCTTGCACTTTAGCGATTCGATCTATTATGATAAAAGTTAGAACTCTTCTGGGGGCTATAAAAACACAGAGATATTTGAGAAATTCGCAAAAAGTTTTACTCAAAAATTTCGTACTTTGATTGATATAACTTTTTCGTTTTTCACTTTAACGATTTGATCCATAATGATAAAAGTTAGAAATCTTCTCGGGGCTATCAGAACAGAGAGATATTAAAGAAATTCACAAAAAAAATTTTACTCAAAAATTTTGAAATTTGACTGATATAAGTCTTCCTTTTTTCACTTCAAAAATTCGATACATCGTGATAAAAGTTACAACTCTTCTGTGGGCTATCAGAACACAGAGATATTGGAGAAATTCGGAAAAAAACAAATTTTACTCTAAAATTTCGAACCTTGACTGATATTACTCTTTCGTCTTGCACTTTAGCGATTCGATCTATTATGATAAAAGTTAGAACTCTTCTGGGGGCTATAAAAACACAGAGATATTTGAGAAATTCGCAAAAAGTTATACTCAAAAATTTCGTACTTTGATTGATATAACTCTTTCGTTTTTCACTTTAACGATTTGATCCATAATGATAAAAGTTAGAACTCTTCTCGGGGCTATCAGAACACAGAGATATTAAAGAAATTCACAAAAAAAATTTTACTCAAAAATTTTGAAATTTGACTGATATAAGTCTTCCTTTTTTCACTTCAAAAATTCGATACATCGTTATAAAAGTTACAACTCTTCTGTGGGCTATCAGAACACAGAGATATTGGAGAAATTCGGAAAAAAACCTATTTTACTCAAAAATTTCGAACTTTGACTGATATTACTCTTTCGTCTTGCACTTTAGCGATTCGATCTATTATGATAAAAGTTAGAACTCTTCTGGGGGCTATAAAAACGCAGAGATATTTGAGAAATTCGCAAAAAATTTTACTCAAAAAATTCGTACTTTGATTGATATAACTCTTTCGTTTTTCACTTTAACGATTTCATCCATAATGATAAAAGTTAGAACTCTTCTCGGGGCTATCAGAACACAGAGATATTAAAGAAATTCACACAAAGAATTTTACTCAAAAATTTTGAAATTTGACTGATATAAGTCTTCCTTTTTTCACTTCAAAAATTCGATACATCGTGATAAAAGTTACAACTCTTCTGTGGGCTATCACAACACAGAGATATTGGAGAAATTCGGAAAAAAACCAATTTTAATCAAAAATTTCGAACTTTGACGGATATTACTCTTTCGTCTTGCACTTTAGCGATTCGATCTATTATGATAAAAGTTAGAACTCTTCTGGGGGCTATAAAAACACAGAGATATTTGAGAAATTCGCAAAAAGTTTTACTCAAAAATTTCGTACTTTGATTGATATAACTCTTTCGTTTTTCACTTTAACGATTTGATCCATAATGATAAAGGTTAGAAATCTTCTCGGGGCTATCAGAACAGAGAGATATTAAAGAAATTCACAAAAAAAATTTTACTCAAATATTTTGAAATTTGACTGATATAAGTCTTCCTTTTTTCACTTCAAAAATTCGATACATCGTGATAAAAGTTACAACTCTTCTGTGGGCTATCAGAACACAGAGATATTGGAGAAATTCGGAAAAAAACCAATTTTACTCAAAAATTTCGAACTTTGCCTGATATTACTCTTTCGTCTTGCACTTTAGCGATTCGATCTATTATGATAAAAGTTAGAACTCTTCTGGGGGCTATAAAAACGCAGAGATATTTGAGAAATTCGCATAAAAGTTTTACTCAAAAATTTCGTACTTTGATTGATATAACTCTTTCGTTTTTCACTTTAACGATTTTATCCATAACGATAAAAGTTAGAACTCTTCTCGGGGCTATCAGAACACAGAGATATTAAAGAAATTCACACAAAGAATTTTACTCAAAAATTTTGAAATTTGACTGATATAAGTCTTCCTTTTTTCACTTCAAAAATTCGATACATCGTGATAAAAGTTACAACTCTTCTGTGGGCTATCAGAACACAGAGATATTGGAGAAATTCGGAAAAAAACCAATTTTACTCAAAAATTTCGAACTTTGACTGATATTACTCTTTCGTCTTGCACTTTAGCGATTCGATCTATTATGATAAAAGTTAGAACTCTTCTGGGGGCTATAAAAACACAGAGATATTTGAGAAATTCGCAAAAAGTTTTACTCAAAAATTTCATACTTTGATTGATATAACTTTTTCGTTTTTCACTTTAACGATTTGATCCATAATGATAAAGGTTAGAAATCTTCTCGGGGCTATCAGAACACAGAGATATTAAAGAAATTCACAAAAAAAATTTTACTCAAAAATTTTGAAATTTGACTGATATAAGTCTTCCTTTTTTCACTTCAAAAATTCGATACATCGTGATAAAAGTTACAACTCTTCTGTGGGCTATCAGAACACAGAGATATTGGAGAAATTCGGAAAAAAACCAATTTTACTCAAAAATTTCGAACTTTGACTGATATTACTCTTTCGTCTTGCACTTTAGCGATTCGATCTATTATGATAAAAGTTAGAACTCTTCTGGGGGCTATAAAAACACAAA
This sequence comes from Solenopsis invicta, assembly GCF_016802725.1. Taxonomy (NCBI): domain Eukaryota; kingdom Metazoa; phylum Arthropoda; class Insecta; order Hymenoptera; family Formicidae; genus Solenopsis; species Solenopsis invicta. The sequence continues at coordinate 6,890,150 of NC_052678.1, forward strand.
GATATTTGAGAAATTCGCAAAAAAGTTTTACTCAAAAATTTCGTACTTTGATTGATATAACACTTTCGTTTTTCACTTTAACGATTTGATCCATAATGATAAAAGTTAAAAATCTTCTCGGGGCTATCAGAACACAGAGATATTAAAGAAATTAACAAAAAAAATTTTACTCAAATATTTTGAAATTTGACTGATGTAAGTCTTCCTTTTTTCACTTCAAAAATTCGATACATCGTGATAAAAGTTACAACTCTTCTGTGGGCTATCAGAACACAGAGATATTGGAGAAATTCGGAAAAAAACCAATTTTACTCAAAAATTTCGAACTTTGACTGATATTACACTTTCGTCTTGCACTTTAGCGATTTGATCTATTATGATAAAAGTTAGAACTCTTCTGGGGGCTATAAAAACACAGAAATATTTGAGAAATTCGCAAAAAGTTTTACTCAAAAATTTCATACTTTGATTGATATAACTTTTTCGTTTTTCACTTTAACGATTTGATCCATAATGATAAAAGTTAGAACTCTTCTCGGGGCTATCAGAACACAGAGATATTAAAGAAATTCACAAAAAAATTTTACTCGAAAATTTTGAAATTTGACTGATATAAGTCTTCCTTTTTTCACTTCAAAAATTCGATACATCGTGATAAAAGTTACAACTCTTCTGTGGGCTATCAGAACACAGAGATATTGGAGAAATTCGGAAAAAAACCAATTTTACTCAAAAATTTCGAACTTTGACTGATATTACTCCTTCGTCTTGCACTTTAGCGATTCGATCTATTATGATAAAAGTTAGAACTCTTCTGGGGGCTATAAAAACACAGAGATATTTGAGAAATTCGCAAAAAGTTTTACTCAAAAATTTCATACTTTGATTGATATAACTTTTTCGTTTTTCACTTTAACGATTTGATCCATAATGATAAAGGTTAGAAATCTTCTCGGGGCTATCAGAACAGAGAGATATTAAAGAAATTAACAAAAAAAATTTTACTCAAAAATTTTGAAATTTGACTGATATAAGTCTTCCTTTTTTCACTTCAAAAATTCGATACATCGTGATAAAAGTTACAACTCTTCTGTGGGCTATCAGAACACAGAGATATTGGAGAAATTCGGAAAAAAACCAATTTTACTCAAAAATTTCGAACTTTGACTGATATTACTCCTTCGTCTTGCACTTTAGCGATTCGATCTATTATGATAAAAGTTAGAACTCTTCTGGGGGCTATAAAAACACAGAGATATTTGAGAAATTCGCAAAAAGTTTTACTCAAAAATTTCGTACTTTGATTGATATAACTCTTTCGTTTTTCACTTTAACGATTTGATCCATAATGATAAAAGTTAGAACTCTTCTCGGGGCTATCAGAACACAGAGATATTAAAGAAATTCACAAAAAAAATTTTACTCAAAAATTTTGAAATTTGACTGATATAAGTCTTCCTTTTTTCACTTCAAAAATTCGATACATCGTGATAAAAGTTACAACTCTTCTGTGGGCTATCAGAACACAGAGATATTGGAGAAATTCGGAAAAAAACCAATTTTACTCAAAAATTTCGAACTTTGACTGATATTACTCTTTCGTCTTGCACTTTAGCGATTCGATCTATTATGATAAAAGTTAGAACTCTTCTGGGGGCTATAAAAACGCAGAGATATTTGAGAAATTCGCAAAAAATTTTACTCAAAAAATTCGTACTTTGATTGATATAACTCTTTCGTTTTTCACTTTAACGATTTCATCCATAATGATAAAAGTTAGAACTCTTCTCGGGGCTATCAGAACACAGAGATATTAAAGAAATTCACACAAAAAATTTTACTCAAAAATTTTGAAATTTGACTGATATAAGTCTTCCTTTTTTCACTTCAAAAATTCGATACATCGTGATAAAAGTTACAACTCTTCTGTGGGCTATCAGAACACAGAGATATTGGAGAAATTCGGAAAAAAACCAATTTTACTCAAAAATTTCGAACTTTGACTGATATTACTCCTTCGTCTTGCACTTTAGCGATTCGATCTATTATGATAAAAGTTAGAACTCTTCTGGGGGCTATAAAAACACAGAGATATTTGAGAAATTCGCAAAAAAGTTTTACTCAAAAATTTCGTACTTTGATTGATATAACTTTTTCGTTTTTCACTTTAACGATTTGATCCATAATGATAAAAGTTAGAACTCTTCTCGGGGCTATCAGAACACAGAGATATTAAAGAAATTCACAAAAAAAATTTTACTCAAAATTTTGAAATTTGACTGATATAAGTCTTCCTTTTTTCACTTCAAAAATTCGATACATCGTGATAAAAGTTACAACTCTTCTGTGGGCTATCAGAACACAGAGATATTGGAGAAATTCGGAAAAAAACCAATTTTACTCAAAAATTTCGAACTTTGACTGATATTACTCTTTCGTCTTGCACTTTAGCGATTCGATCTATTATGATAAAAGTTAGAACTCTTCTGGGGGCTATAAAAACACAGAGATATTTGAGAAATTCGCAAAAAGTTTTACTCAAAAATTTCGTACTTTGATTGATATAACACTTTCGTTTTTCACTTTAACGATTTGATCCATAATGATAAAAGTTAGAACTCTTCTCGGGGCTATCAGAACACAGAGATATTAAAGAAATTCACACAAAAAATTTTACTCAAAAATTTTGAAATTTGACTGAAATAAGTCTTCCTTTTTTCACTTCAAAAATTCGATACATCGTGATAAAAGTTACAACTCATCTGTGGGCTATCACAACACAGAGATATTGGAGAAATTCGGAAAAAAACCAATTTTACTCAAAAATTTCGAACCTTGACTGATATTACTCTTTCGTCTTGCACTTTAGCAATTTGATCTATTATGATAAATTTAGAACTCTTCTGGGGGCTATAAAAACACAGAGATATTTGAGAAATTCGCAAAAAAGTTATACTCAAAAATTTCGTACTTTGATTGATATAACTTTTTCGTCTTTCACTTTAACGATTTGATCCATAATGATAAAAGTTAGAACTCTTCTCGGGGCTATCAGAACACAGAGATATTAAAGAAATTCACAAAAAAAATTTTACTCAAAAATTTTGAAATTTGACTGATATAAGTCTTCCTTTTTTCACTTCAAAAATTCGATTCATCGTGATAAAAGTTACAACTCTTCTGTGGGCTATCAGAACACAGAGATATTGGAGAAATTCGGAAAAAAACCAATTTTACTCAAAAATTTCGAACTTTGACTGATATTACTCTTTCGTCTTGCACTTTAGCGATTCGATCTATTATGATAAAAGTTAGAACTCTTCTGGGGGCTATAAAAACACAGAGATATTTGAGAAATTCGCAAAAAGTTTTACTCAAAAATTTCGTACTTTGATTGATATAACTTTTTCGTTTTTCACTTTAACGATTTGATCCATAATGATAAAGGTTAGAAATCTTCTCGGGGCTATCAGAACAGAGAGATATTAAAGAAATTAACAAAAAAAATTTTACTCAAAAATTTTGAAATTTGACTGATATAAGTCTTCCTTTTTTCACTTCAAAAATTCGATACATCGTGATAAAAGTTACAACTCTTCTGTGGGCTATCAGAACACAGAGATATTGGAGAAATTCGGAAAAAAACCAATTTTACTCAAAAATTTCGAACTTTGACTGATATTACACTTTCGTCTTGCACTTTAGCGATTCGATCTATTATGATAAAAGTTAGAACTCTTCTGGGGGCTATAAAAACACAGAAATATTTGAGAAATTCGCAAATAAATTTTACTCAAAAATTTCGTACTTTGATTGATATAACTTTTTCGTTTTTCACTTTAACGATTTGATCCATAATGATAAAAGTTAGAACTCTTCTCGGGGCTATCAGAACACAGAGATATTAAAGAAATTCACAAAAAAAATTTTACTCAAAAATTTTGAAATTTGACTGATATAAGTCTTCCTTTTTTCACTTCAAAAATTCGATACATCGTGATAAAAGTTACAACTCTTCTGTGGGCTATCAGAACACAGAGATATTGGAGAAATTCGGAAAAAAACCAATTTTACTCAAAAATTTCGAACTTTGACTGATATTACTCTTTCGTCTTGCACTTTAGCGATTCGATCTATTATGATAAAAGTTAGAACTCTTCTGGGGGCTACAAAAACACAGAGATATTTGAGAAATTCGCAAAAAGTTTAACTCAAAAATTTCGTACTTTGATTGATATAACTTTTTCGTTTTTCACTTTAACGATTTGATCCATAATGATAAAGGTTAGAAATCTTCTCGGGGCTATTAGAACAGAGAGATATTAAAGAAATTAACAAAAAAAATTTTACTCAAAAATTTTGAAATTTGACTGATATAAGTCTTCCTTTTTTCACTTCAAAAATTCGATACATTGTGATAAAAGTTACAACTCATCTGTGGGCTATCAGAACACAGAGATATTGGAGAAATTCGGAAAAAAACAAATTTTACTCTAAAATTTCGAACCTTGACTGATATTACTCTTTCGTCTTGCACTTTAGAGATTCGATCTATTATGATAAAAGTTAGAACTCTTCTGGGGGCTATAAAAACACAGAGATATTTGAGAAATTCGCGAATAAGTTATACTCAAAAATTTCGTACTTTGATTGATATAACACTTTCGTTTTTCACTTTAACGATTTGATCCATAATGATAAAAGTTAGAACTCTTCTCGGGGCTATCAGAACACAGAGATATTAAAGAAATTCACAAAAAAAATTTTACTCAAAATTTTGAAATTTGACTGATATAAGTCTTCCTTTTTTCACTTCAAAAATTCGATACATCGTTATAAAAGTTACAACTCTTCTGTGGGCTATCAGAACACAGAAATATTGGAGAAATTCGGAAAAAAACCTATTTTACTCAAAAATTTCGAACTTTGACTGATATTACTCTTTCGTCTTGCACTTTAGCGATTCGATCTATTATGATAAAAGTTAGAACTCTTCTGGGGGCTATAAAAACGCAGAGATATTTGAGAAATTCGCAAAAAATTTTACTCAAAAAATTCGTACTTTGATTGATATAACTCTTTCGTTTTTCACTTTAACGATTTCATCCATAATGATAAAAGTTAGAACTCTTCTCGGGGCTATCAGAACACAGTGATATTAAAGAAATTCAAACAAAGAATTTTACTCAAAAATTTTGAAATTTGACTGATATAAGTCTTCCTTTTTTCACTTCAAAAATTCGATACATCGTGATAAAAGTTACAACTCTTCTGTGGGCTATCACAACACAGAGATATTGGAGAAATTCGGAAAAAAACAAATTTTACTCTAAAATTTCGAACCTTGACTGATATTACTCTTTCGTCTTGCACTTTAGAGATTCGATCTATTATGATAAAAGTTAGAACTCTTCTGGGGGCTATAAAAACACAGAGATATTTGAGAAATTCGCGAATAAGTTATACTCAAAAATTTCGTACTTTGATTGATATAACACTTTCGTTTTTCACTTTAACGATTTGATCCATAATGATAAAAGTTAGAACTCTTCTCGGGGCTATCAGAACACAGAGATATTAAAGAAATTCACAAAAAAAATTTTACTCAAAAATTTTGAAATTTGACTGATATAAGTCTTCCTTTTTTCACTTCAAAAATTCGATACATCGTTATAAAAGTTACAACTCTTCTGTGGGCTATCAGAACACAGAAATATTGGAGAAATTCGGAAAAAAACCTATTTTACTCAAAAATTTCGAACTTTGACTGATATTACTCTTTCGTCTTGCACTTTAGCGATTCGATCTATTATGATAAAAGTTAGAACTCTTCTGGGGGCTATAAAAACGCAGAGATATTTGAGAAATTCGCAAAAAATTTTACTCAAAAAATTCGTACTTTGATTGATATAACTCTTTCGTTTTTCACTTTAACGATTTCATCCATAATGATAAAAGTTAGAACTCTTCTCGGGGCTATCAGAACACAGAGATATTAAAGAAATTCACACAAAGAATTTTACTCAAAAATTTTGAAATTTGACTGATATAAGTCTTCCTTTTTTCACTTCAAAAATTCGATACATCGTGATACAAGTTACAACTCTTCTGTGGGCTATCACAACACAGAGATATTGGAGAAATTCGGAAAAAAACCAATTTTACTCAAAAATTTCGAACTTTGCCTGATATTACTCTTTCGTCTTGCACTTTAGCGATTCGATCTATTATGATAAAAGTTAGAAATCTTCTGGGGGGTATAAAAACGCAGAGATATTTGAGAAATTCGCATAAAAGTTATACTCAAATATTTCGTACTTTGATTGATATAACTCTTTCGTTTTTCACTTTAACGATTTCATCCATAATGATAAAAGTTAGAACTCATCTCGGGGCTATCAGAACACAGAGATATTAAAGAAATTCACACAAAGAATTTTACTCAAAAATTTTGAAATTTGACTGATATAAGTCTTCCTTTTTTCACTTCAAAAATTCGATACATCGTGATAAAAGTTACAACTCTTCTGTGGGCTATCAGAACACAGAGATACTGGAGAAATTCGGAAAAAAACCAATTTTACTCAAAAATTTCGAACTTTGACTGATATTACTCTTTCGTCTTGCACTTTAGCGATTCGATCTATTATGATAAAAGTTAGAACTCTTCTGGGGGCTATAAAAACACAGAGATATTTGAGAAATTCGCAAAAAGTTTTACTCAAAAATTTCGTACTTTGATTGATATAACTTTCTCGTTTTTCACTTTAACGATTTGATCCATAATGATAAAGGTTAGAAATCTTCTCGGGGCTATCAGAACACAGAGATATTAAAGAAATTCACAAAAAAAATTTTACTCAAAAATTTTGAAATTTGACTGGTATAAGTCTTCATTTTTTCACTTCAAAAATTCGATACATCGTGATAAAAGTTACAACTCTTCTGTGGGCTATCAGAACACAGAGATATTGGAGAAATTCGGAAAAAAACCTATTTTACTCAAAAATTTTGAACTTTGACTGATATTACTCTTTCGTCTTGCACTTTAGCGAATCGATCTATTATGATAAAAGTTAGAACTCTTCTGGGGGCTATAAAAACACAGAGATATTTGAGAAATTCGCAAAAAAGTTTTACTCAAAAATTTCGTACTTTGATTGATATAACACTTTCGTTTTTCCCTTTAACGATTTGATCCATAATGATAAATTTAGAAATCTTCTCGGGGCTATCAGAACACAGAGATATTAAAGAAATTAACAAAAAAGATTTTACTCAAAAATTTTGAAATTTGACTGATATAAGTCTTCCTTTTTTCACTTCAAAAATTCGATACATCGTGATAAAAGTTACAACTCTTCTGTGGGCTATCAGAACACAGAGATATTGGAGAAATTCGGAAAAAAACCAATTTTACTCAAAAATTTCGAACTTTGACTGATATTACACTTTCGTCTTGCACTTTAGCGATTTGATCTATTATGATAAAAGTTAGAACTCTTCTGGGGGCTATAAAAACACAGAAATATTTGAGAAATTCGCAAAAAAATTTTACTCAAAAATTTCGTACTTTGATTGATATAACTTTTTCGTTTTTCACTTTAACGATTTGATCCATAATGATAAAAGTTAGAACTCTTCTCGGGGCTATCAGAACACAGAGATATTAAAGAAATTCACAAAAAGATTTTACTCAAAAATTTTGAAATTTGACTGATATAAGTCTTCCTTTTTTCACTTCAAAAATTCGATACATCGTGATAAAAGTTACAACTCTTCTGTGGGCTATCAGAACACAGAGATATTGGAGAAATTCGGAAAAAAACCAATTTTACTCAAAAATTTCGAACTTTGACTGATATTACTCTTTCGTCTTGCACTTTAGCGATTCGATCTATTATGATAAAAGTTAGAACTCTTCTGGGGGCTATAAAAACACAGAGATATTTGAGAAATTCGCAAAAAGTTTTACTCAAAAATTTCGTACTTTGATTGATATAACTTTTTCGTTTTTCACTTTAACGATTTGATCCATAATGATAAAGGTTAGAAATCTTCTCGGGGCTATTAGAACAGAGAGATATTAAAGAAATTAACAAAAAAAATTTTACTCAAAAATTTTGAAATTTGACTGATATAAGTCTTCCTCTTTACACTTCAAAAATTCGATACATCGTGATAAAAGTTACAACTCATCTGTGGGCTATCAGAACACAGAGATATTGGAGAAATTCGGAAAAAAACAAATTTTACTCTAAAATTTCGAACCTTGACTGATATTACTCTTTCGTCTTGCACTTTAGAGATTCGATCTATTATGATAAAAGTTAGAACTCTTCTGGGGGCTATAAAAACACAGAGATATTTGAGAAATTCGCAAAAAAGTTATACTCAAAAATTTCGTACTTTTATTGATATAACTTTTTCGTTTTTCACTTTAACGATTTGATCCATAATGATAAAAGTTAGAACTCTTCTCGGGGCTATCAGAACACAGAGATATTAAAGAAATTCACAAAAAAAATTTTACTCAAAATTTTGAAATTTGACTTATATAAGTCTTCCTTTTTTCACTTCAAAAATTCGATACATCGTTATAAAAGTTACAACTCTTCTGTGGGCTATCAGAACACAGAAATATTGGAGAAATTCGGAAAAAAACCTATTTTACTCAAAAATTTCGAACTTTGACTGATATTATTCTTTCGTCTTACACTTTAGCGATTCGATCTATTATGATAAAATTTAGAACTCTTCTGGGGGCTATAAAAACACAGAGATATTTGAGAAATTCGCAAAAAGTTTTACTCAAAAATTTCGTACTTTGATTGATATAACACTTTCGTTTTTCACTTTAACGATTTGATCCATAATGATAAAAGTTAGAACTCTTCTCGGGGCTATCAGAACACAGAGATATTAAAGAAATTCACACAAAAAATTTTACTCAAAAATTTTTAAATTTGACTGAAATAAGTCTTCCTTTTTTCACTTCAAAAATTCGATACATCGTGATAAAAGTTACAACTCATCTGTGGGCTATCACAACACAGAGATATTGAAGAAATTCGGAAAAAAACCAATTTTACTCAAAAATTTCGAACCTTGACTGATATTACTCTTTCGTCTTGCACTTTAGCAATTCGATCTATTATGATAAATTTAGAACTCTTCTGGGGGCTATAAAAACTCAGAGATATTTGAGAAATTCGCAAAAAAGTTATACTCAAAAATTTCGTACTTTGATTGATATAACTTTTTCGTTTTTCACTTTAACGATTTGATCCATAATGATAAAAGTTAGAACTCTTCTCGGGGCTATCAGAACACAGAGATATTAAAGAAATTCACAAAAAAAATTTTACTCAAAAATTTTGAAATTTGACTGATATAAGTCTTCCTTTTTTCACTTCAAAAATTCGATACATCGTGATAAAAGTTACAACTCTTCTGTGGGCTATCAGAACACAGAGATATTGGAGAAATTCGGAAAAAAACCAATTTTAATCAAAAATTTCGAACTTTGACGGATATTACTCTTTCGTCTTGCACTTTAGCGATTCGATCTATTATGATAAAAGTTAGAACTCTTCTGGGGGCTATAAAAACACAGAGATATTTGAGAAATTCGCAAAAAGTTTTACTCAAAAATTTCGTACTTTGATTGATATAACTTTTTCGTTTTTCACTTTAACGATTTGATCCATAATGATAATGGTTAGAAATCTTCTCGGGGCTATCAGAACAGAGAGATATTAAAGAAATTCACAAAAAAAATTTTACTCAAATATTTTGAAATTTGACTGATATAAGTCTTCCTTTTTTCACTTCAAAAATTCGATATATCGTGATAAAAGTTACAACTCTTCTGTGGGCTATCAGAACACAGAGATATTGGAGAAATTCGGAAAAAAACCATTTTTACTCAAAAATTTCGAACTTTGCCTGATATTACTCTTTCGTCTTGCACTTTAGCGATTCGATCTATTATGATAAAAGTTAGAAATCTTCTGGGGGGTATAAAAACGCAGAGATATTTGAGAAATTCGCAAAAAAGTTTTACTCAAAAAATTCGTAATTTGATTGATATAACTCTTTCGTTTTTCACTTTAACGATTTCATCCATAATGATAAAAGTTAGAACTCTTCTCGGGGCTATCAGAACACAGAGATATTAAAGAAATTCACACAAAGAATTTTACTCAAAAATTTTGAAATTTGACTGATATAAGTCTTCCTTTTTTCACTTCAAAAATTCGATACATCGTGATAAAAGTTACAACTCTTCTGTGGGCTATCAGAACACAGAGATATTGGAGAAATTCGGAAAAAAACCAATTTTAATCAAAAATTTCGAACTTTGACGGATATTACTCTTTCGTCTTGCACTTTAGCGATTCGATCTATTATGATAAAAGTTAGAACTCTTCTGGGGGCTATAAAAACACAGAGATATTTGAGAAATTCGCAAAAAGTTTTACTCAAAAATTTCGTACTTTGATTGATATAACTCTTTCGTTTTTCACTTTAACGATTTGATCCATAATGATAAAGGTTAGAAATCTTCTCGGGGCTATCAGAACAGAGAGATATTAAAGAAATTCACAAAAAAAATTTTACTCAAAAATTTTGAAATTTGACTGATATAAGTCTTCCTTTTTTCACTTCAAAAATTCGATACATCGTGATAAAAGTTACAACTCTTCTGTGGGCTATCAGAACACAGAGATATTGGAGAAATTCGGAAAAAAACCAATTTTACTCAAAAATTTCGAACTTTGACTGATATTAGTCTTTCGAATTGCACTTTAGCGATTCGATCTTTTATGATAAAAGTTAGAACTCTTCTGGGGGCTATAAAAACGCAGAGATATTTGAGAAATTCGCAAAAAATTTTACTCAAAAAATTCGTAATTTGATTGATATAACTCTTTCGTTTTTCACTTTAACGATTTCATCCATAATGATAAAAGTTAGAACTCTTCTCGGGGCTATCAGAACACAGAGATATTAAAGAAATTCACAAAAAAAATTTTACTCAAAATTTTGAAATTTGACTGATATAAGTCTTCCTTTTTTCACTTCAAAAATTCGATACATCGTTATAAAAGTTACAACTCTTCTGTGGGCTATCAGAACACAGAAATATTGGAGAAATTCGGAAAAAAACCTATTTTACTCAAAAATTTCGAACCTTGACTGATATTACTCTTTCGTCTTGCACTTTAGCAATTCGATCTATTATGATAAATTTAGAACTCTTCTGGGGGCTATAAAAAAACAGAGATATTTGAGAAATTCGCAAAAAAGTTATACTCAAAAATTTCGTACTTTGATTGATATAACTTTTTCGTTTTTCACTATAACGATTTGATCCATAATGATAAAAGTTAGAACTCTTCTCGGGGCTATCAGAACACAGAGATATTAAAGAAATTCACAAAAAAAATTTTACTCGAAAATTTTGAAATTTGACTGATATAAGTCTTCCTTTTTTCACTTCAAAAATTCGATACATCGTGATAAAAGTTACAACTCTTCTGTGGGCTATCAGAACACAGAGATATTGGAGAAATTCGGAAAAAAACCAATTTTACTCAAAAATTTCGAACTTTGACTGATATTACTCTTTCGTCTTGCACTTTAGCGATTCGATCTATTATGATAAAAGTTAGAACTCTTCTGGGGGCTATAAAAACACAGAGATATTTGAGAAATTCGCAAAAAGTTTTATTCAAAAATTTCGTACTTTGATTGATATAACTTTTTCGTTTTTCACTTTAACGATTTGATCCATAATGATAAAGGTTAGAAATCTTCTCGGGGCTATCAGAACAGAGAGATATTAAAGAAATTAACAAAAAAAATTTTACTCAAAAATTTTGAAATTTGACTGATATAAGTCTTCCTTTTTTCACTTCGAAAATTCGATACATCGTGATAAAAGTTACAACTCTTCTGTGGGCTATCAGAACACAGAGATATTGGAGAAATTCGGAAAAAAACCAATTTTACTCAAAAATTTCGAACTTTGACTGATATTACACTTTCGTCTTGCACTTTAGCGATTCGATCTATTATGATAAAAGTTAGAACTCTTCTGGGGGCTATAAAAACACAGAAATATTTGAGAAATTCGCAAATAAATTTTACTCAAAAATTTCGTACTTTGATTGATATAACTTTTTCGTTTTTCACTTTAACGATTTGATCCATAATGGTAAAAGTTAGAACTCCTCTCGGGGCTATCAGAACACAGAGATACTAAAGAAATTCACAAAAAAAATTTTACTCAAAAATTTTGAAATTTGACTGATATAAGTCTTCCTTTTTTCACTTCAAAAATTCGATACATCGTGATAAAAGTTACAACTCTTCTGTGGGCTATCAGAACACAGAGATATTGGAGAAATTCGGAAAAAAACCAATTTTACTCAAAAATTTCGAACTTTGACTGATATTACTCTTTCGTCTTGCACTTTAGCGATTCGATCTATTATGATAAAAGTTAGAACTCTTCTGGGGGCTATAAAAACACAGAGATATTTGAGAAATTCGCAAAAAGTTTTACTCAAAAATTTCGTACTTTGATTGATATAACTTTTTCGTTTTTCACTTTAACGATTTGATCCATAATGATAAAGGTTAGAAATCTTCTCGGGGCTATTAGAACAGAGAGATATTAAAGAAATTAACAAAAAAAATTTTACTCAAAAATTTTGAAATTTGACTGATATAAGTCTTCCTTTTTTCACTTCAAAAATTCGATACATTGTGATAAAAGTTACAACTCATCTGTGGGCTATCAGAACACAGAGATATTGGAGAAATTCGGAAAAAAACAAATTTTACTCTAAAATTTCGAACCTTGACTGATATTACTCTTTCGTCTTGCACTTTAGAGATTCGATCTATTATGATAAAAGTTAGAACTCTTCTGGGGGCTATAAAAACACAGAGATATTTGAGAAATTCGCGAATAAGTTATACTCAAAAATTTCGTACTTTGATTGATATAACACTTTCGTTTTTCACTTTAACGATTTGATCCATAATGATAAAAGTTAGAACTCTTCTCGGGGCTATCAGAACACAGAGATATTAAAGAAATTCACACAAAAAATTTTACTCAAAAATTTTTAAATTTGACTGAAATAAGTCTTCCTTTTTTCACTTCAAAAATTCGATACATCGTGATAAAAGTTACAACTCATCTGTGGGCTATCACAACACAGAGATATTGGAGAAATTCGGAAAAAAACCAATTTTACTCAAAAATTTCGAACCTTGACTGATATTACTCTTTCGTCTTGCACTTTAGCAATTCGATCTATTATGATAAATTTAGAACTCTTCTGGGGGCTATAAAAACTCAGAGATATTTGAGAAATTCGCAAAAAAGTTATACTCAAAAATTTCGTACTTTGATTGATATAACTTTTTCGTTTTTCACTTTAACGATTTGATCCATAATGATAAAAGTTAGAACTCTTCTCGGGGCTATCAGAACACAGAGATATTAAAGAAATTCACACAAAGAATTTTACTCAAAAATTTTGAAATTTGACTGATATAAGTCTTCCTTTTTTCACTTCAAAAATTCGATACATCGTGATAAAAGTTACAACTCTTCTGTGGGCTATCACAACACAGAGATATTGGAGAAATTCGGAAAAAAACCAATTTTAATCAAAAATTTCGAACTTTGACGGATATTACTCTTTCGTCTTGCACTTTAGCGATTCGATCTATTATGATAAAAGTTAGAACTCTTCTGGGGGCTATAAAAACACAGAGATATTTGAGAAATTCGCAAAAAAGTTTTACTCAAAAATTTCGTACTTTGATTGATATAACTCTTTCGTTTTTCACTTTAACGATTTGATCCATAATGATAAAGGTTAGAAATCTTCTCGGGGCTATCAGAACAGAGAGATATTAAAGAAATTCACAAAAAAAATTTTACTCAAAAATTTTGAAATTTGACTGATATAAGTCTTCCTTTTTCACTTCAAAAATTCGATACATCGTGATAAAAGTTACAACTCTTCTGTGGGCTATCAGAACACAGAGATATTGAAGAAATTCGGAAAAAAACCAATTTTACTAAAAAATTTCGAACTTTGACTGATATTAGTCTTTCGAATTGCACTTTAGCGATTCGATCTTTTATGATAAAAGTTAGAACTCTTCTGGGGGCTATAAAAACGCAGAGATATTTGAGAAATTCGCAAAAAATTTTACTCAAAAAATTCGTAATTTGATTGATATAACTCTTTCGTTTTTCACTTTAACGATTTCATCCATAATGATAAAAGTTAGAACTCTTCTCGGGGCTATCAGAACACAGAGATATTAAAGAAATTCACACAAAAAATTTTACTCAAAAATTTTGAAATTTGACTGATATAAATCTTCCTTTTTTCACTTCAAAAATTCGATACATCGTGATAACAGTTACAACTCATCTGTGGGCTATCAGAACACAGAGATATTGGAGAAATTCGGAAAAAAACCAATTTTACTCAAAAATTTCGAACTTTGACTGATATTACTCTTTCGTCTTGCACTTTAGCGATTCGATCTATTATGATAAAAGTTAGAACTCTTCTGGGGGCTATAAAAACACAGAGATATTTGAGAAATTCGCAAAAAGTTTTACTCAAAAATTTCATACTTTGATAGATATAACTTTTTCGTTTTTCACTCTAACGATTTGATCCATAATGATAAAGGTTAGAAATCTTCTCGGGGCTATCAGAACAGAGAGATATTAAAGAAATTCACAAAAAAAATTTTACTCAAAAATTTTGAAATTTGACTGATATAAGTCTTCCTTTTTTCACTTCAAAAATTCGATACATCGTGATAAAAGTTACAACTCTTCTGTGGGCTATCAGAACACAGAGATATTGGAGAAATTCGGAAAAAAACCAATTTTACTCAAAAATTTCGAACTTTGACTGATATTACACTTTCGTCTTGCACTTTAGCGATTCGATCTATTATGATAAAAGTTAGAACTCTTCTGGGGGCTATAAAAACACAGAAATATTTGAGAAATTCGCAAATAAATTTTACTCAAAAATTTCGTACTTTGATTGATATAACTTTTTCGTTTTTCACTTTAACGATTTGATCCATAATGGTAAAAGTTAGAACTCTTCTCGGGGCTATCAGAACACAGAGATATTAAAGAAATTCACAAAAAAAATTTTACTCAAAAATTTTGAAATTTGACTGATATAAGTCTTCCTTTTTTCACTTCAAAAATTCGATACATCGTGATAAAAGTTACAACTCTTCTGTGGGCTATCAGAACACAGAGATATTGGAGAAATTCGGAAAAAAACCAATTTTACTCAAAAATTTCGAACTTTGACTGATATTACTCTTTCGTCTTGCACTTTAGCGATTCGATCTATTATGATAAAAGTTGGAACTCTTCTGGGGGCTATAAAAACACAGAGATATTTGAGAAATTCGCAAAAAGTTTTACTCAAAAATTTCGTACTTTGATTGATATAACTTTTTCGTTTTTCACTTTAACGATTTGATCCATAATGATAATGGTTAGAAATCTTCTCGGGGCTATCAGAACAGAGAGATATTAAAGAAATTCACAAAAAAAATTTTACTCAAATATTTTGAAATTTGACTGATATAAGTCTTCCTTTTTTCACTTCAAAAATTCGATATATCGTGATAAAAGTTACAACTCTTCTGTGGGCTATCAGAACACAGAGATATTGGAGAAATTCGGAAAAAAACCAATTTTACTCAAAAATTTCGAACTTTGCCTGATATTACTCTTTCGTCTTGCACTTTAGCGATTCGATCTATTATGATAAAAGTTAGAAATCTTCTGGGGGGTATAAAAACGCAGAGATATTTGAGAAATTCGCAAAAAATTTTACTCAAAAAATTCGTAATTTGATTGATATAACTCTTTCGTTTTTCACTTTAACGATTTGATCCATAATGATAAAAGTTAGAACTCTTCTCGGGGCTATCAGAACACAGAGATATTAAAGAAATTCACACAAAGAATTTTACTCAAAAATTTTGAAATTTGACTGATATAAGTCTTCCTTTTTTCACTTCAAAAATTCGATACATCGTGATAAAAGTTACAACTCTTCTGTGGGCTATCAGAACACAGAGATATTGGAGAAATTCGGAAAAAAACCAATTTTAATCAAAAATTTCGAACTTTGACGGATATTACTCTTTCGTCTTGCACTTTAGCGATTCGATCTATTATGATAAAAGTTAGAACTCTTCTGGGGCCTATAAAAACACAGAGATATTTGAGAAATTCGCAAAAAGTTTTACTCAAAAATTTCATACTTTGATTGATATAACTTTTTCGTTTTTCACTTTAACGATTTGATCCATAATGATAAAGGTTAGAAATCTTCTCGGGGCTATCAGAACAGAGAGATATTAAAGAAATTCACAAAAAAAATTTTACTCAAAAATTTTGAAATTTGACTGATATAAGTCTTCCTTTTTTCACTTCAAAAATTCGATACATCGTGATAAAAGTTACAACTCTTCTGTGGGCTATCAGAACACAGAGATATTGGAGAAATTCGGAAAAAAACCAATTTTACTCAAAAATTTCGAACTTTGACTGATATTAGTCTTTCGTCTTGCACTTTAGCGATTCGATCTTTTATGATAAAAGTTAGAACTCTTCTGGGGGCTATAAAAACGCAGAGATATTTGAGAAATTCGCAAAAAATTTTACTCAAAAAATTCGTAATTTGATTGATATAACTCTTTCGTTTTTCACTTTAACGATTTCATCCATAATGATAAAAGTTAGAACTCTTCTCGGGGCTATCAGAACACAGAGATATTAAAGAAATTCACACAAAAAATTTTACTCAAAAATTTTGAAATTTGACTGATATAAGTCTTCCTTTTTTCACTTCAAAAATTCGATACATCGTGATAAAAGTTACAACTCTTCTGTGGGCTATCAGAACACAGAGATATTGGAGAAATTCGGAAAAAAACCAATTTTACTCAAAAATTTCGAACCTTGACTGATATTACTCTTTCGTCTTGCACTTTAGCAATTCGATCTATTATGATAAATTTAGAACTCTTCTGGGGGCTATAAAAACACAGAGATATTTGAGAAATTCGCAAAAAAGTTTTACTCAAAAATTTCGTACTTTGATTGATATAACTTTTTCGTTTTTCACTTTAACGATTTGATCCATAATGATAAAAGTTAGAACTCTTCTCGGGGCTATCAGAACACAGAGATATTAAAGAAATTCACAAAAAAAATTTTACTCAAAAATTTTGAAATTTGACTGATATAAGTCTTCCTTTTTTCACTTCAAAAATTCGATACATCGTGATAAAAGTTACAACTCTTCTGTGGGCTATCAGAACACAGAGATATTGGAGAAATTCGGAAAAAAACCAATTTTACTCAAAAATTTCGAACTTTGACTGATATTACTCTTTCGTCTTGCACTTTAGCGATTCGATCTATTATGATAAAAGTTAGAACTCTTCTGGGGGCTATAAAAACACAGAGATATTTGAGAAATTCGCAAAAAGTTTTACTCAAAAATTTCGTACTTTGATTGATATAACTTTTTCGTTTTTCACTTTAACGATTTGATCCATAATGATAAAGGTTAGAAATCTTCTCGGGGCTATCAGAACAGAGAGATATTAAAGAAATTAACAAAAAAAATTTTACTCAAAAATTTTGAAATTTGACTGATATAAGTCTTCCTTTTTTCACTTCAAAAATTCGATACATCGTGATAAAAGTTACAACTCTTCTGTGGGCTATCAGAACACAGAGATATTGGAGAAATTCGGAAAAAAACCAATTTTACTCAAAAATTTCGAACTTTGACTGATATTACACTTTCGTCTTGCACTTTAGCGATTCGATCTATTATGATAAAAGTTAGAACTCTTCTGGGGGCTATAAAAACACAGAGATATTTGAGAAATTCGCAAATAAATTTTACTCAAAAATTTCGTACTTTGATTGATATAACTTTTTCGTTTTTCACTTTAACGATTTGATCCATAATGGTAAAAGTTAGAACTCCTCTCGGGGCTATCAGAACACAGAGATATTAAAGAAATTCACAAAAAAAATTTTACTCAAAAATTTTGAAATTTGACTGATATAAGTCTTCCTTTTTTCACTTCAAAAATTCGATACATCGTGATAAAAGTTACAACTCTTCTGTGGGCTATCAGAACACAGAGATATTGGAGAAATTCGGAAAAAAACCAATTTTACTCAAAAATTTCGAACTTTGACTGATATTACTCTTTCGTCTTGCACTTTAGCGATTCGATCTATTATGATAAAAGTTAGAACTCTTCTGGGGGCTACAAAAACACAGAGATATTTGAGAAATTCGCAAAAAGTTTTACTCAAAAATTTCGTACTTTGATTGATATAACTCTTTCGTTTTTCACTTTAACGATTTGATCCATAATGATAAAGGTTAGAACTCTTCTCGGGGCTATCAGAACAGAGAGATATTAAAGAAATTCACAAAAAAAATTTTACTCAAAAATTTTGAAATTTGACTGATATAAGTCTTCCTTTTTTCACTTCAAAAATTCGATACATCGTGATAAAAGTTACAACTCTTCTGTGGGCTATCAGAACACAGAGATATTGGAGAAATTCGGAAAAAAACCAATTTTACTCAAAAATTTCGAACCTTGACTGATATTACTCTTTCGTCTTGCACTTTAGAGATTCGATCTATTATGATAAAAGTTAGAACTCTTCTGGGGGCTATAAAAACACAGAGATATTTGAGAAATTCGCAAATAAGTTATACTCAAAAATTTCGTACTTTGATTGATATAACTCTTTCGTTTTTCACTTTAACGATTTGATCCATAATGATAAAAGTTAGAACTCTTCTCGGGGCTATCAGAACACAGAGATATTAAAGAAATTCACAAAAAAAATTTTACTCAAAAATTTTGAAATTTGACTGATATAAGTCTTCCTTTTTTCACTTCAAAAATTCGATACATCGTGATAAAAGTTACAACTCTTCTGTGGGCTATCAGAACACAGAGATATTGGAGAAATTCGGAAAAAAACCAATTTTACTCAAAAATTTCGAACTTTGACTGATATAACTCTTTCGTCTTGCACTTTAGCGATTCGATCTATTATGATAAAAGTTAGAACTCTTCTGGGGGCTATAAAAACGCAGAGATATTTGAGAAATTCGCAAAAAAGTTTTACTCAAAAATTTCGTACTTTGATTGATATAACTCTTTCGTTTTTCACTTTAACGATTTGATCCATAATGATAAAAGTTAGAACTCTTCTCGGGGCTATCAGAACACAGAGATATTAAAGAAATTCACAAAAAAAATTTTACTCAAACATTTTGAAATTTGACTGATATAAGTCTTCCTTTTTTCACTTCAAAAATTCGATACATCGTGATAAAAGTTACAACTCTTCTGTGGGCTATCAGAAAACAGAGATATTGGAGAAATTCGGAAAAAAACAAATTTTACTCAAAAATTTCGAACTTTGACTGATATTACTCTTTCGTCTTGCACTTTAGAGATTCGATCTATTATGATAAAAGTTAGAACTCTTCTGGGGGCTATAAAACCACAGAGGTATTTGAGAAATTCGCAAATAGTTTTACTCAAACATTTCGTACTTTGATTGATATAACTCTTTCGTTTTTCACTTTAACGATTTGATCCATCATGATAAAAGTTAGAACTCTTCTCGGGGCTATCAGAACACAGAGATATTAAAGAAATTCACAAAAAAAATTTTACTCAAATATTTTGAAATTTGACTGATATAAGTCTTACTTTTTTCACTTCAAAAATTCGATACATCGTGATAAAAGTTACAACTCTTCTGTGGGCTATCAGAACACAGAGATATTGGAGAAATTCGGAAAAAAACCAATTTTACTCAAAAATTTCGAACTTTGACTGATATTACTCTTTCGTCTTGCACTTTAGCGATTCGATCTATTATGATAAAAGTTAGAACTCTTCTGGGGGCTATAAAAACACAGAGATATTTGAGAAATTCGCAAAAAATTTTACTCAAAAATTTCGTACTTTGATTGATATAACTCTTTCGTTTTTCACTTTAACGATTTCATCCATAATGATAAAAGTTAGAACTCTTCTCGGGGCTATCAGAACACAGAGATATTAAAGAAATTCACACAAAGAATTTTACTCAAAAATTTTGAAATTTGACTGATATAAGTCTTCCTTTTTTCACTTCAAAAATTCGATACATCGTGATAAAAGTTACAACTCTTCTGTGGGCTATCAGAACACAGAGATATTGGAGAAATTCGGAAAAAAACCAATTTTAATCAAAAATTTCGAACTTTGACGGATATTACTCTTTCGTCTTGCACTTTAGCGATTCGATCTATTATGATAAAAGTTAGAACTCTTCTGGGGGCTATAAAAACACAGAGATATTTGAGAAATTCGCAAAAAAGTTTTACTCAAAAATTTCGTACTTTGATTGATATAACTTTTTCGTTTTTCACTTTAACGATTTGATCCATAATGATAAAGGTTAGAAATCTTCTCGGGGCTATCAGAACAGAGAGATATTAAAGAAATTCACAAAAAAAATTTTACTCAAATATTTTGAAATTTGACTGATATAAGTCTTCCTTTTTTCACTTCAAAAATTCGATACATCGTGATAAAAGTTACAACTCTTCTGTGGGCTATCAGAACACAGAGATATTGGAGAAATTCGGAAAAAAACCAATTTTACTCAAAAATTTCGAACTTTGACTGATATTACTCTTTCGTCTTGCACTTTAGCGATTCGATCTATTATGATAAAAGTTAGAACTCTTCTGGGGGCTATAAAAACGCAGAGATATTTGAGAAATTCGCAAAAAAGTTTTACTCAAAAATTTCGTACTTTGATTGATATAACTTTTTCGTTTTTCACTTTAACGATTTGATCCATAATGATAAAGGTTAGAAATCTTCTCGGGGCTATCAGAACAGAGAGATATTAAAGAAATTCACAAAAAAAATTTTACTCAAAAATTTTGAAATTTGACTGATATAAGTCTTCCTTTTTTCACTTCAAAAATTCGATACATCGTGATAAAAGTTACAACTCTTCTGTGGGCTATCAGAACACAGAGATATTGGAGAAATTCGGAAAAAAACCAATTTTACTCAAAAATTTCGAACTTTGACTGATATTACTCTTTCGTCTTGCACTTTAGCGATTCGATCTATTATGATAAAAGTTAGAACTCTTCTGGGGGCTATAAAAACACAAAGATATTTGAGAAATTCGCAAAAAAGTTTTACTCAAAAATTTCGTACTTTGATTGATATAACTTTTTCGTTTTTCACTTTAACGATTTGATCCATAATGATAAAAGTTAGAACTCTTCTCGGGGCTATCAGAACACAGAGATATTAAAGAAATTCACAAAAAAAATTTTACTCAAAAATTTTGAAATTTGACTGATATAAGTCTTCCTTTTTTCACTTCAAAAATTCGATACATCGTGATAAAAGTTACAACTCTTCTGTGGGCTATCAGAACACAGAGATATTGGAGAAATTCGGAAAAAAACCAATTTTACTCAAAAATTTTGAACTTTGACTGATATTACTCTTTCGTCTTGCACTTTAGCGATTCGATCTATTATGATAAAAGTTAGAACTCTTCTGGGGGCTATAAAAACACAGAGATATTTGAGAAATTCGCAAAAAGTTTTACTCAAAAATTTCGTACTTTGATTGATATAACTTTTTCGTTTTTCACTTTAACGATTTGATCCATAATGATAAAGGTTAGAAATCTTCTCGGGGCTATCAGAACAGAGAGATATTAAAGAAATTAACAAAAAAAATTTTACTCAAAAATTTTGAAATTTGACTGATATAAGTCTTCCTTTTTTCACTTCAAAAATTCGATACATCGTGATAAAAGTTACAACTCTTCTGTGGGCTATCAGAACACAGAGATATTGGAGAAATTCGGAAAAAAACCTATTTTACTCAAAAATTTCGAACTTTGACTGATATTACTCTTTCGTCTTGCACTTTAGCGATTCGATCTATTATGATAAAAGTTAGAACTCTTCTGGGGGCTATAAAAACGCAGAGATATTTGAGAAATTCGCAAAAAATTTTACTCAAAAATTTCGTACTTTGATTGATATAACTCTTTCGTTTTTCACTTTAACGATTTCATCCATAATGATAAAAGTTAGAACTCTTCTCGGGGCTATCAGAACACAGAGATATTAAAGAAATTCACACAAAAAATTTTACTCAAAAATTTTGAAATTTGACTGATATAAGTCTTCCTTTTTTCACTTCAAAAATTCGATACATCGTGATAAAAGTTACAACTCTTCTGTGGGCTATCACAACACAGAGATATTGGAGAAATTCGGAAAAAAACCAATTTTACTCAAAAATTTCGAACTTTGACTGATATTACTCTTTCGTCTTGCACTTTAGCGATTCGATCTATTATGATAAAAGTTAGAACTCTTCTGGGGGCTATAAAAACACAGAGATATTTGAGAAATTCGCAAAAAGTTTTACTCAAAAATTTCGTACTTTGATTGATATAACTCTTTCGTTTTTCACTTTAACGATTTGATCCATAATGATAAAGGTTAGAAATCTTCTCGGGGCTATCAGAACAGAGAGATATTAAAGAAATTCACAAAAAAAATTTTACTCAAAAATTTTGAAATTTGACTGATATAAGTCTTCCTTTTTTCACTTCAAAAATTCGATACATCGTGATAAAAGTTACAACTCTTCTGTGGGCTATCAGAACACAGAGATATTGGAGAAATTCGGAAAAAAACCAATTTTACTCAAAAATTTCGAACTTTGACTGATATTAGTCTTTCGAATTGCACTTTAGCGATTCGATCTTTTATGATAAAAGTTAGAACTCTTCTGTGGGCTATAAAAACGCAGAGATATTTGAGAAATTCGCAAAAAATTTTACTCAAAAAATTCGTAATTTGATTGATATAACTCTTTCGTTTTTCACTTTAACGATTTCATCCATAATGATAAAAGTTAGAACTCTTCTCGGGGCTATCAGAACACAGAGATATTAAAGAAATTCACACAAAGAATTTTACTCAAAAATTTTGAAATTTGACTGATATAAGTCTTCCTTTTTTCACTTCAAAAATTCGATACATCGTGATAAAAGTTACAACTCTTCTGTGGGCTATCAGAACACAGAGATATTGGAGAAATTCGGAAAAAAACCAATTTTAATCAAAAATTTCGAACTTTGACGGATATTACTCTTTCGTCTTGCACTTTAGCGATTCGATCTATTATGATAAAAGTTAGAACTCTTCTGGGGGCTATAAAAACACAGAGATATTTGAGAAATTCGCAAAAAGTTTTACTCAAAAATTTCGTACTTTGATTGATATAACTCTTTCGTTTTTCACTTTAACGATTTGATCCATAATGATAAAGGTTAGAAATCTTCTCGGGGCTATCAGAACAGAGAGATATTAAAGAAATTCACAAAAAAAATTTTACTCAAAAATTTTGAAATTTGACTGATATAAGTCTTCCTTTTTTCACTTCAAAAATTCGATACATCGTGATAAAAGTTACAACTCTTCTGTGGGCTATCAGAACACAGAGATATTGGAGAAATTCGGAAAAAAACCAATTTTACTCAAAAATTTCGAACTTTGACTGATATTAGTCTTTCGAATTGCACTTTAGCGATTCGATCTTTTATGATAAAAGTTAGAACTCTTCTGGGGGCTATAAAAACGCAGAGATATTTGAGAAATTCGCAAAAAATTTTACTCAAAAAATTCGTAATTTGATTGATATAACTCTTTCGTTTTTCACTTTAACGATTTCATCCATAATGATAAAAGTTAGAACTCTTCTCGGGGCTATCAGAACACAGAGATATTAAAGAAATTCACACAAAGAATTTTACTCAAAAATTTTGAAATTTGACTGATATAAGTCTTCCTTTTTTCACTTCAAAAATTCGATACATCGTGATAAAAGTTACAACTCTTCTGTGGGCTATCAGAACACAGAGATATTGGAGAAATTCGGAAAAAAACCAATTTTACTCAAAAATTTCGAACCTTGACTGATATTACTCTTTCGTCTTGCACTTTAGCAATTCGATCTATTATGATAAATTTAGAACTCTTCTGGGGGCTATAAAAACACAGAGATATTTGAGAAATTCGCAAAAAAGTTATACTCAAAAATTTCGTACTTTGATTGATATAACTTTTTCGTTTTTCACTTTAACGATTTGATCCATAATGATAAAAGTTAGAACTCTTCTCGGGGCTATCAGAACACAGAGATATTAAAGAAATTCACAAAAAAAATTTTACTCAAAAATTTTGAAATTTGACTGATATAAGTCTTCCTTTTTTCACTTCAAAAATTCGATACATCGTGATAAAAGTTACAACTCTTCTGTGGGCTATCAGAACACAGAGATATTGGAGAAATTCGGAAAAAAACCAATTTTACTCAAAAATTTCGAACTTTGACTGATATTACTCTTTCGTCTTGCACTTTAGCGATTCGATCTATTATGATAAAAGTTAGAACTCTTCTGGGGGCTATAAAAACACAGAGATATTTGAGAAATTCGCAAAAAGTTTTATTCAAAAATTTCGTACATTGATTGATATAACTTTTTCGTTTTTCACTTTAACGATTTGATCCATAATGATAAAGGTTAGAAATCTTCTCGGGGCTATCAGAACAGAGAGATATTAAAGAAATTAACAAAAAAAATTTTACTCAAAAATTTTGAAATTTGACTGATATAAGTCTTCCTTTTTTCACTTCGAAAATTCGATACATCGTGATAAAAGTTACAACTCTTCTGTGGGCTATCAGAACACAGAGATATTGGAGAAATTCAGAAAAAAACCAATTTTACTCAAAAATTTCGAACTTTGACTGATATTACACTTTCGTCTTGCACTTTAGCGATTCGATCTATTATGATAAAAGTTAGAACTCTTCTGGGGGCTATAAAAACACAGAAATATTTGAGAAATTCGCAAAAAATTTTACTCAAAAATTTCGTACTTTGATTGATATAACTTTTTCGTTTTTCACTTTAACGATTTGATCCATAATGGTAAAAGTTAGAACTCCTCTCGGGGCTATCAGAACACAGAGATACTAAAGAAATTCACAAAAAAAATTTTACTCAAAAATTTTGAAATTTGACTGATATAAGTCTTCCTTTTTTCACTTCAAAAATTCGATACATCGTGATAAAAGTTACAACTCTTCTGTGGGCTATCAGAACACAGAGATATTGGAGAAATTCGGAAAAAAACCAATTTTACTCAAAAATTTCGAACTTTGACTGATATTACTCTTTCGTCTTGCACTTTAGCGATTCGATCTATTATGATAAAAGTTAGAACTCTTCTGGGGGCTACAAAAACACAGAGATATTTGAGAAATTCGCAAAAAGTTTTACTCAAAAATTTCGTACTTTCATTGATATAACTTTTTCGTTTTTCACTTTAACGATTTGATCCATAATGATAAAGGTTAGAAATCTTCTCGGGGCTATTAGAACACAGAGATATTAAAGAAATTAACAAAAAAAATTTTACTCAAAAATTTTGAAATTTGACTGATATAAGTCTTCCTTTTTTCACTTCAAAAATTCGATACATCGTGATAAAAGTTACAACTCATCTGTGGGCTATCAGAACACAGAGATATTGGAGAAATTCGGAAAAAAACAAATTTTACTCTAAAATTTCGAACCTTGACTGATATTACTCTTTCGTCTTGCACTTTAGAGATTCGATCTATTATGATAAAAGTTAGAACTCTTCTGGGGGCTACAAAAACACAGAGATATTTGAGAAATTCGCGAATAAGTTATACTCAAAAATTTCGTACTTTGATTGATATAACACTTTCGTTTTTCACTTTAACGATTTGATCCATAATGATAAAAGTTAGAACTCTTCTCGGGGCTATCAGAACACAGAGATATTAAAGAAATTCACAAAAAAAATTTTACTCAAAAATTTTGAAATTTGACTGATATAAGTCTTCCTTTTTTCACTTCAAAAATTCGATACATCGTTATAAAAGTTACAACTCTTCTGTGGGCTATCAGAACACAGAATTATTGGAGAAATTCGGAAAAAAACCTATTTTACTCAAAAATTTCGAACTTTGACTGATATTACTCTTTCGTCTTGCACTTTAGCGATTCGATCTATTATGATAAAAGTTAGAACTCTTCTGGGGGCTATAAAAACGCAGAGATATTTGAGAAATTCGCAAAAAATTTTACTCAAAAATTTCGTACTTTGATTGATATAACTCTTTCGTTTTTCACTTTAACGATTTCATCCATAATGATAAAAGTTAGAACTCTTCTCGGGGCTATCAGAACACAGAGATATTAAAGAAATTCACACAAAAAATTTTACTCAAAAATTTTGAAATTTGACTGATATAAGTCTTCCTTTTTTCACTTCAAAAATTCGATACATCGTGATAAAAGTTACAACTCTTCTGTGGGCTATCACAACACAGAGATATTGGAGAAATTCGGAAAAAAACCAATTTTAATCAAAAATTTCGAACTTTGACGGATATTACTCTTTCGTCTTGCACTTTAGCGATTCGATCTATTATTATAAAAGTTAGAACTCTTCTGGGGGCTATAAAAACACAGAGATATTTGAGAAATTCGCAAAAAGTTTTACTCAAAAATTTCGTACTTTGATTGATATAACTCTTTCGTTTTTCACTTTAACGATTTGATCCATAATGATAAAGGTTAGAAATCTTCTCGGGGCTATCAGAACAGAGAGATATTAAAGAAATTCACAAAAAAAATTTTACTCAAAAATTTTGAAATTTGACTGATATAAGTCTTCCTTTTTTCACTTCAAAAATTCGATACATCGTGATAAAAGTTACAACTCTTCTGTGGGCTATCAGAACACAGAGATATTGGAGAAATTCGGAAAAAAACCAATTTTACTCAAAAATTTCGAACTTTGACTGATATTACTCTTTCGTATTGCACTTTAGCGATTCGATCTATTATGATAAAAGTTAGAACTCTTCTGGGGGCTATAAAAACGCAGAGATATTTGAGAAATTCGCAAAAAATTTTACTCAAAAAATTCGTAATTTGATTGATATAACTCTTTCGTTTTTCACTTTAACGATTTCATCCATAATGATAAAAGTTAGAACTCTTCTCGGGGCTATCAGAACACAGAGATATTAAAGAAATTCACACAAAGAATTTTACTCAAAAATTTTGAAATTTGACTGATATAAGTCTTCCTTTTTTCACTTCAAAAATTCGATACATCGTGATAAAAGTTACAACTCTTCTGTGGGCTATCAGAACACAGAGATATTGGAGAAATTCGGAAAAAAACCAATTTTAATCAAAAATTTCGAACTTTGACGGATATTACTCTTTCGTCTTGCACTTTAGCGATTCGATCTATTATGATAAAAGTTAGAACTCTTCTGGGGGCTATAAAAACACAGAGATATTTGAGAAATTCGCAAAAAGTTTTACTCAAAAATTTCGTACTTTGATTGATATAACTCTTTCGTTTTTCACTTTAACGATTTGATCCATAATGATAAAGGTTAGAAATCTTCTCGGGGCTATCAGAACAGAGAGATATTAAAGAAATTCACAAAAAAAATTTTACTCAAAAATTTTGAAATTTGACTGATATAAGTCTTCCTTTTTTCACTTCAAAAATTCGATACATCGTGATAAAAGTTACAACTCTTCTGTGGGCTATCAGAACACAGAGATATTGGAGAAATTCGGAAAAAAACCAATTTTACTCAAAAATTTCGAACTTTGACTGATATTACTCTTTCGTCTTGCACTTTAGCGATTCGATCTTTTATGATAAAAGTTAGAACTCTTCTGGGGGCTATAAAAACGCAGAGATATTTGAGAAATTCGCAAAAAATTTTACTCAAAAAATTCGTACTTTGATTGATATAACTCTTTCGTTTTTCACTTTAACGATTTCATCCATAATGATAAAAGTTAGAACTCTTCTCGGGGCTATCAGAACACAGAGATATTAAAGAAATTCACACAAAGAATTTTACTCAAAAATTTTGAAATTTGACTGATATAAGTCTTCCTTTTTTCACTTCAAAAATTCGATACATCGTGATAAAAGTTACAACTCTTCTGTGGGCTATCAGAACACAGAGATATTGGAGAATTTCGGAAAAAAACCAATTTTACTCAAAAATTTCGAACTTTGACTGATATTACTCTTTCGTCTTGCACTTTAGCGATTCGATCTATTATGATAAAGTTAGAACTCTTCTGGGGGCTATAAAAACACAGAGATATTTGAGAAATTCGCAAAAAAGTTTTACTCAAAAATTTCGTACTTTGATTGATATAACTTTTTCGTTTTTCACTTTAACGATTTGATCCATAATGATAAAAGTTAGAACTCTTCTCGGGGCTATCAGAACACAGAGATATTAAAGAAATTCACAAAAAAAATTTTACTCAAAAATTTTGAAATTTGACTGATATAAGTCTTCCTTTTTTCACTTCAAAAATTCGATACATCGTGATAAAAGTTACAACTCTTCTGTGGGCTATCAGAACACAGAGATATTGGAGAAATTCGGAAAAAAACCAATTTTACTCAAAAATTTCGAACTTTGACTGATATAACTCTTTCGTCTTGCACTTTAGCGATTCGATCTATTATGATAAAAGTTAGAACTCTTCTGGGGGCTATAAAAACACAGAGATATTTGAGAAATTCGCAAAAAGTTTTACTCAAAAATTTCATACTTTGATTGATATAACTTTTTCGTTTTTCACTTTAACGATTTGATCCATAATGATAAAGGTTAGAAATCTTCTCGGGGCTATCAGAACAGAGAGATATTAAAGAAATTAACAAAAAAAATTTTACTCAAAAATTTTGAAATTTGACTGATATAAGTCTTCCTTTTTTCACTTCAAAAATTCGATACATCGTGATAAAAGTTACAACTCTTCTGTGGGCTATCAGAACACAGAGATATTGGAGAAATTCGGAAAAAGATCAATTTTACTCAAAAATTTTGAATTTTGACTGATATTACACTTTCGTCTTGCACTTTAGCGATTCGATCTATTATGATAAAAGTTAGAACTCTTCTGGGGGCTATAAAAACACAGAGATATTTGAGAAATTCGCAAATAAATTTTACTCAAAAATTTCGTACTTTGATTGATATAACTTTTTCGTTTTTCACTTTAACGATTTGATCCATAATGGTAAAAGTTAGAACTCTTCTCGGGGCTATCAGAACACAGAGATATTAAAGAAATTCACAAAAAAAATTTTACTCAAAAATTTTGAAATTTGACTGATATAAGTCTTCATTTTTTCACTTCAAAAATTCGATACATCGTGATAAAAGTTACAACTCTTCTGTGGGCTATCAGAACACAGAGATATTGGAGAAATTCGGAAAAAAACCAATTTTACTCAAAAATTTCGAACTTTGACTGATATTACTCTTTCGTCTTGCACTTTAGCGATTCGATCTATTATGATAAAAGTTAGAACTCTTCTGGGGGCTATAAAAACACAGAGATATTTGAGAAATTCGCAAAAAGTTTTACTCAAAAATTTCATACTTTGATTGATATAACTCTTTCGTTTTTCACTTTAACGATTTGATCCATAATGATAAAGGTTAGAAATCTTCTCGGGGCTATCAGAACAGAGAGATATTAAAGAAATTCACAAAAAAAATTTTACTCAAAAATTTTGAAATTTGACTGATATAAGTCTTCCTTTTTTCACTTCAAAAATTCGATACATCGTGATAAAAGTTACAACTCATCTGTGGGCTATCAGAACACAGAGATATTGGAGAAATTCGGAAAAAAACAAATTTTACTCTAAAATTTCGAACCTTGACTGATATTACTCTTTCGTCTTGCACTTTAGAGATTCGATCTATTATGATAAAAGTTAGAACTCTTCTGGGGGCTATAAAAACACAGAGATATTTGAGAAATTCGCGAATAAGTTATACTCAAAAATTTCGTACTTTGATTGATATAACACTTTCGTTTTTCACTTTAACGATTTGATCCATAATGATAAAAGTTAGAACTCTTCTCGGGGCTATCAGAACACAGAGATATTAAAGAAAT
Organism: Solenopsis invicta; assembly: GCF_016802725.1. NCBI lineage: Eukaryota > Metazoa > Arthropoda > Insecta > Hymenoptera > Formicidae > Solenopsis > Solenopsis invicta. The sequence continues at coordinate 6,920,412 of NC_052678.1, forward strand.
TCACAAAAAAAATTTTACTCAAAAATTTTGAAATTTGACTGATATAAGTCTTCCTTTTTTCACTTCAAAAATTCGATACATCGTTATAAAAGTTACAACTCTTCTGTGGGCTATCAGAACACAGAAATATTGGAGAAATTCGGAAAAAAACCTATTTTACTCAAAAATTTCGAACTTTGACTGATATTACTCTTTCGTCTTGCACTTTAGCGATTCGATCTATTATGATAAAAGTTAGAACTCTTCTGGGGGCTATAAAAACGCAGAGATATTTGAGAAATTCGCAAAAAATTTTACTCAAAAATTTCGTACTTTGATTGATATAACTCTTTCGTTTTTCACTTTAACGATTTCATCCATAATGATAAAAGTTAGAACTCTTCTCGGGGCTATCAGAACACAGTGATATTAAAGAAATTCACACAAAGAATTTTACTCAAAAATTTTGAAATTTGACTGATATAAGTCTTCCTTTTTTCACTTCAAAAATTCGATACATCGTGATAAAAGTTACAACTCTTCTGTGGGCTATCACAACACAGAGATATTGGAGAAATTCGGAAAAAAACAAATTTTACTCTAAAATTTCGAACCTTGACTGATATTACTCTTTCGTCTTGCACTTTAGAGATTCGATCTATTATGATAAAAGTTAGAACTCTTCTGGGGGCTATAAAAACACAGAGATATTTGAGAAATTCGCGAATAAGTTATACTCAAAAATTTCGTACTTTGATATAACACTTTCGTTTTTCACTTTAACGATTTGATCCATAATGATAAAAGTTAGAACTCTTCTCGGGGCTATCAGAACACAGAGATATTAAAGAAATTCACAAAAAAAATTTTACTCAAAAATTTTGAAATTTGACTGATATAAGTCTTCCTTTTTTCACTTCAAAAATTCGATACATCGTTATAAAAGTTACAACTCTTCTGTGGGCTATCAGAACACAGAAATATTGGAGAAATTCGGAAAAAAACCTATTTTACTCAAAAATTTCGAACTTTGACTGATATTACTCTTTCGTCTTGCACTTTAGCGATTCGATCTATTATGATAAAAGTTAGAACTCTTCTGGGGGCTATAAAAACGCAGAGATATTTGAGAAATTCGCAAAAAATTTTACTCAAAAAATTCGTACTTTGATTGATATAACTCTTTCGTTTTTCACTTTAACGATTTCATCCATAATGATAAAAGTTAGAACTCTTCTCGGGGCTATCAGAACACAGAGATATTAAAGAAATTCACACAAAGAATTTTACTCAAAAATTTTGAAATTTGACTGATATAAGTCTTCCTTTTTTCACTTCAAAAATTCGATACATCGTGATAAAAGTTACAACTCTTCTGTGGGCTATCACAACACAGAGATATTGGAGAAATTCGGAAAAAAACCAATTTTAATCAAAAATTTCGAACTTTGACTGATATTACTCTTTCGTCTTGCACTTTAGCGATTCGATCTATTATGATAAAAGTTAGAACTCTTCTGGGGGCTATAAAAACACAGAGATATTTGAGAAATTCGCAAAAAGTTTTACTCAAAAATTTCGTACTTTGATTGATATAACTTTTTCGTTTTTCACTTTAACGATTTGATCCATAATGATAATGGTTAGAAATCTTCTCGGGGCTATCAGAACAGAGAGATATTAAAGAAATTCACAAAAAAAATTTTACTCAAATATTTTGAAATTTGACTGATATAAGTCTTCCTTTTTTCACTTCAAAAATTCGATATATCGTGATAAAAGTTACAACTCTTCTGTGGGCTATCAGAACACAGAGATATTGGAGAAATTCGGAAAAAAACCATTTTTACTCAAAAATTTCGAACTTTGCCTGATATTACTCTTTCGTCTTGCACTTTAGCGATTCGATCTATTATGATAAAAGTTAGAAATCTTCTGGGGGGTATAAAAACGCAGAGATATTTGAGAAATTCGCATAAAAGTTATACACAAATATTTCGTACTTTGATTGATATAACTCTTTCGTTTTTCACTTTAACGATTTGATCCATAATGATAAAGGTTAGAAATCTTCTCGGGGCTATCAGAACAGAGAGATATTAAAGAAATTCACAAAAAAAATTTTACTCAAAAATTTTGAAATTTGACTGATATAAGTCTTCCTTTTTTCACTTCAAAAATTCGATACATCGTGATAAAAGTTACAACTCTTCTGTGGGCTATCAGAACACAGAGATATTGGAGAAATTCAGAAAAAAACCAATTTTACTCAAAAATTTCGAACTTTGACTGATATTACACTTTCGTCTTGCACTTTAGCGATTCGATCTATTATGATAAAAGTTAGAACTCTTCTGGGGGCTATAAAAACACAGAAATATTTGAGAAATTCGCAAAAAAATTTTACTCAAAAATTTCGTACTTTGATTGATATAACTTTTTCGTTTTTCACTTTAACGATTTGATCCATAATGATAAAAGTTAGAACTCTTCTCGGGGCTATCAGAACACAGAGATATTAAAGAAATTCACAAAAAAAATTTTACTCAAAAATTTTGAAATTTGACTGATATAAGTCTTCCTTTTTTCACTTCAAAAATTCGATACAGCGTGATAAAAGTTACAACTCTTCTGTGGGCTATCAGAACACAGAGATATTGGAGAAATTCGGAAAAAAACCAATTTTACTCAAAAATTTCGAACTTTGACTGATATTACTCTTTCGTCTTGCACTTTAGCGATTCGATCTATTATGATAAAAGTTAGAACTCTTCTAGGGGCTATAAAAACACAGAGATATTTGAGAAATTCGCAAAAAGTTTTACTCAAAAATTTCGTACTTTCATTGATATAACTTTTTCGTTTTTCACTTTAACGATTTGATCCATAATGATAAAGGTTAGAAATCTTCTCGGGGCTATTAGAACAGAGAGATATTAAAGAAATTAACAAAAAAAATTTTACTCAAAAATTTTGAAATTTGACTGATATAAGTCTTCCTTTTTTCACTTCAAAAATTCGATACATCGTTATAAAAGTTACAACTCTTCTGTGGGCTATCAGAACACAGAATTATTGGAGAAATTCGGAAAAAAACCTATTTTACTCAAAAATTTCGAACTTTGACTGATATTACTCTTTCGTCTTGCACTTTAGCGATTCGATCTATTATGATAAAAGTTAGAACTCTTCTGGGGGCTATAAAAACGCAGAGATATTTGAGAAATTCGCAAAAAATTTTACTCAAAAAATTCGTACTTTGATTGATATAACTCTTTCGTTTTTCACTTTAACGATTTCATCCATAATGATAAAAGTTAGAACTCTTCTCGGGGCTATCAGAACACAGAGATATTAAAGAAATTCACACAAAAAATTTTACTCAAAAATTTTGAAATTTGACTGATATAAGTCTTCCTTTTTTCACTTCAAAAATTCGATACATCGTGATAAAAGTTACAACTCTTCTGTGGGCTATCACAACACAGAGATATTGGAGAAATTCGGAAAAAAACCAATTTTAATCAAAAATTTCGAACTTTGACGGATATTACTTTTTCGTCTTGCACTTTAGCGATTCGATCTATTATTATAAAAGTTAGAACTCTTCTGGGGGCTATAAAAACACAGAGATATTTGAGAAATTCGCAAAAAGTTTTACTCAAAAATTTCGTACTTTGATTGATATAACTCTTTCGTTTTTCACTTTAACGATTTGATCCATAATGATAAAGGTTAGAAATCTTCTCGGGGCTATCAGAACAGAGAGATATTAAAGAAATTCACAAAAAAAATTTTACTCAAAAATTTTGAAATTTGACTGATATAAGTCTTCCTTTTTTCACTTCAAAAATTCGATACATCGTGATAAAAGTTACAACTCTTCTGTGGGCTATCAGAACACAGAGATATTGGAGAAATTCGGAAAAAAACCAATTTTACTCAAAAATTTCGAACTTTGACTGATATTAGTCTTTCGAATTGCACTTTAGCGATTCGATCTTTTATGATAAAAGTTAGAACTCTTCTGTGGGCTATAAAAACGCAGAGATATTTGAGAAATTCGCAAAAAATTTTACTCAAAAAATTCGTAATTTGATTGATATAACTCTTTCGTTTTTCACTTTAACGATTTCATCCATAATGATAAAAGTTAGAACTCTTCTCGGGGCTATCAGAACACAGAGATATTAAAGAAATTCACACAAAGAATTTTACTCAAAAATTTTGAAATTTGACTGATATAAGTCTTCCTTTTTTCACTTCAAAAATTCGATACATCGTGATAAAAGTTACAACTCTTCTGTGGGCTATCAGAACACAGAGATATTGGAGAAATTCGGAAAAAAACCAATTTTAATCAAAAATTTCGAACTTTGACGGATATTACTCTTTCGTCTTGCACTTTAGCGATTCGATCTATTATTATAAAAGTTAGAACTCTTCTGGGGGCTATAAAAACACAGAGATATTTGAGAAATTCGCAAAAAGTTTTACTCAAAAATTTCGTACTTTGATTGATATAACTCTTTCGTTTTTCACTTTAACGATTTGATCCATAATGATAAAGGTTAGAAATCTTCTCGGGGCTATCAGAACAGAGAGATATTAAAGAAATTCACAAAAAAAATTTTACTCAAAAATTTTGAAATTTGACTGATATAAGTCTTCCTTTTTTCACTTCAAAAATTCGATACATCGTGATAAAAGTTACAACTCTTCTGTGGGCTATCAGAACACAGAGATATTGGAGAAATTCGGAAAAAAACCAATTTTACTCAAAAATTTCGAACTTTGACTGATATTAGTCTTTCGAATTGCACTTTAGCGATTCGATCTTTTATGATAAAAGTTAGAACTCTTCTGGGGGCTATAAAAACGCAGAGATATTTGAGAAATTCGCAAAAAATTTTACTCAAAAAATTCGTAATTTGATTGATATAACTCTTTCGTTTTTCACTTTAACGATTTCATCCATAATGATAAAAGTTAGAACTCTTCTCGGGGCTATCAGAATACAGAGATATTAAAGAAATTCACACAAAGAATTTTACTCAAAAATTTTGAAATTTGACTGATATAAGTCTTCCTTTTTTCACTTCAAAAATTCGATACATCGTGATAAAAGTTACAACTCTTCTGTGGGCTATCAGAACACAGAGATATTGGAGAAATTCGGAAAAAAACCAATTTTAATCAAAAATTTCGAACTTTGACGGATATTACTCTTTCGTCTTGCACTTTAGCGATTCGATCTATTATGATAAAAGTTAGAACTCTTCTGGGGGCTATAAAAACACAGAGATATTTGAGAAATTCGCAAAAAGTTTTACTCAAAAATTTCGTACTTTGATTGGTATAACTTTTTCGTTTTTCACTTTAACGATTTGATCCATTATGATAAAAGTTAGAACTCTTCTCGGGGCTATCAGAACACAGAGATATTAAAGAAATTCGCAAAAAAAATTTCTACTAAAAAATTTCGAAATTTGACTGATATAAGTCTTCCCTTTTTCGGTTCAACAATTCGATACATCGTGATAAAAGTTACAACTCTTCTTGGGGCTATCAGAACACAGAAATTTTGTAGAATATGGCAAAAAAAATTTTGCTCAAATATTTCTTACTTTGTCTGATATAAGTCTTTCGTTTTTCATTTTAGTGATTCGATCCATCATGATATAGGTTAGAAATCTTCTGGGGGCTATCAAAAGACAGAAATATTGGAAAAAATCGCTAAAAAATTTTACTCGAAAATTTCGAACTTTGACTGATATAAGTCTTACGTTTTTCACTTTAGCAATTCGGTCCATTATCATAAAAGTTAGAACTCCCCGGGTGGCTATCAGAACACAGAGATATTGGAGAAATTCGCAAAAAAAATTTTACTCAAAGCTTTTAATCTTTGACTGATATAAGTCTTTCGTTTTTCACTTTAGCGATTCGATAAATCGTGATAAAAGTTTGAACTCTTCTGGGGGTTATCAGAACGCAGAAATATTGTAGAAATTGGCAAAAAAAATTTTACTCAAAAATTTCGAACTTTGACTGATATATGTCTTACTTTTTTCACTTTAGCGATTTGATCCATCATGATAAAATATTATCGTATTATGTAATTGGCGATTTAGGTTTTCTCAAGTTTTCTTCAGTTAATAGTTAATTATGTCTTCGTCTTGTGAAAATAAATCTGCGATAATTATTATAATGTGTAAAAAAAGACAAAATTGGGAAGAAGAGGAGACGCGTGTTTTTTTAGAATTATGCACGGAAAAACAAATATTATCAATAATGGATGGAAAAAGACATAAACATGTTGAAATTTTCCGGCTACTTGTTTCATTAGTGGAACAAAGAGGTTACAATAAAACTGCAGAGCAGATAAAGCTAAAATTAAAAAATTTAAAACTTGCATACTTTAAATGCCAAAGAGATAATAATGTTAGTGGAACTGCAACTAAACGTTGTCCATTCTATGATGAAATGGAAATATTATATGGCTGCAGCCCAAATACAGCAGCAAGCTCGTGTCATTCAGGAATCGATAATTGCATTCTATTATTGCATTCTTTCCATCAATGCCATCCAATGGGATGGCCTATTTTTCATCTTTTCCATCATTGTTATTATTGCCATCGTTGCCATCATTGTCATCCCATTTTCATCATTGCCATTATTATTACGCCATTGCCGCCACTGCCGACATTGCCACCATTTTTATTATTGCCATCATTGCCATTTTTTTGATAACATTTCCATCATTGCATTCATTTCATTATGCGATTCTATTTCCATATTGCCATTCCATTGCCATCATTAACATCGAGAACATTGACATAATTGCCATCATTTCCACCATTGCCGTCATTGCCGTCAGGCTATATATATTGTCATTGTCATCATTTCCATTATTGCCATTCCATTAACATCATTGCATTCATTCCAATATTTCCATCCCATTGCCATCCCATTTCCATCATTTCCACAATTGCCATCGATTAATATCGAGAAGAATTTGATTAAAATCCGTTACTTTACTGATTAACACTTTAATACCTTATATCGTATATTATTATATAATTCTTAATTAATTTTTTTTTTTGTAAAGTTTTGATTAATCTTTACGTGATATTTCGTAAAAACTGTTGAAAGGTTGTATTAAAATCAGATCAATAATCTTCACGTTTGTAAGTTAGAGAATAAAAATAATACTCAAGTATCCATATATTTCATTGATTATTACATTATTATCGCCGCTTGCTGCATGTCTATCACCGCGATGCTTTCTCTCTCTAACTGAAGGCCTAAACAATTAAAGGACAATCACGTTAAAAGAGAAAGAGAGAAAGAGAGAAAGAGTGAGAGAGGGAGAGAGAGTTGCGTCAAGATTTAAAAAAATTAAAAAAGCTATTTTTTTCAAAAGCATAATTTGAAGACATTTAAATAATAAAGAGTTATGTAAAAATAAAAAGATGGTATATTTATTCGTGGAAAGACATTTATTTCTTCTTCATCATATGATGCGATGTTAATTACAATTATTTTTTAAGTACTGCGTAAAATGAATGTTTCTTTATTAAAGAACCAAATTCTCTCTGTTACTATTAAACATCTTTTTTAAGTAAAAATATGATTGTGCAAAATATGGGCATAAACGTATTGATATGTATTAATATCAATGTTAATGTAAATAATTCAGACTATAATAAATAAAAAATTACGCGAAAGTAGACGTAATTAATCATTTGTGCACATTCTCGACCCCTGTTCTGGATGCAACATACGCGTTACGCGTCAGATTTTATTTGCAGCAAAATGTTGTTAGCACGGACAACAACCTACATCCATTTCTCGTGAGATGGATGTGGGTTGTTGTCCGTGCTAACATCCACACTGTTTTTAACGGCGGGTTGCAAAATGGATGTGACACGTAGTTCCTATTCTGACCAGAATAGATGTGCGTCACTAGTGTACGGGAGTTTCGAAGCGTTATAGGAAAAAGGCCGCCGTGGCCGCTCTCAGGTTCCTCTCTGATAATACTGTTTGGCTGTCTTGATTATAATCTAACTTTATTTGTATTTATTTTCATTATGTTTGAAATATAATATACTGTTACATATTTTAATTAGAATATTAATTTGCGATCGAATTTAATATCGTTATTTATATGATAGATTTGAAGTGAATTTAGAAAACAAAGTGTTTTCTAATTCGTCTATTTTATTCGTAAATAGAAAATATAATCCGTTTTTGCAGATAGATTATAGATTGGTTAAACTGAGGTTATGTACAATTTTTGTATTTATTGTATTATATCGTACTACGTAGAACATAAGTTCAAAGTTTTAGAACAATTTTTTAGAAACGCATAATGAGCTAAAAAATAGAGGAAGAGTAGGGTAAGGTTAAAAAAAAAAAACAGTTTATTCCTAATGTCGCCTACACAGATTTCTGAAATTTATTTAAATCTATATGTAAATTTACTGTAGAATGTAGATGACATTAAGAATCAAATGTTTGGAGGTTATTCATGCATACGAAAATTATCTTTATTTGCAGAAAATAGATAAATTCATGTATTAATATTTACATGATATAGAAAGCATTAGACCCCGAGATAATTTTATTTATATCTTTAATCAATCTCTTCATAAGACAATGGAGGGAGAGCGAATTCATTGTCATTCTGGACATTTTTCTCCCAGCTTCTCGAGCAATTCCTTGTTATCGCGAATCATCTTTTCCAAACGTTCTTTCGTCGCCTGCGTCTGCCGCTGCTCCAGTTTGCGTTTAGCAGACTCTATTGTGGTGCGGTATCCAGTCACATTGCGAAAAATTTTGATATGTTTATCGCCCGCAGCCAACAGATATTCTCCCATAGCGTCGAATGCCAGGCATGTTATTGGTCCTGTAAAAGAAAATTGAAGAGTTTGACAAGAGTTCTCTAAATGCATCGCGAAAATTAATTATGTAAACTGAATATGTAATTTTATTTACCAAGAAAGATATCTTCTATGGTGGTATCCAGAGCACCAGTAATGGTAGAATAAAAGGATATTGACGATCCATGGGCGATCACGAGGACCTCCGCGTTCGGAGATAAGACGAGGCTCGCTGGTGACGTCGTGTTCCAAGTGCCGGTCATCAAAACGTGCGGATCTTCTCCCTTTTCGAATTCGACTGAAAAGGAACAAACGCGCGTTGCATTTAAGAATTTCGTACATTTCACGCTTAGATCGTAGTTATTTTGTTAGTAATACTGTTACGTTACTTTTTGTGTTGTAGAAACGATATGTCCCGTCCTTAGACACGGTGGCCATCTGGCTAGTATCGGCGCTGAAACCGAAATCATGAACTCCGGACGTATGCCCAGCGAGGTCAAATGCCTTGGCCACTGTCTTGAACTCTCCAGATTTGCTGAAGACCACCTCCCACACGTTCACATCCGGTGTAAAGCCTTGCGAGTGGAAAGTATTAAAAGATAAAATATATATTTTTCTCATAGCTGGCGAAATTGTATGATTTGTTTAACATGAAACAGTTTACCCGAAGCAGCAACGAATCGGCCGCAAGGTGATATACGTGCCCGATAAGTAGATCCTAAATGCATCTCCACCGTCGCCAACGTCTGTCCCTTCAAATCCCATATAATGAGATCGTTCACTTTACTGCACGTGATGATGTATTTGCCGGTGCACGCGATATCCATTCCAACAACATCATCGGTGTGACGCTGTAGTAATAAAAACATTAATATACATAAAAAGATTCTACAAAGTATCAAATTTATACAGTAACTTAAATCATGACTAAATAATACTAGATGAAACACAAAATATATAACACAATTATATTATTTACTATTATTTTTTAAAAATTTTTACTGAGAGATATAAACAATAAGTATTTTGAATAAATAACAAAGACAAAATCATTAAACCTGTGGAAACTCCAGAGCCTTGGTTGCAGAGGCCAAGTGACCGTCCGGTTTCTTTGCGATCTTGTACACTTCGATAGTATTGGCTACGGCTTTGTGAATGATAAATGCCTTTCCATCCGGGGACCAACGTATCAAAGTCGCGTGATCAAATTCTATGTTAACGCGTAGAGATTTGCGGTCTTTCGACGTGAAGTCCTTCGCGTACCACAGCAGTACGGTACGATCTGCAAATGCAAAATGTAAAAAAATATAAAAAAGATGAACTTTTGTGCCATATAAAAGAATTCTTAACTACATTATGGAACAGCTTCCAATTTTTAGAATCATTTTTCTCCAAAAAACAAGTCTACAAATAAATTTTATCCTGCATTTCTTTTTAATTTTTCTCATGAATTCTTTTTTTTAAATTATACTATTATTTCTCTCAAATAAAAATATTGAATATAATAGAATGTATCATGAATATAATATTATTAAGAAAGGACTGATAAATAAAAGAAATAAACATATAATCGTTTTATTCTATTAATTAAATGTGAGGTAAATAATAATAAAGCGTGAATATATTATTACAAAGTCTTTTTATTCAACAATTATTAATCTCAAGTCATCAAAATATGTATATTTTACAATGAAAACAAACTGAAATATTTTGATAAAAAATAATCCTGATTAAGAACAGCGCGTTCTTTTTTTTATCACAAAATTAAATACGTAATTAATTACGCTGGGAGGACCTCTAGTGAATGGTCTATTATTCATGATGCTCATTATTCTTTTCTTCTCTATTCTATAGTAGGCAAGTAGATATTATACAATTATTTTCAACCTATTTAACATTCCTAAAAAATCAATTAAAATTTGTTGTAACTATAGCGGACTAAAATTAAGTTCCTCGGAACTAAAATTGTCTGTAATTCTAATTAAATAAATATAGATCGTTCTAAGTCTTCATTCCTTGGACAATTGTTGAAACATCGCGTTGTAAAAATCGCGACACATTTATGATTGATAATAATATAATAATGATAATGATACAATGCATTTAAGATAGTTTAGATTTTTTGTTTGGTGGTGGCATAAGATCTGCGTCATCCCGTGCAAATCTGTATCTCTCGATATAATCCAATAGCCGCTCCTTTGTAACCGGCTTGTTGATGCTCTTGCACACAGACTCGGCGGTTGTGACGGAATTGGGATACGACTTGTCTATTCGCTGACGCATGAAGACCCATTGACCATTTTCGAATTTACACTCGACAATAGCGTTGTCCAAGTCTCTTATCTGCTTGGTGATCTTTATTGTGCTAAACGGCGTACTCAATCCACCCACATAAAGATGACCGATCTTTCGTGGCACAATCCCCACACCTGACTCCGTGACGATCTTCAATTTAAAATCTACAGAGTTCAACGATAGCGGCTTCCATTTTAAGACCTCCCTGGACACTCCCGTGCAGTATTTCTCCTTGGCAGGTTGAAATATCAAACCGTCCGGTTCGTGAGAGAGCTGCTTAGCAAATTTCTCGCCCAACAGACTCTTGCTCTGAGTCACATCCCAGAAGTACTTCAGTCGCACTGAGAACGGCTCCCGTTCTTTTATCAATCGACCTTCCCTCATAGCTTTGTTTCTACCGGCGATTATCTTAGTCTCGATAATGGAATAACGATCAGGATCGAATGGTAATTTACTAACATCCTGTCCGTCGTACATAATAACGTCATACACCAAATATCTAGGAATATTTTTACCCTTATCTTTGTCGATTACCATTTCCTGCAAAATTAAGATTATGTAGAAGGTACAATTCCAATGTTTTCCATAGTTCTATAAAACAGCTATTAGGAAAGATATAAAAATATTTACACCATCCATCAAAGTATCTCTCAGACTTCGGTTTTCTCGTCCATGTGGAAATTTCAAGCCATTTACTTCAAAAACGCAGTTGTCCCTGTCTACGAAAAATACTTCTCCGTCACCTTGTACTAGCATCATGTACCTAAACAAAAAAAACAAGTTATATGAGTTATGAAGCTTTTTTTTTCATTTTTTGTACATTAAATATTCAATGTACATATGGAAGTGACATTAAAAGTAACAAATAAATTTCCAACTGACCTTGTACCATCAGCTTTCCAAGATACTCTATATGGCTTTGTGTGTAACAGCATTATATTGTCGCAATCCATGGATACAGGCTGAGAACCTGGAAATCCTGAATCCTTCCAACCACAGATCTCCTGGACTCGCCTCTGGATTCCGAATAGCTTCTTTTTTTCTAGTATAGGAGTAACACCAGGTACACCAGCCATAAACACTGGATTTCTATTAAAAGAGTTCTCGCGTCTCTTTCTCTTGCCACTTTTCTCCTCCTCACAACTTTCGTTCTCTGTGCTTGGTCCCTCGTCCAAGTCCGGGACGTTGGCATCGTCGTATTCCAGACACCATGCCGGTCTTGCGGGTGGTGGTGGAGCATCTTCCTCGTCGTCATACCTCTTATATAATTCCTTTATGTAATCACCCTTATAAATTCCAGGTGGCCTTGCAGTGGCAAACTCCGCTAGACCAGCGTCAACACTGGTACCGTCTACCTCTACCATGTAACTAATTACGAGAAAACCAGTCCTGTTGAAACCATGCGTGCAATGCACACCAATGATCTCCAGTGGATTGTGAGCAATGAAATTGCTGCAAAGCTGGACAAAGGCGCGAGTCTGCTCCTCAGACGGGGTCTCGCCATGGCCACGGCATTGCAGTTTCACGTATTTACAATTGTAATCCTCTATACTTTCCTTATTGTAAAACCTTGACGTATTGGTCAGGTCAATCCACAGACCCATCTTTAGTTTCTCACTTTTCAGATAGTCGAAGAGCATATCAAGGGTAAAGCGACATCCCTCGGACACCTGGCTGTCGTAAGCCGAGGACAGAGGCGTTTTGAAAGCCAGAAACTTACCCTGGATCAGCTTCATCGCTTTGCGCGGGCAGTCGAGCCAGCGAGGTGGCACCCCGCGATAGCCTTTACTCTCGCTCGACATTTTCGTTCGGTTAAGGGTGAGACAGATGTGAAAAGGTACGTTCCAAGTAGGAATCCTGCGATGAACGGTCCGGCATTTCACTTTGGCGTCTACGAGGGATAACAGACGTTCTGATTAGATGTCTAAGAATCTAACCTACTTCTTTGCCTGCCGAGCGTACGACGCTTCCGGCAGAACTTTCCGGCGCACTTTTGCCACGAAACCCGTACGGCCTGCGCACGAAGGCGAATTCCCTAGGAATTAAAAAGCGGCAAAACGATCTTAGGCCCAGTTTCACAACTTTGGGTTTAACCCGAGCTTAGTTGAACTACCGTCAAGTTTAACGCCACGGTTAAACTTCTATCGCGTTTCACAACCAAATTTTAACTCTAGGTTACGTAAACCTATAATCTATGCGAAGAAACTTCAACAGACTTATCTTTCTTCTAGAACAAGTAGTGTGATTGGTTGTTACCGAAGAGTAGGGAATGAGATATTACAGGTTCTATACACCAAGGCAAAAAGTAATGAACAAATTTAAAAGTTTTAAAGTTTTCTTCTTACATGTTTCCAAATCAGTTTGAACTAAACAATTAAATTCAATTGTTACTGTAAAAATTTACACTTTATTAAGTACATTAAACATTGGAACACTAATTAGAAAAAAATTTCTCATAAAATAAAGAACAACAGATTAGAATGAAAGACAAAATTGAGTTTTGAAAAAAATAAATAAATCTAAAAGACAGCCACTCAAAATAAAAAAAAAACTGTTCTTTGGAAAAACACATATGGTCATCGTAATTATAGTATGTAATCTATAAGTACTAATTTAATAATATTACAAAACTATTTTTACTGTTCTGTTTTATAAGAAATTTCTTCTTTGATTTCTCTTAGACTGCAGTAACAGATTCCTTGGTTAAGCGAAATCGAGCATAAAAATCAATGTCATCAAATTCTTCAAAATATGACGGTCGTCTTCTAATTATTCTCGGGCGTCGATTTATTATTTGCACAAAATCTTCATCGTCAGATGACGATAACATATATTCCAGACCCATATCTTGCAACATAACCTTTTTACAATTCCGTGGAGATATCAGCCATGAAGTACAATACTCGAAAGATTACTGAAAGCAGTGGCGCTGCAGTATTAAACCTCGGTTATCTACCTTAAACGCCCGAATTTCGCCGTTCAACTTTAACCGCAGTTTAACAACGTTAACCGAGGTTTAAGACAGTTGTGGGACACAATATTTACCGTAAACCAAGTTTAAAGGTTTAAACTCCGGTTAAACTAAGTTGTGAAACTGGCCCTTAATCCATAATTTAACGGGATCACCAAAACATGCTGTAGGCAACGACGTCAACCATGGTATCCGCCATTGCGTGCAACTGCGTATCAGGCGATTCGATTATCCGTCGGTGAATCGAGAGCCTCGAAATGTCGCGGTCGCAGCGTACGTAGCGCGCGAAATATAAACGTAGAGTCGAGGCAAAACTTAAAAACTGTATTTATAAAGATACAGAGCCCTCATTGGATATCACTCATCGCTCGTTGTCCATCACGTTCAGTGTGCAAGGCTCATTCATGTCACAGATATCTATACTAAACTAGATCGCTAACCTGTGGCATTAGCATATGACAGTATTGAGGCAGGAAGGATATCCGGTTTCAGCCATGTTACCTACAACAAAATGGCAGCTCCAATGCCGCTCTAATGCCGCTCTTGCTTGTCATTATGGCACGATATCGAAAAAACACACTCGATAATCGCAATTAATATGCTCAACGGTGCTCAGCGGTTAACCGGTTTAGTTGTCAAACCTGTCAAACACATACGCACTAACCTAATCTACGCGTAGACGCCATTTTCTTGTTGGGTAAGATGGCCGAATCCGGATATCCTGTCGGACACAGCTATTCAGCCGAAGGTAGCGATCTAGTTGTTAGATAGATATCTGTGATTCATGTTATTAATGATTGCCGAATTAATTACTACACTTTACACATCACCATTAAGAGTTGGTTTATAGCCGTTACCGTAAGAAATTTACCAATCGTAGTCGACTATTCTTTTATAAATCGACCATAATTGGTCAAATTCTTATGGTTACGGCTATTATAAACCAACTTTAACTTAATCGACTGATTTGTCTCTCGGAATTGACCAAATCGCATTTGTCGTTTTTATTTAACGACAAATACGATTGGTCAATTCCGATAGAAAAATCAGCCGATTAAGTTAATCGGCATTGGTGCAAGTGGCCCTTAATAACATCCGTATGAAACTGGCCAATTAGTCATTCCATTCTTTAAAGAAATATTTATAATTTAAACGTAGTAAATTACATCATTAGGCCTGTTCGTGTTGCTGCCCTTTTTGAATTAATTTTTTTGTCGTCTTTCTCTCTTTCTTACGATCGAATATATATTTATTTCATCTCGAGTGCAAAAATTTTTGAGGATTTCAAGCAACTCGAACAAACCTATTAGCATTTGCGATGGCCAATCAGGGCTCGTAATACCAATCATTCGCTTCTTTTCCAGATATCTAGGGTTCTAGTTGAAGTGAGCTTTGGTACAATGGAGCATTTGGTTGGCTGCACTGTTCCGCACTAACGCACTCTCTAGGTATTTATATAAAAGTACATACGCGAGACATATCACTGATCACAATTGATAAAACATCAAGTTATGTTAAAAATATGCATCAATTTATTTCGATGGAGACATCAGGTATTTGCTTTATGTATTTAATATATAAATTGATACATGAATTACATACAAATTTATAAAGTTGTGTACGTACATACACACAAAAATTGCCAAAACTTTATTTATTAAAATATACTTTAAAGAAAAAATAAAATTTTTAGGCGGGAGAAAAGAGGGAAAGACACTGGAGAGCAATCTTTTAGCACCGGGAAGAAGAATGACGCAGGGATTTCGAAACGGTAACGATTCTCGAACGTTCGATTTCTTAGTAAACACAAGACTGCATGTTAGTGTGTACATTCGTATTAACCGTATGCTTCCTTCGGATAAATATTGGCCGCGATCATACACGGTCACGGTTTCGTACCGTCGAAAATAGAAAGCACGATGAAGGGGGGAGGGGGGAAGGGGTGAAGAACGAGGAGTACGCGCAAATACAGCAGCAAGGGAAATCGCCGTGGTTGCCGACGAAGAAAAATATTCCGGCCTTGAGGATCCGGCGTGTCATCGGCGCCACGGCCGTGTCGATTTATTTCGCGCTGCACGAGAATTTAACCGCGTTAAAAGGCTGCCTCGGCGAACAATTTACGGTGGCGATTTTCGTAAAATCCGTATGACCCACTGTCGATTCAGATGAATCAGAGCGCGATACTCGAAAGGGACACAACGTGAACGTCCCATCGTCCTCTGGAATTGGAGAGAGCCGTTTCAATTTATTCGAACGATTATCGAAATTATAATCTGTGTATAATGAATAATTCAAATCTGCTGGTCACACAAGCGAGAAGTTTATCGGTTCCACGGCACGAACGGAAAAGCAGAGACAGATCTTCGTGCGAGCGTTATAACACGCACGCGGCCGGAGAAAGCGCGACCGCGTCTTTCTATTTGGCATCTCGTCGAGGAGAGCTCCGACCAGCCGGCCGGCGCACATTGATCCCAAAAGGTGGTTTGCTGCTCAAAATTCGATAACTTTTATATCCAGGGTAGTATCAATGTGAACATTTATATGCATAATTTTAAGTACATATATTCTTCACTAAACAATAAAGAAAAAAATGAAATATTTATATTCATGAGACTCACGATAAAAATCATTAATAAATGAAATTTTATTATTGGATCTTATAGAGTCAATCTGCAGTATTAAGAAGCAACCAGGTAACTCATCACTCCGGTCGACTTCGACAACCTTGAAATCTGTAAATTTTTGTCAGATTATGTGTTTTACAGCAGCATTTTGCAAACATAGCTGCAAAACGGTTTAACCTTTAGAGGAAGCAATATATCAGCTTTTGATGATTTAAGATTTAAGTGAATTTCATTGCCTATTTTACATTCATATACACTTATACATTTATTACGAAGTAATAATAATATATCAGTTCTGAAGTGGTGCCATTTGTTTTTTATAGACCAATACAATGACGTAGTTAACAAAATTTTACGTGTAAAACTGTAAAAATCAGCCAAAAGATTTATCGGTTCTCAGTAGATTAATGTTGTTTACACGATTTGTAAAAGAAAAATTAGAGAATCTAACAATATGTTCATTTTATTAATAATACCGTGATGTAATTTACTTTTAAAGTCATCGTGTGCTGGGGCGATTAGCGTTCGCGTATTTCCCAATTTGGATTTCCAGCTAGAAAGGCGATATTATTTTAATTTTTCTTACAATATACATATATAAACATTCTTCTATATATCGGCAGTATAAATTCCAGCTTCAGTTATATTTTGTAATTTGGACTTTTCAGCAGCAAACCACCTTTTCGGACCAATGTGCGGCTTATCGCCACGCGCTGAATTTAAGCTCGATTATGACCCGGGACAACCTGTGGCCTTTCGAAAGCCACGGTGAAGATGGAAGATACTTTAATTGGAGACAAGCTTCCTGCGGAAACTCGTTTATACGAATGGCGCGCGAGAATTCCGCGAACAACGGATAAAGATCGTCGTGTCTCGATAAATGCGAAACCGAAAGGAAATACGCGACGTTGTCGTAAACACCTTATCTTGCGGCGTGCGAGATGACCTACTTGCGGCTTTTTTTTTAATGGCAAAGATAAGCTTCGTTTAATCACCGCAATTTCAAGAACGCGAGGGGCATAAAAATTGTAAGTACGCCGAAACTGAAAATTCTAACGAAAGCAATAAATCTCGTAACAACTTTACGTATTAATTATGCAACGGGGCAAATATGAGATTTTCATTTTATCAACACAACGTTCAGATCTCTAAAACTCTAGATTCATTACGATTTTGTTGCGCGATTTCGCAACAAAATTATCTACAACAAGATTAAAGGCAATGAATTTAAGATTTATTGGAATCAATTTGACATGCCATAAATTATCTTGATTCTTTTAAATCCGCTTTTACACAACCTTTTAAGATAACAAAGATTTATGGAAATTTTATTTCTTTTTTTAAAGCATCACATTTTTTTTTTCGAGCTTATGAAGTGACATTGAGAAGAGGATGCTTCGAAACTTATTTGTGGAAATATACAAATTTATTCGCCAAAATAACTCTTTATTTAAATACGGTAACGTATTAAAATTTTGTTCCTAGCAAATAAATCAATTACTTTAAAAAATAAGATATATTTGGCAGAAATGTATACTGCGTCATCAAAATTAATTTTTTTTATAACCAATAAATATTAAAGAGGGAGAAAATGTCACAAGTAACATTTGCTTGCAAATACAGGTATTTTGACTTTTTTTCTCAGTTGAGAAACAACTTCATCGATTTTACGTTCCGTGCATGCGCTGTGTGAGAGAAAAAATTACTTTTAGTGCAATTAAATTATTAATACTATTAAAGAAACCATCAATTTATATCAAGCCAGTAATATTTACAAGTAATATTCAGCTGTTCGATGTAAATGAGTTCTTTGATGATATAATGACATATTTGAATCGAGTAGTTCTTTTTATCAGTGTAGAACTTTTCTCTCTCTCTCTCTCTCTCTCTCTCTCTCTCTCTTCAAGATGAGATTGAATTCGACCGGGGCGATTGTTAAATATTCCGGAGGCGGGACGAACCGTCGAGGATGATTGGGAAATCTCCGACGGAAAACGCGCGAGCACGTGGCCCCGCCGCTTTTGTTTGCGGATTGCGACACGCGGCCGCGTTCGTCACCGATCCCGGGGCTCCTTCTTCTTCGTCGTCCCCTTTGTGCCACGAAAGAGAAACGGGAAACGTGGGCCCAGTGACAAAATAACCGACGCGCCTCGTCGCGCGAGCACGTATACGACCGGATATCAAAATATATATTATCCGCGTACGTGTCGTTCGTCATCGATAATTCATTTTCGCCACTTACGTCGTACTTTCGTAGCATTGCGAAACGTGCTGATCGATCGTCACTAGCGTATAACTCATCCGTCCTTACGTCAAATTAATTATTCTACAGGCGCAAAAAGAGATAATGCAATTGGCGCTTAAGCGATTCAAACGAACGCATAGTGAAGCGTCTCTTTATCCAGGAAATTCCGCGCTGAATAAAATATGCGATTCTCGATATCTTTCGTATAGTATCTCTCTAGACACAATGTTCACGTCGTTTCTCGTTAAATTCATCAAGTACGAAGAGTCCTCTTATTAAACGCTCTTAATTTCAGAATGTTACACTTTATTAAAATGAACATCGTTTCTCGTGTCCTCTCCAAGTCTTATCATAGCAATTACACTTTCATTATCTCGGCGATAGATCAGCTAACCCGTTTTCTCGACTTTCATGTGAAACTTGTGAACGAGTTTTAGTATAGAGAGGAAAAATGGTCACTCAAGATCAACAAAAGATCCAACGAGAGAAGTTTCGATTTTCACTTGAAACTTTTGACTTCTGTATCTCCGCTACTTTATTTTTAACTTTTGTTTTTAACACTTCGAAAAGATATACTTTGCTTTGCATTTCTAAGTTTAGAAAAAAAAAAAAAAAACACCAGAGCGACAGAGCTCTTTCACTTCATTATAAATATTTCGTTATAAATATTTATGAGTATACTTATAATATTTATAAATATTTTACGCTGGACGTAAACGTAAATTTTAAAAATGAATACAATAGATAACGAACGTAAGTTATCAACTTTTAACTTTATTGTTTAACTTTTCACTTTTTTTAACTGGTCATTACCTAATTCTGATGATTAGATAACAAAGTAAGAAATCCTTCAATCGCATCTAAAGATGTTAGCCTTGTCCACTCATATTATAAAATATTTTATTACTACTTATGCTTATGTAAATTCTACTGCATAACAAAACGTATTAATAAATTAAAAAAAAAAAAGTATGAAACTACTCGCTGGCAGATAACACGTTAACGTGTCAAACTGTTTCTCTTTTCGCGAGAAACTCGCCGGAATAGGCAAGGATTGCCAGTCAAGTCCGCAAAGTGCAAAATGTGTCTATTTTCGGAACTCTTGTCGCTCGTGTCCTCGCGAATGCGTGTGCTGCGTGCGTAACGCATGACATACGCGCATTTTATCATATCCGTCGCAACGTCTCCTTTGATAAGATTCCAATAGGAAAAATTAAACGGCACTCACATCGTCGAACGTCTCGTCAGAGATTAATCCGATAGTCTGATGAAATACCCACGTGTACCTTTCTTTCCACATCAATCAATTTAAATTACGTCGCATGCAAACTTAATCAAGGCTGTTGACTTTTAGGCTTCGGTGCAGCCGCGATCCTGAGTCACGTTCAAATCCTCTTGAAGGCAAATATGTGTTGTTATAATCTTTAAATCCAATTAAACGCGTTAAAAGTGCTTATTTATAGTTAGCTTCTATATACTTGACAGTCACTAATAAAATGTAGAGAATAGAATTGAAATTATTTAACTTTTTTTCTTCCAATTCTATTAATTTCTTCATTGACGGATGATAATTTAAAAAGAACATACATTAAATTAATTCAGTTGTATCTTATCTTCCATTGCCACGAAACTCCATACAGGAAAAAAAAAAACAACGCGCAAGAGCATTCTGATATTTCTTCATTTTAAGAATCAAAATTTCTAATCGGCTGCGCTTACGTAGAAATTTCCTTGACATCGACACCCGACAGCGGCTATCGGGTGTACACACGATTAATCGGCTGGTCTCGCTGGCAACTGCGAGCGGATCAGCGCGCGAAAGGAGGCCAGGCGTGGCGGAGGAACAATGCGATTTATCTCGCACTTGCAAGTTCAATGCTGATTACTCATCCAGCGTCTCGCGCGCGCATCGGACGTCTGGATTATGATTATCATCCTCTCACGGCACACTTTCTAAATGCGGCGATGCCCGCGGCCCTCGTCCGAGACTCCGAATCGCGAGCCCGAAACGTGACGCGAGATCGCGGCTGCACCGAAGCCTAAAAGTCGACCGCATGAAGTCGACATATCTGGAGCACCAGTCAGAATTCTGATTCGACGACACGGCAAAATTCGTCCGAGAGCGAGAAAATTTTTATACAACGTAAAATCCCGTTACTCTGTTCTCCATAGGTCAAACGACGTCTTCCAATTTCAGTGGTTTAACTAAAAAAAAATTATTCAAAGAAAAATTGACTTTAAAATAACGCGATGAGATATGTCGACGTATACGCGTCGTGTAAGCCTACTTAGTGATTCGAATGAAACGTGAATTTGCAAAAATTTGATGTAATCAGTTCCTCGTAACGATTTAGATCGCTTCCGGGAAAATGATACGCGCGTGATGCTACTATAATGAGCCGTCCGTTATCAATAAGAATACATCGAGATTAGGCGATTAGCTGCGTGAGCTTTATACGTTTGACCTCTGATTAGATGCATGTGGCATTATGATCGAAGGAGATACAAGTATCGGCTAACCACGATATGCATGATAACTTATCACGCAACAAAGAGAATAGCGTATGAAACAAAATACCTACTTGCATTTGTAGATAGGTAGATCAGCTAATGTTACCTGATCAATATTCTACGTGAAAAAGCTAGTAGAATTGATCGAATCACGATTCCGAATCATTCAAATTTCCTTGTATTTCTCGACAGAGAGAAGTACAAGGAAATTTATTTTTACTACGCTCAAATCGATCAATCACGTTCATCAATCACGATAACGTTTAATTTAGCGACAGAATTAGTCATACGTCGTTATATAAAAAAAAAATTTATCCTTACAATTAGTACAAGTTACAGTTGAAGCTAAATCAAAACGTGATAACAAAGTCAATGATACATCAATCGTAGATTGGTCGTTAACACAATTTCTGCCTATTGTCACAATAAAAAAAGAGTTTAGTAATAATAACCAAGTTTTAATTAAATAATTTTAATTAAATTTGATTGATATAACTAAATATTTAACAATTGCATTAAAAAGAAGTGAAAAACGTTTTGAGACATTAGACAAATGTGAAATCGTATTTTGGAATGTTGCAGAGTGTACCAGAATTTTTTCAGATTTTTTTAGAGCCAAAAGGTTCTTTTAAAAATATTATCAGGCACGAGTGATTCGGTTGGATTAAGAAAGCAGCGAAAAAAAACATTGAATCACGAAGGCTTAATATAGTAGCCAAACATAATTATATCAATTATTAAACAGTTACCAAATGGTTACTAAATATTACTAAATATTTGCTTACATTAATCGAATATTTAATTGAAATTATTTTATCAAAATTTAGTAACCATCATCTAGGCTCGATTATTATTACCAAACTTCTTTTTCAGTGCACGCTCGTCGTGTGATTCGTTTTAAATCTGATGAGTCAAAAATTGCACGCTCTCTTTCAATTAAAACAATTACTGCGAAATTAATCCCGGATTGAATTTATTTCAAATTCGAAATATCGCGTTTCCTGATTTAGCCTGATTTTGATACGGGAGGGACATGATCGTCTGAGATGACGGTTCAAGGTGGAGCATTGTTGATAGCGCGCGAACTCGAAGAGAAAGTTTAACGCCTCCGCGTTACGTCCTTCTTCTCTTCGCCACGGGACTCGCCGCAGTCCTTTCTATCGCGGAAAATAAAATGTGCTCGTCGAGAAAAAGAGAAAGAGAAAAAGACAGAGATGACGCCAAAAGAAAGTTGTTGCATCGTTATCGCGCCACGATGATTTTCACCTTCGTAGCCTGGTCTGCCCTGATAAACTCTAATAAGCTCATCAAAACGCCGAAGTAATGAACTCTATTATATTGTACTGTGCCGTATTGTCATTTTATCGTTACGTTAATTAACTATTACAGTGAATATCGCGTTATAAAAAGTCGCATTATAAATGAAAAAGTAAAAGGCAAATCTAATTACGAAATGTGGTATAAAAATCATGATGATGAAGAGAAATCTTATCTTAGTATAAATTTACAGAGATAAACCGAATTGATCGTTCAATTCTATGAAACAGGATAATTTTGCTATCTAAACGCAAATAATTTAAAAATAATAACAATATAAATAATAATATAAATGTTATACATAATAATATAATTTAAAAAACTTTATATTATTATATTATAATGTGAAATGATATAAAATAATAAATATTTTATATAATATAAAAATAATAATTAAAAATAACTGTTAGGTCGTCGAGGCTATGCGAGATATGTCTACAATATATTATATTTAACCTGCGCGCTACACATTTCACAATTTTTGTTCGCAGCAAAAATTTGTAAAAGTTATTCCAGATAATTTCGAAAGTTTTATGAGTCACCAAGTCAGGGAGAAAATGGCAACGATGGTAAATTGGGGACGAGCGCAAATAAAATTTGCACAGGTCTCGAGAATATGATTGAGCGATAATGTAAAAAACCGATATTCCATAGGAAACCCGCTCTATCCGATCAAATACATTTGTGCAAATTTGGAGAACAAATATTGCGCCAGTGCTTATACTACACTCCGTGTATTAGCGTACGCCGAAGTATACGGTCGTTAACAAACAAACACTCTTGCTGACACGCCACCGATTATTGGGCAATAAACGCGGAGACCTCCGCGTACGTCGTTAAACGGATGCACGCGACATTCAACGATCGATGACGATTTACGTAACTTTCGTCAATTTCAATTTTATTTATGGGCAAACAAGCCCGCGCGTTATATTTTATGAAATTTTAGTTCTTCGATAACGAGCAGGTCCTACGATTGTATACGTGCTCGCCGTCGTTCATTAATTCGTCATTATCATTAATATAAAACGTAAATAAATTGTGAACAATGTGTGCGTGAATAATTGACGCGGTTGCGTCAATTATTGCGGCGTGACGCACTATACTCGCGTTTTAAAATGCAACGTAATCGCGATGCAACGATAAGAAATGAAAACAACAGCCTATCACTAAAAAAAAGATTCTTAAAAATATTTTTTTTATTCGCGGGATGTAAATATATGTAAATAAATCTTTATTCAAATATCTTTCTATCAATTTTTACTTAAATGGCGAAACAAAATTTTATTTCTAACGAATAGATCGATTAATAAGAAGAATGAGATATATTTCGCAGAAATGTATATTCCGCCATAACAATTAAAACTTGTTAGAACCGATAAATATTGAAGGAAACGTCACAAGTAACGTTCGCTTCTGAACCTTTAAATTTTTGTCAGTGTAGCGCCATAATTGGCATATATATACATACATATATATATATATATATATATATATATATATATATATATATATATATATATATCAAAAGTAATTGGAAAATAAGCTTCATTTTGCACTGTGTGTGCTCGCTGAATCAGATATAATCACAATATTGCAGTTTGCTGTATCGAAAGGGGAAGGAAAGAATCTATTTATGGGTACTGCCGCATTTTATTACGATATTATTACGATCTCCTCCACGTTGTAGTATCATATTACCGTTCAGTACCCGCTATTTAGTATTTTATAATGTATTTCGCAACGCTTTCTAAGTCCAATTTTTATTCATTCCGAAGTCAGTCCGGATGCTTAAATTAGGAAATTTAAAACCTGTCGACTGTAAAGAATGAAAAGTAACAATGGGAATAAAAGATAACAATTAAGCGAGAGTGTCTCTTCCATATTTATGTAATTGAGAGAAGCTCGAACGCTCCCGGGATTTATGGCACTTTTACAATGCCTGCATAGTGACCGTCGGATCGTTGCGAAATTTCCATGATTCACGTTGTCTCGCGCAACGTATCCGATTAACGGGAAGAAAGGCGTCGAGTATATATCATCGAATGTCGCACGACGACAGGCTAGTGTGTATCTCAACATATCGCTCGTTTTATTCGCGAGATTTTCGCGGCCGATCGTTCACCTCGAATCTCCGTATCTCGGGGGCAAATTCAATCAAGTTGAACGACCCGGCGGCCGCCGCTCATACGGAGACCGTTAATAAGAGGCGACCGTGAAAGATAAATTTAAAACGACCGACGTCCATGACCCGCGTAAAAATCTCCCGTGTCCTCGACGACCGGTGGACACTGATTGCGCGCGCGCGCGCGCGCGCGTTGATAAGTCGACCAAGGTGTCCGCATTTTCTCTCCAAAATGCACATTTTTTTTCTTTTCTTTCTTTTCTTGCTGCCCCAGCAACAGGGATTCTCTGTCTCGGAGAATTTTTCCAAAACGTTTCAAAGTGTTCTGATTCTGTGCGGTAATAACTTCTTCTTTTTTTTACATCAACCTAGTAAACACCGAATGCAACGTAGATGCAATGCTATGTAACATAGGTATAACACATGTGTTTGTTACATGACGTTACATGTATTCGGTGTTTGCGGAAAAGATCCTATAAATAAAACATGATTCTCGCGATATGTCAGATATGCATTTTATGCGCTCGTTTCTCGTATTTACGCACGCAATACGAGCTTGTTTCCGAACGGTATAATTTTTACGATATAATCGCTTCGTTTAGGTGTACATACCATCGATGAATGGAGCTTCGCACAATTGCGCTTACGAAGGATCGCGCGCGCATTAGTGTCACTGGCAATCACGAAAGGAGATTTTGAAAGGATAAAGGCAGACTCTCTGTAGTTATGTAGAAATATGTTAACAGTCAAGTCAAGGGTCTCGCGATTATATCTGGGGAATACCGATTACCAATTCTCTCGGTGAAGCCGCGCCGGTTTTTTGGGCTAAAGGTCGACCTAACGTATATTTCAGCATCTGACCGCTTTAACGAGATATCCACAACGCTTTGATCTTGCCCGTATACAAGGAAAACGTGTGCGCTAAACCGATGGAAATAGCTTCGATTGTGGTCAACGTATTCCCAATAAATAAGAGCGTGAGGTCAATTAAGGATTTAAGTTCATTCAAACACGATCACTAAAAATCTTGTTCCTACCGCGTTAAAAGTTTCTCTATCAGAACTATCGTGTTGTTTTTCCACACGGAAAGAACGATACGAATTGGTTAAAATATGTAAAAGTTCAGTTACAGAATTAAAATTTAGATACAGAAGACAATTTTGTTGAACCATCAAAAGAATTATAAAGGACGTTCAAGCATGACGAGCAGTGCTACAAAGAGTTTTGACCTTCTGGCAATCAGCTCGAACACTTGAGACATAATTGATTTGACGGTCTGACAAAATCGTTCTCAGATCTGTATTCAACTAAATTTTTACGTACTTCAGCAAAACCGTTCCTTTCGTGTACGCTTGGTATTGACGTCATTACAAAGTGCATTTATTCACGTTTAATGTATAGAAAATATTGGGGGCGGGGGGGAAAAGCCGAGCAACGTTTCTAGTCTCTTTCTGCGTAACTCTCTTTCATCAATATTCCAAAAGAAATTTTTTAAACTCTCGAAATTTAGTTTTCTAACTCGTTCTTCTAGCCACGTGACGCTACATTACTTTTTTTTCTTACTTTGACTCAGCGTTCGTGAAGAGAAAGTACGTGAATGCTGAAGAGATAGTATACATGTAGGTATATCGAACGCCGTTCGTGACTCTATATCGTTAGGGATTGCTTAGCGATTTCGTTCTTTGAAGAGCGCAAATTATTCATTGTCTCGTAATGTAAAAATTACATCTCTCACATAGTGTGCTCTTTTTTTAAAAATCAGAACTTTAACTAGCCTGGACATCGTCGGGATTTCCTTTAATTGATTGCAGATACACGCAGAAAGCGTGACGAATTAAGTTGTTTTTTCCCCCGATATGAAATTCTCTGAAGAGTTTGTTGAAAAAGATAGCTGGTACAAAAATACAAGCTCTCATTATTTCTTAGTTATGCAACTGCTTAACAGTTCCGAGCGTAATTACTGTTTGCTTAAATGCTAAGTGAATTTTCCGACTCGTTGTTAACAAGAGCCAGTGATAACATCTAACACTAAGATAATGAAGAAAATAAATTATGCGTTGATGGTCGATACATCTTGGATGTATAAATAAACGATCATTAAGGCTGCGATATTTGCAAAAAATCGACGTTTTTTTTTTCGTTTGGCGAAATTGAATTAAAATTTCGAAAAGCTTTAACGCATATTCAAAATAAAGTGACAGAGCAACTGAAATTCTTCGTTTTAAGTGGAACTAAACTTTTCTATATGCGTTTAAAAGACACATTAAAAAGTGGAGAAACACAATACTTTGATTGCATCTCCAGCGAGTATCTTTCCATTACTGTTCTGTCCTTGGTAAGAAGAGTAACGACGAGATGACATGCAGCATTACGAAACCTTTTGGAGAGGATTTATTGCGATTGGGCAACGCTTTCGATTTTCCGGACTATGGCTATCATCGATTTCTCTCAGCTCGTTATTCTCTTCTTTAATCCGAGACGTAGGCGTGGGGCATTGCGTCAAGAACGGGAAGTACGTGTCAATCTAAATCTATGAAGAATACATCATAAGTCAGAATTCTCGTTAGAGTATAGTCGGTGCCGTTAATTAGATTTATTGTCATTACCGCTAGATTTTTAATGAGGCTAAGTGTTATCAGTGTAGCATCGCGTATGGCAAACACCGCGCGGCAACTCGCGAACGACGCTGCTAATCACGATCTGATAACAATAATCTGATCAGCATCCTCGACACGATAATTATTGCAAACTTCCACCTTTGAATTTAAATACGTCTCAACAGCCAATTCCTTATCTAATCTACCCCGCGGACAAGCCGCAAAGTACATCCGTACTAAAATCGCACCGGTTGTTTACAAACTCAATAGATATATCGTGCAATTGCGTCATGCTATTGAAATTTCCGGGGTCGTGATTTTGTAAATCGCATTTAAATTTACAAACACGCTATTAAGAAAACTTAGCAATGGAATTACATGAATAGCAACAAGAGCGAGAATCGATCGGAAACAGTGACTTAAATAAATGAAATGAAAATGAAAGTGAAATAAGATGGCGCAGCCGTCTATGCACTCTATTACTTTGAAACGAAAAAAAAGAGTAGAGGAAATGAGAGCTGGAGCATAATAATGTCTCTAGGGCATGTCATTAACATGTGATTGCCATGACGGTCATCCGTTACTGTCGCTAGATTTTTTAATGGCTTTCAATGGAGGTCATTGGTGAATCTGGACCCCTTTATCGCAATTCTTTTTAACGCTTATAAAAGATAAGTGGCATCTAATATCTAGATAATAACGTAAAATACAAAAATACGCTGGTACACATGGGGATACAGTTTTATTTAACTGTACGAGTATTACATAATATTTTAACGTTACATGTTTGCGATAATTCTACTGCGGTGCACATGCGTTAAATAACTGCTGAGATAAAAAGAAATTTTGTGAAATTCGCAGCAGCGCGTCGACAAATTTTGTTTTGTTTAAAAGACGTCATCAAAATTGGTTTCTCTCTCTCTCTCTCTCTGTCTAATTTTCAAGTCTTTATTTTTGGTAATGGAAACGACGAAGCAACGTTGTAATTTCGTGCTCGACGAACGATTTAGGAATAAAAGCACGTGAAGAACGTCGGCGCTTAAGGATGTGTAAGACATTTCTCAAAACTTTAAGAAAATCATGAAAAAATTGCAGATTATTTTCTATTGTATTTGAAAGTAGCAAAAAAAATTTAGCGATGATTTTCTATCCGAATAAAAAGTTATTTCAATGAGAAGTAGACATGTGCTTTAATGAAAATATAATTTATAATAAAATAATGAAATAGAAAATAATAAAAAATCTGAATTTTTTTTATTTAATTGCTTTAAACATTCAAGATGATTTATGTAAAGTTCCATTGCGACGCAGAGATCAGTCTTGTAAAATAAATAAAATTTGTTTATTTATTTACAAAATAACTAAACAGATAATCACAATAAAACTTTATGTAACTTTGTGCACACATGCTGAATACTTCAAGTACTTACACAAACAGTTGCGATTTTTCTTAATGTTGTAAAAAATTGAAATTTTTAATAACAAGAGTAAACTATAAAAATTATTAAATATTCACACAACTTTCACATATGCACATAATTTATTTGAAGTGTTAATGTTAACACATTTCCAAATTTTATTTACTTTGCAGGAACCGTGCATGTCCGATACATCCTTAATCAAGCCTCGTTGATTCGGTTGGCGCGCGCTTGATGCGACCCTACTCACCTTCCTCCTTCGCGTACTCAAAGATTGAAAAAATCCGAAGCTCAAAACGATGGCGCCGTCAGTACCAACACCCACCGAACCATCATTAACTAAGCGAAGAGCCTCATTTAACGGTTGCTGTCCGTATAACGGTTTCTCTCTTCCCTCTTTCCCCCTACGTTCGCCGTCGTTTTCTCCTCGGTAACGTTATTGCGTAACCTCCTTTATGCATGCATACGGTGGCATTTTTTCATACATCCAGTCTCGTGTATCTGACGACATTACTACCAGGGGAAAAAGAAAACGCAGCCGAGGCCTGCGAGAGTTTTTATATGCCTATCGCGTGCGGTAACGGGAACACGGAAGAGATGGAAAAATGTTAATCCGACGAGACTTGAATCTTATCTTTCTATTAGAAGAGCTTCAGGAGCTGTGTCATCATTTACTACGATCAGATTGATTCGCGCGATTAATTTTCGTTAACTCTCTCGGGAAGCATTGTCAATTGAGTTTTCACGCTTATCGAGCCAGTCGCGTCTGACGGCCTGAAGATCAATGATCGAAAGCGTTCACCGAATCGTGCAATAACTGGCGACGCGAAAATTTATCATAAGTCACACCGTTACAGATTGTGTTAACGAGACAGTCATCGACGCGTTTATCGATGAGCACATTGCACCTCGCCGATCCGATCGTTATCGGCGCGTCCGCTTTGAACGCAACGGCTGTTGAAATACATGCGAGGCGAAAAGAAATTCACGTGGTCGAAGTTCACGTCCCGTTCGCGACGCATTTCGAGCGAAGCGGAAACGCGCGTGTCAATTAGCATTTTGCTTTGCAGATTTCGACCGACGAGGACAACAATGTTTTTTAATAGAGACGTTCGATTACGATCCGATTTTTTAGAAAATTAGTTTTTTTTTAATAGACCGACTTTTCAATCGATTTTTCCACACGATTTTGTTGTAAATCAATTATTTTAACAGAGAATCGAATTTTCTTGTATTCAACATTTTTGCTTTCTGTCAAGAATGCATTCAGATTCCCTCCCGAGTATCCCCCAGGGGGTACTTTTATCCTTATTGTTTGCCAAATATTAGACAAGGATAAAATGACCTGGGGGATGTTTGGGAAGAAATCTGAATGCAACTTTGGGAGTTCCAAGCAACGTGAACAAATCTTATAACATTTTTATTTGTGTAGCAATTGTAACAAAATCTCTATTTTTTTTATAAATACGTGAAATAATTAAGATTTTTTATGCAAAGTTTTATGACACTACAGAGATTACTTGTTCTATAAATAAATAAAATAAATAAATGAAGTTTAATTCACGTATTTATTTATAGAACAATTCTTCGTATCGCAATAAAGGTTTATATAAATAATCTTGATTACTTAAAGTACTTATAAAAAAAATATTAAACTACTTGTAAAGTGTGCAAGTATATATATTAATACGTTTTTAATTTCGAACTTTTGCAGACTATACGTCTAATATATCTTAAATGAAACACTTTATTTTATAAATACTTGGTTTTTTAAATCGATTTTCAAGAGATAGATATTTTCAATGCGAAATTTCTAGTAAATTGATTCTAGCTATTTCAATTGGAGTCCAATACAAAATGATTTTTGATACGTGAATCGAACATAATCAGCGAGCCTATTAGTCAGCACACGCGGACGCACAGTCGCGTGCCTAGCAGGTTTCATCATCTAATTATCAATACAAACATTACAAACAACGTCACTGTCTTTGCTTGACTGGTCAATAATTATCCGAGCAAATATCGACAGGTATTCGAATTCTGACAACTTTTTTCTTCGGCGCCGATGTAAACAAGAGAAGCGTGCTCCGCCAGTCCGACGATGCATTTTTCATTCGTCCTTCCTCCTTTTTATTTCTTATCCGAGGAAAAACGGCGACACACAAGGCAAGAATTAATGGTATGGTGCAAAGCTGTGAGCATCGTCGAGGAATATCATTAACCAGGATGGACAGACAGTCTCTTCACGCAATGCACTTTTGAACAAACACGCCGCTCGTAAAAACGATCGTCGCGTCGCAACGTCGCGAGATAGGATGGGTACAAGGAGAAGAGGGCCTCCGACTTTCCACGTGAAAAATCCTACACTTTCCAATGATTTCATTCGCGTCGCGACGCCACGATTCCTTCGCGCATAAAGACGCAAAAGGACTTCGGAGTCCTGAAAGCCACAATCTTTCGCGTTTAGATCAGATGCCGGCAAATTGTAGCCCGTTTTTGTATACGAGCTAAACTTTGTTTTTACATAATAAAAAAAAAAAAAAAACAAGAACAAAAGAACTAAACGAATAAAAAAAACAAAAGAAAAAAAATTAATATCTTACGGCACATGAAAATTACATAAAATTCAGTGTCTCTTGGATTCAAAGATAAAAATATTTTATTTTTACGACTATAAACGTTTTATTTTTATTTTAATGGGTATCACTGTCTAGCCGTTTACAGAAAAAAAAAACTTTGCCGATTCCTGACTTACAATTAGACGCATTGTACGTTGAGGTGTATAAATGTTTCGGGAGCGAGGAAAAGATATTCCAAATAAAAGCACACAGAAACGCTATATATTTCATAATCAACATATATTTACGTTTTGTATGACAATGTATGTCTTTAATCCTGAAAAGGGAAAAAATTCGTTGGACACTCTTCCCGTAAACATTTTGCGGGATACTCTTCGCCTTCGATTTTAAAAGTCTTAAAATTATCTTATTTTAAAACTTATCACTGTACATCACTGGAAAAATTATTGAAATTTGTAACGTTAAAATATTATAAATTCTATAAATGATAATTTTAATATTATGAATTGTGAATATTATGATATTAAAATTATCAATTGCACTTGACCAGGTTGAGTGTCCAATGGGACTTCCCTGATCTTCACCAAATTGACATTCTTGTAAGATTTGTATGATTAAACTGCGGTTACATCGGGATTACTGGTAAAATCATAATGCGCGTTATCACGCACGATTTTGCGCGAAATCTGTAGTGAGATCATAATTAGTTGGCGCGAAAGCGCAACTTTACCTTTTTGCTTCACTTTTCGTCATTCAATCACGTTACACTAATTGTCCGTCAAGCTTTAAAATTGATGGCGATGAGTAAAACTTACTGACCTCAATTTTTTTTTCTCTAGCCGCTGTTTCTCTTTAGATTCACGAAATTTATTCCGCCGTCTCGTTTTCATATTGAAATCACAAAAAAAAAGAGGAAACAAAGCGCTGAAAGTAATTTTACTCGTCGCTAATTGCTACTTATGTACAAAATTACGATACGCGAGGATAGAAAAATATATA
The DNA here is from genome assembly GCF_016802725.1 of Solenopsis invicta. Lineage (NCBI taxonomy): Eukaryota > Metazoa > Arthropoda > Insecta > Hymenoptera > Formicidae > Solenopsis > Solenopsis invicta. Next base: position 6,952,954 of record NC_052678.1, read on the forward strand.
TAAATATATATTGTACAAGGTATAATACTATCGTTATAAAATCGGCCAAAACTCCGCGTTGCTTATAAGTAGGTGCGGTACATTTACACTTAAATATTACATACGTTATCGATAAAGACAATTCCGCCATTATATGATTATGAAGTGAAATGAGATGATTACATGCGATGAGGATTATCAATAAAAGCGCTGGCAGTTTCTCATATGAAAGTATAATTGGTACATGTCTATTATTATACGCGCGAATGTCGATACAATTATGACGATTCACCGAGTGTCATCGAAAACTGACATAAAGCTACACGCGTGTATCACACACGTGCCGATACGCATGATAACAGTACGTGGCTCGCAACTTTGTTTGTGCCGTAAGATCGCACTTGGTAGCACGTATAAAGAGAAAACCTTGCAGCTGATAACAAGAATATAAAGTTGAACAACAATATAAAGTTGATATGCACGCATAATTTTGCGCGTCCTTCTATGCCGCTGCGTCTATTTGCACAAAACCTGCAATTCGTAAAGACAAGCAATAGACGAGCCTTTTTGACTCTTAATAAATTTGAATCAATTTTTCGCCAGTGTGATTAAACGAGAAAATTTTAATCGGAGAATGAAACTAATTAATTTAAGTTAATTAAGTTATAAAGTATACGAGTCAAGTATTTTTCTTTTACTTTTTGAAGTTGGCGAGCCACGTTAACAAAATGATCGGCATCGTAATTTCGTTTGACTCGTAATCTGTTGTCTCACGGTGTCATCTCAAGCGGAATTTAAATGCGAATCATCAATGAAAATCAAAATGAGAGGCACTTACCCACCAGCATGAATGACGTCGCTCGTTCTACCCGCGGGGAAAAAAAAGGTTGATGTCGAATGACGTATGCTTGATGACGGATCGTAGGCATGATATAGGATGAATGCGTGAAGTGATACATTACACTAAATAATGAAGGCATACGTATCCTTCTTAAATACGTAGATTTTCACGAATACACATATTTTTGCGAATACAAAAATGCGATCCAATGACGATATAATATGTACAAAGTATATATAAAACGCTATGAAAATTACGTATATACAATACAAAACACATACGAATATACATATACAAAAAAATGCATACCGGGGAGTGATGAAATTGAATAAATTTAAATTAATGCTCCGATTAATTAATAGTAGTCGAACGTAACTAATAGTCTGAATTATAAAGAGCTCAATCAATAATCGATCGTCGTTCAATTCGAAAATAGAAATTAGCAAGTTCGAGATAAAGTTTTAAGATAAAAAGTCAGATCGATAGTAGTCAGGTAAAAGCATATAGCATACATAGCAATAGTAGCGTATAGTAGAATAGTATAGAGTAGTATGGAAAGTAGTACAAAGAGTGAAAAATAGTACAAATTTCAAGTCATCGAGAAATGTTCGACCGCAAGTTGTAGTCCGTTGTAAAACTTCTCCGTTGATGATCGTCAATTACATCCGCGCTGTGTGTTACGTCTGTGTTATGTATTGTGTGCGTGATTACAATCGCATCCCTTATCACCAAAAGCGGACGCAGGAACGCACGTAAGGAACGCATTGCACTATATGTGTAATATCACAGAATTCACCCTTGGAACACTATAGGAAAAAGCGCGGTCCGTTCTCAATTCTCATATAAATAATTTTTCAATAGCACGCGCTTCATGATCTCACCGCGAATCCTTCTAGCAAGTAAGTTCTCTCTTACGTAGACGAGTCCTGTTTCGACGCGACGATTTTATCTACCGGACAAGAGACGCTGCCAATCGTCATGGGCTTTTTGCAACACTAGGTCCACCACGACAAAGGCATCCTCGATGGAGTTGTGCGTCTCTTCCTGTATCCTCCGGTTGAGCACCCTGCGCGCTATACTCTTGAGGCCGTTTCGATACGGCAAACCGAAATGATGCGGGTACAACACACTAGTGTCGACGACGTTCTTGTGGATCATGCGTAACGCCCTGAGATCGTTCCCGAGACCGTGGCCCATCAGAATCGTTTCGGCGTAGATGAAATTCAGCAAGTCATGCTGCACTTCTGAAAGAGTCTTGGTGACGTTCAGCATGAGTTCCTCCGTGATACCGCTGAATTTCGTGTTATAGTCGATGATCTCAGAGCTCGGCTTGACGAGCGTGTCGTATACAACTTGACCGTACAAGTCAACGACGGTGACTCTAGCGAGCTCCAGACCATGCAGTGTGAAGCACATCTCACAATCCATCGCGTAGATGCCGTAATTGTTGTCGTGTTGGAACACCGGGGACGGCACGGTGTGCACATAATCCGCGAAAGGCCCGTTGATTCCGGGGACTAGGCCGGTCCATACGTGCGTATTCCATTCGGCGCAGCCGCGCGAAAATCTAGACCCGTTGCAGCACGTATGGTACCAGCTGTTGTCGATCGCGCGGTGAAACAGCTTGCCACAGTGGTAGACGCAACGCTCTACGTGCATATACTCGCCGTTCTGATCGGTGTAGAAGATCTTTCGGCATCTGGCGCATGTTCTCTCCAGAAACCCTGTGTTGCCATCTATGCCAGATTCGTCCCTGTCTAGGCTCTTCTCAATGTCAAAACTGCTCTCGTCGTCGGAGCTCTCCTTGTTTGAACTGCCCTCCCTGTCGCAGCTCTTCTCGTGTTCGGAACACCTCTTGCCGCATGGGCTGTTCTCACTGCCGGAATGGCTCCCACTGTCATAGCTGTCTTCATTTTCAGAGCTCTTCCGGCTTTTCTCATTGTCGGAGCTGCTCTCGCTGTCGCAGCTCTTCTTATCGTCCGAACTCTTCTCGTTGTCGGAACTGCTGTCGCTATCGCACCTTTCCCCATTTTCGGCGCTGTTCTTATCATGATTTTTCTGTATGTCGGGACTGTTTCCATTGTAGAAGTTCTTCTCGTTATCGGACGAGCTCTCCTGTTCGGAATTGTCGGACGAGCTGGAATTGCTGTATTGGCCGCTGTCACTCTCAATCTTGGGACCCGACGGATACGGTACACTCTTTATCACCACGTAACCCGGACAGAAAACTGATTCAATGGGGTAACCATGCTCGAACAATTCCTTCGGCGACAGCGTGTATTCGCTTATCGAGGGTGCCAGATAGGCAGGTATGTTGCTCAGAAACGGCAGTAGTAGTTGTTGATTCTCGTCCGGGACATCGTCATTGCTGGACGTGTCGCTGGTGAACACCTCGTGAGACGAAGGCTCCTCCGACACGTTGACGTGTTGAAACCGATTCCTGCTCCTGGACGCTTTCCCTGACTCTTTATCTTCGCGACGTGGGGAACACTGCGATTCTTTGCAGTCAGCTTGCAGCGACGACGATGTCTTCTTCTTGGACTCTTTTTTCTTATACATATGGTACTGCCCGGAGGACTGGATATGTTTTCTCGTCTCTCGCAAGCTCTCATCTTTATTTCATAGGAACAAACAAATATAACGTAAGTTACTCTTCGCAGTTCTACATTGCTAAACATGTCCACACACACACACTTCTACACGCGCATGCAAATTTGACCCTTCTCTATCTTTCTCTTTCTTTCTTTCTTTACTTATTCTAATAAATGAAGAAATCTCTGTTAATATTCGATACAAATATGGCTGGCACAATGTGAAGAGACAAGCAAATCCGATGTCTAATGGTTCAAGGTGCTCTCGCGAGATTTTGGTCCTGAGAGAAATCGAAATCGTTAAGCAAAAACCGCCGTTTGCATTCCTTTTGAGAAAAGACAGATAAGAATTCACAAAATTTATTCATGTGATCTTATGATAATCCGCGCGGCGCGTATACCTTTGTAATTAAAATCACAAAGAGGTTTTCGCTTTGTGCGAAGAAGAATGTAGATTTTCGGCAAAAAAGTAAATGGTGTGCTGCGGGCGGCGACCGCGTCGCGAGTTCTTGACCCAAAAATTGCCTCGGCCTTTTTCGTCTCGCGGTGACGCGTTCGTACAACAAACAGAACCGATAAAGACTGACATTATTTCGTTCATCGTGGGTGTATACGGAAAAAAGCATGCGAAATTCGACACGCGATTATCCGATAAATAAGCTATCGCGCGATAGAAGGACGTTCGTGAAATCCTTCAAACGTCGGTCAGATTACTCTCATAATAGGCGACAATTGGACGGAAACGAACTACGTGGTGAAAGAACGAGTGTAAAGGCCGTCGCACGTAAAAAAAAAAAAAAGTTAATCGTAACCGTAAGTCCATAAACAAATCGATCAAAAATACATCTTACATTTTAAAATGCTCGACTATGATTGGTCGACATGCTTACAATCTTACGATTACGACTAAAACGTTTTTTACGCGCGATGGTCTTAAAAGCGAAGAACTAGAAGAGGTGCAACCAATGAATAACCAATAGATGGGGTGAATATATTTTAATCGAATTTTAATCGAAGAAGTTTAGAGAAACTTCTTTTGTGCGCAGCTCTAAGAAATACTGAGAACAAAAGATGGGATTAACGTGTTCCTAGATGTGGATAGGACACCTGTTGGACTTTTGTTGTCCAGACTCCGCGAAGACAAAGGCAATGATAACATGGCCGGAAGTACGTTAGTAGAGATGACAACACTTGGTGTACAAAGTAGAGGTAGGGTAAACGTAAAGGGTTAGATCGAATCCAAATAAAAATCTGGAGGAAGGTAGAGAGATAGAGAGAGAGAAAAAGAAACGTCACGTACGCAGCCGTTCGTGCCACCCACATCTCGTCCACGTGCTGTTGGATACGTCGCTCAGCGGCACTCGCGACTTGTTCGCGCCACTCGATTCGTAGGCGCGGCGATTCGCAGCGCGAGGCAGATCATAGCGAGAGAAAACCATCTGGCTGACTGTCGCCTCCGCGACGACGAGTACGCGTTCGCGATTTAATTTCTGGAAGACGCGCGCGAGTACGGCCACGCGGCGGCGCGTTGTTTTCATTCGCAGCCCGTGTTATCTCGTTGTGCGAACGCGTTGACGCACCGCGATATTTCCGCCCCGAACGGAGGGAAGGGGAATCCTGAAATTTACGGAAAGTACGCCGGCTTCCGCTGCGAGAGGGAACGATGCGTGATCCGCGACACGCGGCGGCGCGTTCGAGAACAGAGAAATCGCGAGGAGGGACTCGGCTTTTTATTCGAAAGAGCGCTCGCTCGCATGGCACAAGCGACAGCTGCGTTTTACGTATGCTTCAGTTACCTGAAGCGATGAGTAATCGATTCGTTTCCTATTGTTTCTTCATCCTAAAGACGCAATTTTGAAGCTTCCTCCGATAAGAATCCCACAGAGAAAAATGTAATTCTCCACGCTGAGGTGCACGCAGGCCGTTTGTAAGACATGTAGAACGGATATTGTAAAAGATTAAATCTGCACAGAGGCTTTACAATCATTCTAACGTGTCGTCGCTCACACAAACGCGAGTCAAACGAGAGACTTTCTTTAGGGAGAAGCGATCTTCTACCAACTCCTCCCGACAATCGCCTCGCTTCGAGCGGATGTCTAATTCGATGCGATTATTTCATTCAATCGCCATCACGATTCGCGCTAACGTCGCTTCGCGCTCTGATTGCTAATCGGGAGAGAAGAGAGAAACAATCCGCCGCGAGAGGAGACAATTAAGCTGTCTCTCGAGATAGTTGTAAAAATAACCGGAGGTAAGCTCGATGAGGCGCTCAACACGCGACTTTCGCTAATTACTATAACCGATGAAAAGAAAGGACGTGACGTGTGTTACTTTTCGCCGGTCAGCCGCCTCAGTCACGTCCTCGCGATAAATTTGCGCGTCGTTCGCATGTTTGGACGCTCGTCGAGATAAAAATAGCTCGGTTGCATATGGTCGCCCCGCATAGTGGCCGATGGAGGAATACTACATCTCGCGAAGCAAGTATCGCGCGTACGGAGCCCCTATTCGCAAATGCCAGGTATAACGCGCTCGAAAAAGTATATCATGACCGATGGGATTTACAATGACAGATATTTAATGCGTCCTGTGCGTACGCAGATTGTGCTTTATATCGTTTCCACACCTATTGTCGAATGTAAAAATTATCCTCAAGTTTATTTTAAACGTGACTTTCCAAGAAGCGATGCGTTTCTTGCGGAGAAAGTATTGGGCTGATGCTGAAGTTCTCTGATTTTTCCATCAAAGGAATTATAGATCTTCGTATCGTAAAACAGTTGGAAAAAGGATATTACAAAAGTTCTGTCTAAATAAATTAAACACAAAGAATAATAAAACAGTACCAATTTTACATTTTAATTTTGTTAAAATTAAGTTTCCAAGTTTATTTAACAAATGTGACGAATCTTTTGCGTCAACCTAATAGCAAAAAGTATTTGAATATTCATAAAATTTTTCTCGGGGCTTCGTTATAAAAATATATTCAAATTTCCGGACTGCCTGACTTCGGATTTTCCAGGAAAGCAAAAGCTAAGTCGCATGCAACGCTGGCCGTTTGAATTATTTAGAAATACAGCAATATGATTGATAATCCCGTATACATCTTAATTGTATATCGATTCAATTTCTCGCAGTATTTTTACTTACTTGACTTCCCCGCAAAATTCTTTAAAAATTCGAGATTTCGGCTCGTAAGCTTCCATCGCAGATACCTCTTCGGAGACGTCATCCGAAGTCACGCGAGATCAGATTTAGCCACGTGTCGATAGAGGATAAAACGTAGATTTGCGAGTAACGCCGAAACGCGCCGAAAGTTTTCGTCGCACAAGCGGGATATCGGCAATTGAATTTGAGCCAACTGCGCGCCCAAACGGGTAAGAGCGAGCCGAGGACAGGCCCGCGAGAGCAAACGGAAGGAGAGACAGAGGCAGGCGGAGACGTGCACATACAGATGGGAAGAAGCGGACATAAGAGGGAATCGCTTGTTGCTCGGCTAACGGAATGCAGTATGACGGCGTCGTTCCAATATGTACCGTTGCGTCATTTAATAGAATCACTCCGCTCCTCTCTCTCTCTCTCTCTCTCATTCGTTCGAGGAAACCCGGTACAACTTTCCGACGAAGCGTGACTAAGTCGTTACGCGGACGCGGGAACCGCGCGAGGATTCCCGCGATAATTTCCGTCGAACGGATTATGACGCGAAATGAATGACGCCGACCAGCAATTCCGGTAGCCCAAGAGAGACGCTCGAATTGGAGTCTGACTAATGAGAGACCGTGCAGTGCGATCAGTGCTGCCGCAGACGAGAAATTAATGACAGCCCGTTGGAATTTGTAGCTAATTTAATAACTGTCGATTATTCGACCAGGAAGCTGATTTATTATGCGGTCTGATTATTATACTGTTATTTATTGACGCGTGACTTTTTGTTATCTAGCTTCGTTCGCGTATATATCTAGAGCGTATCTGTTGATGTATCCGTGCGACGAGTCTGGGAGCTGGATAATCCCAGATAACATCGTCGTGATACTCCGTTATAGAATCTCGTGTCGCAATGAAATAATCAGTGTAACATATGATCGTATGCAAAAGAACTAATAAACGTATAAGAGAGAGTTGCCAAAATTGTACTAATACTTTCTTGTTTGATACTAATGATTTGCAAGTTAATATTGTGAAATTGGACGTCAATTGATATTTAAGGTACCTACTCCTTAACCTTTCGCCGAGAACAAGTTAACATTTGTTATTTTATATCTTTCATGATCCTTTTTATGGCGTAATGTAAAAGATACGAGTGATAAAACAAGCAATCTCCTAAATCGTATCTGTCGGTTTCCAAAAGCATATCTCCTTTGAAAATAGTGAATTTACGAATTAAAATAATAAAATATTTGGTTGGAAAGATTTATATATATATTATTATAACAATCACAAAATAAAATAAAAAATATTCATACATAATAATATAATAAAACGATTAGTGAATTCGATACGGGAATTCATATTTAATATTTCGTTTATCGAATATAGACCGGGCATATTTATCATTTTATAACTACATAAACACTGCATCATATTACAGCATGATAAACAAATGATAAATAAATAAACAAGAGTCATCAAATTTCCAATTATCGAATAATGTTTCTGCTTGATATGATTTAAAAATGTATAATAAATTTTATTAAATTATTTCAATTTTATATAATAATTGTAATAATTTTGTAATAATATAAATATAAAATATTGTACAATAAATCTACTTTTATAAAAACATAAGCATGCAGAATAAAATGCTAAATTATTATCAGCTATAATTAGTTGATGAAAAATTGCATCGTATTTTTTTAAAAGTTTGTAAGAAAAAAATTGATACGATTTAGGTGACTGGTACGTGTCAGTGATATGCTCCTCTAACAATAAATTAAGAAATATTAGTTATATTATAATACAAAAATGTCGTCACATAAATAATGATTTATAACATATTTTCGTTAATAATAATGTCACTAAAATTGCCTAGGAACGAACTATCTTCCCAAAAGTCCAGTTTTTCCAATTTTGATCTGGACTTTACTTCTTTTCATGCAAAAGTGGGGCAATTCCCGGCAATGAGATAATGTTAATGATCAAGCTTGTCGATTTTTCCACGCTTACGCGACCGCGATGTTTCTTCATGCAAAGTAAATACCTAGATACACATAGATATACCTAATAGTCGCGCCAGACTGTATACCTACCGCACCGAACCGATTCGACTGTCTCGTGATTCAATTTAATCTATTCGTGCGGCGCCGCAAATTTTATTCGCATTTTATTCACCGAAACAATAATATAAAAAAAGAAATAAGTGACAAATATATATTCATGTTATTTAATTCTTTTCGCTTTTACGTAACCAAATCAGATTTTTAACCTGCTAAAACGAATTATAATAATAATAGTAATTGCGGAATAAAATCTTCGATTTATTCGCGCGTTTGTCAGTGCTGATGAACTGAATTATTTAGACCAGTGGTCGGCGTTAATCGCAACTTTTTCATTCTGATTTTCGTGTCGAACATGCCCGCTATCCCTACCTTATCGCTCGCATTTCGGCAATAAGCTATCGGATGACAACGTCACGTGATTATGGCATGCAATGCTCTGAGCAGCGGTATCATGCGATGGAACTGATTTCTCTACTGAAACATTTTGTCGGTACGACCGCTACGACAAAGAGACAAAAGAGAAGCGAGACGCCCGTTTTATTTATTGTTAAACATATCCGGCATCTCGTTGCCGAAGTGGAGATGGTAGGCGTCTACACGAAAATCAAGCCGAAAGTTGCCTTCAACCAGGGATCCGAACCGAATCGGAATCGAAATCGAAAATTTATAATTTTTTTTTTACATGAATCGAAATTGAAACCAAATTCAATAAAGTTTATAATGCCGACATATAAAATTATTATCGGCTTAGTTTTTTTTCTTGTTTTTAATCTATACATAGATGTTTTTTTTTGTAGCTGAATTTTACAGTTTAAAACGGAAACTAAAAATTATTATTTTTTTAACGTTTTTTTTTATAGTTATTGTTACTCGCGTGAGGAGACGAATTTAAAATAAAAAAAAGACTGTTTTCTATATTTATTCTAGTAAACTGTGTATGTGTGTACGTGAAGAGAAAAATAGACATTTTAAAATGTACTACTGCCTTTCAGGTCATACCCCCCTTCAGGTAGTACATTTTAAAATTCAGGCAAAATTTTAATTTGGAAAAACCTTTCGGTCCGGGTCCCTTTCAATACAACCTCTAGAAAAATGAATTTAAGAACAAAGAAGCAAAAGAAGCTCAAAGATCAAAAGGAAGTTCGCAAATTGTGGGCGGGGTTAAACGGAATCACGAATTTACGCATCGCAGTTGATGTGCGTCTCGCATCTTATCGTATCTTATCCAAATTGAACGCTTTAAACGACAAAGGAAGAAAAAAAAATTGTAATGCGTATTACGAAGATAACAAAATTTTGTATATCGATAGATCATTACGCGTTTCCTCGATGACTCACTGAATTTTTTTTCTAATATGCCAGACGAAATCCGTTCATCGCGATCTTCATTTGCAATCTAACAGAGTATTCTTATCTAATGGTAAAAATTTAATCGATATTTCATATCTGGGCGTTATTAGATTATCCTTTTTCCGCAATATGGTATTTTTTTCCTATCTACCTTTAGCGGCATGGTATCTAACTCGAAACTTCATAATTTACTCTGTAAAATGTATGTCGGCTATTCACGTTGCTTAAACGTACAATTGTCGGTAGAGATAAAATATTCCTCTTTTACGAGATGTCGGCATTAGTATTGATCAAAGATACACTACATCCTCCACAATAATCAGATTAAAGTAACGATCGTATCCGTAGTTCTTCCTTGAGAAACGAGGATTTCTTGTTATTATCTGTCTCTGACTCACGTACTACGTTTTACTCTATGCAAAACGAAGACAAACAGAAACAAGAAATCCTCATTTCTAAAGGAGGAACTATAAATCGTTCACAAAACAAAAAAAAAACGGTGGAATTATTTGGGGGAAAAAAACTGTTACGAATGATACAGGGTCATTGCACCATCAGTCAATGAACAAATATAAAATAACTTAATACACAATTATATTTTCAAATAAAAAGAATTACATTTTAATAAAATCTTCATAAAAATTAGATTTTAACAATATCAATTAATTTCTGCAATTGATTATTTTGAAGTCTTATTATTTTAATAGTTTTTCTAAACAGTCATTTACTGGCGACTGTGCAGCGACTGGTGCAACGACCCTATACACGAGAGAAGACTTCATCGATCGATGCTAAATCACGAGAAGTTTGTAAAAGTGAGAAGTGCGGTTTGCAAAATGGAAAATCAGCTAAGAAAGAAAGAAAGAGAAGGGCGATACTATGCCGCTAGCATCTAAATACGAGCTAGTTATCTACACACGAATTATCACAATACACACGTCCGGCGTATAAAAATGGATTTACTTGATTTGCACGTTTAAGTTGTTAGTCGCGCGTGATTTACTCTGTCCTCGCGTCGTGTGGATCGTTACATTGACAAATCGATATGAATTAAAAATAGAAGATAGCTTTCTCTCGCTGTAACGTAACTCTTACGACGACACCGTAACTATAATCTTCCTACATGTCCCAAATTTTTTTTATACATATACATATTCAAACTTGAAAATTATTTACTTTTTAAAATAATTAACACAAAAATTTGACTAGACATGTAATATATGTTAAGTTTAACACAAATTTTCCAACTGTGCACGTTGCAATTAAAAAAATAAATCTTTATTATCTGCTCTTATGAAAAAGTAATATACGACATTAAAAATAACAAACATTAATGTAAATTTTGCCAAATAAGATAGATTGCCCCGAAGTGAATTCTTTACGTGTCAGCTTCCGGGTGACACTATGAATGTCGCGAATAATTTCCGTGATGTAACATCCTCCAAGTGTATTATGTCATCGATTAGAGTTACGCGAGCGAAGCTAGCAAACGTTTCCTTTTTTTTTTTTAAATTATTCGTTTGGAGTACGTACCGTCGGCACAGCTCGCTAGATATCTGCCGTTGCTGGAAAAGTCCATGTCGCTTACCAGCCCGGTGTGTCCCTTCAGAGTGCCCATCATCCAAGGATGAACTCGTTCTTGATGAGCTTCTCGACGTTTCTTGTTCTTCGCGCGTTTATTGCCGAACTCACGAGGTTGCATTGATACCGGTGGCGATGATGGGATGAGCATGAGCGATTCTGATGCTGGACGAATTTCATTTCTGCCCTCGTAACATTCTTCCGCTATAACGTAAAATGTAATAAAGATTAGTACTCCGAGTCCGAGCGAATTGCAATCCCGCAATTTCAAGTCGAAACTTTACTTTAGGATTTGCGTGAGATAAAATCGAAGACAATAAACTGAAATAATAAGTAAGAAAAGATAAGTCGGACATTGTAACTTACAGCTAATATAGGAACGATCATTATGATCTAAACTGAGTTTGTAAGGGAATCTGACATAACTTTCCCCTCTTTCCCAAGAGTGGGGGGATGGATGGATTTCCCCATGATAGATTTCCCCGTAAAAAAGGGGGGGGGGGACTTAGAACATAAAACTAGCCTGTAGTAGACCCGAGTTGAGATTATAATGGACTCAAAATCTGAAAAGACAATCCTCTGAAAAATCGATAATCCTTTCGATTCTTCATCTCTTCCATTATTAAATAATGCAATGTAATTATTTTAATAATCCAACAATTATTTTCATATCTGTATTTTCAACAAAATCGTTCTTTCAATGTACCTACTTTGAATTTTTAACTTGTTGGAATTTGATTCAATTATGTTAATTGGTTCAACAATAAAGCTAATTTGTATTTAACGGTGAGTCATAAATTTATCATTTGCGATTACTTATTTGTATTGTACTATACAAAAAACGGTTATTTATTTTTATATATTATTTTTTAATGATTAATGTACTGCTATGCATGCGAATATACAGTGTCGACTCTTTATCGACATTATTTTATTTCGCTATGATTTTATTGAATTGAGACAATTCTCTTTAATTTCACCTATTTATGTAGATCTTGATATTTGAAAAAGTATAGATTATTTTATGTCTGATTGCTAATCAATTATTTATGTCTGTTTGCTAAAATATTATTCTCAAAATTATCAAATACGTAATTTCAATTTTAAAAATATTCGCAAGGCACATGTTATCCATCAAATTTTATGTTACGCTTGTAATATCAATTTTTTAATGACATAACTGCATGTAATTACAACACGTAGCGTATGTACATACTACATATGCATTAAGCAGATATTCTTTCCAATAACAACAGAGCATCAAGAAATAAAATATTCTGCTATAAAAGAACAATGCACATTTGCCATTCGCTCACTGCATCATAAATAAGTATATAGGACTAAAAATACTGAAAGACATCATAAAAGTAGTTATACGTAATTTTTGAATGCATCGTAATGAGCATCGCAATTTCGTCACGCAAAAATATTTAAAATATATGTTTTTATATTATAAAATATAAAAGATATTTAGAAATGAGCGGTTGCAAAGTCATTGGGCAACATTAAACTTTCGTAACTTACGTTCTATACATAGTAAAATTAACCTGTTAAAAATATTAGAAATACAAGAAGTTGTATAGAAGCTATAAAATAAACGGACTATTACGTCGTCTCGTAATTCTACAAAGTCATGATAGCAATTAAATAGCTATGTTACAGAACCGGTTTTATCATCTCATAATATTACTTTATAATTATAAGCGCGGATGATTGAAAGTATTTCGTTAAATTGTTTGCTGCTTATTGTAATTCCATTTTATTAACGCGGTCATGCCTTGTCTTTTCGTAACGGCATAAAATGAAAAACTTTAATAGAAGTATGTGACGATGCTGTATGCATCATCGGTCACCAAATTATGCAATCACAATCGCGTGAAATTTAACACATCTTTACAAATAAATATCGTAAATAATGAATATTATTACTATTTGTATTATATATAATCTCAAATACTCAATACTATTCGTGTGATAAGGCAATCGCTGTTTGCGCAAATCGTACGATAATGCAACATCATCGATGTTTTCCGTCATATTTGTCAGACAATTCGCGCGCGTATACTTCGAGCATAAACACGGTATTAATTTGTTGATTGCGCAATGATATTAAGTTATTCGCGCGATCTACATGTTTTGCGATACATCTGCTTAACAAATACTCCAAGAATATCACTTTTGACAGGAAAAACTTGATAAGACGTTGAATTATTTAAATAAAAGAAGAATGCGGCGTACGATCTCGTAATTACGGAAAAATATAAGCGATCGAGATTTTAGCATTTTTTTTCCTCTTTCCTCGAACAATTTTCTCTCGGATAATGCCGTCTATGTGCACTCGTGGAAAACGGATTGTGAATTATGAAAATTGTACGGAATCCTGGAAATTTCCCATCACGCGGAATTCTGCAAATTTTCCATCCCAATGGAATCCAAGATATTTTCTATTGCCTCGAAGCTATAACTATTTTTATATTTTTATGATTTGTCTTTTCCCGCATTAGATACCTAGAAGACGAGCCGGTTTAATTACAAATTATTAAAACAAGCTCATCTTTATAGTCATTTGATTTTAATTGTTTGTGCTGAATATTTTGAAAATAAAGATCTAAGTTGAAAGAAATGGAATAACGTTATTAAAATAAGATTCATATACAATAAAGAACGATGGCTATTCAGGGTCAAAATTTGTCTATGAGCTGATTGCGTAAAAACAGTTTATCTTTATGTTATTCGATCTGTTGAACTCGAATATAAAGCTTAAAATTATCCAAAATGCGGGAAACTTTGTGAAAACGCAATTTTTTTTTAACCAAAAACCTTATTTTGTAGTTAAATATTTTCTGACGCTTGAAGTAACTTTAAACAAAAAAAATCTCTTTTTTTCCAAAAATACTATACAAATTATGATGCTTGGAAGATAAAAAATTTGTTGCAAAAAATCTTACTTTTATACTGCAAAAGTTGATGTCTTATTGCTACTGTTTCATAATAGTATTGGTGCATGAACGGGTTCTGCATCACATAGAAGAAAGTTTCCAGTGGCAAGATAGATGCACACTCCGATGCACATGTGAAACACATTTTGATAATATTCAAACACTGCGATTTAATAAACACGACAAAAGTGTTATCCAATTTAAAATCGGAATTAAATTGGTAACTTTCAATCTAATTTTCGTGCCGATGTTACTTATACTTTGCCGTTTAGGTCTCAAGAACGATCCGCCCGTGACTAAGATGCCGGTCAAACTGTCGTAGTAATTAAAAAATTTTCGAACAACCTTTCAGGTAAAATTTCAGCAAAGGTTCACTAACAAAGAACCCCCACTCCACCGATAATGGAGCAACGTTTCTCCGCCTCTTATTAACGAACAAACGCACAAACTTTTTACTCAAAAATCGTATTTTGTAGTTAAATATTTTCTCATGCTTAAAGTAACTTTGAACAAAAAAACCTCTTTTTTCAAAAAGCACTATACAAATTATGACGCTTGGAAGATAAAAAATTTGTTGCAAAAAATATTACCTTTATACTTTGTAAAAACGCAATTTTTTTTACTCAAAAACCTTATTTTGTAGTTAAATATTTTCTGATGCTTAAAGTAACTTTGGAAAAAAACTTTTTTTTTTTTTTCAAAAAATACTATACAAATTATGACGCTTGGAAGATAAAAAATTTGTTGCAAAAAATATTACCTTTATACTTTGTAAAAACGCAATTTTTTTTACTCAAAAACCTTATTTTGTAGTTAAATATTTTCTGACGCTTGAAGTAACTTTGAACAAAAAAAACCTCTTTTTTTCCAAAAATACTATACAAATTATGATGCTTGGAAGATAAAAAATTTGTTGCAAAAAATCTTACTTTTATACTGCAAAAGTTGATGTCTTATTGCTACTGTTTCATAATAGTATTGGTGCATGAACGGGTTCTGCATCACGTAGAGGAAAGTTTCCAGTGGCAAGATAGATGCACACTCCGATGCACATGTGAAACACATTTTGATAATATTCAAACACTGCGATTTAATAAACACGACAAAAGTGTTATCCAATTTAAAATCGGAATTAAATTGGTAACTTTCAATCTAATTTTCGTGCCGATGCTACTTTTACTTTGCCGTTTAGGTCTCGAAGAACGATCCGTTCGTGACTAAGATGCCGGTCGAACTGTCGCAGTAATCGAAAATTTTCGAGCATTAGGCATTTCGAGTAACCTTTCAGGTACTATTTCATGGACAAAGGTTCATAGACAAAGAACCCCCACTCCATCCCATAAAGGAGCAACATTTCTCCGCCCCTTTAAGGTTTATTAATAAAGAAACTTAAAGTGATTCACTGTCTTAGGGCCAGTTCACAACCTCTGGTTAATTTAACTGACCGGTTACGTGTCAACCGTGATTGGTTATTTCATGTCAATTCTACTTAACGACAAATGCGATTGATTAATTCCGATAGAAAAATCAATCGATTAAGTTAACCGAAGATTGTAAAACTGGCCCTTACGCGGTGTCAATTGTATCGCATGTTGCAATATGCCCATTGTAAGAACAGTTCAATTTCCCGCTTAATGTGACGTATGATAGCGTAAGCAAGATACAGCTTTTTAATAAATTATAAAATAGCAGTTCATTTTTCAAAGAGAAATTTTTTCTTCTAGAAAAATCCTAAGCAAAAATTTGGGCTGTGAATGAAAACTTAAAACGGTACAATGACTTTATGAAGGGATCAGCTCAAGGCCAGTAGAAAGTCACTTACGGTAGCTGGTCGTCATTACGATTCGCAAGAGATTACCCTTGTCTTTCTACCATGCATAGAATGTTATTTGAAAAACAGTAATATTCTTTCGTAATGCGATGACAATTTATTATTCGACGTATTTCAACGATTAAATATCTTTCAAATAAGAAACATTTTTCTGCAATATTTTCTTTTAATTACGTATTAAACGTATAATGAATTTAATATGAGTAATCCGCAAACACGTAATTTAAACCTCTCGATCAATAAAGTACACTTGTAATTTTACTTTCTTGTTGATTATCTTGCCTGGAAGTCAGATTTATAACGTTCGATGCCTACGGCATATACATTCTTTCGAAAATAAAAATATAAAAATATAAAATTATAAATCGCAAAATGTAGGAAAAAAACTCATTAACCAATACCATACGACCCAAGTGTATCGTACATGTGCATGTCACAGGTTTGCGATTGTAAAGCATGATTACCCGAGGCCGCGTGAGACGAACGAGGACTTGCCACTGAAGTAAGCAAGGTCGCGCTCCAAAATTTTAACAACGGGAATACGCGCTGCTTATGCATTCCGCCCACGTAGTCCTTTCGTTACGCTATGTCCCTGAACGTTCCTCTCGTCGCCGTCTGAGATCGACGTGCACGCACGCGATACGTCCACGTATACGCAGTTTATTTATATCGTCGCGAGCGAAGCGCATGCTAGGATGCCGCCCGATCGGAATATATATATATGCAATCTCGTTCTTCCCTCCCCCCCCGCCACCCGCGCGATGCAACCGCCAAGCGATAGATTCGGCTTTGCGAACGGGATTACTCTGAAAGTTATAAATTTATAAAATACCGAATGCAGTTTATTTTTCAAAGAGAAATTTTTTCTTCTAGAAAAATCCCGAGCAAAAATTTGAGCTGTGAATGAAAACTTAGAACGTACAATGAACCTATAAAGGGACCAGCCCGAGACCAGTAGAAGGTCATTTACGGTAGCTGCAGCCTAAATATTTTGACCATTGCTTCTGGAAATTTCTACGCTCATTGTTAGGCAAGTCCGTTAATTTCTTTTTCCCTGCATGTGGCCATTCTTTTCCTACCAGCATAACTCCGTAGAGAAGTTAATGAGGATCTTATGCTGTTTCGAATTCTAGCAAGCAGTACTCTGTCTCTTGCATCTACCCTCCATCGAGAAAAGTCTATATTAATAATTAAAATATGTGCTTTGCTGTAAATATAAAAATTTTTCGTATATCCGGTCCTAATAAATATTTCTTAATCATTAATATTGAAAATCAAGAATATTATCGAGGAAGTACAAAATATATAGTTTTTACAAAGTAAATAAAATTTGGAAATTTGTTTAATATTAACACTTTAAATAAACTGTATACATTTAAGAGATCTTTCTAGATCTTTCCAAATCTAATTATTACATTTATTTTTGTCAATGTTCAACTCGACAATGGCGAAAAGCAGATGAAGAGATACATTTAAGTTAAACGGTAAAATCGTGATGAAATGATATCAGCGCTTATTTTATAATAAGTCGCTTTATAATTGGCATGACTGTCTTAAGCCTTAGATAGATAATTAATTCAAACACCTGTTGCAAACGCACGTGAACAAAAATTTTTGCGTGACTTGCGTGACTTCTGCGAATGTCAAAGCGTGCGTACGACGATATAATTGTGCAATTATAACGTGATAAAAACGTTATGTCATGTAATAAAACGGAACAATGAGTATGCTAGAATTAATGTGCATAATATAAGCGCTACGAAAACTCGCGTTTTGCACGCGTACGCGAATCGTTACTTAGCCTCTCGTGTGTCTCCTAAAATTCGTGTTTATAGATTTTGCTCTTTTTTCCCACAGAGCATTGGTCCATGCCATGTAAAATTCCGTATATTATAAAAAGAATGGAGAAAATAAGAAATTTTCTTTCAGCTTTCTTTGTTTTAAATACGAGGACGCGTATATAAGATCGTAAATCATTTAGAAAGAGGAAATTGAAATATTTGCGTTTAAAGATTTTGCTCTTTTTTTTCCACAGAACATTAGTCTATGTCAGGTAAATTTACATATATTATAAAGAGAATGGAAAAAATAAGAAATTTTCTTTCGGCTTTCTTTCTCTTAAATACAAAGAAGCTTATATAAGATCATAAATTATTTAGAAAAGAAAAATCGAAATATTCTTTAAAACGAAATTATCTTGAATCGCATTCTTGAAATAATCTTGAATCGCATTCTTGAAATATTCTTGAATCGCATAAAAATCCGTAAACGCGAATTTCGAGTATATTCTTTGAAAACAAAAATCACAAAAGAACTTTACATATTTCGTTTTTTAGTATAACAAATTCCCTTGTCGATGCAATCTAGAATAAAATCTAGAATGCGCAACAATAAATAATACAAAATTAAAAATCAAAACTAAAAACAAAACTAAAATTAAAATAAAAAACAAAATAAAAAAAATAAAATAAAATGATATTCTATGTTTTTGTTTAATATATTCTGTCTTACGTCTCTCGCTGGAAGATGCGTATTCTCTCTCGCAGCGTCTTTGTCTTCCCCCTTCGAACGATTCGATACACATGCAACAGGCCTTTCTCTTTACGTTGAAGAAATGGAAGAAAATCATCGCGAGGCACACAATGTCATCCCTTCCCTTTTCTCCGCACGTTCCGCATGCGATTAAATTACGCCGTTCCTTACTGCGCATCGTTTGCGAGAAAATTATCGTACGGAGTTTCATTCGCGGGCATTGTTCGTGCATAACAGTCGTCCGAACGATAAAGTAAAATAAGAAACAAGACATATAAAAATAACACGTAACGATGAATGACGCATGTCATTTGACGTGCAACGTTCAAGGGCAAAGGTCAATAAACTACAGTCCACGGACATTTACATCAATATAAACAGAATGACTTGAATAAAAAAATTTACGTGGAAATTTACGTTTTTTGTCTTATTATATATAAGCAATCTTATTGCATACAAGCACTTATATAATATTCTTGATTCTGCTCCTCATGGTCCGCAAAGCCTAAAGGATTTAATCTGATGTTGTAAAAGTTTGTTGAACTCTCTTTTCAAAAAGTTTTTTTTTTATTATTCTCGATATCGTAAAATAAATGCAAAATCCTCAGTTAATGTTAATCCGCCCTCCCCACAATTGGCACAGCGAGTTATTGTTATTGAGCCAAAAATTTGATTGACGTTCTGCGTATGTCCGCGATGTAACGTTTCATTCATAAATTCGAAGAAAATTCAAACTGACTGAAAATTTTTCATAATCATGACTTTCCAGCTTTCTGATTTAACCCTTTCATTCATACATTTAAGAAATTCGCGTCTCATATTTAAGAGATACCCGTTCGTATTTGTTATGAATACTCTGTTTACCAAGTTTATAAATACGTGCCATCATATAAATTTGTGTTAGGCCCGCTTGTACAAGATTTAAAAGGAACCAATATATTCACAGATAAGATAAGATAAAAAATACAGATATTATACTATTTTATTTCATAACTTTGAGCCATATGGCTACAATGCAAATGGGAGGATTAAGAGAATTACTCTTGAGAGTCATATTTTCATGTACGATTAGATAATATTATAAAATAATAATTCTTTAATGAAAATAGTTCTTATTTATGTTTATGATCATTATCCACAAACAAAAGAAATATTCTGTATATAAAGCTTTATTAAACTAAAATAATTAAGCTGATTTAATTAAGCCAATAATTAAAACATTAAGAATATATCGGACATATGGTCATCGCGAAGTAAAGTGAATAAGATTACATTTTTATAATTTGTTTACTCTATCTGTTATTAAGAACTAAATTACTTTTTACATTAAAAAAAATTCTTTTTTATAAGCACTATAAGTGTTCAAAATAAATTATACAAAATTTTATTGTGATTGTCTATTTAGTTATTTTGTAAATAGCTAAACAAATAAATTTAGTTTTTTTTTTACAAAACTGACATCTCCATCACAATGAAACTTTACATAAATCATATTAAATATTTAAGGTACTTAAATAAAAAAATTCAGATTTTTTTAATTATTTCTTATTTCATTATTAATTATATTTTCATTAAAGCACATATCTACTTTTTATCAAAGTAACTTTTTATCCAGATAGATAATCGTCGCCAAATTTTTTCTACTACTTTCAAATGCAATATAAAACAATCTATAATTTTTTCATAATTTTCTTTTGTTTGAGAAATGTCATACATATATACAACTTTAAAGTATATACAGGTTTTCATGAAGAAATAACGTGCGAAAGCTTATATTGGCAAAAATTCTCAAAACAGATTAAAATAAAAAGATATCAGCGTCTTCAATTTTACTGAAAGGATTACGAGAACAAGCTCGAGTGTGAGACAACAAATTAACGGCAGAGATGCAATAAATTCCTGCACGCGTGCTCCGAGTTTCATAGCTCTGTTCTATTTTTAGATTTGGATCCTAGGTTGCAAAGCGCAGCGGTCTAAATGCAACAACTTTGCGTCACCTCTAAACACCATTTTAAATGGCCCCGGTGACATTACTAGCACCGAGCCGGCTGGTACCGATGCGAAACGCACGCAAGCACGCGTACCGTCGCACCGTGTCTGCGATTATACCACGAGTCTTCCGCTTGCGATCGTCCGCACGCCGCGGCATCGTCACGCGAATTTCACGCGTACGTTAACGGGACCGACACCTCGACTAACGGAAACCGTAGTCGCGCGCATTTATCGAAACGCGAGGGGTTTCGCGCGGGAAGGCGCTTCTACGACTTCTGTCGCTTTGCGGCTTCATTTTTGCGAAATAAAAGAGAGATATCAAAGATAAAAAGATAAACAGGACACGCGCTTAATCGCAGGAACTAACGGGAAACCCGCGACGCGAATCAACGATGCGTCCGGCCGACCGTGCGATCTCCAGAGAATTTTATCGGGAAGAAACTTTATCATTTTTGCGGCAGCGCATCGTCTGAGCGTAGCGATTTTCTGTTTCTTTTTTGTAATATATGTATTTTGTTATGACGCGAAGAAACATGCCGTTTCCTCTAACGCTTCTTGATCACGACCGACATTTAATGAAACTTACACAGAATCGGATACATATTTTTCTCTTGTTCAGTATGAAATAAAATGTAAGTTTTCTGAAGGGCCTCCTGCCGATTTGCAGAAGCGGAAAATGGGCATATAGGGTCGCTGCTGCACCAGTCGCTGAACAATCGCCAATAAATAACTGTTTAGAAAAACTATTAAAATAATAAACTGCAAAATTAATTAATATTGTTGAAATCTAATTTTCATGCAGATTTTATTAAAATGTAATTTTTTTTATTTGAAAATGTAATTGTATTAAGTTATTTTATGTTTATTCATTGACTGGTCCAATTTCTCATTTGATCATTTACTGGTGCAGTGACCCTATAAGTTTGATACCTGCATACGCTTTTACCTTAACTAGAGGACTGTGTTAAAAGTTTGGACAAAAGAATCAAACGCTTTTCGTTACGCTAGTAAAACTAACCGAAAACGATCCATCTTTGATGTCGGCATTTGTAGGTACTGACAGCATTACTGACCGTGTAAATTCTTATTAGCAATAAGAGATTTTACACGGTCAAGAATGCTATCAGTACCAACAAATACTGACATCTAAGATTGATCGTGTTCGGTTAATAGATGTAGAATATTAAACATACAAATCACTCAATAGTGATCTAAATTTCTTGATTCTTAAGCATTTATTCTCTTTATTTTTATTTCTTCTCTCTCTCTCTCTCTTTCGATTTGATAAAAAAATGTCCAATCATAGATGCTATCTCTTACGTCTAGATTTTAATTACGCACAGAAAAAACAATATCAAATATTAGTATCAAATTAAAACTAATATAGTAAAGAATAAAAACTAAATAATAATAATAAAATGCAATAATAAATTCAATAGATATAATAATTGACAAGGGAAAAAATCGGGTAAAAAAAAATATTTTCAATTTTAATAAATTAATAATATATCAACTTATTAATATATTAAAATTGAATATATTTTCCATATTATTTTATCTATGCAAAATTATATGGCATTGTGAAATAAGAGAACGAGTCGAGAAGAAAAAAAGTGGAGTCGATGATTTTCGGTGAAGTAAGCATTAACAGTTGTGCACTGAATGCATCGTTTACAATAAAGTCTTAAGTAGTACGAAATTGGTTAAACATAATTGCTTATTCTTCTATAAATATTATTGGCCAATTTCTTACGGCTAAAAGTTTGAGTCTATTATAAACGACGCAGAAGAGGATCTAAAGATGATCGAAACGTAAGCAGTTATTAAAAATTTACTAATCAGCATATTATGATTGTAAGGCATGATTTAATATCAGCATCTAATTAGTTGTAATAAATTTTGATCCGTAAAAATTCAACGGGTGACTCTTAAGATATTTAATATTTTAATTTAATTTATTATTCAGAATCTAAAATTTCATTGTTAATAATTTTTTTTAAATTTATCTATATAAAAGAAAAAAAATTAAAAGAAGAAAAAATTATATTTCTATATAAAAAACAATATTTCTTTGCGAGGGGAAATTCACAGCCGGCATTGGTGTACAAAATTTCGGCAGTGGACTGCCGAAAAAAGTAAGCAGTGACCTATAATATTGACGGCATTGTCGTCAGTGGTTGGGGAGTGGTGAGCTCACTTCAGAGTCGGTTTTTCGATCATGGGGTTGAGCACAAAAATTTTTGAATACTTCGGGAAAGCTTTAGAATTCTTGGGCAGGCATTGGCGTATGATAATGGGCACGCGGTAGTGTTCATAATTGCATGGCATTGCCTTAATTTTAATATAGGATTGACGGGATTGTAGGCATTGACTAACAATAAGCATTCTCGGCAGTGTACAAAAATGTCGGCAGTGTTTTACAGCAATGCCAAAAATCGGCATTGGTGTACAAAATTTTGGGTTGTGAATTCCCCCTCGTTTCTTTGTCATTTTATACAAATTTAATTTATAAATAAAATATCAAAAATTTGTTGCACGATTCATATTACAACTATTTTGAATAATCTAACATTAAAAAATTATTTATTTTTAATTTAATATGAATAATGCTCTTCTCAAAATTAATATAAATTAAAAATTAATTTGGAAAAGCATTATTCACATTAAATTAAAAATGAATGATTTTATGAAGCTAAATTATTCAGTTTTTTGTTTGTATTCATGTAATTTTTGTTTTCACAGTGTTTTGTTCATATAACTAAATTAATTTTATAAATCATTAAATTTAATTTAATTAAAAGAAATTAACTTATCAGTCCTATTATTCACGTAGTGTTACAATAATTAAAAATTATAATTTGCATAGTTAAAACAACTATAAACACTAATATACAGTTGACACCGAAATGGATAATAAATTTATAGTTAAATTTGGTAGTGCAATCATTTTTTTTTCTCAATATAAAAAGTGCCCGTAACAAAATGATCATCAAAACATCTAAAAAAAAAAAAAAAAAAAACCCGGTCTGTGACTCTTCGTGACTCACGTCTACTTTCGTTTTTTTTCTTTTATCGCGTCTCCTTTCATGTTTTTCGGTCCAATCGTAAATCTTCCACTCGATATTTCTTACGGCAAAACTTTTACTGCCAATTTTTTATCCGAGTAAAAGTTTACGATCTTATTTCTCAGAGAAAGAGAAAGAGAAAGAGACGAAAGTAGGAGTTTGCAAGAAACAGATAAATTCGCCGCGAGGGAAAACGCGTCGAAATTGGCGCGAGAACGCGCGAGCCGCGGATGCTGACGGAAGGAAGAGAAACGTGATTGACAAGCCAGCAGCACCCGGAGCGTGCAGCGCGCCGCCAGTGTGGGACATTTAATAACAGACCGGTTTCCGCTCGGCAGGCGCCAAGTATCGCGTGCATGCGTGCGTGCGCGATTCCACAGCCGCGAGAGGGAGGAAGGGGGAGGGGCGGCTACTAACGCTGGGGGGATGACTGAAGGGATGCTTACTTTTTTGCGAATCCTGGCGGGAACGCGACCGCCGATTCATGGCGTAGCAGATGACGAGGATGATCCCGCCGGCGATCAACGTGGCGAGCAGCATCATCAGGCCGGGCACGCTCACGCTATCCAGCACGCTTGTCGGACACGTCGTGTTCTCCATCTTCAGCCGCGTGCAACGAACGGAGTCTCGGCCGGCACTTGTCGCGAGAGCACCGCACACCGCGTGACATACAACAACAACAACAACGGCAGCAGCACACACCCGCGCGTGTAGCAACGTGCGCGCGCGCGCGCGTACGAGCACGTGCCAGGACGGGAAAAAAGCCGCGGAAAAGCTCGCGATGCGAGGGCCCCGCGATGAGCGGCACCACGAAACGACGACGAGCGAGAGATGGTGGTAGTAGCGGAAGAGAGTGCGCGTGTATGCGTATTGTTATCCCGCGTTCGCGCCAGTCCGCATGTACGCGTGTACGTACAACAACGTGCGCGCGCGTTGCTGCTGCAGCCGGCGCGTGTTCCGAAAACCTGCGAGCGGTTACCTCGCCACCAGCATCAACGAGCACGGAGTACGTAAGTTTCGTAGATGGCCGAACTGCCGAGTGATCGGGCGAATTGCGCTCCCCTCGCGAAGGTACGCCGCAAGTTCCCGCGATCACGTGACCGGAACCATGGACTCTGGAAACTACAGTCGGATGCGACTCGCGACACGTCGACGACCAGCGAAATCGTGATATTTTTTTTTTCTTCTCTCTTCGCGAGTTACAAATCGCCGCGCGATGTAAGCGTTCGAACGTGCGCAGCGATTCTCGCCGCTGTCTCTTTTTTAAATGTCATTAACGCCTCGCCGTCCGGATGTTGCCGCGCGCTTATCGTCGCGCGGGAAATTTCGAAGGTTCCTCTCACGCAGCTCTGCTGCTGTCACACGCGGATTCACGGTACGTCGCGCGCGCGATACAAGATTCGAGTACGTACATATCACTCGAGGTCCACGCGGCGATTTAGGCGCACGCGATTGCATCCTCCGCCGTCGGGGTCCAGTCGGAGTACTTCGGAACACGGACGTAGGCACGGCTCTTGGTCGACGATAGTGGCAACCCGGTTATCCCGGCGAGCGTCCTCGACGGCGGGACCCACGCTGTCCCCACGTTGCTGCGTCGTCGTCGTGTTGACATAGGAGAGCCGTCGTCGATCACCGTGCCACGGTACGATCTCGCGAAACGGTGGCATTCGAGTTCCCCGTCGCCACGATCCCTAGGATCCTCGTCGAGCGTGTCTCTTCACCGTGCTCGAGATACAATTGTGTATCGCGTTCGATGTATCGGAGTACTAGCCGCTGGCGTTTTCCAACCTCCTTCGAGTCCCGCCTAAATCGTATCGCATCAAATGCGACGACTTACGTAAGCGACTGCGGTGGCGACGGCGACGATGATGCGCGCACGGGCTCAGGCCGTGTAATAAACCGCGACTGTGACACACTCTTCTCCTCCCGTGAAATGGCGTGGCGCGTATTTGCCGCGGCGAGTCATCGTGTACCGGTATATACCGTCTCGCGGATCCGCGCTCCCGAGACGCGCGCCGACCCCTACCACGTCTCTATCTCCCTCTTGCCACCTCCCCCATCTCTCTCCCCGCTCGCGTCGCGACGACACGCGGACCAACGTTTCTCCGACGATCAACAACCTATTCGGGGGAATACGGGGGAATACGGGGGAATACGGGGATGAAACAATATCTTTTTGTATACATTGCACGGAAAAAAGAGAACATTCTGCACTGAGAAAAATATATTTGCCGAGATCAATTAAAGTTCAGTTAAATAGTGATCAAATAAATTTTATAGTTGTAATTATTAAATATGTAACTGTTTTGATCAACCAAACAATTTGTAGCCGTAACCAAACAATTATTTTCATACAACTAATTATCAAATATTTTGTTAAATGTAACTGTTTTTGGTATTAGTAATTTATTTCATTATTATTTAACTAAATTTTGGTTTATCTCACTAAAATGTTTCGAGAATATCCTAAATAATTTTCTAAATGTTAAATATTAAAAAGAAATTAAGTAGCTTTAAACAGCTTTGTAATTTACATAAAGAGATTTTGTATAGTTTTATCGAAAAAGCGTATTCTTATTATTTAATAATAATTTTCATGAATTGAAAGGACAAAGTATTGAATAGAAAATAATGTCTTGAAACCAAGAATGAGAATTTTTTTTTAATATGTATTATTATTACCAAAATAATCATATTGACCTCTCTCTCTTTAGAGGGCTATATTATAATATCAAAATAAAAGTATTTTACTAAAATTTAAGGTTATCAAATTTTTTAAAGAAGATTAAATTATATACTCGTATACTCAAGATTATCATTACTTCATATATAAGCAAGAATACAACTTTTTATATATCAAGCAATAATTGTTGAAAAAAATATATTAGTTTAATTTGATACTAATATTTAATCTTTCTGTATATTTTCTGTAATAGGTTTTATAAAAAGTCTATATCAAGCCACGCATTGGAAATTGGAGAATTTGACTAATGAGAACGAAATGGATTGAAATTATTTGATCGATCAAATTCTAATCATCACAAGTCGCAATCTTCAACCTCCAATACGCACAATGTGAGTAATCTCCTTTTATATTTTCTAACATATTTTTAAAAAGTACGTATTAAGCTATACATTTTGAAATTAGAGATTAATTAAAACGAAATGGATTAAAATTAAAATTATCTGACTGGCAAATTCTAGTCACTGCAATTTTCATCCTACGGTCTGACACAGCCTTGACGGTCTTGCTACGGCCTTACCATTTATACATTTTGCATATTAATGTAATTTCATAAGTGCGCAATAAATTTAATTAAAGGATTTTAAAAGTAAAGGAAATTGAATTAAAATCTTTAAGTACGTAATAAATTGAATTGAAGTAGGAGACGATAAGCCTTTAGACTAATAAATTTAATAATAATTAAATAATAAATTAAATTTTAATTTGATTTTAATTTAATTCTCTCTGCATTCAGGTCGACCACTGTCACGGCAGCCAGCGATTCATATAACTAAATAATAAAATTACATCTATACACCTACAAACATTTTATGACTCATTTCAAGCATGTAGTTTTGAAATTGAAATCTTTGTTATCACAAAAAAGTAAACATGTTCTTTTCTTTTAGCATCGCTTTGCATTGGAACTGGAACGCGTATTCTCAAATTATTGAGGCCTCTTCGAGGACCACTCTCTTGGTCACAAACATCTGGATTCTAGGATCTAATTTTAGAGCGCGACACCTCGATTTAAACCATGTGGATCGTGGAGAGCATTTCCTCCGTGCGACAATTAACCATTTCATTTTATAAGTATTACATTCTCGGTGGTTCTCACGATTATGTTACTTTGTTACCGCAATCGCATAACGGCTTGCATTTGACATCTTCCGGTTGGAAATAAACTATTCGAGATAGAGGAAAAACCATTTATAGCAAGAAACCGCTCTTTTCGTCGAATTCACGTCCGTGATCCTAGAAAACGTCGCAGTTTTCTTTCCGATCCGTTTTCCAAGAAAACTCGATCCGCGTCATGCGAATTGATAAACGGCCTGGAAACAATACGCATTTTACGTCGTCTTCAGCGTGACGAAATTCTACGACGCTTTTGCGTGTGGCGCGGTATTATCGGAGGCGGCAAACTTTTCGCAAAGAAAAAAACCGCATAATCGCGGTCGCCGTAATCGTGTCCTTCGACGAGGCGTACTTCTTTTTACTCGCTCGCGAATTTTTATGGCATAAACGTGCGCGCAAGAACACTCATCCTCGCGAAAGCTCGCGCAGCATGAAATATTTGTTGTGAATCATTTTCTGAAAAGTTTTAATGAAACATTTCAGAAAATTTCGTAAATATATATTTAAAAACGTTTAAAAATATTATACATTAAAATATTTCACAAAACATTCTAGAAATATATTGTACAAATATTATAAGAAATATTTCTAATAGATTGTTTTGAATCTTTCAGTATTGAAAAATATTTCAAATACATTTCAAATATATTTTTTTTTAAATCTATGGACAATCTTTCACAAAATATTCTTTAATATATCTCTACAATATATCACAAATGTTTCACGAATTTTCTTTTATTAATTATGAAATGTTTCATCAAATGATTTACAAATGTTTTAGAGATTTTTTTAGAAACATCTCTGCATTTTTGAAAAGGTAAATTGCATTACAAAGATATTTTGAAACATTAAAAAAATTTTTATAAATATTTGAATAATGTTCTCTGAAATATTTTATGAAAAATTACTCGAGATATTTCTGAAAGATTTCCAAAACATTTCAAGAAATATTTCATAGAAAAGTTCTGAAATATTTCGATACCTGTAATGAAACATTTCAGAAATATTTCTGAATCATTTCATGCAGTAAAAAATTACGAGACACGTGACGTTCGTGAGTTGAATAATTACACGTCTTACTCAGCGAAACAGACGATGGCTCGGCAGGATGTCTCACTCTCGATTGTAAATAATAAATATTTTTTTGTAGCACGAGAGATTACGAGTATTCGTCACGGTCGAAAAGATTTTAAATTGGAGAATACAAACTGAACGCGTTCATCTTTGATCGCGGCTACGTTCGACGTTTGATTCAGTATAATTATCGAATCATTTTCCCATTCGTCGCGTAGACGACCTATCTAAATAAAATGGTTTCGAAGCGGTCGCGGCAGAATGCATTAAACGTCCAACCCGTTACTCGCCCCGTTACTTTTCCCTATTTCAAACGCCTTCGTCCCCGATTCTCGACTCTCACGCTCGTGCTCGGGCACCGTGTCAGCGACGGACGTGCTGCAGAAGTAAAACGACAGATAGGGGGATAATCGAAACGCTCACGATGGAAGCACTCGTAACGGTTGACAGGATTAATAAGTTAATGATGAAATTATTATCTAGTTTAAGCTGGCGTCGGTAATCAGACTGACCGATTTGGCTGCGCGAGTCATTTCTCGTGCAACAATCATAAAAGTTGCGACGACTTTGAATCAGCTGCATACGAAAAAAATATAAATTTTACTGCTAAGAAAAGCGATTAATTACACTTTTAAATTAAGAAATTATTATAGCATTGTCGGCTGACATTGCGATCATAGTTATACGGGTGTCGATTTAATTTACTTCTTTTCTTTCAGCAAGTGATGATTATCTTTAACAAAGAATATGTTCTTGATAATTGTCTTAATACATTCATAACAAATTTTAAAAAGACGCATTATCATAGACTCGACAAAAAAGAATTTTTATACTCTTTCAAAAAATAAAAAATTTTATCGAAAAAAATCAGAATATTAATCAAATCAAGTTTTTGTTTTAAATTAATGATTGAAGTATTAAATTAGGCTTTAAAGTAATTTTAAATAAATTTGATGAACGAGTTGCTTATGATAGAGTTAAAAATACATAAACTTATAAAATATTTGAAATAAAAGTAATATTTATTTATAATTTAAATAATTCATAGTATTATGTTTCTTTCCGTGTGTGTGTGTGTATGTACAGAATTTTGTAAAATAAATATGATGAGTGTATTTCAAGATTATTATCAAGAAAATATTCTTCGTAAAGATAACCGCTACTTAAAAAAAATGGTTTTTCTTAACAAACACGATAATGAAATTTTCCTGCACGTAATTTAACTGGACGATCGACTTTGTCAAACAACACCAACATTTCATTAACGTAGACAGAATAATTAATAGTTGGACAAATTGGTTTAGGAAATATTACAAACTGGAAGTATAACACTGATGTGAGCAATTTGATTTTAACTTAAATCGTCGCTCGCGAGTTACGTCCGTTTTTGTCGAAGTATATCAACTTTAATCTCAACTTACTCTACCAGAGATGAGAAGTAACGAGTTATAATAAATAACGCCGTTACTCGTTACCGTTACTTTTTTTATAATTTGATAATGACATTATAATTTTCCATAATAGTAATGGTAAGGCCAGGGTTGGAATAGTCCCTTTTAACAATCAACTCATCATTATGCGTTACTCATTGAAAAATATTAGCTTGTAACTTTACTGTAACATTACGTAACGAACCACCTAACATTTTTTCAGTGAGTAATGCGTATAATAACGAGTTGCTTGTCAAAAATGACTCTTTGCCAAGTCTCGCCTTATCAAATTACCGTTATAAAATTTGTCATCAAATAGTCATTATAAAAAAATAAAAGTAACGGTAAAGTAAAAGGTAAAGTAACGGCAAAGTAACGACTTCTCATCCTTGCTCTTTTAGCTTTTTCGAGCTCTAAAAATTGGAAACGAGTATATAGGAATAAGTTAAACCGAGGGAGAAAGAGACAGAGACAGAGATTAAAATTAATATACATTAAATTAATAGATATGGCTCTCAAGTAGCAAGCTGAAGTTATTTGTTATCATTTTGACGTCAAAGTATCGTCAAATAACGTCAGCTTGCTATCTGAAACGTCAGTCGGAATTTGATTGAATCATTACTCAGATAGCAACGCATGCCTAAAAGACATCTAAAGGATATCTTAAAGACGTTATTTAGACATACACAAACAATAAAATATTGAGATCTCTTTTAGATATTTTTTAAGCATGCGTGTTAGCTGAGTAATCTTCAATTGTCTCTTGTCAATTGCTAAGTTTCGTCAATGTGTTTCCATAACACAATGGAGCTGAAATACGACAGTATACGCAAAATCGTAGTGCCAGACGTCGAGATCAGATTCTCGTGTATTTACAAACAGTCTCCTTCCCCCTTTCCCTCGCCGGTCGCCGGCTTGTGTCAATAATTAGCAGTCTCCTGCTGGGATCTCGTTCGGTCACTTTCGACATCCTTTTTTTGAACAGAGCACACACAAATCGAGAACGGTATAATAATTTAAATATGCAAAAGCAAGCATCCGAAGAATCTAAATATTTCATCACGTTGCGACAACTAAAAAAAAATTCATTGAGGAGTAATTTGAAATCAGACACGAAGACATGAACTGAAAAAAAGTAACTTTAGAAAAAATTGACATTAATCATCAATTATGGGATTCGCGAGTTCGTTAGCAATAAATTCA
Source organism: Solenopsis invicta (assembly GCF_016802725.1). NCBI lineage: Eukaryota > Metazoa > Arthropoda > Insecta > Hymenoptera > Formicidae > Solenopsis > Solenopsis invicta. Next base: position 6,984,431 of record NC_052678.1, read on the forward strand.
AGTGGTTACAAATGCGAATTAGTCAATTATATAGGAAAAATAATATTTTATGTTTTTTACTTTTACACTATTTCAGCTATTTCATATGAGCTTTTTTTATATTGATGAAAAAGATAAGCTTGGCAGAGCCATCTAGCCAATTTCATACAAGTTTTTATAAAACAGCCAACTGGCGCATTCTAGCGGGGATCGCACGCATTACGCAATCGACACGTAGATAAAAAAGCGTGACTGCACAAAATTTGATTCAAAATCTACTTGTAATTGAAAATTTTTAATGATTCGGCGTTCGCCTGTAAATTATAAACAATTCATATTACAATGTAAATTGTGTAAACTATGTTTTACGTATCATGTATGCAAACTGTAATTGTTATACATATGTATATTATTATAAAAGATTTGCAGAAGTCTATTATCTGAAATATTGAAAATTATATAATATTTTATTTTTTTAATTTTTAATATATATTTTTATTTTTTAATACTAAAGTCAGATATATTAACAACTTTGTAACTTAATTACTTTTTTCTGTCTTATATTTCTGTGTTGTTATCTAATTTATAGTAATTTACGTCGCTCACATTGTCTACATGAAAATGATTTGTGTAAATATAATGTAAATTACACGTAAATAATTTATGTAGAAATAATCTTGAAATTTACAGCATTAATTGTCAAGATCATTAATTACGTGAACATGAGATTGCGATTAAAAAGAGCTGTTCATTTAACAGCTAGAAATTTTGACGTTTTACTGATGGTAACGCGCCGACGGTAAAAATCCACGTCGAGATATCCGATTGGTTGTCGTGGTCGGCCGTGTGGCACGGCATTCGATTGGCCGGCGTCACGACACCGCTGTTTCATTCGACGCCAGCCAAATTCTAACCGAAAACGTTCCTTTTATTACATAATATTTTGGCGGAATAACCGGCGAAAAGACCGTAAAACCGCCAAAACCTGCGTCGTAGGCTGAATCGCGCAGATCGCTCGGCGTGGAATCGATTTCCGGCGGGTTTTCAGGAATGGCGTTGAGATCGATTTGCCGGCTGTCAATTGATTCGACCTTCAGGCAGCCGAGCCATTTCGGAGCCACCGCCCGGCCGAGACGACCGTCCCTCGACACGCTCCTACGAAGTTTCGCCGCAGCAGCTAAGAACATGGCACTGCCACGCGTTTTCTTCGACATGACCGCGGACGACAAGCCCGTGGGCCGCATCGTGATGGAGGTGAGCTGAAATTAACGTGCAATCGCGATGTAAAGCCAACCGACGTTCCTGCTTTGACCGCGCTCCTTGTGATCCCGGCATGCCTGGCCATCTTGATTTTTCCACCGGGCCGGTTCGCGGTGATTTCGACCGGGTTCTCGACTCACGCGTGACGATCGTGCACTCCCTCGTTGTCGTCGTCGTCGTTGTTGTCATCGTCGTCGCCGTCGCCGCCGCTACCGCCGCTGTCGTCGCCAACGTGCGGGCGGGTGACTCGAGTGATCTCGACGGGCTAAACGACAAACGGATGATCGGCGATTGTCGTTACAAGGACGCGATCGTGCGGAGTCACGACGAGCGCGACCGTCGTCGTTGGCAATGTGTCACGGTTGCGCGAGCATGCACACGTTTTGGCCATTGTAAAATTTTCCATGGACGACACGCGGCCGGCCGAGCAACCGCGTGCGTGCCCGAAAAAACGTGTTCCCACTCCTCCACGCGTCCGTGCTAACCTCGGTATCGGATTGCGAAAGCTATTTTAGATTCACGGAAGGTTGGCGGACGCTGTAATTACTCCGTTGTTGAGATAAGGATGTAGAAAAAAGTCGTTCGCTCTCCTGCGGAAGGTTATTACATTTTAGCAATACGACCGATAAGATAAGGCGCTCTTTTCAGCTTTTTCTGAGATTTACGATCAATTGACAGATGCATATTTGTGCGAGACACGAAGTTTTTATTATTTTTTTCATCAAAACAGGTGGATTTTTTTCACCGTAAAGAGAACTTCCGCTGAATAAAGGTATCGAGTGTATTAATTTGTGTTATATAATTAGCGACTTTGTACTAGGCTAAACATAGATTTTCGCACACGATTGCAATTTTATATTTTTACATAATGCAAGAGCATCGGTTTTTTTAACACACGAGTTTAGAATTTTAAACACAGATGGCGCGAGCTGGAGCATTAGCGTATATTTATCCTGTATCACTCGTTTTCCTTTAATCATTAAAATTTCTTTGTGATACGACTTTATGAAATCTAAAAATAAATTTTTTTCTTGTTGCTTGACGAGTATAAATCGCGTATTTAAATGCTTGGCGCGTAAAATATTTTATTATTAACATAAATGTATATATAGAATATATGTAAAGTATATTGTTATACCCATTTTGGCAATGCCGGCTGGGCTTAAGAACAGGTGGCCGCGGAAAAATCAATATATTGATTTTCGGACAAAATAAGCTTGTTCAAGGACGACGGTTTGTTTTCAAACGCAAAATTGTCTAAAGTTAGTGTTCTTTTGTAAGTGTTGTGTTATCTTGTTTGTTGACATGCTCTATGACAATGAAAGAACACTAACTTTAATAACACAATAATGATGTAGAAACTTTGACCACATTTTTACATAATTTTTCTAGTTGAGGAAGGATGTCGTTCCCAAGACGGCGGAGAATTTCCGCGCGCTTTGTACCGGAGAAAAGGGTTTCGGCTATAAGGGTAGCAGTTTCCACAGGGTGATTCCGAACTTCATGTGTCAAGGTGGTGACTTCACCAACCACAATGGCACCGGTGGCAAGTCCATCTACGGCACTAGGTTCGAGGACGAAAACTTCAAGTTGACTCACACCGAACCTGGCATATTATCTATGGCGAACGCCGGCCCCAACACCAATGGCAGCCAGTTCTTTATCACCAGTGCCAAGACCAGCTGGCTCGATGGAAAGCACGTCGTGTTCGGAAAAGTCATCGAAGGGATGGATGTTGTTAGAAAGGTATGATTCTCCATCTAAATCTAAAGAAATCTGCGAATCGCTGAAAATTACAAATTAAAAAATTTGTATATATGGGATGTATGAACCTCGCGATTTATCACTTGCATATCTATCACTCTCACATAGAGTCACATGATATCCCACAAATATGACAGTTATTTTCATTTTAAATTGTTTCTATATAAAGTGGTAGAATCAATAATTTATCCAAGGTTTTTTGCTTGATAAACAAATTACTTTTTGTCAATATCTGCAACCTAACTAATATGTATTATTTATGTATTGTTTTCAGTTGGAGGCCATGGGTTCTCAAAGCGGCAAGACATCCAAAAAGATCATAATAGCGGATTCCGGAGAGTTGTAGATCCACTAGATACTGTAATGACTGCATTTTTATTTAGCTGTTGCATACCTATTTGCTGTCTTTATTGCCCTACTTCGTCCATTCCTAATGACCAAGGTTCTCTTATAAACGCTCATAATTTGTTATTGAGCACGGAAACTCAAACTTATCCAATTTTGTAGAAACAAATGAAGTTGCCTGCATTGTAATATTTTCTATCTGTTTTCTATCTATTTTCTATCTATTTTCGAGTTGCTCTTTTTCACCAGAGGATAAAAAATTGTTTGCAGTGTGAGTTTTTTTTACGAAGAAGGATTTCCTAATTTTGTAATCTCCTTTGCTTCGTTCCACAATCGACACATGTTTTTATAATAAATCTGTTTTGGATTTTTGTGTGAAATCCATATTCTTCCACAAATACACTCGCTTAGTATCGCTAAGTAACGGAAATATAACGGAAAGACACAAATGCAATGAGCTCAAATTTTTCAGTACCATCCTATACTTTAGTGAGTGTTCAAAGTACGAATATTCTTCAATATTAGGATAGGTATTTCAGAGTTTAAAATCAATAATTGATGTATTGATTCCAGTGTGTTAACTGATGCATTTCTCTTGAACGTTATATATTCTTTAATTTATCATGCGTATTGTACATGTATGTATATCACAATTAGAGAATCCTCATTGTATGTTTTTTATAAATATATACCTTTTCTCTCTGCCGAAAAAGAAACATCCTATTTGCCTGTCGTAATGCAGGTAATGCCTGAAAGCGATACCATTTTACTGTAATACAACACCAAGTTGAAAAATGTAGTTGCAACAGTCTGAACAGTTTCGATTTCTTAAAAATAAAATTGTTTTCAGAAAGAAAAATCTGTTGTATGTTATTTGTACCACTGTAATTTTGTATTAAACCATCTCGATCTATTCATATATAATTTTTTTACTTTCAAAATAATTATTTTCCTGAAGATAAAAAAATCACACCTATAATTTTTCCTTATCTTCTGTTACAGATTGTATTCAGGTTGGAAAATTAATACACGAATAACACACACCTTTTGCAACATTTACGATCAACGTATATTTTACTTTGTTCATATTCATGTTTTATCAATTTGCTGCGAGAACATTGATAGAACATACAGCACCAGTACTATTTACAATCTTAGGACACTTTTCGATAATCTAAGTAACATACAAACGGGATGTGCGCTAATCTAAACGATATGCAAACAGATTTTATCCCTCCACAATTTTTGAACACAACGCCCATAAAAATTTATAACTGGGATAATTTGTCAACTAATTTCATAAATTATTTTCATATTGCTACCATTATTAAATTTAAGTGAAAATATTAGGTCATTTACAAAATACAATAGTATCTTTTAATTCTCTCTTGAATGAAAATGGAACTCTTAATGGTGTTAGTAAACTACCAACAATCTAGGGCCGGTATTCATAGTCGATTCTTATTTCAAGATTGTCTTAAGCAACGTCTTAAGATGCTAATACAACTCGCTGATTGGTTGATGGCATCTTAAAGTGATACTTAAGACGATCTTAAATATAAGAATCGATTATGAATACCGGTCTAAGACCGTATTATCGATAACAACGGAGACTATTGAATAACACTTCAAAGTATCGTGATATTATCTTTTATTATACCAGAAATATCGAAAATAGAAGGTCCTCTTTATTTCGTAAATAACCTAATATATTCACTATCTAAGTAAAAAATCATTCGTGGGGATTGACAGTGTTAAATATATATGACTCTTCTAACGCAAATAACAAGTAATTTTCTTCATTCTTCTCAATTTGATTAATATTTGATTTTAGAATCGTTGAGAAGATTAAGGGTTGGGATTTATGGTATTCGGAGAAAGACGACTTGCTATTTGCGTCAGAAATTACTTATTCGAATTATTACTCAATCCAGTGAGACAAAATAACACGCTTTTGGTCTTTTAATCGTTCGTTTAGTATTTGTACTTCCGTCTTTGTTTTAGATTTGTTTAACGCTGCTTCTACTCGTCCAATATAATTTTTATGATGTAAAGAAAAACTATAGACTTACGCGGATTTATATAGACTCTGATTATCAATCGAAGAACATTTAAGTATTTTTACTCTCTACTCACATCGTATGTTTTTTTTTCCCATAAATAAGTTCTGATGTTCATACAGATCAAGGTAATCACATTACGCAATCAGTTCCGTATAGATTTCAAAATTCTCAATAACAACGATTATTATCTTTGGAACATTTCTTATAACATTGATATATCAAGAGACGTGTATGTATCGAAATAATGCGTAATCTATAAGTCACACCGTTTCGTTTAAACGTACTTTTTATCGTAAATTTTCAAATAAATTTTTACGATTGTAGTTATCTAAAACGACAACACATAAAGTTCACACTCATATTACATTCTGAAGCTATTAATTTAATATGAATCGAAGAGACTGTTTCAAATTTTTAATAAAGCAGCATGAAGATTACGAACTGTATTATCTATTGTCATTCTATATAATCACATTCTAATCACACCGCTAAGCGAAATCAATAACGTTAATTATACATAATCATAAGAGATAATCATAACTCTATGATAAAATTATATTTAGCATTTAACTATTGTGTCGGATAATATAAAACTCCAGAAAGAAATAATTTGGAGAATTCCCTTTGAGAATGAAAATGTGTAGCTACATGGAAAGAGCATAAATATATAGAAAAATAATATAACATATTCTCTCTATTTTACCATGTAAAATTTAGGAACAGAATATTATCAAGCGCAAGCACGATCGAGGAATGAAATAGACATGAAAAATGCATTTTCAGGACCACAGTCTCATTCATCAGTTTTCGTTTGTGGCTCCGTCAGATGTTTAATTAATTCCCATCTTACTCGCGATCGCATGTTCCTTTGAAACATATAATCCCCGAGAGGTTGCCACGTGAATATGTTTTCTGCTTGAAACGTAATGTGCATACACGCACGTAACGTACGCGCATATATCCCGTGTATAATGTTGCTGTACATCGTTTATTAAATGTACACGACGATTTTTACACACATATCTCTACGACCACACATATCTGTATACTTCTATCAGTATGGCGTGGTTCGTGCGGTCGAAATGGTGGTCGAGGAAACGTCGACCGAAAACGGATACAAGTCCGACCGTTGAAACAGGAAGAAGGACGACAGATAAAATTACCCTCCTCGCGCAGTTAACCGGTCCAGCCGCCACTTCCTTTGTGTGTGTGTGTGTGTGTGTGTGTGTGTGTGTGTGTGTGTGTGTGTGTGTGTGTGTGTGTGTGTGTGTGTGTGTGTGTGTGTGCGTGTGTGTGTGTGTGTGTGCGCCTCCCTTCAGAATATATTATCTACTAGAGTTATAACGTGCGAATCTCCTTTGGCCAGCAAAGGATTAGATTAACGTTTATGATTATCCTGCGTTAATATACGAGAAATACGCAGTGCAGAATGCTCTCTTATGTCATAATTTTATTCCTAGGATTCCTTCGCGCCAACGTAACATCGTCCGCTCGACGACAACTTAAAAATGACACATTACTAAAAATAATTGTTTCTTATGAAAATAGTTTTATAATCGATTTCTTCTCGATGTCTGCACTATTGAAATAATATGTCGCGTGTGTATATATATGTATATATATTATCTGTGCGTAATTGTGTTTTCGTTCAGGGTGGACAAGGACAGATCGCGTTATCTATCATCTCGCGGCGATCATGAGTGCAATCGACCGCGGAAGATGTATAGGATAATCGAAATAAACGAAGGATAAGAGAGCGAAAATAGTCCCGTAAATATCGTACTCAACGTTTACGGACTACATTTTACGCTTGCTCTTATCTTTGCGCAAATGTATTGGCAAAGACCTTCGGCTCTTCATAAATTGCCGTATTCAACGAGATATCAATTTTTTGCGATATAAATGAAATCACGAATTTAATATTCATTAAATGTTACCAAATGAACCGAACGTGTTGATGGCTGTCTTTACTACATAAGCAAAATATCGTGTAAGGTCATAAACGAAATTTCGTGTCGACGGGGAAGCCTCACAAATTCAATAATATTTTTGACGGATTCATTACCAATCTCCAGGATATGATAAAATAAATATTCAAAATCTCCTTCGAGGATGAGAAGGAACATCGGATATTCGAGCGTGCTCTGTGAAAGATAGATGCACGCGAGATTGTCTTGAATTATTTCATCGTGTGAAGAAATGCGTAAGAGAGACAGGAGAAAAATAGCAACAGTCTTCGATCAAACCTGTAATCTTCCGCAGCGCTTTGATCTTTTTCTCTCTGCGTTTCTCTCTCGCTTCCCGATCTCTCTCGCAGTCTCGAACCTTACTCAATTCAAGAGGATAAACAAGAGAACTATTCCAGCAGATCTCTTCGGATTTGCGCCGGAGTTAGCTCGGATGTGGAACTCATTCGGCGAAAAAGAAATAAAATAAATAAACAGCGGCAGTGCAGCAAATAACTCGTCCTGTCAATTCAGTAGATCTTGTTTACAAACGAAACATACGAATCGACGCGGGAGACGGTCCGGCGGTGATGCACTACTTGACGAAGAGGTCCTTGAGGGTGGAACAGATCGAGTCGCAGTCCGGTTGCTCCTGCTCCTTGTTCCCGCTCGTGAACCAACTGGCGACCTTGCTGGTGCGCGACTTGTTCGGCGACACGGATGGCTTTCCGGATGAGCTGCCCGACGCCTCCGCGTCGCTTCCTCGGTGGCCCGAAGTGAGGATCTTCTCGATGGCATTACCGAGCACCTATCAATACCGAATCAAGCGAAAAATTTTACCTTTACGCGACCTTAGTCTCTTTTTTACGACGTGACATTATTACCTTGGATGCGCAAACGAAAATATATGCTAAACGTCTGACGCAAAACTTTGTCTAAAGTTCATCGTGATAAGTCTAAACGTTTCTTAGACTTTTCTTTTTCAATGCTCGTTGACGCATTTTTGACGACGAAAAAAAACAATGTTGATTTATTTTTCATTTATATTCCATCGGTTTTTCTATAGTTAGATTCGATATTTTTATCAAAAACTCCACCTTCTATTTTGTACAAAGACGGACGCAGAGCAAGCAAGCGAACGCAAATAAACACGAATAAACAACTTGCTTTTTCAACGAGTACCATTGTGAGAGAACAGTACCGGCGTAAGTGTTCGCTCCTTAATACGTTCGCTTGTTTAGTCTGAACCCCTCCATCTGAACGGAGCGTGCGTTATAACGTTCATTTACCTGAGCGTCCACCTTGGTACCGCTGCTGTCGTCCCAGATTACCTTGTGCTTTGAATTCACGTTCTTCGAGAGCGTGTCCTTGACAGTCTTGACCACCCTCGACTTGTCGAGCTTGAACGTCGTCGCGCTTTCCTCATCGTATCGGCTCTTCTTCGAGATCGGCTGATGCCTCTTGGCGAACCAGCTGCTCGGCGCTATGAACGTGCCGATGGTGCTCTTGCCGCTGCTGGTTGGCGTCTTGCTCTTGGTGCTGTGCAGGATAGAGACGTCGAAGCTGTTGGACCGAGAGCTCTTGAGCCGGCTGCGCCTCTGCTCCGCCGTTTTGGAGGACCAACTCGATTTCTGCTCGTCCCTCGCGCTCGACGCGTCCGACGTGCCGCACGTGTTTATCTCGGTAGCGGATGACGTCAGGGAGCTCAGGATAGATATCAGGTCCGTGTTGGAGCACGTGATACCAGCCGCCATCGCACTCGTGCCGGGTATCTCGATCTCGGAGAGCGGCCTCGTCATCTCGGACGCGCGTCTACGCAGGGCCGACGTCGACGCCGCGACCGACGCCGAGAACTCGGAGAACCGGCGCTTCTGATGCTGTATGTATTTCTGCGTCGCGGAGCCGTTGCCCTCCAGGGGTTGAATCTCGCATACGCGCTCGCGAGACGGTGTCTTGTACATCTTTAAACGGACCTGGGACGCGTGTACGAGCACGATTAGAGAGCTCCCCGCTTAAACGAAACGACAGAGAGCTGTCTATATATAGAATTAATATAAAATTGTCTATCAATTGCTAATGGAGTGCACTATTTTCTCTTCAAGCGAGAGTTAGATGCAAACTCTAACAATTTTTTCACTTTTTGGACTCGAGTCATTCTCTTTAAGAAATTTTTCGATTGAAAAACTACCCAGTCGACACAGTCATGTGTTCACTATAATTATGATACAATAGCTATAAGTTTCAGTATCACATTTCAAATAACGCGAAAATTGCAGCAATGCTATATTATAATTTTATTCTCTTTCAAAAGTAACGATGATGGTACTTTTTATTAATTACTTTTTTAATTAATTACTTCTTTGCATGACGTGTACAGAGTTCTGACGTTCAAATTCTATGTACTGAAGCATTGCATACTTACATAAATAATATGTAGGCGTTTGCATATTTATATTACATAAAAGGAAGCAATAGATACAAGTAATTACATGTATGATATAAATATCACGAAATATTATATAAAGTATTATTCCCAAATAGCAGTTGCAAATTGTGTCGGCTGGGTATATAATTAGACGATTCTACTTTTCGTTTTTATTCTAAAGCCGATCTTGTTATCATCTTTATAAAATATGAAATCTCTTGAATTTTAAACGTATTATGTTGCTAAAATTGTTTTAGAATTGCGACTCCTGTGAGGGACCGCGCGGCTTTTACATATTTAATTTCGAGGGCAAAGGAATACAGATGGGTAGCCATGATAAAAATCAATAGCGAACAGCCTAATAAGCCTAAGTGGTTATCATGAGATTACAAGTAGTTATCATGAGGCCCGATTCTTATCTTTTGATTAAACCAGCAGAAAGAGAGAGAGAGAGAGAGAACTGTAATAATCTCATCATTATGGTTTGTTATTCATCCTATCTTTATATTATTCATGCAAGGATTACTACAATGAACTCTATTACTGCTTCTAAAAATGTCGTCTAATGCGGAATTACACAATCTACCTTTCTGGCCTTGATCTCGGCGATGTCATCCATAATGTCGAGCTGCAAATTGTGCGTGCTCCCGCTGTTGCTGGGCGGACCGGTCAACCCGGTGGACGAGTCCCGTCGGCTCTGTAATATCCTGGTTGCGCCTCCCATAGGAAACGCGGCGATGGACTCGCGACGATTGCGCCCGAACAGGGTGGTTGGCACCCTGGAGATCGTGACGACGGAATGCCGTCGGCCACCGGACTGCGGTGCCGGTGTCTGCGAGAGCGTCGCCAGGAAAGCAGCCTCCCTCGCTGATGGACCGGAACCTTCTCCGCCGCGCTCGCTCAGCCGTCGCACCTAATCACCGCGTGCAATTTAAGATGAGGAGACCAACTAACCGACACCATCATCCAGCACGCTTTATCTTATCGCACGAGAAAGAGAAATTAAACTGACCGGACGGCTTCATCGGGAAATTCTCGCGCGAGAGCTGAATTTATTTAAAAATCGACTTCCACCGCAGTTTTTAAAAAATCATTAACATGCTGACGTCATTGGGAAAATGAAACATTAAATTAAAATAAAAGTTGAAAGAAATCAAAACGTTTTTATTCATTAAAAATTTTCTCTTAACGTAACATGTTATTTTTTAATTTCAACATATATATATATATATATATATATATATATATATATATATAATCTTTTTTATTCTGCAAGCTCGATACCGCGATTACTTTTGCGTTCAGAGAACAGTCTATTTCGAATTTCTCGTGCGCATGCTGCATCATAAAGCGGGTATATCGATAGCGCCGACCGCGAAGGATTTCCCGTACCTGGGATGCGGTTATCCCGGATGTGCACTGCGGCGTCGGCAAGGAGTGCTTCCTGGCGTCCCTCCACGGCGACAGCAGATAGGGATTCAAGGACGGCGAGTCTGGGTCGACGCATCGCGGCGGCGATTCCGCGCGGCAGCGATCCGCTTCTTCCTCGCCCAGCGTGCTTTCCTCGACGACAATCAGCGGCTCGCCGACGCCGTTTCCGCTTGAGCTCGGACAGTACGACTGTCGCCTCATCTCTGCCCTTGAAAATATTTTCTAAGCTTTTAAATAGGTCCATGATAAATCCAACTTTTTTTTTTTATTTACCTTTTCGCTCAAAAATCTGAACTTTTTAATTACGATATCGTGATAATTCCCTTTAATAACAAACAAACACAAGCGAGAGAGTTCAATAACGAGCACATATAAATGTTTTTCATGTTACAAAATTAATTATTTATTTAATTACTCTGGTGGAACGTTTTGACTATACTTAATCATTCTCAGCCTTATTATTTCATAACTTGATAAATATTATTGCTTGAAAAAAAATATGAAAATAGTTTGAAATAGTTATAAATAACAAGCCACATACAATGTTACATATAAATATAACGTGTTTAAAAAATAAAAATTAATAAAGCTGCATTTATTTGTAGCCTCCCATGGTGAAGAAAAATCCAAAATTAAATTTTCCAATAAGACTGTTTTCTGGGTCAAAAACGAGGAAAAACGTACATAAAAATTTCTAATTATCAAGCTACCAATAAATTAATGTTTTTAACTTTCATTTTCCTTTGCCAATATGTAAAATTCACTCGTGGAGAGTGAATTTTAATATAAGGCTAAGGATGACTAAGAACAGTTGAAACGTTCTACTGAAGATATTAAATAAATTATTAATTTTGTAAACATCACAAACATTTGTCTTTCTCTCACGTATGTTTGTTGTTGCTCAATCGAGGAAAAACTAACATTTATCAATTCTCAAGTTTTATCGAAAGATAGAAACTGCGAGTACGAAACACTGGGATATCTTATCCTTTATCGCAAACATTTCCTTCGTTTCGCTGATAATCATTATTCAGTCCCATCTGTAATAACACACAGCGCACATGCTGCTTAAGATTCCGAACAAATAACGAGATTTCTCAAATGTATGCGTTACTGAGATTCGAGAGATTCCCAGCAGAACTTTTTATTTACCACGAAGACAAGCGTACCGGCGCGGGGAAAAAGCATTGCACGTATGTGATATATAATCTTATTTGGGTCATATAATTCCGAGCACGTGCGAGCATTTCGATTTGATATATCCGGAACGTACTATGCTCCCCTTCTCCCCCTCGTGTGACTTCGTGCATCACGCCCGTGTAATGGGAGTAGTTTCGGTGTTAAATCCCCATAAATATATTTACCTGGGATGCAACGCCCGCGAATGCGGCGGAAAGGAAAAAAAAATATGTCCGGAATAACAGTAACGCATTAAACGTTACATTTGCGCAGTTAAGCAAATATTTAGTGTTCGCAGGAGTCATATTTTTGTTCGGTATCTGGGTCAGCGGCTATAGCTCACGCTAATGAAATTTGCGATCAACCTGCGACCGCTGCAGCATTACCTTTCCATCATCAATTGTTTATTCACAGTTTAACCGGCACCGTGACGTCTCCCTCACAAACAAATTGCTGACGTTTCGGGTATGCAAAACACGTAGGCCGCGTTTATTAGCCGCGTCGATTAAAACGACAGGAACCAGGTACAATGGAGGGGGGGGAGGAGGAGGGGGAGAGAGAGTTGTTTATTCCGATTGACTTTTGAATTTCATTCCGATAAATTTCAGCGCTTTTGTGGCCGTAATGCGGAAATTTTAATTATTTAATATCTGCGCGCTGCGGCCTGTTATCCGCAAAAGATCTAATTTGGTCGGCATAATCGAAAATTTAAAACGGATCCCTTATTCATAATTGAAATGCACGCCGAGAGAGATAGATTTGCCTTTCGTACAATATTCGGTATTCCATTATAGATTTTCTCTTTTATGTAATATGTCGGCGCGTGTCGAAAGTACGAATAAAGGAATTTCCGAGAAGCTTCACGGTAGCCTGCTTCCGTTCAAGTTCAGAAATTGAATAGCACGGAATGAATACCTGTCGATTTCTTTTTTAATTCACTTATTTCTCGCGAGCGCTATAGTCACGTTCCGCGCTTCCGTTCAACGACAGAAATGCAGCGATCGATCGACCCGTTTCGTCACTCGTTCTCTCTCTTTCTCTCTCTCTCTCTCTCTCTCTCTCTCTCGCTCTCCCAGTCGTCCCGGTAACGGCGATAATACCGGAAATTAATATTCGGATACGTAGGTCAGTGACGGATCTGGTCAGCAAATGTAGAAATAGCGAGCGCGAAGCCGCGGAGATTCCGGTGGCGGGACACCGAGGAGGAAAGGCGGGGACGGACCTAGACGGAAGTGGACTCGGGAAAAAGGATGTTCTCGCCGGCAGCGAGGAGATATATAAAGCGACGTCGCGATGTCCTTAAGGACAACGTTGCTCGAGACGAATTCGAATGCACACAAGGAAATTGTATGTACGTCCCGCGGTCATGAAGCTGCTCGCTATTCTCACCGTCTTCGCCGTGCTGGCTTACACTTCGGCCAACGTGCTACCGGCTGTCTACGACGGACCTACTTACGAACTGAGTAAGCATATATTTGAAAATTTTAACATTAAAGATGTAAACGGACTAATAGAAGTCAGAGCGATAATTATTGCGCAATTATTCGTAAATTAATTAATACATTGTTGAATATTAAAGAATCAAATTTAAATAAATTCCTTGAGTTAAATAACATTTTGTTACTTTTAACTTCTATGTGTGTGTGTGTGTGTCGAAAGTTATTATTTCAACGGAAAATATGTAGTTAAAAGAACAACCTCATTTAATTAACTCGTTTCTGTGGTTAAATTGCTTAGTTTCAAAGTAGTAGTGTCCACATTAACGTGGTACTTAGTAGATAATGAATTTTTGAGCCAAATTTAACATTTTTACAGTTAACTTGTTTAACTTCATTGTTTTAATTTTAATTTCCAACGTATTAAGCAGAAGCAACGGCGACCTATAAAAATGATTAAAAATAAAAATTTAAATTGGGTGGAATTCGACTCTAATTTAACAGTGTACATTAATTCTATTTTATGATACATAAAAGTGTAACAGCATTGGATCCAGAAATCTTTTCCGTGGATGGAGCCTTGTGTTTACGTTGCATCTACTTTGCGCTTTATTGCTTCTGCGCTTTATTGCGCTTTATTTCCCCTGATTTCTCGAAATAAAAAAGTTAGGTAAATTAAGCGCTAATAAAAGACAATTACTCGCGTGATTGTGCTCGCGATATCTTTTTAAATCTTTATGTATCTACTTATATATAAAATTATGTTTGACTGGTTTACTTGTATGAAATCGTGAAATATATGATTAATCATATATAGTTCTACGTTAGATCACATAATATTAATGACTTTATATAATTAAATTTGAAATGATATGTACTTATACATAAAATCATATTTGAATATATATGATTTTATATCTGAAACATTCTATTATATATAATCATATAACATTAAATATGACATCATGTATTTAAATACTTGATTGTATGCTATCATGTATTTTGTCGTGCATAATCTGATATCAAGTAATATTCATCCATATGTTTACACATATGGATATCATGAAACCATATACATATAGCTTATCACGTATTTAGTCGTGCATAATCTGATATAAAGTAATATTTGTCCACATGTGTAAATATATTACTTTATATCAGATTATACACGACAAAATACATGATAAAATATAATCATATGTAAATTGTATATAATAATATATATTTATATACTACACATAAAAATTTTTACTCGGGATTAAGTAAATATATTTACATACAATATAAACAATTGCCAAACCGATTACTTAGATTACTAAAGATGCCAATAGTTTCAATTACAAACTATTAATCATCTTTAATAATATAAAGTAATCGGTTTGGCGATCGATAAATAATTGACTTCACCGTCCCCATATTCAATAAAACTGCATCAAACTAAGAAAAATGGACAGAGTCTATGGGTAACGGGCTTTCCAAGGATCTCAATAGTCGCACCCTAAATGTACATAGAGACGTAATTTTTCAACAGTGGTCATAAAATAAAATCCTTTTTGCTTAAATAGAACAAATTAAATAGATGCGAAATTAAGTGCCAGTGTGACGGTCCGCACTCTCAGAGTCAGAAATTAAAATAGAAAATATGATTTCACCGAGACAGATCGCGAATAAATTCTCGTCAATGGTAAAATGAAAACGAAGTCACGAAGCAAATCCGCGATGATAAAGCGATCTTAATAAGCTGTAATTAATCTCGAATATAATTTTCACTTTGTCAGAGATTTATTCATCGAGGTATCAAGTTCGAATCTTGTTAAGACATTTTTTATTGATAATTAAAATATTTATAATGAACGTCCGGCTCGTTGAATATTACGTAACTTCGTTTTCGCGTCGTCGAGGTGCAATACGACGATACTTTGCAATAGAGTAATAAATGGCCAAAATACGCTGCCTTTTGTCTCGCGCTGCATAATAGTTGTAACACATATCCTCTCTCCTCTCCTCTCCTTTCTCTCTCTCTCTCTCTCTGATTGAGTGGCATATATACCCTTTTAACATACTCTGATAATATGCTGTCGATATCCTTTCACACCGAGTACAACACGACCTTTTCTACTGACGAGTCATTCCATTATTACGAGTTACCGTATCATTTCCGAATGCTGAATTAGAAATAATCTTCGTCGTATTCAGTTACGTGCTAAATAACCTGCTTCCAAAGATCTTACTACACATTTCTTAAATATTAATTTAAATATCAAAATTATTTTCATAATTAGAGTCACGTAAAAGGTTTGAAGTTTAATTCGCGAGAATCGTATAAATTTCCAATATAAAACTTTAAATATTTGAAAACAGGAAGAAAAAGAGAAGTAATCAGTCTTCTTGAATTTCTTCAAGAACTCTTTTATTTTTCTCGCTTTAAATATCAAGAGTGATGCACGGAGAAGAGTTGACTTCGCCCTCACAAAAAAAAAGTATACACGCATCTTGCTTGATGAAACCTCCTCTGCATTAGTCCAACGTCCTGTTACGCAAACTCTCGAGATACCGGATATTTGTGAAATGTACATAAAACACGATACCCACTGCCTCTCTCTACCATTACCGGAAAGTACAGCGGAGGAATTGCATTGCAGCTACCATCGAGGATCCAGTGTACGACGAGGTGCCGTCGGACCTGCCGCCGATTCGGAACCGGCGTGTGACCTGCGACCTTCTGTCCTGGCAGTCCAAGTGGCTGACCATCAATCACAGTGCTTGCGCGGCCAAATGCCTGGCGCAGCGTCGCCGGGGCGGTCGCTGCCGCGACGGCATCTGCGTCTGTAGGAATTAGGCGTCACGCTCGCCCTCGAATCGTCAATCGAATCCGAACCCGGCCAACGCAACGTCCCACGGATCTCTCGCACCCTCGCTGTCACCCATTGTCCCACGGTACATTGGTGAACGCCGTCGTATTGTAATCCGAATTAATATTCATGGGAGATTATGGGGGGGACACGGTTAAATCACCTGATCGATAGTCCCGGCCTCGATTGTTCCTCCGCGCAAATTTCCGCCGAAATAATGGATAACGTTGTTATTAACGATAATTATTTTAATCGCTCCCGCTGCCGAGCGCGTTGATAATAAGAATAACACTTCTTGTTCGCGTTAGCGTCGCGACGCGGACGTTTCATGGGAAATTGACGAGAAGCGATATCGACGTTATTAATGGAAGTTAATTAAATCGTTTATCGTAATGGCGCTGTGATAGGAGATTTACATAACATTTGTCAGACGACATCGGGGTCGCCTTTTTATGGCGCGCGGATAAAATTTCGACCGAACGTATATCTCGTAAAAATTATTTAAGCGAATACGTGGCGATTGATATCGAATAGTTATCGCAAATATTTATAACATATTATTCCAAATAAAATCGATTACTATGTGAATCGATACTTACAGATTTTTCAGCTGTATACTCTTGTTCATTGAACATAATGCAAGTATGTTTATGCATGTTACTTATGTTACAACCTGTTCTGTGAATTCGTCCCCGCAAGGCAATAAAATAAATTGGCAATTGGCAATTAGTAACGATTACTATAATTAGCTATCTATTAGTTTGTTAAAGTAAAAGTCATTAGATTAGGCAGAATAATTAATTAATTGCGTTACGATAGCAACAGCATTTCTATAATAAAAAATTCGTACAATTTTTATATACTTATTTTGTAAAGCGATTGCGATTTCGTAAATAATTATTTGCGTATCATAAATAGGAAACATAAATTAATTTCAAATTTATTCATTTTATCAGGTTAAAATTTCAATAACATTAATATAGTGAAATAGATGATAATGATAGCAATTAATTGGACACAGAATGTCTGCGAATTGATAATTGACCTTTGCCCGGTCTATTCAAAGTCTATTTCCTGATATAAAAGCAACATGTGGGTTCGGTCGATAGTTCCACACGTTGGCGGATCCAATCACTAACGTAATACCTTTCGGCGCGCTGTGTATATTGATTCGTGCGTTTGCGAATGTGTATTGAACACGGATCGCCGCTGAACAATGATCCAACCTATCCCAGAAGATGGAATCTAGAATTAAATTTTAAATGTACCGAACAGAGGGAGGACGATCACTAAGGTTCAATCATCAATAACGCGTATCTCGCCCCCTTCTAACCTGCGCTCGGACGTCTCTCCAATAAATCGACTATGCATTTTGCATCTCAATGCGCAAAAAATCCCTAAAAACGCGAGACTAAATTATTATTCACATTTCACGTAATTGCAGCGCACCCGATATGTTCGAGAGACACTTATCTTTGACTTGCTAAATTAAATTACGATTTTTCAAATGTCAGCTCGACTTTCGGACGTCCTTTAAATTTATGCGCCGTTCAACTACATAATGCTACGAACGTCGGACGCTCGTATCATTTCTGATCACGCACATATGAAAATCCTCTACTCGGCTCCCGCTCGACCCTCCGTTTCTACTTATACTCGCACGATAAGGGTCATCCACGATGAAAACTGATACTCTGGAAGGGCACTCTCAAAGGTATCTGGATGCATTCCCATAAGAAGATATTAGAGAGATCAAACGTGGATTAGGACAAAATCGGATTAGCCGGAGAGTAGTTCCTTAATGGAACGAGATAGAAGCTTCTACGACGGTCCTTCTCTCGCTTTACAACAGACGACAGTTTCATTAGCGGTATCGTGTATATGTATTAGAAGGTGTGTCCGACCAGATGTTGGGCGCATAACTCTCTTTTTTTTGTCGCCGCGACCTCGACAGTGAGAGGAATCGAAAATTTGCAACAATTAATGGCCCGCCTGCGCGATAAAAGTTTCAACGGCAGACTCGTCGGCAACTGAACGTGGCGCAGTTACGTGACCCACGGCACAAATTATCGGTTCGAGAATACTCAATATTCGCTCCGCGGAACCACTTTACGTGCAATTTCCGAGGCGATGTAAAACAGAGGTGGTGGCGGCTCCATTCTGCGTTCTCGAGAGGTGGTTCGTCAGTCGGTTCACCGTCAAACCGACGTTGAATTTATTTCAATGGAACGGGTCTTCCCTTCGGGAGAGAAAGAGAGAGAGAGATAACAGAGACAGAAAAGTACATATGTAAAATCGTGAGATGGAGTTCGAGGAAAGATCGCTTTGATCAAAATGCCACGGTTAATTCGATTTCCGAGCCATGCGGAATCGACGAGCGTCGACGAGCGTCGACGAGACGGGTCGACGTCAGCGTCGCTTCAAAGTCATCGCCTTTGGAGAAGAATCTCGCTTTTCGAGCGAATTTGAACTCTTGCCTATTCTACACGCAGCCTTCTCAAGAATTCTCACTCGCCGCCGACTGAAGTCGGCAAATGGAACGACACTCGTCGACCAATATATCGGAATAAAGCGAGCTGTTCTCCAGTCCCATTGTTCGCGCGACGTTAATATTATACGGCGACACAGCGAGAGTACCTAGTTCGCTCGTAGAGACGAAACATATACAAACGAGAGAAAATAACTTCTCCCATTGAATAACGAACATTAATCTTGTGAATGCGAACGTTAATCTTGGATTTTTCCGCGCGTTCTCTGCGAGGGCAACAAAAAGAGCATCTTATTGCCTATGCCTTCGTGCCGCTTGTGCGAAAATGTTCGCAGATTATTCTTGACGTAGTTTCGAGGAGCTTCTCTTTTTCTCAAAAAGGAAGCGGCGAAAGGTTTCATTAAATTAAGGGATCTCTTTCAAGATTTGTAACACATTTTCATAAGTACTTCCGAACAAATATTATTTTGCTTTTAAGAAGAATATTGAAATACATGATATTTAATGCGAAGGGTCTCTCCTTCGATGTTAGATATATTTTAGAGATACTTTATACAGTAGAAAATATTTTGTATTTATATTGAAACCGGTTCTCCTTAAAATTGTTGTGTTAAACATTTAACATAACTAAGTGTTAATTTAACGTAATGTGATTATGTTACTTAAAACTTTTGGATTAAATTGAACATTTCTGTAACACAATTTATGAGCAAATAAACAAATAGTGTAAAAATAATGTAGTTTTAAAACACAAAGTCTATGATAAATGAATAAAATGTACGTGTTAACATATTACATATAAATGTTAATTTTATCGAAGAAATATGTTTCCACATTTCGTTTCCAAACTTTGTTCAAGTGTTGCATTTCTTGTGTTAATTTTTCACATAATATGTATGTTACTTTCCAACATGTTCATCTTGCGTTAAATTAACACAGGAATGGACCATTTGAGACGCGAGATGTGTGTAAATTTAATATCAATTTTCCAACTGTGCAGCGAATATTAATGCACAATGCGACAAGATTCGCCGCTTGCGAGAGCAAGATTGCGTATTGCGCGGCACAATTTAATTTACGCAATATTTATTCAGCGCACTTGCACATGCAATATATTTTTGGGTCGCTCGGTCGAGACCGACACGGTCGCTTGAAACAGGCGACGGGATTTGCAGACTGGAAAGAAAGCAAGATTTGTTCGGCGCGCGGCGAGAAAATGCGCAAAACGTAGGCAACGTAATCAATCAGATCGTACCATTCGCTCGGAACAGATCCGCTGCTTTTGAAGCTACCGTAACGAACCGCGCTGCTCGAACAGCGGGTTAAATTTAAGTTAATTCACATGAGGGTAAGAGTTTATGGAGCGAGAGTCAATTACGCCGTAACACCGCAAAGAGGATTCAATAACGAGTGAAACGGAAGAGAGAAGGTCAGGCATTTCCGTTGCATTCGAATAAATCACATCGTTTCGCTCTCATCTGTCTCCATTCTCTCTTTCTCTCTCTCTCTCTCTCTTTTTCTCTCTCCGTTTCCCATCCTTACCGCTTCCGATATCCTTCGAAGCTCAGCCTGCCGGAAATTTCAACGTTGGCGATTCTCAAATGGGATTCACCGGGCGAAGAACAGTGGCGCGACAGCCGATAAACGAAAGTGCCTGTGAGTGCGCCCTTAGCAGTAAAACCTTTTCGATCGATAGTGTTACTACAAGCGTGGCTTTTGAGCTTCAAAGGTGGCCAGGTGCCGAGCTGCCGCAAGATGGGGTGAGACTATTCCCAATGGGTTAGCGTTGCATCGAACGCGTCACCAGTACATTAGCAGCATGCCAACGAAAGAACTTTGGGACTGACGAGCTTGGCCTCTGAGAAAGAGAGGCCAACTAACTGACTGAGCGTTTATTAATATTCTAGGGCAAGCTCTCTAAGAATATAAAGCGTAACAGGTGTTGATCTACAAACATAGAGAATGTAAAGCATAACAGATGTTGATTCGCAAACATAAAGATGACGTGACATTTATCACAAAGAGAAGACAAGATTAAAGAAATGCCTAAAGAAAGAAAAATCGCGATAGAGAGAGAGAGAGAGAGAGAGAGAGAGAGAGAGAGAGAAGAGAGTAATCAACGGCGGTGTGATGAGAATACTGCTGACAGAGTAAATAAATCCTCGCCCGATTATTTTCTCAGACGCAAAGTTACATACCTCATTTACCGCTAGATGCGATCGTCTACTACCGGATTTTATTTTAAGAGAGAGAGCCGCGCAACGTGTCGATTAGCGCCAGTGGTAGACGCTTATAAAGCTTCTTCCTCTATCTATTAATAGGCAAAGGCATCAAAAAAACATTATGCGACGTAATAACGACGTAGAACGTTAATTAGAAAGTTCCCAATTATGATTAAAATTATTATTATGGCCATTACGGTCTGCCAAACCTGCCTCGTTTTCTCCGAATGACGGAAGAGGGGAAAGAAAAGAGTGCCCTTGCTCGGGGAAGAGTTCTAAATCCGCCGTGGAATAAAACGTATAAAACTAAATTTAATACTATCACGCGCCGAGCTTCGCGCGACCACCGCGCACGGATTTCAGGTCTAAAAATCCCTCCCTTTTACTCTCTCGCGCGAGCTTAATCACTGCGTCGAAGTAATCTCGAGGGGAGAAGTCGGCTCGCACCAGCCGCCTCCAGGGTATAACGAAAAAAAAATCTTTCACGTGCACGCGGCGACGACGATGACGACGATGACGACGATGACGACGATGGCCGATACCGCGCGGCGCAGCGCGGTCGGGCGGGCGCGAACCGACCGCCCTTCAAACCCTGTTACGTGACGTAATACGGGTGCACAGTATTTGACGTCACGCTTTTATTCCGTCTCGTGCATAACGCGATCGACGCCGACTGCCGCCGTGCGGTGACCGTCTATAAACGGAACCCGTTAATGTTTCGCGGTGGTATGAAAATCGCCAGGTGGCGATTTAATGGCGTGTGGATTAATCCCTACGCCGTTACGCTTGATAAATTATAACGGCATTACACGAGCCACTCGTGACCGATTCCTCGTTAAACAAATGCTGCGAGATGGATCATCGTCCGGCGACCGCGAGATCATCCGATATTAATTCCCCTCAATGTGTAACGTCGGATTTCATTCGGCTCTCCTCGGAATGAATGCAAAATTATTCGCCGAGTGATGATATCCGCGCAAAGGAGAACGAGATGAGCAACGGAAAATCCGGGCGGAAAAAAGGGATGGATGTAAAAATTGATGTCTCGGAGAGATAATATTTTTTAGTTACGTATTAATTCGCTAACATCATATTGTGTCAAGGTATAATTCAATTCCAAGTCTATTTCTCCATCACATCGCCCTCATTTTATGCGTTCATAATTAGAGCATCAAGTCTAAAATTATTTTCATCTTTTGAATGATTATTTTGAAATTTTCAAGTAATATAAAAATCTCGGTTAAAATTAACAATGAATATCGTTGTGGAATTTAATCTCGAAGAAGTATCGGTCCGTATGATCTGAATTCGAATATATACTCGTAATTCCGATCTCCGAAATTAATCGAAAAATCTTTGCAGAAATCGCATCGATAATAATTAAAAACTGTATCATTTAACGTAACTGTTCCATTTATTTATATCAATGCTATTTTATGCATGACATAAATGTCGTTTTCAATTTCCTCTAATTAACTAAGTACTTTAAACCAGCTTTCCATCAATTACAGTTATGGCATGAAGATCAATATTACACATATTTGGATATTATACCGACTCCGATATTAATTATTATTAATTAGCAATTAACTCGCGACGACGTTGTAAGATTAAAAATGCGCGTTCAAGGTGAGGCTGGATACATAATTACTCTTTTGTAAAGAGAGAGAGAGAGAAAGACAACAGAAATTGGAAATGTGAAATTTCTCTCATTTCCTCGTCCGGCGTGAAATGTTCCGCAGAGTGTTTCCTACGAAACAACGACAGAATGACTATTAAAGACAATTCATTTGGCCTTCCTCTCTCTCTCTCTCTCTCTCTTTCTCTCGCGTCGTCCCTGTTGCCTCGTTAACTTCCATTCTTTGTTCAATGCGCAGCATCCCTTTGCACCTGATGGACATTTAGTACCGTGTAATTACTGCACTGACGTTATGTAAGTAACAGCGTTCACCACCGAACGAGGATGACGCGTGCCTGCGAGACGACACGGTGAGACGAGGTGCGAGGTAGCACGAGCAACTTATCGAAGTTACGCGAGGCAATAAATACGGAATCGAGCCTTTTATGGGAATTAATCTTCCTCGTCCCTCCTTCCCGAGCTTCTCGAGGACTCACGACGCGACGCACGGCGACGATGAGAATCTCGCTCACCCTCGGCGATAACGAGTCCTCTCCTACCGCTCGAAATGAAGCTCGAAGAATCTTCTTATATATATATAAGAAAGACGTCCTATTTGACGTCGAGTTTCCTTTACGTAGAAATTTGTTTTGCTTCGGGATATACGTGCCGAGGTGCGTCCGGCATCAAAGCGCAAGGACACGCGACCACGGGACTTTCCTCCTTAATTAAATACTTCGGATACCGACTATCGTCGCAAATATTTCCGGAGAACGAGTTGGTCGTCTCGACGCGTTTTAATTCTGCCTCCTTCGTCTCATCCTTTTCTCTTCTATTTCGACCGCCCTTTCTTTCAAAGAATTTGCGTGGCAAACGAGCGATTTAATCCCGCCGGCTATACCTCCAGTTTCTATTTATACGTAACAATCCGGGAGCTCGAGGAAATGCTATTAAGACGGATAGATAACGGAAATTTATGGCCAACGGTAAGAATCAAATAAATTGGTATTTATTTTGCGATCAAATATACCGAATGCACGTAAAGGAATATAAACTTTTTTTTATAAAATTTTTAAATAAAACCACTTTCCTCTTCCATCCGGCGTCTGCGCACGACGCAGAAACGAAAGCTGCTTTCGCTAATTTCATAACGCAATGACGTGCTTTTTTTAACACTCCGTACTCCGTAAACACGATTTGACAATTTGTTCCTGCGAATTTTTTATTGCTCGAAAAACTAAGAGCACTGCAATTAGTTACAATATTTATATAATTTTTATTACAATTTATACAATTCTATACGATTTGTACAACTTTTTAAATAAACAACCATACAAATACTTTTGAGGGACGTTGAACTATACGTAAGAGTCATTGAGGAATTTTTTTTACTTGCAAAAGTACAACGGAAATTTTATAACTCAGAAGTGTCGCGACTCAACCCAACGTGTGTCAAGAAGGTGCTGAAAAACAGCGTGCTGAAGTGTTAATTTAAGATTCGTTAAACATTTGGCAATGTCATAACTTAATATTATCATCTTTATACATTGATAACACGTATATACATACATACATACATACATACATACATACGTGTGTGTGTGTGTGTGTGTGTGTGTGTGTGTGTGTGTGTGTGTGTGTGTGTGTGTGTGTGTGTGTGTGTGTGTGTGTGTGTGTGTGTATACGTGTAGTATGATAGAAGAGAAAGCATACCTCTGTGTTTTCACGTTCTAATTTTGTCGCAGCGCAATTTATCTTTAATAGTGTAATTTAGACTGAATCCTCTCTCTCTCTTTCTCTCGTCAATCGACATTTGTATCAGTCGTTAAGCAAAACCTTTCCCAGTGCATTCGCAGTAATTGTTAGCAGTACGGTAATTCAAAGCATTCAAAGGTTCATTTAAAGGCAAGTTTGCAGCAAATCGTGTTACAGATTGTAACCGATCGAAACCTCATTGCAGAAAGATCATGTACTGTACAAGTACGCTGTCACCGTCATTGCCCCCATTTTATCGCAGAGTAGGTAATAGATTTCATCGTCGCAATTTTCAATCGTTTCGTGTAACAAATAGTATTTCATAGGCAGACTTTTAGTTGAAATAATGAAATGACTCGCGGAACGGCATTTAATCATTACGCACGACAATTAAATGCTGGAAAATACCGAACACGTTTTGTGAGTAAAAAAAAAAAATATCACGAAATGCTTGTGCATAGCTAAAATAAAATAACTTGTTGCAAAAATGCAAATCCAAATGCAAGTCATCCACTAACACTCGGAGCAAACGCGGAAAAAGAATTTTTATTGAGATAAATAAATTTATTTCTATTTTACGTAACTCGTTGTATTTTTAAAGACACATTTTATCATTATTGCTCGCGTCACTTAATTATAAAACTTTCACGTTGATAATATATTAAAC
The DNA here is from genome assembly GCF_016802725.1 of Solenopsis invicta. NCBI lineage: Eukaryota > Metazoa > Arthropoda > Insecta > Hymenoptera > Formicidae > Solenopsis > Solenopsis invicta. The sequence goes on from NC_052678.1 coordinate 7,009,861, forward strand.
CGAGCGGAAAAAGATTCGAGGATTATTTATAAACGCGTAATATACTTCCCTGTTGCCTCGCATCATCCGCTAACCTTTTCGCGTTGTTCCAAGATTACTTTTTGACTTGCGCTTTTGTCTAAATTTAGATCCGAAGTCGCTGATGAAAACTGCACTTTGTTCGATCGAGTGTCTCTCGGGGAGATGGGAGAAGTTTGAAGGGTTACCGTTTCTGTCGAACCCTGTTCTATTCCGCTCTGACTAACGGTACACGAAGCGATTCATTTGGGGCACGGCCGGCAAAGGCCGAAATTATCGGGGCCAATCATCCGCTGCGAATGCACAGCTATATAAACCTGCCCCGGCTTGTAATTGTCAATTAGACCGACCGTCAAGATTTTATCGATTCGTCGATAATCCCCGTATTCGGCTGTTGCTAATGCAACGCGGCAAAACGGATTTTCGGAGGCGGGGAGAGAAAACTTGGTTAAGATGATCATTGAGTTGATAAAGCAAAGAGTGTCAGCTTTCTTAATTGCGGAATAAAAATAGGGACTTGGATTCGCGATCGAAGAAGGCAAATGCTTTGCCAGAGGATCAACTCTTCGATTCGCGGGATAAAATGAAGAAGTTAGAGTCCGAAGCACGAGACTTTAATGAAATCTTACCGATACCTTCGATATCCCCCCCGATTTATTTTTAATATATGCACGTGTAGCGCGTGCATTTCGTGCATTATCAACACAAGTAACAAGTTTCCCTTTAATCAAACGCGTTTGTAAAATTGCTGCCATAATATTTAGAAACGGTAAACTGTGTTCCATCAACTGAGTTTATATTTAAATATAAACTTGTACATGTAAATTCGCTTCGCTGACACTTGGCAAATTCTATTCATCGCATTTAATTTCTATGTTGCATGAAATTTTAAGTGCTCACTTGAACGGTAAAACCTAACGAGTGAAAAAACATAAACATTTCCACCTAGAAAGCAGTAATTATCGCATAAATAATAGAGAACACGGACCTAAGGGAGGCTCACAGCAATCTACACGGTTTTTCCATTATGCCGCCAATAAATACAACCTAGCGAGCTTATTCCCGTGGGTTTTTTCTTGAACGTAGAGTCGTCTCTTGATCATTTTAAGAAAAAGTTTATTTTTCACATAGATTCATTTATAAATTGCCCGTTTTCATGGATCGTCGCAATAATGTATCATTAAAATATTCACGTCATCAACTAACATAATATAAATAATTAGCTCCAGGGCGAGTACGAAATAATCAATCTCCATTTGCGAAAGTTTCTCAATACACATGCAGTAACACGAGTCACCTATGTGAATTATGATCGTGTATCTCAGGGGTTCCTGCCCTAAGGACACGAGGTATCGTGTAAGTAGAACGCCGCCCCTCATTACCGTTATCCCGGGCTTACTCCCGAGCCAATTAGGGGAGCAACGTCGTGCCAAGGGCGATAAAGTTTCGAATACCTATCGCGCTATCCCTCGCGTGCGGTATCAGGGGCGATGTCGCGGGACATTCAAAAGCCCCAAGGCTCGCGAGGGTGGTGGAATCGATGGGATCGGTAAAACGCGTGCTCGCGATCCGCTCTCGCGCGCGGTCGGCGCAGCGGCTAAACTGACGGAACATATCTCACCTACCGTAGAATTGTCGGCCGCGAGCGAGGCGATGTTGATCCCGGGGGTTTGTTAACACGGCCGCATTCACGGTCCGACTGCGATCCACTCGCTGGAGTCGCTGGCAGGCACACCACCCCGCGCGATGTACTACCACTACTGCCTACCCGCTATACTCCTCGCCGATCCCTCGCTGGCTCGTTGTTGCACACGCACCGCACCGCCGGCACCGTCGGCTCCTCGTTCGGTGTAACGACCCCGCGAACGATCCGTCCGCTGCACCTATGGCACGTACACGGCAGGCGCCCTTTATAACTACAACACGTCGCACCACCGCGATCGCTCCATCGCGATCGTTCCGCGCGATCGTTCGTGCGCGGTTAAAATTTAGCCGCCAGCTCGCCGGCCGGAATCGCGCGATCGATCACGGGGCGAGATCCAGGATCCCGGGATCGGTCGTGCGTACGTGGATATCGATAGATCTTTACGGGCGATCGCGGCGGTCTTACCAAGTTAAGGGCGACGACGAGTAAACCCAGCCGCGACGGTGGTCAGAGCGGCACTACGAGCCTCGCGAAAGACCCGGCGCCCCTCTCACCATCGACCCGGGGTTCGCCCGACCAATCGACGCGTGCACCTTCCTGTCGTTTAAGTACATTCCGCTGGATCCGGGCAAGAGCCGAGGGGGTGGCTCGACTCTCTCACTGGGGGTGGCGTAGTACCGCGCGGAGCGGATGTCGGAGGCGGCGACGGAGGAGTCGTTTCACGTGTTGCTTCGGTGTAAACACTGGCACATAATTTAATGATGCCAGCTGACCATGCGACGTTTCTCGGAGGAAAATTGATTGCGCAATCGACACGGCGGCGGCGCAACGACAGAGGCATCAACGACGGAGCCATTCCTCTCTCTCTCTCGAGGAGAACGTCGACCGACGATGTTCCGCGTGGGCATGGGACTCGAAAAAGGTCGAAGCAACACTTCCGATACAACGACGTTGCAGCGTTAACTCGCTCGAGTCCAACGCGACGCGATACATGTATATATGTGTGTCTTACGCTGAAAGTTTTTAAATATGCATACAGAGATACGAAAAATTTCCACGTAAACTCATTTCAGCTCTATTTTTAGAATGCAAATTGCTCTCGAAGTTAAAAAACTGACTCGTAGGAGTCGAGCACATCGCGCCACGTTGAAATATCTTTTACATTATATAACACGATGTTCTGCGACGCGCCTGTTTTCCCGGTGCACGTTACATTATTACGTAGTAAGCTGATAATACTGTAATGGCGTTATTGTATATTGTAATGCGACACTCTCTTCTACCACGCGTTACGATAATAAGCTCGGGTTAAAGCGTACGAAAAATAACTGCGGCACACAGCAGACGGAGGAAAAGTTTCATGATTATCTTGCGCCGGGAAAATTCATCGTCGCGTAAGAAGCAACATGATAACCGGAAATAATAAATTTTACAAAATGTCAGTCCTTGTGCGGATGTGCCACGGTTTTACTCGAACTGTCATTTAGTTGCTTCAAACGGTTGTCATATTCATAGTTACCGTCATTTCAGCATCTCATTGAGCCTATCAGTATGTTGTGAAATTATTACCGCGTTGCAAAATGACGATAGACTATTATACACGTATAAACTATTATAAAACTATTACAAAATTTAGATAATCCGTTGTGGAAATTTCAATACTTATTTGTACAAAAGTTCCAAAGTTATTTTTTTTTTTTTTTAACAGGCAGAAAAGTCATTAATTTCAAAATTCAAAATTTGCACTCTCGAATCATCTCTAACACAGAAATATCCTAATATATTTTAAACCTTGTACAACTGAAAGGCGATCAGAAGAGGATGATAAGAGAATTTGAACTGTTGCACTTAGAGAGAAATTGGTTCTTATCATTCGAAAGAATAAAGAAATATTTCAAATATGATATAAAAGTAAAAAAGATTCTTCTTTGTGTCAGCTTCGTCCTGATATTTTGATGATATTTTTCACGTCAGCTTATAGGAAAGACGACGTTTCGAAGGTGCAAGCGCACGTGGAATAGAAAATGAGGGAAACGTACAGAAATCGAAGGTCGTAAATGATGAAAGATGCGAAACCTTTATGCTTTTTACTTGGAGCGAAATATATCGGCAATTTCACAATACAACCACACGCGGAAGAGTGGACGAGTGGAAACGAGGTATTAAATTTCCTATCGAAGGTCGTCGTAAGTAACGACAATTGTCACGAAATTGGAACGAACGCGAGTGCTTGATTTACCTCAATTGCGCGAACCTTTAAGTGATACGAAAACATATTAATCTGCAGTCAGTGAAAGAGAGAACGAGATAAAAAAATATTCTAACGCTAAGAACTCTTGTTTAACGTGACGAATAAAATCATCTTTTTTTTTCCTAATATTTGAGATTAAAACGCAATAGAGCGACAGATTTTCGCATCCCTCGCAAAGTCACAGATCGTAATAGAGACGAAGTGCGTCCAACAAAGTGCAAAGAGCTCGATACTTATTTACACAACTCTCTAAAGCGATCCGATTGTTCTCACCGCAACGACGAAATTCCGTGTACACGCGATGTTTGTCGGTGACAATGCCGACTACGCTGACTACGCGTGGAGGCAATCGAAACTTTATGCGATTATTAAACGGCGACGGGGCGTCGTTGCGCCAAGTAGAAGCAGCAAACCAGCTGCAAACGGAGCGATTAAAGGGGAAAACAGCATAGGTAGATTTGCGAGGCTTAAGCGTATTATGAGTCTGAGAGCCTCGACTACGCGCGAGGAGCTGCAGTCATTTATTGCATCTCGCGATTAAGTCTAACGCGCATTACAAGACAACGATTATCAGCAGCTTTACTCGAGAAGTCTTACTCGCGATGCTCTACACGGGCGTTGTACAAAATGCCTGAAAAGTCGCCCATAGCATTATGCGGCTGTTCCTTTTTCTTCGCACATAAAATTAAGAAGAAATTAAATTAAGAGGTCGCACGTGTTTACAAACTGAGATTTAAGAAAGCAGTATAAAACCTCATAAATATTCAATGAGACCTCTAGTTAAGTCCAAGAGATTTTGCCCGAGAGAGCCACACAATTTCACAGAGCTAATTGCCGTATATATTAAACATTCCAAAATCGTGGTCCACCGATCCTCTTCAATTTTTCTCAAGAACGCAAAATATGTCGTTATAAGCAGCGGTGCGTAGGCGCCTGAATATTTCCCCTTAATTTAGTACATAACAAGGGTGAAACGCGCACGAAATTCGCGTCGTAAACAATTTTCGTCGTCCGAAAGTTATTCGCCCTGCGAGACGGCCCATAAAATGATATTAGAGACTGCGAAACTTATTGCCCGACATTTCTCTTCCACCTCGCACGACGTTACCGAGAGGTTTCTTACGCGTCGCGCGAACGACGACGTGGCGAGTCTTGGAAAAGTTACGAGCCTCTCTCTCACTCTCTACCTCAGTGCAATTTATTTCTCGGGGATAGAACTTTCCCCGATGTATATATCAAAGCTTGTCCTCCGTCGCGAAATGCTTCTTCATGGATTCACGAATTGACCGGACGTCTCGCAAGCGCGTCACCGCGAGACTGACCTATCGCGCGGGATATTTCTTCCCCTTCGATCCGACAGATTTCGTCGTTTATTCGCGCTTCATTCATTTTTATCTCGGACAAGATCGATAGGATAACGCGCGACGAGACGAATTACATACTCTCGCGCGAAATCCGGTGACATTAAGCTCCCGTGCTTGTCTGCACGTCGACTGCATGTAGCACGAGGGGTCCGGTCCATCGGTATTTGTAAACCGTTGTTGACATCCTCTGTGCAAATATCGAAATTTGGTATTTTGGAAATGACGAATGCAATTCGCGCACTTGTGCCACCGAAACAGTCAATCGCGTCATACGCGCCGCTTGACAGACTTACACGTTTCTATGATTTGACTCTTTGAAACGAATACCTTTACAATTTATATATAATAAATACTTTGTATTGAAATGGTAGTTTATAAAGATAATAGCTTCAGAGGAATTTTCAGCGAACAAAAGCAAATATTTCTGAAAAGAAACACTTGAAAAGAATGCAATCACAAATACACGATTTAATATAATTACTCGATACAGCATCGGTTTAATTAATCACATTATCATTTATTAAACAGATAATGGCGATTTATAATATATGCCGAGAAGCTAAATTCGTGTTACTATTAGCGTGATATTATTATTATAATAACAGAAAAACAGAATTGAAAGCTTGATAGTTAATTTTCAAATCTACAGAATAAAATACATGACGTCATGAAAATGATGTACTAAATAAAATAGTTCTGAAATATCTCGATCAGTATCGTTTCCATCCTATAATAAAGGTATCAGGTCAATTCACGTTTGCTACGTCTTTAGTTTCTGTTTTCCTTAAATATCGTCTCTCAATGCTCGCTGATATATCAAAAGAGGTTCATTCGCCGGTAGAAGTCATAACAGTCGCTGTCTGGGAAACCTGAAATCGATTCCCCTGCGGGTATTCACCCCTGCAATGTGCAGGTGCAATATAGACTGTGGCGAATGTACCGCCTGAAATTTATTAGATGGTACGTCTCGAAGAAAAAATTCTTTCCGTTTTCTTGACGCGCAATATAACGGATAAAAGTGGAGAGACGTGTTAAAATATTAATACGCAGTTAATACTAACTCACAGGAACTATCTCGTAAAAATGTCAGCGTGTATGTTTTATAAATATTTATAAAATATATTCTTATAAAGAGCTCTCTGTAAAAAAAGGGAATTTGTAACCCACGGATTAATGTTCTGTATTAATTTGCTACCTGGAGAGACGAGAGTTCAGTGTATTGTGTATTGTTCACTTGTTTCAAAGTTTTAGTACACGGCGGATTATACGTATAGTTAAATAGAAAGACGTATTGTAACGTTTCATAGCGAACTAAATCTCCGAAAGGATAAACAAGATTTGATAAGGAAAACTAGTAAGAAACTTTGTTCGAAAACTTACAAATTATTTACAATACCGTTTGGTATAAACACATATTTCGAAGGATTTATACGCGTACGTATATTCTTTACATCCAGCCGTTACATACCTCCATTACATAATGAACGATTATTGTCCACTTCTACTAGTGTAGATTAGCTTCAATCTCAGTTTAACTTGCTCCGTCCTTTTCTACCTTTTAGAAAAAGTAAGTTAAACCAAGATTAAGGTTAATCTACAAAGATAGAAATAAACATAAGAGGCACTAGGAATAATTCTGCAACGAAGTTGTCTTGATCAATTAACGTTGAAGATAAGCAGGATATGACCGCTATCGAAATTGGGACTAAAAAGGAAAGAGAAGATAATGTACGTACGTAGACAGCTTTATTTAATGCTGCTGGATGACGGGCATATACCTTACTGCGATGCGAGCATCGCGTTAGGCCAATCAGAACTTTGGATTGTTAGATTGTTAGATCGTCGCAGTATGACACCACTAAGTGTTGTGTGTGTGTGTGTGTGTGTGGCTAATTCAGCATGTCCAGAACTGTCCGAACATGCTAAAGTGGTGAAACGCTACCGCAGGTGCACGTGTAAATCCATTATAAACTTTGGCAAATCCGCTTTCCAACAAACTTTAACTATTTTCCTATTTAATCTTTTGAAAATGGATGATTAAAAAACGGAGATATTAGGATGGGACCGCCGGGTGGTGGTTTTCGCATTCTTGCAAACTATCGCAAAGATATTTCAAAAGAATGTTTTCTTCTGTAATATTGAAAGTCGCCGGCGGTTACAAATGGCAAAAAAGACATAAAGGGAATCTTTATGATTCCCACTAACACGTGAGAAAAGTGCTTCTGGTGATTCTAGAGTACGACTATACATAAAAAAGGGATAGTGAGGGATAAAACCTTCAAGAATGAGAAATTCTCGTAAAAACGATAAGAAAAAGATTCCCATTATTGCTGATTTACATTATCACTTTATAGTTTACGGCTTTACGTAAATGTATGTACGTAATCTAATAAAAAAAAAATCCTTCGGGATAATATCGAATGGCTTAAATCGGGTTACAATATACCTTACCATGTACTCTATCACATCGCTTCTTTTCAAACTAGATGTCACTAGCCTACACTCCTAATAGCGTCAAGGCACATTTTTGTTTAAAAAATATTTTATCTTACATATGTGCAAAACATTTTATCTGCCATTATATAAATGAAATATTGAAAGTGCGTAGCATTTTTAAAAAAAATATCATATTTACATTTTAACAAAATAATTAAATAATTAAAGAATTTATTATTGTTGTCAGTTCCTGCTTTTTTTATATAAAAATTTGATTCCGAATTAATTAGAGAAACGTTTACAAAAGCTACGTTAAAAGACTGTTGAATGTTGTTAATTGAGATCGTGCATCGAACCTCGAACTTTTCGCCACAAGTTCCAAGGACTTTTCAAACGCCTCTATCGATCACGCCGACGTTCACGCTTTTATTCGACGCTCGCGACGAAATGCTTCATCCTTTCCGTCGTCGACAATCATCACCGATGATTAAAGCCTTAGCGAAGGGTTACTACAATCGTCAGAGCGACATGATGGCGTTTCCCAGCGTTTCACCCCCAAGATTGATCGCGCACCGCATGCGGATAACGAGAGTGATGAAGGAGAGGACGCGGAGTTCAGGTACCCTTCGTCTCAGATGTTGTTTCAGGTTTCATCCGGACGGCGATCGGCGGCGACGCGCACGCAACGGTCTGACGTCGAGCGGGTCGTAGCTGTGGGGAGACAAATCCCACAACCCTTCGCGAATATTGATTTTCGACTTTCGAGGTTTCTAGAGCAAGCCCGACGCAGCCGTGACGCAGGCGTCGACGCCGACGCAGCATGGCGGAACCGACAGCCGTCCGCTGGCTGGACCATCGTCCGGATGTTTCGCTACTGCCGCGTAAGCCCGGCATGCGAATCGCGCGAAGGCAATCTCGCGACATGTGAGCCGCCCACTTGTCGGATCGTCATTGCGATCAGTTTAGTTTCGCGACGAGGCCAGACCCCTCCGAGATGAACGTATACGTCGCTATCACGTGCTTCCTGCTGGTCACACTGATCGCCCTTACGAGCGGTAAGTGCGCAATACCTCGACTAAGAATATACTTGTGTGATGTACTGTCATTTTTAGGAATATCAAAGTTGCGTAGCAAAAATTCTTTTGTAATACAGTTTAATCGGAGAGATCTTAATATGCGACTCTGAAAAGACGTTGAAGTTAAAAGTTCTTTCGATGTAATGCTGGTATAGCAGAAAACGCTGCTCGTTTTTTTTTCTTTTTTAGAAAAAAGGTTTTTGTAAACGAGAGGTTATACATCACGCACAACGTACGATTGCAAATAAATAAAGATTTTTGAATTCAGATAGATTTGATCAGATTAGCGATATTGAATTCGTAATACGCTTAAAAGGAATTTTTTATCTCGAAGCATTTTTTATTTGTAACACCACAGTGTGTGTGTGTGTGTGTGTGTGTGTGTGTGTGTGTGTGTGTGTGTGTGTGTGTGCGTGCGTGCATGCGTGCGTGCATGTGTGTATATACATATATATAAAGACAATCAATAAACTTATCTCTGTAGTATAAATTTATCTTTGATAATCCTCGCAAAAAGTGAGGCAAATTGAAAACAAAAGAGAGAGAGAGAGAGAGAGAGAGAGAGAGAAAGAAATCTAAATAAATTATTTAACGTAATCTGCCGTTCTTCTCTTTCTCTTATTTTTAATACGGACGACACACGATTAATAATACAGTATTATTAACAAATACTGAATATTAGTGATCGTGTGATTAATACTAATGAATTGACGCAGAACGTTAATGATAATTCTAATTTCTTGATTGTGTGAAAACTGAAAACGTTAGTATACTTTCACAATCATAAATGATGTAAATGCAGAAATAATCTTGGGTCATGCTTGAGGATAAAAATATTGATAGTCATACTCATCAGTATTACTGATTCAATGTTACTGACCAGTATTATTGAATCATGCAAAGTCTTCACAAAATTTATTTCTCAATATATACATACATATTTATAAACGTAATATTTGATCGAGCAACCATAGACCAATTTGACGTTTAAACTTCTGATATAATTAGTTAATATCGATTGCGCTTGTGTAATATAGACATTTGTGTGATAAAACAGGTCAACTAATGTCAAAAGAGCATCGGACTCACGCGGCTTCTGAAAGAGCCAACGATTTGTGGTGCTATCAATGCTTTACTATGGAGCACGGTGAGAGATGTGCCAATCTCACTGACAATACTGGCAACTCCAGTACCTTCAAGCACAAATGCACGGACGACAGAAGAATGTGCATGGTAAGACAAGATAGGTTTGTACCTTTCGTTTCTACACAACAAGATTAACGTCGAACGCGAGCGACGCGATATTCTTATGCTAAGTTTCATAATTTCACATACATACGCAAACAAAATTTTGCGCGGAGTACAATATTACGTAGAAATGTGATTGACCTGCTTTCGGAGCTTTCAAAATTGGAATAATTCCCCAATTGCGCTGCATATTTGCGGAAGCCGGATTTTCACAAACGAATTCATAGCGAATTCACGCGTGCAATTAATGCAAACTTGCTACGACAATTTAAACCATGTTACTTGTTTATCTAGACGAATTAATATCTAATTCAACACATATTCGCACACACAATCACGTTCACGAGCGTTTATCCGTGTGGTTAAATTATTACGCGGATGAGATGCTTTGAATCACGGCTGTCTATTTATCAGTTACAACAATCGAAATACTAGATGATATATTTATACAGAGAATTTCATCCGTTGAAACGGAACAGAAAATACGCTGCACGGAAAATATCATTTAAACCCTTAACAAATTTTTAATTTTAAAACAGAAATGTGTTTTAAAGTATTAAGTTAAAAAATTATGAATGGTGCATTACATTTATTAATATTCTCGCGTATACGTTACTCAAATATGCAGACATTAAAAACATAACCACCGTACTTTCGCACGATATTCTGTTTTTCTTAGAACAGGCTTAATCACACTCATCTACGAACTATACAAGTCCACGTATAAAATACGACGAGTTATCGGTTTTCCTTTGTGACACGGATCCTCGCATAAAAGTCCGCATTTAAATTTTCAACGCAAAAACGTCGCCATAAAAGCTCTTAATAATATGAAGTCGTCCAACCGGGCTCTCTGGACGGTTCATATGATGATAAAGCAAACAGCTTTCTTTTTAAATGTAATTATGAATATGGCGCGTTTAATTTTTGCGTGTATAAATCTCATACACCGAGTGTCCGACCGAGAGCCCGTAAAACTGGTAAAACTGCACACTTAATGAAATTGGGAAAACGAAGTGACGAGACCGTATGTTGCAGGTGAAGCGATTTTCCTACACCACCAGCACCGCGAACTCGACCTCCAGCCAGAAGATGTGGGCCCTCGAGAGAAACTGCACGAACAAATGCGAGCCCGGATGCATCATAATCGGCGAGCGCACCAAACTCTACGGCTGCACTGCCTGTTGCGAGACTAATCTATGCAACAACGGTACCGGTACTGCCAACGACCTAACGATCAAAGAAACCGACTTCCTGCTGGCCCTCGTGCTCCAAGCTGTCTTGACCGTTATCATGTACCCGTCCTGACAGTGTCAATAAAAACCTCTAATCACAATATATGCCCCCCTCGCCAGCACGGGCGCCCCGCGGCGCTCCAATTTGTCTGCGTCCCCCCAACATTCGAAACATACCCCGTGAAAATCTAACACTTCGCCGACGGGACGCGTAAAACTATTCTTTATATAACATTCTGTATATAGCATAGATTATATTCATTATCATGTAAAACCTCCCTATGTCTTTTTCAAAAGTTTATAAATATATATATTTTTAAATATAAAAATTACAGTGGCTTTTTGGAAGCGTTTTTATTTGTTGCATGCGGCTGAACGTGTCCGCTGATCAAAGTGTTAGCATATTAGCCGCCATCGGTGAAGTGTTAACATACTCTTGAATCTCTCTCTTTTGAGCTGACAAAGTCCAAATCGCTTGGCTTTTCTTAATAGTAATATTTTTATCTTTTTATATTAATATTAAATATTTTAATATTAAGATTAATTCTTCTAGCTTCTAAAGCGACTGTAGCTGATTGTCCAAGGGAACAATCAAATTACAACAACAAATATTAGAGGAAGAGTTAAATCGAAAGTAAGCGAGGCTAAACCAAAAGTAAAATTAATTTACAAGAACAATTGTTCTGGCTTTTACGACTGCTTAACGTTGGTCTGTCTCAAATACAGTAAATGTTTAATTATCTTTTGTCAGCTAACTAAACTGCAATTTGTACCCTAAATTCATCGCTACTGTGGAAGCCTGGAACAAAATGGACGACAATGTCTCATTTAAATTTACCGACCGTAAGCTGTTCGAGAGTCTAGCGTCATCTAGCATCGATATTCTATGGTGAAGCTGACGAGGTTGCAGTAGTATCGACCGCATGTAACTCAGCAAGATTAAAATTGCAAATAAAATTTTTTTTTTCTTAAATGAGGAAAGAACATCAGAAAAATTAGAAACAAAATGGATAGTTACTAAAAAACATTTTTAGGGCTAATGACATATCTGTGCAGCATAGCCGACGGATCGTCATCTATTGATTATTGGTTGCGGTGGCAATTATCAGTTGCATACATAATATTTTATAATACAAAATAAAATAATAAATTTATTAACAACTGGCTAAAAGAGTTCAGTTCAACCCGAATTAATTTCTGTCAAAATATACTTTTATAATATATTTAAACAATTCGAAAATTAGGCAGGACTGATGAGAGTACCGCGAGGTTATTAATGGGCACAAGTTAAACTATAAATTATAACGCTTTCCAAATATATTATACATAAATCAAATACAAAATGAGCGTTTCATTTACATTAAATAAAGTAAATTTATTATATACATATACATACATTAAAAAATAAACGTTTTTATGCATTAATAACCGCACGATTATTTTCATTAGTCCTGCCTAATTTTCGTATTGCATAAATTTCGAGAGTTCATCGTTTCATTATATTTATGTAATGAAACAATATATATTTACATCTTTTATTTTTATAAGATAAATCTGCATTATCGAATACTTTCAAATCGGTTCCAGTTATCTGGACAATAAATGCACTTTCCACGCAAAGATATAATAATTACATAAACCAATCACACGCTTGATTAGCGGTAACTTCACTCGAACGGTTAATTTCGTAAGGCTCGGTCTCGCGATTTGCAATTCTCTCGAGAGGATCGCGATTCAAGTCGACCGTCTCTTCGCCGCCGCCGCCGCCGCCGCCGCCGCCGCCACCATCACCACCATCACCACCACCACCAGCAACACCACCGTTAATAGTAGTTACATCCGTCGCTGACGCACTACTCTGGTTGTATCACCCTACCTTTTGCTCGTCCTTGTCCCCCTTCCATGGCGGCGGCGTTCACCTTCACGTGTCCACGGCGTTCTCCGCTATTCCGCAGCCGGCGCCGATATCTTCCTCGCGTCCACGAAGGATCAAGATGGGGATTTATTGCCTGCAACAATCGCATTGCACGTGACGTTAGAGCGCTTTCCGTGGACGAGTACCGAGAAACGTATGACACCAGAGGAGGAAACTCTTTGCACAATCGGCACGCACACGTCTGCATGACTGACGCGCGTTCGAGGCAAATGTGAACGCCGTGTCACATAAATATACGAAAAATCCTTTTGTGTCCCGCGATTAATTGGTCGTAAAATCGATAACGTCGAACCTACAGTTTTCGCCGCCGTACTACGTCGCGAAACCCTGCGATGCGATGAAGTATGCAATTGCGCCTAACTAACATTATGACTAATTGGAACAAACTTGAAATCAAATTCGAATACTTGGATGTATGATTCAATTACGTTCATTAGCAAATCTTTGTCATTTATTTATGACTTTATTGGATTTCCATTAAAAATCTTAAATAAAATCTTATAAATAATTCTTCCAAATCTCGTTCAGTAAAGCCATTAAATAGCTCAGTTTCTATGCAATTTTATTTTTAATTTATTTCAATTTTAAATTTTTAATTTGTTTGTTACATTTTATATGTATAAAACTTCATATTAACGAAAATAATAACGATTTTCCAAAATATTTTATAAGATTTTTCATAAAAATTTAATAAAATTATTAGTAAATCATAAATATTTTTCAAATAAATAGAATTTAAAAAGGATGTCATATATGTGTGTATATCCAAATGTTCATTTATCATTCAAATTAAAAATTTGTTTAAAATCTAATAAAATTACATAAAAAGTCTGGCATCAAATGTATTAAATATACATATAATCCAAAAATAATGGCTTTACATAAATTTAAAAAGAAATGTATGAAAAAAATGTCTCGCATTATTTAATTAAATATACGTTCAAGACAGAGTTCACGTGACTCTTCTTTCTATTTCTGTCAACCGATTTCAAAATATTTACTCAATGCGTCAATCGAAAGATTTCCAGACTCTCATCTCCGTAGAATACGATTTTGTTGTAATGGTCAGTTGCAAAAGTTGACCGCACGTGTCCGTGGCTCACACAACCGAATACGATAAGTGTCAGTGTTTGAATATCTTCTACCACCAATGCACGATACGCGTGGTTGACGTGGCTGCGTCATCCAGAGAAATGGAAGAAAAACACAGCGACATTGTACTGTGTGCGCTGGCAAGACGCCGCCGGTTGTTTCCGACTTGTCAAACGCCGGGAAGACACGTTCGCAACCGTCACAGTCTGGACAGTGGCGATCAGTGGCGAGGAGGTGAGACATCGGGTGTACCAGCAATGCACGTGCCATTGTCTGCCGTGATTTTCCTGCTACGCCTAGTCTCGATCGCGACTTATTCGATTCGTCCGACGACGGAGGTCGTGCGCCGACGTGGCGCGTCGTGGAAGTGCTGCGTCGCCGGTTACGCGTTCAATGAGGATCTCGAGTGCGTCCATGCGGAGCCGAACAAGCGAAACTACAGCACGTACGACGTTTGGCGAGACGTCTCGTCTCAACATTCGCAGCGAATCACCATGGTAATCGCGACCGTGCACGGCTTGAGATACGACGACAAGAAGAACGACACTGATTCGAGACATCGTTCAGGCGACCTTCCTCGTATTTGTTCCATCTTGCGCGCGCCGAGGGATTTCTGTATCGAGAACATGATCAATGGCACGACGGTGTTGATTAAGTGCGCGGAGGCCGGCTCGGAAGTGACTCTGGACAGAGAAAACTCGACAGTGGCAAAGAAAACCACGATGACGACGACGACGACAACGGTCATCACCGTGACGACCATTACCACTATTACCTCCATCAGCACGAAGAACGTAACGTCGAAGGAGGATGACACGGAGGTCGTTTACCACTGCAACGATCTGCGGACAGTATTCTTCTGGGGCGCGCAGACCTACATGGACACCAACTTGGCTCATGTTATCCTGTGCACAATCGTCGTCGTGGTGTACCTGTCCGTTCCGGAACTCGGCAAGGGCATCTACAATCGCGCGGTGCTCCGTCACAACCTCTGCCTGCTGCTGCAGGGATGCTTCCTGTTGTTTCTCGGCTACTGTAACCTGTGCGGCGTCCCGATCAGCGACGACTTCGAGACACTCCTCTGGATAGTAATGCAATACTTCACGAACGCCACGGTGTTCTGGCTGAACGTGATCTGCTTCGACATGGCCCTGTCCATCACGCGGTTCCGCTGGATGATGGGATCCGGTCAGCAGACGAGTCAGGAGGAGTACAGACGGCTCCTGCTGTACGGCGCATTCGCGTGGGGCGGCGCCTTCTTACCCGCTGTTATCGCTGTCATTTTGGAATTTTGCCCCGGCATCCCGGAGGATCTTCCGCTCAAGCCGAATTACCGCCGTTACCATGACGGGCCGAACTACGTGGTGAACATATATTTCTTCGGCATACCGCTGCTGACGCTCTTCTGGAACAATGTGCTGTTCGTGTTCACCACGTACAAGATCATACGAATACAGCGGAGCACGGAGATAGCGACGAGAAATCATACCAACGTCCTCAGAAAGAAGTACTTCCTCTTTTTGCAGCTGTATCTGCTGATGGGAGCGCCGTGGTTCTTCGGCTTGCTCCTCGCTTGCATGAACAAGCTCGTGGTGATGAAGATATGTCGGCTGATATGGCCGATTCTGTGGCTTTTGATGCTCGCTACTCACAAGAAATTGCGGCGGAAGCTCACGAACAAGTTGCGGTGCATTAAGAAGAAGCGGAAGACCGTCGCAACCATCGCGTAGACAACTCCAATGACTTTAAAGGCTTTCAAGGGTGGCTTCTCGTCAAAAGTGCTAGGAGATTTACGGGCTGTCTCCGCGTCTTGATCCATCGTAAAATTAATGACTTTGCGCGATCTAGAAGCGCGGACCGTCGCGTCGGCGAAAAAAAAAATGCGTGCGTGGCGAATCGAGTTCTTATCAATTGCGACCGCGGCGTGGAAAATCGCGCGGATGTTCCTCTTCTATTGTAACACAATGTTATGCAATCTTGCGGTGGTAAGACAGTTCCGCATGCCCGTCATTAAGTTTTGCGCAAACTGCTCGCGCTCACGGGCATTTACATTATTTTCTTGCGCAACCTGTAGAAAAAGTCCCCGTCTCGAGGAAAAGGAATAAAAAAATCAACGATGTCGCCGCCGCAATATCCGATGCCGCGAACCGAGCGATGAGTCGCAGAAAAACTCGGGCGCGCGACGTCACTGTGCGCGGCAGGATAATAAAGGAGTCGGGGCGCGACGTCGTTTCCTGCCGGGGCATTTTAATTACCGTATTCGCGACGCGCCATCACTCGCCCCCGCGTGCTCGTATTATCTTTTTTTTTTGTTTTACAACGTGTAGAATATTAACCTGTTAGTGTACAACGCGAGCGATACATCAACGGCGCGGCGCTTTTTACGACGGTGGATCTCTCTGCACCTCGGAAAGACGCAATAAGAACGTGATTCTCTCTCTCTCTCTTTACTCTCGAGGGAAAAACCTCGCCTCCTGTGCTAACAGGTTAAAATATAACTGTAAAATGCACGAGAGATATTCTCTATTCTCTGCCGTGTGTCAATTTTGTACCTCCAGTATTAGGTAGACGGAAAGAGACTCTCTCGTGTAAATATCGCTGGTATTATAGAAATTCTGTTATCTAGTCAAATATATGGGAGAATAAACAAGTCAATTAACGACAAGTAGGGCTTGCTGGAAAAGAAATTATCTCGAATCACGATCCCCTCGATAGCGCAATAACGATCGCGTGGAATCGATAAGCGACGGCCTACTTATCAAAGACATGTTGATTTAGTGTCCTTGCTCGCGATACGACATTTTTATGAAAAAGAAAAAGAGAATTATAATTTTTTAAAGCCAATTACAATATCAGAATTAGATATTTCTGAGAATGTGATAAAGGACGGATATCGCATCGCGTATGTATATGCATAGGAGAGATAAAAAAGATTAATGACAACTGGCTTGTTGCTTGTACGATTTGTTTATAGTGATTAAATATTGTAGTTAATGTAGATACGATCTGCTATATATGTGACTAACTTGCAATACTTTATTATAAATAGAACAAACTGAAATGTTTATTTTTTCGCGGTAAAACCGCTCGTGCGGCATTGCTCTATTATTTTAGGATGCAAGAGCACGAGCTGCAAATAAATTTATATGCAAAATTGTAGAAAAATATTCGACGCAAACTCAGGGAATCTATCAGGACGAAAATATCCATGACCAACATTTATGTAACGAAATGTAAACAATTTATAAACGCGATTAAAATGTACGTTTCAACTGATAACGCTTTTTCCATATGTGTCCTCTCACGAGCATAAAGAAAAAAAAAAAAAATATATATATATATATATATATATCCTGCTCTGCTTTTTTTACGAAACAATATTATTGATATATTATACTATTAACACTTAAATTGCATTTATTCATATAAAATACGATCTTGCTCAGA
This sequence comes from Solenopsis invicta, assembly GCF_016802725.1. NCBI lineage: Eukaryota > Metazoa > Arthropoda > Insecta > Hymenoptera > Formicidae > Solenopsis > Solenopsis invicta. Next base: position 7,027,609 of record NC_052678.1, read on the forward strand.
TTTATTTTTATTTTGTTTTTTTATCTCTATTGTTAGAGTTAACATTCATTTTACATATATTTTTTAACGTATTTATACAATACATAATACGTACATACCTATTCATCTTGGGTTTTTCACATAAAGCTGCTAACTAGAAAGGCTTATAGTTAGCTAATCTTCGCAAGTATACGTGGACGTGACGTGAGTCATCGCCTGGGTATCGCTGTCATAGATTGCATCAATATTTATGCCGTGCATCGCGTGTGTGTGCAGATTCGTGTATGTTATTTCGCGTTAAAACAAAAGCTAATTTATACGCGTCAAATTTTTTGTCGGTCAAGTTACTCCCGCATTTTACGGATCACGTCGTGCCGCGTCTGCGCGGATTTGCGCTCGAACAGATGCAAAAAAATGTCATACGTAGTAATAATTTGAAGTTTGACACACGGGAAATATTACGTGTGACAAGCATGCTTCGTTAGCGGACTCCCTTGTCAAGAGATATTTCGGTGATCATTATGTCCGACAAGCCTTTTAAAGCACAAAACGCTTTTCATCCCGCGGATCCACCGCACGGCATGCAAAATTACGATGTGGGCGCTCTAACGAGAGATCAGAAACGAGCTTTGAACGAAATGAAAATGATCACTCGAAAAGAAAACGAGGTTTATCTTAAAGCGCACCCGGAAATCAGATGTTTGATCTCCATTTTATTGAGGTAAAATGACACGTACCTAATAATTGCTTCAGAAAAATATATCTTTACATTCCTTAAATTTGTAGAGAAGAAGGTAATTTTTGGAGCATCTTTCAATTAAAAAATAATTTGCTTAAATTAAATAAATAATTTAAACAAATAATATTTTCACTGCAGAAAAAGCTACTAACGTTATTTCTGAGATTAAATTTTTATTTTTGCTCAGAAGTATTTTCACTTTAACTTACTTAAAAAAAACCAAATTTAAAAAATAATTTTATCAATTTAACATAATCTTTCTCTAGGTATGCCTTCTTATGTGTGTATAATAAAATATTAAAATGTATCTTGAAAAAGTTTCGAAATGCTCAAAAGTGAAGATGCCTTATAACAATTGTTAACTATTATACATTGACATTAGCACCACTACATAATGGCTACTAAACAAATAATTCCATAAGTAATTTCTAACAATTCGTTATCTAATAACGAATATAATACGGACGCTCATAATATGTAAATGATCCATAAAATATCATTTTCTCCTCTACTCAATTTAATTTTAATTATTTTATCATTCACTTGCGTTTTATTATGGTTATTTATGTACTACTATGTGGGATTTATATTTAATTCATGCTCTTCTCTAATAATAATTTTATAAAAAATGCGAAACGCCAATTACAATATTTGATACGCGACGAGAATATCGTTCGAGATTAATGATACGTCATTAAAATCGCTCTCGCAGGCACGTCCTATCGGAGCGGCCGCTCATCGATATTCCCGAGGTTGTAGGTACATTTTTCAACAGACCACGTTGTGAAATTGTTGCTGACCTTTTGGATTACTTGTCGTCCACCGATAAACGATCGCACATAACGGACGATCTTCGACGGGAATTGTTTCGAACGACCAGCGTTGAAACCAGCAGTAGCAGTGGCTCGAGCTCACAATCCGATTCTGACTTGTGCGACTGCAGCAGCATGAATTGCGACTCATAATTTTTAATAGCAGTCCAATTATAGTCAACTTACACTGCTTAAATTTGTATACGAAGATGTTTGTAGCGAAGAGAAGCAACCTATCCATTCTAATAATAATGCGATTTGTACGATCCCGTCGAAAGAACTTATTATAGATTTAGATTTAGTATAAAATTAGTTCGACTTATGTATAGCGGAGCTAAATAATTTATATAACGTCCCATAAAGAACTCACGGTTGTGTTTCCTTTATATAACGCTATATAAATACTACCTGTCATTATAATCCGTCTTACATTGGAATCCGAGTCTTATTTCTAGTGTTTACCTCGCGTACGTCAATGTGTGATTACACCAGTGGATTATACAGTTACGTACGTATTAATCGCGCAACCGGTTCTGCGTATACGTTACTGCTGTTATTAATCTAAGCCTTATCCTATTTATTAAACGGTCGAACAGGCGACAGTGCGTACAGCCATTATTTGTAATTAATGCGCGCGACATAGGGAAAGTAACGAGCGCGTATCGATTAGATAAAAATGGAGTGCGAAAACGCGGCCCGAGTTACGCCCGAGTTACCTGACAATATTCAGCGACACTATTTATCTGGTCGTGCTAACGACAGCGGTTATCTTGCAGAGTAACATGATGGGCGGTGAGGACCGGTTGCAGCGATGCCGATCGGCGCTAATCTCGATTAATTAAATTTTGTTAACTTTATCTATGGGGTGTACCGGAACTGTTATATTAACGACGGTCTCGCCGGTTAATCCCACGACAATTTTTCTTTAACTAAAAGCAATGGATTGACGCGGATTGTTCTCAAGATGCGGTGAAATTGAGTCACACTTTCGGAAAGAAGACGAATGATGACAAGTAAAATATTCGATCATTAAACATCCTGTGTAGAAATATTGGTGATTTCAATAAGGACCTGATTAATTTACTTGAATATAAATCGGTCTTGTATAGCATGGAACAAGTTGAATATAATATTGGCTCTTATATGGAAAGAAAAGAAAATTTTAAAATATTTTAAAATAAAGTGTTAATTAGGTGCTAAAGTCTGAAATTTAGGCGCTCGAACGTTTGGTAGAAAATTAAAAAAAAAATTAGGTGGAGCTTTCTCTTTCTCTGGTTTAAGTTGGCCTCCTCCCCAACAAAAAATAAATATTTCTTACGTAAACGAAAAAACAAATACAGTAAAATTAAGTGCTAATCAGATGCTTCAAGAAATAATAAAAATAAATAATTTCTCACTCACCAACATCATTCACGACGTGCAGCAGCGGAGTTGTAACGCCACGTTGATCTGCAACATACAAATACGAAATCTAGATTAGCGCTCAAACGACACAATTAATATTAAAAAATTTATAATTCTTTATGCATCAAAGTTTTAAGAAATAACACCTCTTGGAAAAAATGTTATGAAAAAATTCACTTCAAAGAAGATGAAAAATCTCTCTTCGAAATTAATTTATTTATAATAATATTAATAATAATTCTAAAAGGGATCATTTCTTGAAACTTTGCACACACCTTCTGGGTAACATTAAAGAAGATGCCTGTAAAGATTCAAAAAATGACTCCTCTTGAAAAAAAGTTATGAAAAAATTCACTTGGAAGAAAGAGATTTTTCGTCTTCTTCGAAATGAATTTTTTCATAACTTTTTATCAAGAGAGATCATTTTTGTTTTAACTTTAGAGATAACTTCCTAATGTTACTCAGAAGGTGTGTGCGAGCAGCACACAGTGTTTCTTCAGTAATTTCAAGCATTTATATATTTAACTGAAATACATAAATATTTGAAACAAAGAAATTCAATCAGTTGGAAAATTTAGTCAAGTCGACAATTTTTTTTAAGCACGAGTAACGTATAAATAATGTTACTCACCCACAATTGTTTCGCCGTTGCCCGATGCTCTCCCTGAGCCTCTATCTCCTCTCAGATCAACGCGAACGAAAGATCAATTACGATCGCGCGCTAATTATCTCAGCAACGCACGACACTTTGTTGACGGAACTCACGGCGAAACGACATCATCACGTAGCGAAAGGGACACAAGACCGTGCGAGAATATGATCCTGATCGATGTTCCGTCGGAACATTTCACCGTCGCACACGAAAACCCGTAAGTAGCTGCGCGTACGAAGAAAATTCGTTCGACATCGATGATAATACGCGAGTTAGTGCACGATGCGTAGGCCGGACGGAGCTCGTGGTTATTCGCGGAGTCATCTTAACCTCTACGCCGTTCCGCAACAACAAGAATGCGCGCGTACGAACGGCACGAACGTTGCTACGAGCGAAGCTCGCGGCGAGAGACGCTCGCCGTCGCTAACTTCACGCCATCACGCCACCCCGCAAGAGAGCGAGAGAAAAATCAAACACACGCGTAGCCATCTCGGGGCGATAGTTATTCGTACGAATATTCACGGCACTGATGTATGGTGCACACGAAGACATTGTGCATGTAAGGACGATCGGGCACGAAACGACCGTAGCGAAATAAACACGGCGATCCCCCGCGGTAACCTTTACTCGCCTTCGTCAACCGGCGCACGGCGGAGTCAAAACACTACAATCGTTTCACTCGGTATCACTGTACATAACACTCGCGAACTGTAGCTGTGATAGACACGCGGCGAGATCGGAGCTGGCGCGATCCGCAGACACCGAAATGCGTAGCGTAGTTGTGACGCCACCGCCTTCGCCGTCGCCGGCATGTCGACTGTTGCCACGTCTACTGCTGTCCCATCATCGGTTGGCCGCCGTAATACGCACATCGCGGCGACTCCTCGTCGTACGTGTATCGAATCGGGAATCGAGCTTCCCGCGAATCTACCTACCGTGATGAAACGCAAGACGGAACCGAGCCGCCAAATGACTTCTCGCCGCCGATCGCGACGCTTCGCTACTAGCACAGCAGCGCCGCGCCGCCGCGTTGCGGTCTAGTAGTGAAACACGTCGGTCGGCGGTGAGAAGTCGTTCGACGGATCGGTTTCGTTTTGCATCGTCTTGCATTTCATCGCGGTAGGTAGATCCGCAGAAAGCCCGATGCCGACACACGTGCAACAATCGTGTGACGAGGAGCCGCCGCGATGTGCGTATTTCGGCGGCCGACGGGCCGCAGTCGACGGATCGACAGTCGATGGGACGGCGGCTATGGCGATGGCGTAGTAGCTACGCAACTACGCATTTCGGCATTCGGCATCTCTCGTCGCGTGTGTCTCAGCCACAGTTCGCGAATGTTTATACACAGTGGTATAGAGTGAACTGCGTATTGTACAAGGTGACGGTCGTCCTGAAACGTGTTTGTCGACTCTTCGCCGTGCGCTGGGCAACAGAAGCGAGACCGCGATGCTCCCGTGTTCGTCGTCGCTTCGCAACAGACGTTTCGCGCCCGATTTTCCTCGCATGTACAGATACATTCGCGTTTTCGTGTGCAATGAATATTCGTATGAAATAGCCATCGACCTGAGATGGCTACGCGCGCGTTAGATCTTTCGTTCTTTTTCGGGTTAGCGTGATGGCGTGAAGTTAGCGACGGTGAGCCTCTCTCGCCGCGAGCTTCGTTTGTAACAACGTTCGTGCCGTTCGTGTTGTTGTTGCGGGACGGCGTAGAGGTTTGGATGACCCCGTAAATAATCGCGAGCTCCGTCTGACTTACGCATTGCGCACCAACTCGCGTCTTATCATCGATGTCGAACGAATTTCCTTCGTACGCGCAGCTACTTATGGGTTTTCGTGTGCGACGGTGAAATGTTCCGACGAAATATCGACCTACGCATTCTAAATCATAACCTCGCGTGGTCGTGTGTTCCTTTCGCTACGTGGTGATGTCGTTTTGCCATTAACAAGTGCCGTCAACAAAGTATTGCCTTAATAATTAACGCGCGATCGTAATTAATCTGTCGTTCGCGAGTGTTACTGTGTTAATTGTGCCTTGACGAGATCTGGGAGGAGGAGGAGGTCCGGGGGACATCAGGCAACGGCGGAACAATCCGGTGGTGAGTAATATTATATTAATTTTTTTATGTTAATTGTGTTGTTTAAGCGCTAATCTAGATTTTGTATTTGTGTGTTGCAGATCAATCCGCTGCTGCGTGTCGGTGAGTGAGAAATTATTTATTTTTATTTTTTTCTTGAAGCATCTAATTAATACTCAATTCTACTGCATTTGTTTATTCATTTATATAATGAATATTTATTTTTTTTGTTGAGAGGGGGCTAGTAAAATTAACTCAGCCCCACCCAAATTTTTTTTAATTTTTTACCAAACGGTTCGTGCATTTAATTTTAGACTTGAGCACCTAATTAACACTTAATTTCTAAATATTTTAAAATTAATTTTGCGTTGGTGAGAGGGCGGGTTAGCTGATACGAGTAATGTAAATACATATTGCGCCATGTCGATACATTTAGGCTGCGGTTCGATTCGCGCTCAAATCGCTATTGGCTTCATTCTCTTCTTGTTTATGCTGGAACAGTAAAGATGCAAATAGCGCTTTGGACATGAATCGGACCGTGGCCTTAGTCAGTATGGCAAATATCTTAACAGCTCTAACTCGCTAATTTTAACGCTTAATAATTCACTTCGCGTAGTAGACCGCCACGTTTTTCTTTCAGATCTTTTCATTTTGAATGAAAACGCATCGGATGAATATATTTTTATTAAAATTTAGGGTAAAGTTCCTATTCTAAATAATTACCTAAGATTTAAATACAGAGTCATTATAGCCTACAAAGTCGACTTATTAAATTTTTTTTTTCTTACATGAGGTATCATTCATAAATCTTTTTCTGATTGTTACAAGCTGATCCTCATAAATAAGTATTTATAAAGTTGATTTTTTTTTCCTTATTAAATCCTGACAAGTCTCAGTAGATAATAACAAAGAAACCTTATTTATAACATCGCTCATTAATAAATAATGATCGAAGACTCATGTTACATAAAAACCTTAATAAATTTTTACATGAAATTAATAGACTGCAGCGAATAAGGGATTATCCTGAAATTTTTCCTTAAAGAATAAAACTCGCCTGTGGCTTTTGAACGGGTTCTCGTGATGAAAAGTATCGCTTCTTTGGGACACCGCGTATATCTTAATTGGACCGCTGACAAGATGGAAACAGGGATCACCATTAAGAATCGGTTAGGGCTGTCAGTGCGATTTATCAGCGGAGGGAAAACTCGGGCTCGTTTCCGTCGTCACGTTCGGCTCGATCGGTCGCCGTGTCACGCGATTAGTCGCGAAACGAGATTAATCAGGTTGCGAAAAACAACAAAAAGAAAGAAAGATAGGAAGAAACGTTCGTAAAACGAACGAAGCGACGCGCGCGCTTTGCTTCCATTGCCGGGTAGCTTCCGGTTGCTTGCACGCAGGGGGAGAGTTGGGGGTGCGCGATTGTTCGCTCGAGTTCCGCTACGCGAGTGTCACACAGCCGGTCTTTCATTCGCATCTCCGTTATCTCTTGATACTACCACCGACCCGTCGTTTTCCGATTGCGCTGCAAACACGGCGCGGCGTTTCTCCCGTTTTTTTTTTGTGTGCAGGTGTCGCGCATCCTTGGGCGATACGCGCAGTCGGGTAGTAACATCCGCGCTGTGTGGAGACTCGCCTAGCGGGAGAATCTCGAGGAAAGAGAAAAAAAAGAATGCGACAAGTACCTCAGATAAGTGCCTTTCGATGCTAGAAACGCAGCTGTCGTGGCGGATCCGAACATCCTTCGGCGCGGGTGTTGCGGGTGTCGTTGGATCATCATGGGTTGAGACGGTGACGACGGGGAGACGTGCGATGAGCGCGGGCGTGCTGCGAGAGAAATAGACGAACTTTGAAAATATTCCTGAGAGCGCGCGAGGTCTCGAAAAAGTTTCGAGGAAAATACTTGGGTTCGACAATGTTTATCTGGTGGACCCGAGACGGCGAGCGCGCGAGCTTCCAGGAACTACTACATACCTCACGCGCGGCTCGAGAGAGCGAGACATTTTATGAAGTCGACCGTTTCGGCAACAAATAAAGCTTGAAACCCGCTCGCCTCTCGGGAAGTTGGTGGAAAGGTAAAACTCGTGATCCCTCTTCCACCGCGACTTACTTTTATCGAATATTCTCCACGGATAAGGGCCGATGTATCCCGCAATCCGGTTTTACGCGATAATTCCTTCATGACCCAGATCTTTGATAAATTTGTAAAACGTAATACCGCGGGATAGAGGGTTTTTGGGGATAATCTGCAAAATGCGTTTATACGCGACGAGCGATATTAATTGTAAATTGTTGATTTCCCCAATATTGATACGTATATGAAATTTTGCCGCAACCATTATCGCGCTTGGCACAGAATTTCGGGAAATTTCATGTATTTAATCGCACATCGCGTTTAATATCCCACTTCAATTACTACTACAAAATCAACTTCGTTAGTAAGCTCCGTCCCGCTCTTATTTTCGACGAGCCGCGGGCGCGACAATTCCCGGAAGATAAACAAGTCCACGCACGCCGCGCGCCGCACGGTTCTAAGTAATTTCTCGGAAATTTTTCGACCTCGCTTCCACGTCTTTCAAGATCTACCTTTTTCTTCGTTTTACAAGCAATTCCCTTTACAACGAATATTCTGGAGCGCATTCCGGAATATTTACCTAAGGCAATGCGCGCGGCGCCAACGACGGTCAGAAGGAAACGCAGAAATAAAACGCATAAGTTTGGTAGGCTCGCGAGAATGCGACTCTGCTTTTAGGGTAGAACTAGAGTTGCCAAATCCTCCAACATTCCGAATTGCCGGACGTTTCTTCCGCGGGAATAAAATCCACTCGGATAGAAATAGCAATCGTAAAAACTAGAATAAATATGAAATTTAATATGAAATTACTTTCGATATTGTTTTTCAGTTTCAAAAACAGAGTTTGGCCGAATAAAACAACAATAAACTACTATTATTTAATATGAAATACGTTTTATCATGAAACACGAAATTAAATCGTGTTTTACATGTAGAGCTATACGAGAATTGAGGGTCGATTCGCTAAATAACACTGCATCCACAGGAAGAATTTCAATGCTGTTATTCTTCTATGTATAAAATAAGATTGATATAGAAGCAATCATAATTATTATTGGGAAGCGAATATTTTATTCAAAAATGGAAAAATTCTTAAATGCAGAATGGGAATCCAAGGAAACTTGCAAATGTATATAAATTCTCAGGAAATTATTATGGAGCATTACGATCCGTTTTCGATTGGCCGCGTTTTTAATTTAAACTTCTTAAATTAATGAAAATGAACAAAAAATAAAACAATAAAGTAATCTATGTTTTATTAATTTTCTCAGACAGATTAGAAAAAAATTCGGCGAATCTCATTCTTGATTAACAATAGATTGATCTGAAGATTTTTTTTGAAGAATTTTCTTTCTAATAATATATCACTATACGAAGACTCCACAAGAGAGTTCGCTTCGTAGATATCAAATACCTCATCTCAAAGCGTAAAGGCCCGTAAGGACTCGCTTTACGTATAAACAAAGGCTGCTAGGCTTTCCATGAATGCGTTAATTAATGTATAATGCATCGTATACGAATCTTTCTTGCGAAAGAGCGCTTGTCTGCAATGAGAAAAGTTTTTTATAAATCAAAATGAGTATCTTGCTCGTTATTTTAAATAAAAACTATTCAATTTGTCAAGATAGGCCAAGAACAACAAATTCACGGATGTTAGTTAAAAATATTTAATCTGTGGCTATGATATAACAAATAGTACAGCGATACAAGTTTCAATTTTACTTAGTCTTCTTTAGTCGTAAAAATATAATAAAACTCGGTTATTGACAGATAATACATTTTAACTGCAAGAAACATAAAGCAGATCGGATTAACGTGGATTTTAATATGTACGTTAATCCAATATATTTCTCTTTAATGCTTTATGTTTTTTTGCGTTTAATTTTTATCCATTAGTGATTGAATTTTATTACGTTTTTGCAACTGATGTTCAATCTATTTGAATAAATCGAGGAAATGATGTTAAAATAAATAATATATTGAATAATAAACCTTTTTTCTCTTGTACACGTTCTTCTATCAGTAATCTCGAACTGTGGTTAATCATCGTGTGCTATAATATTGAGCAAATTTTTATTTTAAGTGTAAGAATATATCAATTGAAATTAATACATGAATTAATATGATTACTCTTATCTTCAGACAGTAAATCAACCTTATTTAATTCGATGAAGAAAAATAGAAATTATAGACCTTATATGAGAATTACTCTTTTTTTTTATACTTCATGCATAAAGTTGTAATAAAATTAACTATATTGTGTAAAATGAAAAATATTTTTAGTTTTGTTGTTAGAAATTCTTTTTGAAAGGATGCTTCGCGCGGTACTCTAACTAATAGACGCTTGCAATGGAAAAATTTCACTGTAATTCAACCTCTGTTTGTAAACTTCCTTTTATTATATGTAAATTTCATTTTATTAATTAAGTATATTTAAAAACCGGACGCACACGCGACGTTTGACCCGTGTCATCCGGATGCCAGACAGTACTCCTGAAAACTATGACGGTCCGGAGTAAAAACCAAACAGTTGGCAGCCCTAGGTAGGACGCGGCAGTCACATACCCCGCCGAGGAGTTTTCTGTAAACGAGCTTCGTCGTCGCCGTCGCGCGCGCACGCATGTATCAACACAGAGACGCACACGCGGTCCGTACAACCGCGTGGTCGATGGGCATCGCCCGCCCGCCGCCGCCGCCGCCGCCGCTGCGCCGGTGAGCCGCTTACGTTACGACCTGCGATGTTGCTGCAATAGTCGGGTTGGGAAACACAGAGCTGGCTCTACATGCCCCGCGTACCCCGCGACACGCGACGATAAACGATCGGGTGGCTTCGACGCGACGCGACACGATCATGATGATGTAAATAAAAAAGAAGATGACCCATTACGTCTAATGCCAGAGATGCGCGAGCGAGATCATTAATGAGCTCAATTCTTCGACTAATCGGAAATTGAATTTCTGCACAATTTCAAGACTTGATTGGCTGACAAGATCTCCACTACCATCAACCCCGCGCAACTACTGCGCATCCGTCGGAATGGGTCACTTTATTATTTACACCATGGATACAATCGCAAACGGAATCAGACGCTTCTGCTATATTCCGCGCAACGTAAAGGCTAATCAATGTGCTTTCTGCTCCGTTTCTTCCTTTTTGCCTCTTACTGTTATTGCTTTTTTGCCTTTTGCTGCTATGTTATCGACAATCGTGTGTTTTTTGTCACTTGTTTCTTATTTCTTTTGGAGTTCGTCAGCTTTCATCTCGCCAATTTCCATAAAACAATGCGCATAGAAGTAAAAGGCAAGAAATAGAAAACAAAGAACACATTAACATTGAGACTAATGTGCTCTTTACTGTCGTGGTGCAAAGATTCTATTTCTCACTCAATTTTCACTTCTCGCGTCATCGCCATTTCATTTTACGTTACAACGAAAGTTTGGAAACGATTTGTAGCACTCGAATAGCTCGGATTTCGGTGTTTTATGTAATGTTGTTGTTTACCAGGTATCGAAAACACAACGGTTCGCCGATGTAGGATCGTAGGATTTAAGCTCTTCGTGTATTCAAAGGCATGTTGCGATTTACCAACTGGATGTAATGTAAATAAGCCAAAGTCAATGTAAACATCTAGGTAATAACTGTCCGTCCAACCACGGTGATTATATTTCCATTTCTATCTAGTATTTTTGAACGCTGAATTTGAGGTATCGTATTCCGATCGCGAGCGAAGGTATCAATCGTCGAAGTTAGTTCTCCCGTGAGAATATCAGATTAAGGAAACTAATTAAACTATTTGCCATATATGAAATACCCACTCGCAGACTTATACACAATATTATAATACGCATAACAATGAAATACAGTATATTAAATGTATTGTATACTATATCGTATATATTCGTAGTAAGGTAACTGTACTCAATATAACTGTTTCTAAGTAGTTACGTGATAAATTGAACAAATAATGCTAGTTCTAGTATATCGTACAGGCTGTCAATGTAACTTGTTTGCAACAGTTGACTGCTCAGTTTATGTATTCTGTTATTAACAGCGAGGTCAAAAGTAGAATTTTCGTGATTGTGTTTCTCATGATCTATGATTTCGTAGGAAAGTTACTGCTTCCTATAACTACCAAGTGATGGTTATTAATGTCCGCAGGCCATATTATTGTAGCTCTATATTTACTTTACAATGCTGTATTGAATATATATATTCGTTGTAAGATAAGAAAAGCAATACGGCCAAGACCAGTACACACACATCGATTATATTTTTTTGGTACTTTTATTACTACAGATCATAATTTTAATTCACCTACTAATTTGCGATTCACAAGTCATGGTTTTAAGAGGAAAAAATTAAGTCAATTGTGGAGTTAATTGTACTTAATAGATTGTTGACGAAAAGAGTTTCTTTGTGTACTTTTAATATAGCAATAAATATGTCTCAGCGTACTAAACTTATAAACTTACTAATGTAACTGGATCATTTTATTATCCAGTTTTCTATCATTTTTTGCAAAAAAGAAAAAATATGTAATTAGGACATATTGAGTACCTATTTTTTCTAAAAGTCTTTATTGCATCCATATAAATATTTGAAGTTGTCCAATTTCAAATATTTTTATTTAATATATAGAAATGTTACCTACTTTGAATCTGGCCATTTTTAATTTTGGACTGAACAAAGAATCAGATAAAAATCTCAAGGCTTAGATACAGTTATCATACATAATGCAATTAATATATCAAATACAATCTAATATTCGAGTCTGGATCAATTATCTCGATTTAGATATCTAATGATGGTTTAAAAGCTTAAACGGTTATTTTATTATTCGATCATCACTGTTATTTCAAAACCAGATCAAAAACCAATACTGCACTTAATCGCATACGCGATAATTCAATGAGCATACTTTTTTAGAATTCAATTTTTCTTGACAATTGGGCTCATTGGATTATCATGTCATCACACTGATCTGTAAATTTTTTAAGCGTGTTAATAGCTACAAGATATAGAAATTTTCCAATTTCTAAAAATCTTCTATCCTGCAACCAATCAACACGCTTCAAAAATTTGTCGCACGACAAATATAATCTTATTGTAGTGTTTGTAAAATTAGGTCGTGTTGCTCGAAATCCCTAAAAATATTTGCACTTAAAGCGAGATAAATATACATTCGAGGAGAAAGAGAGAGAGAGAGAGAGAGAGAGACGACAAAGATACTAATTGTCAATAACAGATAACAAAATGACACCCGTCACTATTATTGGCAGGGATTCGTGCATACCTAAGCACGATCCTGCGTCCCGTCGTCGTCGCCGCCGTCGCGGAGCCGTATTCCCGAGCCACCGCGATCACAGGGGAAGCGGAACCGAAGGCGGCCGAGCGCGACCGAAGAGCCGCGTGCAGCGCTTACGGGGAAATCTGTTCGCGACGGCAGCGACGACGACGACGGGTCCAGGGTGTTCCAAGAGCGGAGGAGATAGCGGCTGAACCGAATTTTCAAACGTGATGCTATCCGATCTCGTAGATGTAGATGGTGTGCCAGCGAATGCCGCGAACGCGCGACAACCGCATACGATAATTGTTTGTCACGCGGTTCATCGCGATAACAGGCTTTTTTATCCTTTTTTCTTTTTTTTTCCATACAGAACTGAACTTCTTGTACGATTTAACTTTTTCCTTTCACATCGGAGAGAAAAAGAGAGAAGATAAACCGTGCGAGAAGTTCAGTTCTAGGATGTGAAAAAAAACAAACCTAATAAGTTAAATGATATCACACGATGATTTATTTACGAGCTCGGATCCAGCATCCTCTCCCCCTTCCCCCTTCTCTTCCTCTCGAGTTCGTTCTCAATTCGCGGAACGCGTTTATCTCCGCGCTCACTTCTTAGCACCATCATTGAAATTTTCATCAAACGAAGGGGGCGAATCTGACGCGCGAAGAATAAAGTCACAATAAAGTTTCGCGCTGAAGTTTATCTTTTTAATAATAGATTAGGCAATAGCGTCAAGCGAGATGTTTTTCCCGGGGATTCTGGATAACGCCCGAAAGTCGAGTATTATTATTCACGAATCGCGACTGAATAAAGTGGTGTTGTCACGTGCACCGGATACGTGAAGTCGATCCATGTTGGAATTTAATCGCCGGAGCTATTCATGGAATGTGTCAGAGATCAATTTATTTCGTCATTTTACGTGTAAATAAATGAAGTATCGAAGTGGAGTCATCGGGAAGCGCATATTTTATGAGACACTACGTGTACCTTTATGTTAGAGAGAGTATCGGGATAAAATATGAAAATCTCGTAAAATATCCACTTCGCGTCCGCACGCAGCGAGGATCTTAGCTAATAATTTACATGCAGACTGATGAGGAAACTCGATTTACGTTAGAAAAAAGCGCTTCCAATTTAAAAGAATAAGGGGAGCTTGCGCTTTGGGAGCTTGCGCTTTTTGTTCCCCAGCGGGACGCAACGGCGGAGCTCCATTTGTTAGCGAGATAGCCCCCCGACGAATCTTCAAATGACCAAAAAAGAATTCCATCTCTAATAGTTTTCCTGTGAGGAAAAAAGCTCGTAACGTTTCACCGTTCACGCGGATCACCCTATAGGTGGCATGGGGTTTTAGTTCCGCCCGGTACCGCAGATGGCGTTAGGTCGGCGCGCTAAATATACGGGCGCTTGCGTACCCCGCGCCAGTCGCGGATCGGTCTTCGCGTCAGTGTGGCTGTAGGTTCGTATTCCCCGCCGTCGCCGCTGCTATTACCACGTCACGTCTCTCTGTTTTCGTTCTCGCGAGCGACCGGCGCGGCGGCAGGCGGTCAGGCAGGCAGACGGGCAGCCTGACGAGAACGCGAGAAACGCGAGAGGTCCGTGGAAACGCGGTACACCGCGGTGGTGCACCGGGCACCCACGGCGGAGTGACACCCGGGGCAAATGGGCGTCCGCGGCCGTCGTCCGGGCTAACGTCCCACGGGATACATCGCGTTCGCGGGGAGTTAACGGTCGTTCCCCCGGCTCGTTTCGAGTGACATTCGCGGCGCGCGGCGATAAACATCGATCGAGCCATCGTTCGCTCGCTCGCTCACCTCGTTCATCCCACCATCGCCACCATCACCACCACCGCCACTACCATCAGTCTCCCGCTTCGATCGAGGATCGCGCGGTCTCCCCCGCGCGCGCGAGATGGATCATCGGACAGCGGAACAGCGGCGCGCGCGCGACTGTTGACGCCACGCCGACCGACCAACCGACCGCGCGCCGCGCGGCTCTCCGAGTCGGATTATTCTCCCCCTCGGCGTGCGCTCGGCGTTCGTCGCTCCCGTAGAGAATGGACACTCGTCGTCGTAACGACGGCGTTGTCAGCGGCGCGGTGCGCGCATCGATCAACCCGTGAGGGAAGCGGGCGACCCTCGTCGCCGTAAACGAAGCGCGGACGAGACTAGAGGAGAGAGAGTTGAATTCCCCGGCTCCGCAGTTCAGTTCCGCGTTCACGTTATTATCACGCGCTAACGGATACGACGAGAGGTAACGTACGAGAGGAGGGGAATGGATTTTCGCCGCCGCTCTCGTCCCCGTGCAATGGCAGACGCGGCCGCGGACCGGCCGCGACGGGCCACCCGTCTGAAGTGAGCGACGGATCCCTGTCGCCGTCGCTCGCCACTGCTGCCACTGCCGCCGGTGATCTAACGGCGACCCGTATCGATATCCCCCCCGCGCGTGTGTGCGTGGCCGCGCGTCAAGACGCGGCGCCAAAGAGTGTGTCCGTGGTGCATCGAAATAAGAAGAAGAGGAAAACGTCTGTCCGTCCGTTCGTCCGTTCGTCCGTCGACGAGGAGGACATCGGCCGTCGTCGTTGTCCGTTAACGAGATCGTCGTCCGACGGCAGCCCGATGACGCGCGAGTGTTGATCGTCGGCACTCCGGGTGCCTTCTATCTCGTTTCGGTTGTGCGTGCGTGCGTGCGTGCGTGCGTGCGATCTCGGACAGCACGACGGGGAAGAAAAAGGGTACGACGCACGACGGGGGCAGCCCTCGGATACATTAATGAAGATGTGCCGCGGATTGATCGATCGGTTGCTCCTGCTAGCGGCGTTCGGCATCACAGTCCAAGGTACGCTGATTTCTCTACTCTTTTCATTCCCCCTTCTCCCTCACCCCTCCCCTTTGTCCTACCCTCGCAGCCCTCGGCAAGTTCTTCCCCCCTAGCGTGCTTTTACGGTCCATCGTGCCCCGCGCGCGCGTCGCGCCGTGCGTAAATAATATCGTGCGTATACAGGGTGTCCTCGTTGCACGCGGCGCGACGCGACGCGACAGATTAAACGCAATTCCTGATTTTCCCACGAATTTTCCTCTCTCTCTCTCTCTCTCTCTCTCTCTCTCTCTCTTCCCGCGATAGCGTTTACAACGGACGCCAGCACTGGATTGCTCTCTCGGCTCGAAAACACCGAGCGATTCGATCAGCTCTCCACGACGACAACGACGGCGGCGGCGGCGGCGGCGGCGGCGGTAGCGAATCCTATTCGCATAAATTGATTTGCTCACCCTGTCTCCCTCCCGTTGTTTCGCCGATCCATCGAATCCGCACAAATCGAGTTCGCGCGTAACGAGAACGCACTTTGCACATCAAGCATCACACGGTTAAAGTCGTCGAGGGAAAATGGGAAACCACGGACGACGATTCCCGCCGTCGCTCCCGAGTAGCTGCCACGAGTACACTTAAAAAGTTGGAGAAATCGGGGAGGAAAAATGCCGTCGCTCTCGTGTCGCGACACAATGAAAGATGGGCCCCGATATCTCTCTCGTCGATTCTGCCGTATTTATTTACAATGGTAGATTAACTCGCGCGCGTGTAGTCAAACATTTGCGTTTTAGATAAAACAGGGGAGATAAGATTCGTGTAGCGCGGTACGAGCGGGGGATATAATGATTAACGTCTCGGTTGTGCAGCAAGAACAAAGATTTTTCAAATACGTATTTCTGCGTATAATAAATAGAAAGGGGGGAGGGCGCGAAAGAGAGAGAGAGAAAATAATCCGCGCGGTGACAAATTAAACTTTTCCCTCAATCTCTAACCGTAGAGGTTACAACGTTGGTTGCACGTAATTAGTTATAATGTGAAACGAGTTATAATTCACGAACTTGCTGTGTATTTTTACCGCAACGTCACCGCCGCGTGTGTACATTTATTATTAATTGCATCCAATCGTGTAACAAATAATGTATAATTGATTAAACTGCAAGCAACTTTTAATCGCTTAAACGGGGAGCGATTGTTAAAGGCTTCGGAAGAGCGTTGTTTCGATTCGCAAGCCTCCATTAATACTCACACGTATACGGGCCCCGGTATCATCTCCTCGTCCGAAATCAATTCTATTAACCCTCAATTACTTTGATGAAGGCACATCTGACCCCCAGATGCAGATAGCTCGTGAGATATCACTTTTATCTTGAACTCTGTGACTCGTTATATTGCTTAAATTATTTTCGCTTTTCCCCATCCCCTTCCCCTTTTTTTCCCGTACTTCTAATTAGGCGCGCGAGTTATTTCCTTTGAAGATGACACACGTGAATTTCGACGAGTTTATTAAATTTTACCTGAACTTTCTTTTTTTTCCACCAAAAGCTTTATTGGTCAAAGCGCAGTCCGATTATTCTTGGCGGCTAATTACGAAACCGGCTTCGAGTTGCGCTTTTCAAATCGTAAACGTAAAAAAAAAAAAACATGACGTTATTTCTCTGCGGAATCATAACGTTGCATTTACGCTGTTTAAATCGAAAATAAACGAGATTTAAGCTTTCGGTGAAACAAATTGCTTTTTGAAAATCCGCGTAATATAGGGACGCGACCAAGCACACAGTGTTTGTGGCCCTCGCGGTGTTTTCGAGATCGTTTACGTTCTCGCGTTCAAATGCACTGAACATATTCGAACGTATAAGCGGCATCATTCGCTCGCGCCAGTTACACGTTGCATTTTACATTTTATCGCGACGGCCGGCGATACCGGGTGTAGGAAAAACAAGATTCGTCGAATATTAAGGGAAAGTTCCGACGGTCGGGTTATTTATTTTAGTAGTTTCCATGCTGCAGCCGCCTAAAAATAGACGATACGCAGAGCGGGGTAGGCCTCCTTGTAGTGCTTTATTTTTGTTTGCAACGCGATGTTTATCGTTATTCAAGCAAAACTACGAGTCTCCATTCTTATGCGTCCACCGCATTGTGCTCCGCGCGCGTAGGCAAGCATTTGGTTTTCAAAACATTTCGCGTTCCCTCTCCGCATTTGTTTCATGGCCCTTTTTTTGTAGATGCAATTCCGTCGCGGCTTATAAACGCGAATTATGCGTTTGCGGAATTAAATATAAATCCTTCTGTGTCGTATATCGGAGAATATGATAGAAAGTTCAAGTTTTGGAGACGTAGGGCTGGTTGTTGTACTATATGGTAATTTACCTAATGGATAAATGGGGCTATGTCTACACGCAGACATGTAATGGATGTACAGACATAGATACATTTATCCATTAAATAAATTACCGCATAGTCTAACTGAAGATTGAACAACCGGCTAATATAATTTTGCATTTGAAAATCATTTAAAGGGCTTCTTTGCTACGAAAACCAAACGAGTCTATTTTAGAAAAAAAATCTGGGTTATAGATCCAAATTTTATTCTCTGACAGGAGTATCGCGAACAATTTTCTCCTGGCAAGAATCAAATAAAAAACGGGAAATATAGACAGGCAACGGATATAAAATTTCCACAAGAACTGAGTTCAAAGGTTTTTTTCTTTTAACTGAATCTTTAAAATAGTAATCAAAGCTTTACTTTATACTTATTATACGTTTGAAGAAAAATTGTTATATTTACACAAAGACAAGTCTAAAAGATTATTTTTGTTAAGAATAAATTGCAAACTTTGTTAACAAAAAGTGAAAAAGTTATTGCTTTATACTTTAGCATTATTAACGTTTATAGATAAAAAAGTCTTTCAATTCCGCTTTTCCATTCCTCATGAGAATCGATCCCACCTTTGAATTAGAAGTCTAAAGCGCTATTGTCTGCATCACAGGGCTTTTACATTGTAAAAAATGTAAAATATTATGTGAGATGGAGATAATAAATATAACATTCCTTTAAGAACCAAACAAGTCCAAAGTCTTATTTTCTTTTAAATAAGTCTTCATAATGTTAATCAAAGCTTTTGTTTTTATGCCTATTATATGCCCGGAGAAACATTACAACATATTTTTACAAAAGATAAGTTTAAAGACAAGTATAAAAGATTATTTTTGTTGAAAACAAATTAAAAAAAAATTTGTGTAGAAGTGAACAAAGTTATTGCTCTATACTTTAATGTTTTCTTCTTTACCTTTAGCATTATTAAGGTTTATAAAAAAAAGAATCTTTCAATCCCACTCGTGTTTCATTCGTGGTGGGGATCAAACCCACGACCTTTGGATTAGAAGTTAAACGCGTTCTCCTTTGCGCCCGAGGGATTTTACATTGTAAAAATGTGAAATGTTATTGGATAAACAAGTAATATAACATTCCCGTAAGATCCAAATCAATCAAAGGGTTTTTTTTTCTTTTTTTCTTTTCTCAAAATGTTAATCAGAACCAACTTTGTTCTTATACCTATTATACATTCGAAGAAAAATTACTATATTTATACATTACACGGTTTGAAGGCATGGAAAGTTTTGTTTTTCGTTTTTTAAATTTAACTTCTGTTGGACTTGTTATATTCTTTTCTTTTATAGGAAACCTTTCATTATATATCCGTTGCCACTCGATCAGAAAAGATCACCGGCTTTTCTGCCGCAATGAACGCCTTCGTCTGTGACTGGTATTTCGCGAATTGGACGAAATAATATTCATTGCTTAGTCAACTATTTCCATTTCCTTAAGGAAGTATGCAACGAACTCACAGTTGAACGAGTTATATCGATTTCCATATAATTACGCGCGTGTGAGGGAAATAAAGGTGGGTGGCACGCGACGATTATGTTAAGGCAGGTTGGACAATGTGTAAATGATAAATTAAGCCAAGTTTATTCCGTTCCGTAACTACGTAATTCCTCGACTCTCTCTCTCTCTCTCTTCTCTCTCTCTCTCTCTCTCTCTCTCTCTCTCTCTCTCTCTCTCTCTGCCTCTCGCGTGTTTTGATCAGGCTGTCGGCTACCTCGTTTCCGCGTCCGCGTCTTTTTCTCCTTATCTTTCTAACTCTCGCATGACCGCTCACCTTTTACTACGAGTCCCGATATAATTGCCGTCGTGTTATTGGTTATTACACGGCGCCGAGGCGCGACGATGACGACGACGACGACGACGATCCGTCGTCCTCGGTCGGAAACACGTTTTAAATGGCCATTACGGCGATTGATCCCTCGACGCGCACTCCGCGATTAATCTCCTTCAATCGCCGCCGCGACGACAATGCGTGTTGGAAAAAAAAAGAAAAGAGAAGAAAAGAAAAACCGTGGCTTACAACGAGGAGAAAAGCCGTCGTCGTCGTCGTCTCCGCTTTCGCAGGTGTCCGTGCACGCTGACGCGCGCGCGTAAGAAGCTATCCCGGGCTCCTCCGGACTATTCATGCTCCCTTAGAGATCCTTTTCACACAGGCGGTTCTCTCTTTCAGCCTCGCGCGCCATATTTACCGGCTTCCCGAACAGGAGACGCGCGTATAAGCGAGGATGTACAAAGTGACAGTTTTATAAGACGCGAGTTAAAACGCATATCTCGCCTAAAGCACGTCTCGGCTTTACGGCCAGGCGAGACGCACGCACGCACGCACGCGGCGGGGCTGAAATTTTTTTCCAAGTATCGCTATCACCGATTGAAATTATCGATGCTAGAAAGTAACTAAAGGCTACCGAGAGCGCCTCGCGCCAGGATATTTACACACGTCTCGGAAATTTATGCGAATGATTCGGAGTTTTGAGAGAATGTTTGTTAAAACGTGGGAGAATAACTCGCATAAAATGCGATTTAAACGTGATTTAGTTAAATTACTTTCGCCAAAAGGATTTCTATAACACATCGGGAGCGTTCCACATATTCCGAACTTTAAATTACGTTTCTCCTCTCGACGTATACCTTTATATATAAAACGTTCGCGTCCTCCAGCCTCGTCGCTCTCACGCTCGCAGAGCGCGGCTTTTCGCAAAATTAGCCGCCGCGGACGGAAAATTTCGTCAACGACATGGCAAACGCGAATATCGGCCGTATATCGCTTGCGTGTATAGCGATACAGAGAACGCCCGAATTTTCGCATCGCCTAACTTTACGAGGCATTTTCCCGGCCGCGAACCGGCGCCGAACCGCCCCGTCGTTGTCGATACTGCGACTCCCCTGCCTTTTACGTCGGGAGAGACATAAAATACATTTACCGCGCATTTTTGCTCTTACCCGCGGAAGCCGGACGGGGGGATGGAGGGCAGCATACTTGCGATGAAAGTGTTTGCGAACTAGAGAAACCACCGCCGTCGCGAGCAGCGGCCGGTTAGGCGTGGTTACGCTGCTGACGCGCGATTTGCAACGCACGATGCTCGCGACGACATTCCGCGTATCGTCGCAATAAATCGTCGTCTTAATCACGCCACCGCATTTAACATTACGTTGAATACCGTGTGCACTGTGTGATAAAACGCTTCTAAAAAACGTCACGATTTACCGTTAAGACTATTAGAACAAGATTATGCGACTTATACCCTCTCTCGCAATGTTTATAGTTATTTTTACATTTGTTATCAGCATAATGCGGACTTCAAAAGTAGGACCCAGGAATTAGATATGTTTATCGCTATACGATAATATCGAATAATCGATATTTTTTTTAATATATATGTATATAATTATAAATACAGATCTGAAAATAATTCTGTTAGTGATAAAAAAACACTGAGAAAAAGAAACCTAAAAATTTATTTACGAAATGTTAAGAGGTTGATTCCACTTAAATAAATCTCTTATTTAAATACGGGAAAATAAAATTTTATTTCTAGAAAATAAATCGTGTATTTTATTTTTGAAATAAATATTAATAGCAAATAATTATTAATTTTCTCGAAATGAGTTATTTATTGTTACAAACAGTATGAAAACTTGTTTCAATTCTTTTGATTCGATAAATTTCGATCAATTAAATTACATTCTACTGAATAACTTTTATTTCTTTTCACAATTTAATTTTATCCGATTTGATAATGGTATTATGGTATTACGAGCGTGGATACATCACAATATTATTGAAATACTCGTACACATTTTTATTTGAATATATTTCGTTATTATATTTATAAAAAATATGAGTTTCTATAAAAAAATGCAGAGATATATATTACGTAGATATATAATAATGTGTTTAATATGTATATGTTTGCATTTTCTATAGAAATTTATGGATTTTTGTAGACAACGTGTTATATATAACACATTCGTGCTTATGCAGCTTATAGCAAAGAAAAGCAACAGTTTGTCTATATTGAAAGGCGCCACTGATGATCCAAGTAAGATATTATGATGATGACTAACTTACTTATTAAATTGTCACTCCAACGATCTAGATATAACAAATTTAATATATGTGTCAATTTGTCTTTCCATAACTTATAGTACTGCAATAAATCACGCGGAACCGAACGACACGCCGAACTACACTGCACTTAGTCCATCAAGCTCGCTCTATTGCATGACGCAATGCAAATAACTGTCATATAACTTTCAATTCAAACAAATAAAGGCTTGTTTCTAAGGATGTGTGATTTCCGGAAATAAATATTTGCTTATAAAGACCAACCTTGTTGTGATTAAATATTCTATTGCTACAAAAAATACAAGTTTGCCTCAAGTTAATTTACTTTTCCAGCAACAATTAAACTAAATTGTTTTTACAATTAATAAAAAAATAACATATATTTCACAGAAATGTAAATTTCGTCACAATCAATTTTTTTTATAACCATTATAAATATTGAAGAAAAATCACAAGAGTAACATTTGTTTCTGAATATTTCGACTTTTTTCTCTCTGAGCACAATGGACTCTCGAGATTTAAAAAATACATTTCGGTGGCTTTCCAGCAAGAGACACAAAACGACACAGGAGTTATTCTGTTTTTGTTTGACATTCAATGAGAGACAAAAACGGAATGATGGAGTCGACTCCTGTGTCGATTTGTATCTCTTGCTGGAAAGTTCCCTTTATTATTCTCTCAAAATAAATTGAAATATTCCTCTAAGATTTGTTCTTCTTCCAATTTCTTAAAGTTACGTCTACATGTCAATACACGGTGACAATTATTTATTGATTGATTGATCGCACACTTGACGGAAAGACTGTTGGAAGAATGATGTTCTTTTTGTGATAGATTTATTTAAACAATATCACCGAAAAGGGAAGATTGAAAACATATGCGTTTTTGTAATTATTGCATGTAATTATAAGTATTTAAATATGCACTCATTAATTCACGCGAGAAAAACAGCAATGGCTCAGATAAGCAGTCTTGTTAATTTTTAATTTTAGAAAATACAATATTTAAATAGGGCTGAGAATCAAATGCGGTTATTAATGTACAGTTCCAATTATAAACTTTTATTAAATTTGTTAAATATAAAATTACTTAATAAACGATGAACATTTTGACTCACTTCGGAGTTATACTCAGTGTAACAATATTACCGAATTACTCCGACATTGTGTCATTCACTCATGTCATTCACTCCGACTTCGTCCTCAGTCCGATAACGGCTGAGCGAGTTACCATATCCGAAGTGGCATCTTTCAAATGTAAAATAATGTCACAGAAGGTGAAATGCTTTTGAAGTGACTGCGAATGAGTAAAGAAGTTTTAGATCCTAATAAATTCAATATATATCTGCGTGCTAACTTAATTTGTAGACAAAAATCCACAAAGAAACGTAATTATTGTTAAATATTTAGCTGATCGTTAAACATCTAAAAATGTATTTAATTTTATTAACTACCGAAATAATCATGTAGAACATTTAAACCGATAGCTAAAATGTCAAGATATTTTGCAGAATTGCTCATTACGCTTGATTGTTCTACATAATTATTTTAATGGCACAAAAAAATTATTTGAAGATTTGTATCTAGTTAAATTTGTAGATACTTCAGCCAAACTGTTTTTTCATTTTCTTTTGAAAGAAAGTATCTTTTTTATATGGAATATTACACTGAGAAAAAAAGTTATTAACTTCACTAAAATTTTCAACTTAATTAAATTTTTTTAGTTCACACACGTACACACAAGTATTTCATGTAATTTAAGTTAATTATATAAATGCTTAAACTGAAATTCAAGTATTTTATGTATTTGAGTTAAATAGTTGAGCTGAAGAAATTTAATCAAGTTGAAAAATTCAGTCAAATAACTTTTTTCAGTGTAAGGATTAATATGCTTAACAAGTCGCTATTGCTCGTAAATCAGATTCTGCATTATTCGCTGAAAGACAGTCTGATTTCATTGCTATATTTAGAACTAAATCAACCAGTGATACATGCACTGTTTTTCAGAGAGTGCACTGATTTCAATCTGAAAATATCACCCCGTTTTAATTGGAATCACAGTGGAAGACTGAATAGTCACTGATGATCACAGTTATAAGTATAGCATTGCAAGTCGGTAAGATTTTCACAGATTTAGAGAGTAGATTAAATAGACTTAATGTTATTTAAATCTCTCGGAAGCTACAATCGATCGCTCGGTGCGCGGTGCTCATTTCTTTGTCGAGCGGAAATTCTGTCCAAACCGGGACGAGTCGCGGAGTTATAGTCGTCGTCGGGTCGTCAAAGGTTACCACGGATGTGCGGTTAACAGTGAGACGCAACGAGGGATACGAGGCTTCGCTCCGTGAACCAGTTCCGACTTTATCGATGCACCCGCACTCTCGGAATATCGCGTACGCGGCCGGCGAAACAAAAACGGCACGCGGATGAATAATTTATGACGAAGACGACCACCACTGGGTTGCCGACTCCTTGCTCTCTCTTTCTCTCTCTGTCCTATCTCTCTGCCTCTCTCGTCGTGTTAGACGACAACGAACGCGGACGCGTACACACGAATAATTAATCACCATCTATAGTAGGAATCTAAAGATAGTGTTTCGCGACTGACTGACGTGTACATATGGTCTTTGTTCCGCGGTTCGCTCGGCTCGTAAAAACGGCACGTGGATAATGCCGAGAGTTTCAACTACGAGACAACGGCAGCGCCGTCATCTAAAAAAAGGGTATCTCCTCTCTTTCTTCTGTCGATGAAAGCGTCGTTTCACGTAAACACGTCTGCCCCCCTGTCCCATCCTTTTTGCACGACGTTGATATTCGTGATACGCAATTAACTCGTGTCGAACGGCGTGACAAAGTTCAATAAAGGTTCCCGTTTACTCGAACAATTTCGGATACTCGCTCGTAATCATCGGAGACAATCATCCAATTCAAGGTTTGAAACAGGTAGTCTGATGAATTAAATTTCAAAGTATTTTGAAAGCCTCAATGCGATAATAGTAAACTTGATAACAGAAATAATAGAAAGAATAGAATAATACATAATACGATAATAATAGAAATCTGATATATATCTCGGTAGAGCCGTCTTATAAACCGCATCACGCCCGACCAGCTGGTATAATGACAGATATTATAGATCGACTTATATTCCATATATGGTTTATAGAACTTATGTATAGTCTGAATTATAAAACAGCTGCCGATGTCTCCACAGTTGCATTCACGTTACTGATTAAATTGCGGGTCTGCTTCTATTCCGTCTAAGCAAATAGGAAATAGACTGAATGGAAAATTATGTAACCTTCGTTGTTAAAGAGCGGAATATAATAACGTTTACAATAAGTACATATCGTGCATATTTATCCATGATATTCGTTATAATGTAACACGCAGAAAATTATTCTGTGAAATTGAAGAGTTTCCTATAAAAATCAAACAAGAGGTAAAATATTCAGGAAACAAGAGACTTCTCATTTTCAAACTGTTCATTGCGTAAATATGATTATTTTTTCCCCGACATATTAATAGCAAAGTTGTAAGCTTTAATATTTGAAAACCTTTTTAAAAGGAACAAAAATAAATTGTATAAATGTTATGAACTTGCTTGGTTCTTGTGACAATTTTATGTTAACTAACCGCTTATCTTACAATATATTTTACAATTTTTATATTATTAATAATGATAAAAGTGAAGAAGGAAATATTATTTGAAGTATAAAACTGTAACTTTTTTATTTACCTTTTATTTATAAAATTTTTTCAAATTGATACATTTCTCTATAATATTTCTCTCAATATAAATTTAGTTTTACGCAGGTTAGCTTTAAAAAGCTAATATAATTTAAAAAATTGGATTTATTTGATTTTAAAAGAAATATTTAAATTGGGAATGCTTTTTTATCTGAAATATTTTATAGAGAAGTCTCTAATGTATTTTGACATAGTGGTGAGTGTGAAATAGATTGTTCCAAAAGTGGAATAAAATTTTTTTTGTTGAGCAAAATTCTTTTTTAGAAATATTTAACGGCAGGAAGCTGAGTATCGTAGATAAAGATTTTTTTTTAATGAAATTTAATTTGATTTAGTTGTCTATTCATGATGTACTTTATTTTTAACCGTAAGTAAGTCAAAATAAACTAGATTCTTTTAGAAATCCCAAATTGAAATTCACTCTGGAGCTCTTATCGGAGGCAATGAAAAATTCAAAAGTGCAGAAAATATGGCGATGCGATTCAACCTTTTACAGTTAGGTGAGAGAAACCAATAACAGGAAAACGATTGTTTGATTCACCGTTTTATGAACTTGGTAAAATCTTCAAAAAAAGGGAGGAAAAAAAGAAATTTTTAACTCAACTCTCTCAAAAGGATAGGACGGGGCACACATTCACGTGTCGAACCATTTAATCGATTAGACGGTACGCTATCGGGGAATTCGATGCAAATCTCACGAAACACCGTGTACCGTGAATACCGAGACACGAACGGACACGGCTGGGAGGGATAACGGAATGGGACGGCTGTACGTTGTCTTTCGCATATTGCGGCGTCCACGAGAGGAATGTTAGTTACTTCGTCACACACTCGACCCGTCCCCTCGCACCTTAGCACGTGTGCGCGACTGCATCGAGCACTCCAATGAGATATGCCGCGTGTCGTTAGGATGCATTCTCGCGCTCGAATCTTTTTTCCTCTCTTTTCGCTCTCTCCTGCTCTTTCTCTCTCTTTCTCCTTTTTCCCTTCCTCTCTCTCCTCTTTTTTACCCGCCATCTGCCATTCGCACTCACTCGCGTCGCCGGCGAGGAATCCGAATGAAGACTAAAAAGGGCTGATCAGAACTTGCTCGAAGGCAGGGCCCCGTTCCTTTCTCGCGCGGAATGACAAGTGACTTCGCGTTATCTTTCACGGGGCCGCGACACGTACGCGCGAAGATACGCGTGTCGGCCTGGGTCGTCGGCGAATTCGAGCCCTGGAAATTAATCGCGGAGATTACGCTCGTTCGAGAATCGAAATCGACGGTGCTATGTATCACTTAGCGTCGCAGCATACGCCATATTTATATCTGCGTGATATTTCACTTTTAAATTTTTGCATCGATTTTTTCTTTTTTGGATTTTTTTTTATGACTTGACCGATGGCACGAATCTTTCGCGCATAACGGTATACTCTCGGTCAGAATGTAACAAACAATTTAAACGCGCTCTATTTTTTTAGCAATTTTGTTAACGTACCGATGATTATCCAAACATTCCGAAATAAAATCTGTCGCTCGATTAAACGATGTATAGAGTGCACTGTGCATTTAATAAAGACTCTGTTTGACCACGTCGGTGTTGAGGGTCAAGGACCCTGCTGGCTGCACCGCGACGTAACGTTAAAAAGTTGGTGGAAACGCGATTTTACGTTTCACGACGTGGTGGTAGTCGTTAAATAAACTGTTAGTGCAGTCTAGCGAGCGCACGGGTTAAACTTTCCTACCGCAAACACCTCCGTCGTTCTCTCGTTCGGGATTTAATGGGAGAACGAAGGTGACGGACTTTGAAGGGCGGCGGGCCGTCAGACACGGGCGGCGGCGACGGCGGATTTTCAGTTATTTCATACGGGTACAAAAGCGAGGTTCAGGCGCGCTTTAACCGTGGAATGTAAAACAGCGTCAGGGACCTCGCACCCGCGAGTACGACAAATCCGAGAATGTAAAGCAGCGGCGGATCTTGTCTCCGCCTTGGGCGGTAAAGCACCTCGGCGTAGCGAGGACAAGAAAACGTCCGCCTCGTTTATTTGACGCGCGCACCCACCGCCGCCGCCGCCGCCGCCGCCGCCGCCCCCGTAATTTGATTCACTTCAGTAATGGGACCGGTATTTGCACTGGCAAAAGTCGGAAATGTACACGGTGTAAGTTTTTATTATTAAGCGCGACCCATCAAATTCCGTTTCAGCAGAAAAACGTATATACCTTCTCTAGTCGCGCGTTCCGCGCAAGATACGGTTTCATAATTTTAATCAACTTTATATTAAGGCGGATCTACGCTATCCGCGCTTCAACAGTAATTCAATTTCATGCCTAATTTCCGCGATATTTAGCGGCAAATTTTCCAGCGTTCCAGGCAACATGGGTATTATTTCCGAAATAATTGCGATGAGGCGCTCTCTCTCTCTCTCTCTCTCTCTCTCTCTCTCTCTCTCTCTCTCTCTCGCAGCAACAACGGAACAACGCGGCGATTTTCCAGGAGTATGCGCTCTTGACTTCCCTGCCAATTAAAATAGACCTTCGGAAAACGGCTTATTTCCAGGCTTGAAACTCTCGCCGCGCGTCACGGTCGTTTACGGCGCGCGCTGCTGCGCGCTGAAAGAAAGCTCTGTCTAAAGTAGCGCGCGATTAGGGCGAGAGAAGACGAAAGGGGGAGGGAGAGGAGAACGCGCTCGTGACACGTATGACACATCAAAGAGACTAATTTAACAAAATGGGGACGCGGGACACCGCAACGTAACGGCGACGCGACAGGAATCGGCTGTTCGCGGGGCCCCAACAGCTTACGTTTTGTTGGCGGCCACGCGTAACGACGACAACGACGACGACGACGATGATGAGCGACCGAGAGATCGCAGAAGATCGCGCGCGATATATCGGACAAAGGAGTCCGTTGTTCGCGCGCGTTGCAGGCCTTCCTTTCCTCGCCGCCCGGTCTCGAGCGCCGAGATCCGCCGAGATGTTTTCTGAACTTCGCCCAGCGGAGCCAGAGAAACCCGGCGTGAGACGTGAGAGCGCTCTCCCTCTCTCTCTCTTTCTTATTCTCTTTCTCTCGTTACGCGCTACTCTTCTGCGAGAGAGGTATTTCCGTCAGAGTAAGTTCGCCGTCGCGTTCCGAAAGGGCATATTAGGTCCTATTATTTCGCGCGAGTACCATTACGGTTATAATACCGCGCCGGCCTGGGCCTCTCTATCAAGATCGAGCGCGTACACAGATGGCCCGTATGAATGCACCAAGAGAGAGAGACAGAGTAATAGTCGCGGATGAGAGGCACAAAGGAAACTCGGAGTGGCGGCGGCCTGAAAATTTCAGCGCGCTTCAGATAGAGATCGTAGCAATATCGTTAAGCGAATGCGTAAGCGTGCACATCTTGCTCCTTTGCTCCTTCGTTCTCTCCATCGATCTGTTAACGGAGGGGTCCCTTCGGCTAATCCGCAGCCGAACCAAACTTGCCGCTGGTAAAAACTCAGAACGTTGTTTTCTCTCGCGCTTCCTACGTCAGAAAACTCTCTCGGAATCAAGATCTCTCTCTCTATTCGAGCAAAATCCATTTTGAACTTGCGTCGTTATCCGCGCTACCACCAATAGCGATTTCGCTGTATTACGACGTATACGTTACCTCGAATCTCCCCGGCGCGCAATAACGCGAGCGTCGATTTTCAAGCGTCGAGCAAGCCTGTAATTAAGCTTCCCATTAACTTTTCGTACCGACATTGTGGCGGAAAGCGAAATAATCCCCTTCACGTGCCGCGACATTCTCGGAGGAGGAGAGAGTATAGAGTCTCGATATGCCAAGATCATCTTATTATTGCGCTATTATACCCTGTCGCTCGCGATTAGGGCGCCTTTAATATTCGATGTTGCGCGCCGCTCTGTCGCGACAGACAATTTCGATGCTGGCACACGCGGTTGGTTGGCTGACTGGCTGACTGGCTGGCTGGCTGGCTAGATGGCTAGATGGCTTGGCTGCCTGGCTGGCCTGGCTGGTTGGCAGGCTGATTGTGGCTCTCTGTCTCTCGTCGAGAGAGAGTAGAACGGCGTCTTTCCCGGCGCGGATACAGCGCGGCAGGACTCGTGAAAGATGTACGGCCCGAAGGTGTCTTCGACCCCGTTAAGTTCCCTTTCTCGACCGTAAAGGCCGAAGATGTGGGGTGCGAGAAGAGAATCGCAAGGGGGAAAACGCACGATCGATAAGAGCGCCTCGTAAGACAATTTCTTCTGGGGCGGTGAGATAGCGAGACAGAGATAGATAAAGAGAGAGAACGCGGGAGCGAGAGAAGCGGCGGCTTCTTTCCACCCATCGCCATTTTAGGTACAGGTGTATGCGTGCGCGCGCACTGGAAGAGAGGACGAGAGAGGAGCAGGCAGGCAGGCAGGCAGGCAGGCAGGGTGGCAGAGAGGTTCGGCGTGGGCGGAAGGGAAGAGATGATGCTCTCTCCCTTCGCACCCTCGCCTCGCCTCGCCTCGCCGAGAAAGGGCCCCTTTTCCGTGAAACGATCGTGTGCGTTAGTCTCCCCGAAACGGTCTTATTTTTTTATAAGTTTCGGCGACCCCGTCTCGAAGGAGTCCCGAAGGGTGCGCGCCGCGAAATTCCGTCCCTTCGTCAACGAACTGACGGCGACTGTGTGCACACAAGACACCCTTCCTTGGAACGTGACTGTCCTTTATACTGGGTGATTTTGCCACGTCGATCGTTAGCATCCGTCGAGATATAGCATGAGGATAAGAAACAGGGAACAAAGAAAAGAAATCGATGCGTGCATGGAACAATATATTCGGAATATGTTTGGGAAAAAAAGTTTTGTTAAAACAATTAAGAACTCGGCTGATTCAATCCATAGCTGTAATATACGGACAGCGAGTTTTCCATGTTAAAGTAGCAAATTAACAGTACATTTGGCTCAAATGTCGATAAAAACAAAAAAATCAATACTGAAAAAGATCAACGAGCATCAAAAGATATTATTTATATACTTCATTTATTTGAGCTAATTTATATAGAAAACGTTTCGACTTTATTTAGCCATCTTTGGCTATTCTTGGATATTGCTAGAATTGACCAAAACGTTTTATATAATTTAGCACAAATAAATTAAGTATATATTTTTTGATAATCGTTAAATCTTTTTCGAGTGTTGTTAAAATAGCCAAGTTTTATAGGTGAATAAAATTAGCGATTATAACTAATCACATTTATTAAAATAGCGCAGCAAATTTGTAAGTACAGCGAGACAACTTTTTGCGAAAATTAATTGAACATATGGATTAAATTTTTAATAAAACTGGTAGCTAAAATGGCGCATACTTTTGCTGCTGTAACGAAGAAAACTTGTTACGTTAGCAACTTTCATTGTGGCAAAGAACTAATTGCTCTAACAATTTACACATTGTTTTCAAACATAATTTCTTTGTTAAACTATCAAATCTCTTTAGTTCTAGATGTTGAACACGCGCAGCAAGCTGTAGCTTCGTTAAACTATCCAATCTATTTTTTTCCTTGTGTTGAAATAACAAATATTTTAAGCATAAATTTAAGAATGTCGTATGTACCGAAAAAGAGAACAGAGAAATCCACGTTGATCTCTCCAACGAACCGTTCGTTCGTATCGCGTATATCGCAATTGTGATTATTTACTAAGTTGGAGCGCAAACTCACCTAACTCGTCTTCCAAAATTCCTCATTTTTCAGAGATTATTATTTCATCGCGCATTAGTTGCGCACTTCGTTCTGTCTCGGCTGTTATTAGGCTCGCGATCGATGAACTTGAGCACGGATTTAAAGCTCTCGAAGCGCGTACCGGGTATCGATAATACGCAATCGGAGGGGGTATTGGTATCCGTAATACGCAATTGAGTACGGGCACGAGTATTTCGAAGCCCATAGTAGGCATCGATAATCGATATCGGGTAGATATCAACCGCCACTTTGAATTCTTTTGACTGGAGTTTCGCAGTTTTTTATGCTCCCGCTGTACGTAGCCCGATTTGTGCGACGCGCGTATTCGACGTTGTAAAACAATATTTCAATTAATCATTTGCGTGATATCGTCAGAGTACAATGAATCGTTGCGCGATAGATTCTCCTTCTGCTCCCTCTTGCTGTAAATAACGATATCTCGCGAGTGAATAATTACATATGAATAGATAGCAAAATCTTTCTTTCCCTCTCTCTCTCTCTCTTTTTCTCTTGTGTTTTTTTTTCTTCAATTTGAACGAAGGAGAAAGATTCAAGTGTTCTCTTAATTGTCAAATTAATCAACTGCATATTCAACAGTTATTCCCATTTTTCTTATCTAACATTTAATCACGTGGAAGCATGACGTTTAATTAACTTTTCGAGCCAGTTCTACTGTCACTTTTCGCGCAAAAAAATGCCAGACCATTTTGCCTGTGGTCAGTTTAAGTATAAATATTTCAACTCTCTCTCTCTCTCTCTCTCTCTCTCTCTCTCTCTCTCTCTTTCAGCCCAAGGCTATGAAATAACATCATTCTACGAACCCGAAAGAACAACGTCAGCAGCGCCGGCATTTTCCGCAAAAATTCCGGCAGAAAATTCCGATATCTTTCACAAGGATTATTACCCTATGAAATGTCGATTATCGAACATCACTTATAACCCGTTATTATTATGATTGACATAATGTTATTAACCAATGGGAAATCGTTTAAAAACTGTGAATTTATATACTGTCGTAGAATGGAGAATTAATTGCGTTATGAAGAATTAATCTGTAACGAGATAGATCCGCTGACAGGTCGATAAAGCGGGAGCAATTTTTCCAAAGCGGATCTCCCGCTTAAATCTAATTGCGCGCGACGCGCGGCGCATTCCGCCGACCGCCTTTTCCTCCACTCGTTCTCGGAGAAATCAGCCCGTTCGTTAGCGGGACGACGACGTAGCCGTGCGACCGTAATAATTTCAGACGCACAAAAGAAGATAACGATCGAGAAGTGGAGCTAACCCGGAGAGGCCACCGGAGAGACCCGCTGCCGCCACCGCCACCAAATTAAAATCACACTAAACTACCGGCAGCGTAGTTGTAATTAAGTATTTCTGTGGCAAAAGATCCTTTGGACGCCTGCCGCGAGAAAGAGAGAGAGAGAGAAAGAGAGATGGAGAAAGTTTCTCTCTTCCTCTCCTTCTTCCCGTCTGTTTGTCTCTTCCATTCCGGCCGATCCCCTCCGATGCACCCACGCGCACGCACACGTGCGTGTGATCGCACGCGCACGCATTTAGCTGCGGAGCCGGTCTTCGCGTCGTCTCTTTCTTTCGAGTCCGTGCGCGCGTGAAATGCGCGTGCCGAGTCATCGTGCAACTATTCCTCCGTTCGTGGTAGCCAACTATCGTCGTCATCAGGCATAAAGGGGGGAAAAGAGAAAAAGAGAGAGGGAGAGAGAGAGAGAGAGAGAGAGAGGTAGAAACTACCGTCAATCTGTGAGGGCACTCTCCGAGTGTCCTCCTTCCCTCCGTATAGATCGATCTAACGGCTGGCCCGCCCGGCCTTTCTTTAGCCTCTTCCCACTTCGGGACTCTCCTCCCCGCAGCAGAACAAGGGAGGAAATGGCGAATTAGAGCGAATGGGAATGATAAGCGCCAGCGAGAGCATGGGAGAGGAGAATGGCGGGAGAGCGGAGAGAGATGGAGAGAGATAGCACGGGTCGGAGCCACCAAACCGACGGTAAATCAATACTGACATCGCGGTCGTGACGCCATACGCCAAGTCATCGGACGTACAACGAGTAGAGAATGGCTATTAAGACTAGCGATACCGACAGCCGTTGGGAAAACACTCGCTATATCTCGCGCGTATCATTATTTGGGGA
The DNA here is from genome assembly GCF_016802725.1 of Solenopsis invicta. Classification (NCBI taxonomy): domain Eukaryota; kingdom Metazoa; phylum Arthropoda; class Insecta; order Hymenoptera; family Formicidae; genus Solenopsis; species Solenopsis invicta. Next base: position 7,061,456 of record NC_052678.1, read on the forward strand.
TTAATGTTACGCTCCGATCGATTAGTCGTAGTACACCGCGTCTTCGCCGTCTTCGTGGAACGAAGCGAGAGCCCGAGATCCATTAGCCTTAATGCCTTATCCTTAATGCCGGATTCTTTAACGGAATCCTTCAAACGATCCGAAGGCGAATTTTATACTGTCCCATTTACACCGCCAACTTGAATGGCGAGAATTATTTTCAGCTTTTCAATTGATAATAGAAATTTATTGGCATGCGAGAGATGTGCGGAATTTACATGTTTGACATTACTATTCTGTCTATTCGCGAGATAAAAATGACAAAATTTCGTTCGCGCGCGATATTCAGAGAATTCAAGTCGCTTGAATCATCCGGATATTCCAATATCAGGCCCAGCGATATCCAAATATCGGAGTACGTCCGGAATTCGGAATTGCATTTGCGAAACCCGGTAGCGATACCGTTAGATACGCGAAGTGGTATACTAGTATTGCGTTACGATTCCGCCGGAATCCACGAGACGGAGAGAGACGTCGACTTTATTTCTATTTTATGCGACCGCGTGCGCGTACGTAACGCATATATATATTTCGGCTCCTCGCTTCGCCGCCGTCGCTGCCGCCGCCGCCACGCGCTGCGGCCTATCCGCTTTAAAAAGTTATCGATTGCCGTCCCTCGCGGCGTAAAACGCGCGGAAGTGCCCGGCGCCTGTTATGTACCGACAATGAGAATATTACGTCTCCGGCTGTCGGGAGTCGCATACGCAATTCCTTCCTGTCGGGCGGATATTCCCGACTCCGCTGCGCCTGCCGTACGTACGTACGTACGTTTCGCCACGGGAGATGAGTTCGGTTTTTATCCCGACGGTAAACCTGAAGAGCTCTATTGTGCCGGACGAATCAACCCTCCATTGAATCGCGCCGCTGCCTTCCGGCAACAAATCAACTAAATACAATAAATCGCGCTTTATTAACGAAATCCGACATTTGGGATGTCTTCCTTTCGCTACGAGGAAACAAGCGTGATATTGCTATACGGAAAATAACATTGAAGATTAAGTTATAAATAATTTCCGATTCGCGTATAATGGATAAACGTTCTTTTCTCTCGAATATTTTAAATTAGTTCAATCTCCCGATAATTTAAAATCCACAGAAATAAATTTTCGATATCTGGAGTTACTTTATGGCTCAACTCATATATATATATATATATATATATATATGCGTTCTATCCTTTAATAAATCATTTATTAAAATCATAATTTTGTTATCATTTAATATACTAAATCATATATTAAATTAAAGATATTTTGCGTATTAAAATTTAATTCTTTCGATTTTTATCCATGGATATTTCTAGAAATTTCAAAAGTTTAATTTCAAGAATTAAATTATGTTACATTTTTTTTAAAGCGAAACATAGATATTTATTCTTATCAAGAAACTTGACAATATTTTCATGAATTTTCAAAGATTTTTTTTAATTATTTTAGATAGATAACAAAACAGTGGGACACGTGAGTATTTATAAGGTGTTTTTCACATTGTTATTTATAAATAATTCACGTTTGTTATCGATGTAAATGGAATATATTGAATGCACTGAGACATGTTAATTTTAGAAAGAAAATTTACCTATAAAATCTGCTCTAAACAAAGGGAAAACATCTCGTAAAACGTAATCGCGATTCCGTAATGTATTTTGCAAAAAATGTTTTACATTTTCGACAGGGGGTATTCGCAGAATTTCTAAAACTGCTACAATAACGTTGTCGTCTACGAGAAATGAATTTGAAAATGCCGGAAGTATTCGTAAAGGGAAAAACGATACACGCACCCTGTGTATATCGTTCGTGTATGTACAGCTCTCGGTTGATACACGCGAGAAGCTGAAATGAAACGCCTGGGGGCGATTTAGCGTAGGAGAGCCACGAGCTCGAAGACTCAGCTCGTCGGCGAAATATGAAAAGTCCGTAGGCGGTTTTAATTTCGCCGCGAACACCGCCATTGTTTCCCATCTCTCTGCACGATGCGCGGCGAACAAAAGAAAATCTCGCGCGCGCGATGGCGAGGAGAGCGAACGAGCGAACGAGCGAGCGAGCGGGCTGCGAGCGGGCGTGTGTGCGCGACGCAGGGCGCAGGGCTCGCTCGAGAACGGCGATAGAGCTCGCGAGATATACGCGAGAAAAAGGGCCAGCGAAGGCCGAGAGAGTAGTCGTCTCTCTTCGAGTCTCTCTCTCTCTCTCTCTCTTTCTCTCTCTCTCGGCTCGAGACGAAACGAAACGAGTCGAGGCGAGTCGAGACTCTCGGGGTCCGGATGCTCCGGGAGAGAACATCCGAGCGCGCGAGATACGCCGGGAGAACGCCATCCCATAAATCACGTTATTTAATAGATCAACGGCGATGACATCTGTTGCGACGTAGGTGTAATGTAATTACGCGCCGCGGGCGGAGAAGAGGAGAGAGAGAGAGAGAGAAAGAGAGAGCTCAGAGGGGTGGAAAACAAAGTTTTCCAGCGGGAGGGCGGCGAGAGCCGGAATTAAAATTCACGATTGGCGCGCGCAAGAGTCGATTTTGTAATCTCGCGCGACAAAGAGCGGCAGCGTTGCGAAATTCGGATATTCCAATGCGTAACGCAATCGACGAGTTTTGCGGCATTTGCTGCAAAAAAGGGGTTAATAAATTACATTTCTCTGGATGTGATTTTCGCGGGATTATTATCCGAATCGCGAGGTTAATATATATTTGCATTTGATATATTTGATATATTTACATTTTATCACGCGATAATTTTAGGGCTTTTGGGAGGGGGAAAAAATAAAAGCGATATTTTAGTAAAATATCGAAAAATTAATCAAAATCGACGAAGGGGCTTTGTTCCATGTGCCCCTCTCCTCTATGTGATCTGCCTCCGGGCGGTACGCATTTCGTTTTAACTCGGAATTGATGAGAATTGTTGGTTTTGCGAATTCGAAGCGTTTAATAAAATCAAAGCTAAATGTTTTTTTTTCCCCCATTTTTTTGCGGCGCAAGCGCGATACGAATTTTACGTCTACGTATCACAGTCGATGTCTCGTATGCGAATGTAAATGATGGATGGTACAATACGGCGACGCGAAATGAGGGTATAAACGATGGATCCGTTTATAATTGCAAATTTCATTTCATGTTTCCATTGTGTAAAACTGCATTATTCCGCGCTTATGCAATTGGGCGCGCACGGACGCCAAGCAGTTCTTTGTTAGGTTTAATGGCGCCCATCGATTTTCGTTGGTTCTCTCGAGCAATTTCTCGTATATATTAATGCCAATAGATAGGACTCTTCCTCTCTCGCGCGGGCTTGTTCGGGACAAATCAAACTCCGTGGCAATCGGGTCTCGGCGCTTTCTCTCTGTCCTTTTCTATTCCTCTTTCTCTCTCTCTCTCTCTCTCTCTCCCTCTTTCATAAACACACACAGATACATACGCGCCCGCGCATTCTGTCGACATACCCCTTGAGGACGGGAATGCGGTGCAGGACTTCGATTTCCAGTTAGTTAGGGCAGTTGCGATTTAAATGGCGCCATCGGAAATAGAGGAGGAAATGAACAACGCGCGTGTTACATCCACGTGGTGGAGTTTTCCAAGTCGTCGACATTGTTATTGCGCCTGTACAGCCGACCTCCGAGTGAGAAATCCTCGTTTAATTCTTCGTTTCGATCGGTTTAACTTTCACAGAGCTCCGTAATCGTATAAAATTTAATACCTAGTTCGTTTAACATCGAATAACAGCGGAATTTCATTCTGCATGTTTACAAAAAGAGACAGTGAGCAATAGATTGTGATTGCTTTTGTCTTCAATTATCTGATTTGTAAAAGCCCATTTTTACACGATCTGCAACGTGCGTAATTTGCAACAGAATTCGGGACAGAATTCTATTTATATTTTTATACAGAAAATATGTGAACAAACAAGGCGCATGAAATATGCATAATGCATAAATACCTGTGAATTGTAAATGATAAACTACAACTTAACCTGCTCTCATATCTGATCATCTACGTGATAATGTCTTGATCTTGGAAGCAAGTTATTTATTAACTGAACATAAAAAAGATATTCTTGCTTGTACGTAATAAAATCTGTCAATTATAAAAATAAATATGCCGATGCATTAGAAAAAATTCTTAACTAAAATATTACTTAATAAATCTTTAAATTGTTTTTATTTAATTAAAAAAAATTTTGATATGTTATAAGATCTTCGAGTAAAAGTTCATTATGTAACTTGTTAAATGTACTTTGCTCTCTTCTGATGCCATATATTTTTTTTACGTTTACAAAGTTTATTTCTACGAACGAAGATTGCTATAATTGTGGATATTATTGAAACTGATGTTATTATATTACAGAATTCTCTATGGTATACTTTGATTATATTTACTCGTATTTAATAACCGTATCACATTTTTTAATAACTCAACTATGCCAAAGAAACAAACGAGTATTCTATACACAATTTAATATAAAATTATAAATAAAATTATATTTTGAATTTTGTTGTAAATTATAAATCGTGTAAAGTGGATTTAAAATCGTTGCAAATATGAATGAGACCATTTTATTCAATATCTATTCAATTTTCGGATAAAATGTAAAATTCTGTATCAAGTTTTTATTGAATATTAAACATTTATTAAATACTATTAAATATTAATATTATTTTAAAATATTTCTTTCTAGATTTCTTTTTTTTTGATATTAAAGCTAATTATTTTCTCAAACGTTTTCAAAGACCTTGGAGTCGTATGCTTACGGTGCATATGCATATCTGTACAACGACCCTGCACCGAGCGCATAATCGGTTAAAGGCGTCGAACTCAGTCATCGATGCATAAATTATTGGCGCAGTCACGCGGATCGAGACGAATTTAGTCGTTACGGCTTGCGATCTTAATCCGTCTAATATTTAAATATAGCTCATAAATGATCAGCAATTCTGGTGCTCTACCAGAAGCAATATCTCAATAATATCAGGTTGAAATTTTAACGACGCTCTTTCGCAAATTGCGAGACGGTATTTCTCGGCGCAAATAAATTCTACTTATTTTAACGATTCAAGAAGTACCACACCGATGCAATTTATTGATAAACGTGGCGTGTACATACATATATACACGCATACGTGACCAATATAAATCTTCGCCGTTGGCGTAACCTGGCGCTATGCTGATTTATAGATATCGAACGATTCTGCACGAGCAGCGACAGAAATCCGATTATGGCGGAACACGGCGGTGTTACACGTGAGAGAGTGTTGGGGGTATCGCGCAATTTCGAGATCCGGAATCGTAGGAGACCCGGGAAAATTCGGAAAATTGATGTAACGTAAGTTGTTCGTTAACTACGGATTGTTCCTCGGGTGTGGGCTACACGTCGTTACGGACACGCCGTTCTGTCCCGAGTTACTTTCCCGCGGACGACGGCGGCTACGTGAACGTTGTTTGTTTCGTTTGCATATAAAGCGCGTATCCGTTTCTTTTCGGAAAATGCTCGGCGCATGTTACCACTACAACATGCACCTCTGAATAATTCAAACAAAGGATTAAGCGTCGTGCACCCAGCGTTTGCAGCCCGGATGTCTAACCGATGTTAAGAACGGCATTCGACATCCCGAGCACATTCGGATCCTCGTTTAAATTTTACGGACTTAGGAAAGTTACATTAAACTAGAGATCCGTGCCGAAACATTTTGGTATGCTAGACGCGACGTCTGTAAGTCTTCAGGCACGCCGTACAAACAAAATTGTAATTAAATGAAACGTACGAATGTGTAACCTAAATACACTGTCCAACAAATTTAAACTTTTATTAGACCTCAAACTAGACGAGATGTAATTTGTATAGATCTTTTGTCATTTACAGTGAACACGTGAAATGAAATTGCGCTAGTACGTTACGTTTTTCAAACAATTGTATTTAAAATTGTTAAAAATTATATTTGTGCTATTTACATTTTTTTAAACTGAATCAGCTAAAAAAATGTGATGGAACAGTTTTAATAGCAAATTCGTTTTTAGCGAAAAAATCTATAAAATCATTTTTACTGGTTTTATAATTAAAAATTGGATATTATATATAAAAAATATAACTTTCTGATTTTAATCACAAAACCAGAAAGGATGATTCTTATGGACTTTTTTATCACAAAAAAAATTATTAATTAAAATTATATCATCTTTTTTTTAGTTATTTTAGTTTTAATAAATGCAAATGGAATAAATATCATTTTATAGTGATATATAAAAAGTAGTTACATTTAACATGAAACATTTTTAATATAACAATAAAGTGTTACAATAACAGTGACAACATATTTTTAACTTTTCAAAATCTTGGTATTTTAAGTATGATGAAAAATTGTTAGACACTCGATATCTCTATTATTTCCCTCGGTACAGTTAACAAACGAAGGATTAAAAACAAATCGTTTAATATTTCTCGGTATAATTAGCAAGTGAAGGATAAAAAAAATCCGGATCGCGTTTCCCGTTGAATAATTTATTTGCGTCTGTTTAAACAAAGTACTGAAAGGTCGAGATTCTGTTTGCGTTAACCTTGCGCGACGAACGCACGAGAAAGCTAAGTGAATACACAATGGCAACGAGGCGAATGACTAGCGAATATGACGCCTGGTTGGCCTTCTACGGCGTCTACTCCGCACACGGTGTGCTCTAGTGATAGCAAAAGTGGAAACTGGTATGATAATGAGTTGCAAACATTACGAATCTCCTCGTATGTCGCTTAAGGTTCGCTCATATAGCAAACGGAGCAAATCACTGCCGCCAATTTAACTCTTGACGATTTAAATTTAAAGATCAATCGCTGTCCAATCATCAAAATAACATGCTTAAATTTGCTACCGGACCGAAGATAAATCGTACGATGTTCTCGCGTTAGATGCTCGTTCCTTAAATTAATAGGAAGAATTCTACGTCGTTTTATAAGAAGTGGGAATTGTACATACATAGCCGAGCTTAGATGTGAAAGTACAAATATAGTGTTGGGATATCGTGTAGCACTTTTTGTTTCTGTCGAAGTTAAGCGGCCTCTTGTGTTATCGAGCTCTCTTTTTTTATCATCTGCCGTACGCTTTCTGATTTCGACAGGGTCTCGATTTCTTACACGAACGAGGCTATATTGCTGAAAAAAAGAAAAAAAGGAAAAAACGTCCGTGGCCTTTATAACGGGCTAATAATAGGTGCACCCGTGTAATTTGCTTCGTCACTTTTCTGCTTCTCCTGTGCCCTCCTCCTTACTCACATTAGTGACCGGGAGATTGCACCTGCACTTTTTTGCTTTCGTGAAAATAATCGGATCTGCTGATGATGCGGCATTTATGGGGAAAAAAAAAGCGAAGAGTCAATTTCAATTATTTTATACCGAAAATTCTGGTCGGAATTCTTTCTCTTTGTAAATATTTAAATTACATATTATCATTATATTTTTCATTTCCATTCATAATTTAGAGAATTAGATTAACACCTCGGTAATTAAAAGGTAGATAATTAAAACCATTAATTTATCGATGGTTATATTTTATATCTGTATAATTTATTTTAAATTACATTCCTCTAAAGTTACTGATCCAAAAGAGAAATTATATATGATAAATTATAAAATATACGATCGTTATTTCTGTAACAAATTACCATTGTTCGCTCATTATTACATTTACCATTACACTTATCTTCTTCGAAAGAAAAAAAAAAAAATGTCGAAAAGCCTCTTTCGCAGCTACGATACGCAAGTATCGATTCTCTCTCTGCGTAAAAGTTATCCGATTATCGGTTTCTCCTTTTAATATACATGAACACGAGCGGTAGGCACTTTCGCGGAGGAATGCCCCGACTAGACAGCAGCACGGTGCGCCTATCTAATAATGCGTGTAACCACAGGTAATCCGAGCCACTATCGATGACTAATACCTGCCTGCTCGTTGCTTCGCTCACACCGACGCGAGGCGACGCGACGCGACAATGTAAGCGTCGCGCCGCTCACGTACTATATGCACGTATATGCAAGCGAGCGCGCACGCATAATGCATATGGACGTTCGGCGAGCGACGTACACCACGGCAAGCCAAAATCTCGTGGCACGGAGATAGGACGCCAGAGGCGGCGATATTATCAAATTATATACCTGCACTACGTATACACCGGCGGCCAATAATTCATCCATAATTCAGTTATCTAAATAGGACACCCGTACTACACACACATACACGTGACTTTCGCGTTGTTGGATGCCTCACGCGCGAGTCGCACGTGCACGCGTTCACGTGTGCGTGCGTCAAAGCGCGTTGAACGCGCGGGGACGTATGCGATGATCTCTGGTAGCTGTTGGAGCGAATGGCGAAAAACCGCCGCGGAATCGCCCCTATATCCGTCGCACGGCGGTGGTTGCGCATGGTCTCGTTGTGATGCCGTGGCTCTCTATTGGAATACTATCGCGCTTTTCAACCAGCGTTGCGATGCTATCATGCGGACAGTAATTAAAAAAATTTTTAATTATTTCGTAAGTTGATTATTTGCGCAGTAATTAATATTTTTTGCCCGTGTAGAATATACTTGAGAGATTGCTTTTGTGCGAGAGAGAGAGAGATTTCATGATTGACAAGCGTGTTTTGGAAATTTCTTTTCAAGACGGAAAAACGCGAAATCTACACGCTATATAAAAGCTCGCAAATAATTAACGCAATATAATAAATCTAATTGAAAATAATTGTTTTTCGCCTCCCTCACTTTTACGTCGCTGTCAGGTTATTCGAGTTATTGTGATGCATAATTCGTACGTTCGTTATTTATAAAATGTCACGGCGAGATGCTACGTAATATTAGCCGAGCCGGAACAGCGTTGCGCCCAGTGTGTCACGGCAAATCGGTTTATGATTTGTTTACATGCGTTGATGAAAACACATGTTGTATCGCATTCATCAATAAATCACTCCCTTCGTCCACGCATAAAAACGGGAATAATTGAATTAAAATTAATTAATGCTAGAAATGCAATCTCCATATGCGTCGCGAAACGTTTTGCATTATTTGCATTAATTCCTAGTAATGCGATTCTATATTGCCGCTAATTGCGGTGACTCGTAAACATGTCGAATCGAGTTTACATGGATTTAATGCTACCGCGTTGACACAAATTACAGCTTGCATTAACATAGTTTTTACTACGCAAATGTAAACTTTACATAATTTTTCTCTTTTCTACGCTAGCGCGATGCACAACGGGCATTAAGCGCTGAAAATTTTACGAGACGGTGCTTAAAAATAAGGCGGATTGAAGCCGGATTTAATTTTCGTTTCTGAGCTGGTTTACGACCAGGTGTTTGAAAATTAACGAGATCACGGTGCACCTTTGCGCAGTGTGCCGCTCCATACAAAATTGAGAAACTCGAGGAGATAGAGGATGGGGTGGGATAGTCAACGCTAAACAAGAGGAAAATTCATGATGTTATTCGCGCGGCGAAGAAAAGCGTTCGATCGCGCGAGTACATAAACAGCGGCTTCGTGATATTAATATTGGCAAGACGGCGGCGGCTTCTTCGAAAGATTAATATTGGCAATGTGCCAATAAATTTATATGATCTCAGTGTTACGTAGTGTCGTCTCGAGACGGCGATGGCGGGGGTGCTGTATAACCAGACGCGAGAAATAACGGATAATTTATGTTGACCTTCTCACAGCAGACATCGATTAGCATAACTCGATAATGAGTAAACAGATCTTGGGTCTTAAATATACGTTCCTAAAATAGAATCTTAAGCTAGCGAAATGGATTAACCATCGCAGAAATATTCGAATACATTTTTTCGGATAAACGCGGCGACAGCCATTGTTTAAATGCGAAGGCATTAATTGGACGAAATTAATCTTCGTTGTGTTTACCTTTTTTTTCCCCCCCTTTATACTCGAGACGAAAAACTTGAACGTGAGAGAACGCAAAGCGCTCTCGCGTCGCGGCGAAAATATCTCGGTTGAAGGGGTGAAACTAATTAGATTGCCAAGACGACACGACACGTCGCACGTCGCTAGAGAGATCCGCTAAAGAGTCTCCGTTACCTTTTTTGCTTTCAGGACAGCTGAAAAGTCCACGGATAACCGAGCACCCGTCCGACATAATAGTCGCGAAAAATGAGCCGGTGACGTTGAACTGCAAAGCGGAGGGTAAGCCCGAACCGGTGATAGAGTGGTACAAGGACGGTGAGCTCGTGCAGACGTCGCCGGGGGACGCCAAGTCGCATCGGGTCCTGCTGCCTACGGGATCCCTGTTCTTTCTACGGGTGATGCACGGCAAGAAGGAGCAGGACGGCGGTGTATATTGGTGCGTCGCGCGGAATAAGGCTGGATCCGTCCCGAGTAGGAACGCCACTCTCACAGTCGCAGGTAAGAGAGCCTCCTTCTTATCCTCCTTCTCGTCTTCTTTTTATACGTCCGGATTATACCGGGTAGCGTATCAGACACCGGTTCACGCGAGAGAGGAAGAGAGAGACCGCTCGTTAAACTCGGAACGAATCCCCGTGAAACGGGCTTCTCGCCTCAAGAAATTCCACGAGACACCTCGAGAATCCGCGTCGATCATCACACGCCGCTACGTCAGACGATTTTGCGAAGAATGACAAGCTGCTAAGCCAGAGAGCGTAGACTCTCTCGGACAAAAGCACCGACCGCGGGTTGTGCACCTTTTCTCTCTCTCTCTCTCTCTCTCTCTCTCTCTCTCTCTTTCTTGCGTGAACCGGCGCAGTATGGATTAGCTAAAGTCGCGATACGATTAAGCGTTGTCCACCGCGCCGGTCTGTAATTGTTTCTCGCGCAGGTGTCGATTAGCGTAATCTTGTAGCCGGCGCCGGGCCGATAAGATACACATATACTTGGGCTCTTTTCCATGGAAATCATAATCGGCGAAATTCATCTTTCGCGCTCGCTAAGGAAACTTTATGCGCTCGGACGTGTAAAACAAAACGTTGTAATCACTCAGTTATAATACGCTTTTTGTACATTATCGCGAAGATCAAGCGCCAGTAATTTTTCAATGTCAGTTTACGGTCCAAGGGATTGCCAGTTGATAAATCGGTTGAGTTAACAAATCGCCGAAGCGTAAATACAATTCATGTGTGAAAAAGAGCACGCAGGCATCAATGAACGTAATTTTATACTCGACGGTTAAAATTCTAAAATTTTATATACGACTTCATAATTTTACGCGGTGCATTTGCTTATCTCGGAGTGCCATTCGTCACAGTCTCTTTCTCTCGCTCTTTCTCTCTTTCTCTCACGATAATCTCACGCATTTCTCTTCCACTCTTCATAAAATATATTCAAATAATAGAGATTAATTTTACTATATTATGCAATGTCGAGCCTTTTAACGAGAAGACAAAATATTCACTACTCGAATACATCTTAAATTGCAGAGAAGTAATTTACTTTCCCGTTTACGTTCTAATTAAAGACGGAAACTACAAACGGAAAGCAAATGCTTTCATAATGCGCTTATCGGCCGAATTCCGCACGGAATGCATTTCAATCTATTCTCAGCCGTGTTAACAAGGGAATGAATAAACTCCACCCCTTCCCGACGGTAAAAATGGTTGCATCCGTGGCTCACCCTCGGTGAGCTCCCTCCCCTCGCGGAAGAGCCTCGAGTGCCTCCAAACGACTTTTCTCACCTTCCGCTCGTTCATTCGCGAGGTTGCGCGAGGCAAAGTGAACGTCGGCGAAGGCGAAGACGACGGCGACAGCGGCGGCGGCGGCGGCGGCGGTGATGGTGGTGGTGGCGGTGGCGGTGGCGGTGACGACGGGCGACAACGGTGTCGGTGTCACACGAACGAAAACGGACACCCCGTATGTACGGGCGCAGGAAGGAATAACCGTGATTTATACGGGATAGAAGTCGACTCCTTCGACTAAAACGAGCCATGTTTGTTTAGAGGCGATCGATATCCCGGGCGACGCACCCTCGCCTCTGCCCGTCCGTGGTATATGCCCGTTCGCCCTGCTTGCCTGCCTGCCTGCCTGCCTGCCTGCCTGCCTGCCTGCCTGACTGCTTGCTTGCTCGCCTGCTTGCTTGCTGGTTGGTAACGACCGATTCGCTCGTCTCACCTCGCCTCTACTACCCACGAGCCTGACGATGCGACACCGACCAACGCCTGCTATACTGGGCGAAGAATGCACTTCGGCCGTCCGCGTGTGTACGCAACGCGACGAGTTGAGTCGGGGATCTCCCTTCCTCCCCCTCCCTCTATTGTGGTCCATCTTTCACGCAGCATCCCCCCCCCCCGGTCGCCTCGCTCTCTTCGCGCTCAGGCTAATCCCGATTATGATCTCGAGAAAAGATGCCATACAAATTGAATTAGTGCCCCGGAGTCAATGTAGCGTTTCTGGAATCGGTCGAATACGCTGGGAAACATCTGTGTGTAACTCGGTCGACTCTCCGTAGCGTTGCGATATTGAATGTCAGGTTATTGAATATCCGAACGTTCTCGTTGCAATTGAATCGTTTCCATTTCTACTCTCTCACTCTTCCTCGCGGGATCGTGTACTATATTTTCACACGGAGACAAAAAGATCCGAGTGTACTGGCTGTCGCGGAAATATAAAAAAAGGGGAGGTGGAAATCTATCGCGAATAAGCGCGCGTCGCATTACGGAAGATTAAGAACGATAATGGAGAATCCCGATAATGCGAGAGCGGATCGCGCACGCCGCTCCCATGTTATTCCCTTTTCCGTGGGCTCGTTATTTCGAGTTCGCGTACATAACCGCTGTGTGTGCACAGCTCCGTACATGCACACTCACGCGTGCACTCACGTATCATGGATGCACCCGCGCGTTTCGCGTTTCGCGTACGCGAGCATCGGTTACGCCGATGCATCCGAGCTTCGTAATTTATAGAACACGATATCGCTCGTTAATTGCTTATTGTAATACGCGCAGCTATCCGTAACGTGCATTTATGCGACAGCGCACGTTAAATATGCAGCCGTAATGGGAGTGCTTAGCGGAGAACGGACCGGAACGCGCGCCGCGGCTGTTCTATCTCGCGGAGCCCCGGAATCTCCAGAATATTGATATTGCGTCGCAATAAAATTTCTGCCGTGGCATCTGTGCCATAATTATTCGGATGCCATAGCGCAAGAGGGGGTGGAGAGGGGCCGCGCGCGACCCTTACGCACATTACGAGGAGAAGCTGAATTCGCTCGAATTAATCCCCATTTTCTATATTATATTAATATAATGTATGAATCTTAAATCTCTTGCACTAATTATTATAATTTAAACGTCGGTTTAATCATTAGTAATGAATTAGTAATAGGCAATTGCGTGATATAACCCCAGAATGATTATTATTTATGAAATGAAATTAATTTCGTAAAAGAGTAAGGATTTATTTTATGAAACAAAAAAAGAATCAAAAAATGCTGTAATTGAAAAATCATTTTGCTATTATATAATGAGAAAATCAAGTCCCTTTTTTATAAAATTATAACCTGACACATATATTTGAATTTTCCCGATCTTTTTAATTATTCATTATAAATTAGTAATTGACAATTGTACAATAATTAGCATGATATTATTCATGAAGTGAAATTAATTTCGTAAAAGAGCAAGGATTTACTTTAAATTTATAAAACAAAGGGGCTCTATTCAATGAATGGGAAATTAATTCAACATTTCGTAATGAAGAAACTAAACTTCTCTCATAAAATTATAACTGGAAGACAGAATCGTACACATTGAGAGACATTCGAGTCTTTCTCATCCTCTTTTGAAAAAAAAATGCGAAGGTGCGAAGAGACACGAGGCTCTGCCTCGTGCTTTGTCGCGTTCTCCTCCGTTGCAGTTTTAAGCATCGCGAGCCTCGCCTTTCTCGGTAACTAGATTCGCCAAGTAGCCGTCTCTTGCGCCCCTTTGTTGTTTTTGCTGTGGCTCGCGCCGGTCGCTCTTTCTCTCCCTTTTCCCTTTCTCTTTCTCTCTCTCTCTCTCTCTCTCTCTCTCTCTCTCTCTCAGTCTCGACTCATGCTCTCTCCGATTCCTAGCGCAATATAAATAGGCCCCGGAGATCAGCACCCCAGCCCCCTTTTCACTCTACTACGGAACGCGACCCGGCACGCCGCGGAGACAGGCGGACACGGCTTCTCGATCCGGGCTATCGCCGTATAATGCATAGCTTTACCGCGTTATAATGGGAGCTTACGCACAATAGTCATGTACCTCGCTCACCCATAAGGCTCTCGACCATGGGCGCCGCTACGCCCATTTTTTTTTCTTTTTCGCGCGGAGCAACACACGGAACGTGTGGAGCTCTTTTCTGGGAACCTGTTAGTGTACTCCGGACCGGTTCTTTTTTTTCCGTTCTTTGTTCATTCAAAACATTCCATTTGGGAATGTTTTAAAGAAACATTCATAAGGCTTAAGAGATTATAATATTTATATCTGCTCGGACATATTCCCGTCTGCAATTGTAACGCGTGACGCCATATCGATTTCTCATTGTACCTTACAATATACGAGATGACGTAATCGTCACACTTTCTCCAAATTTGCATAGATACCGGTTAATAATGTACATTAGGTAACTTTGCCGTTCTCTATCTCAAATATCCCAAACGCAAACCTTATTACATAATATTGCTTCTGCATCCTGATTAATGGGTCTGTCATCTTAAAATCTCCTAATATCTTCTGTTGATACGCGTAGTTTGTCCAACGTTCAACATCGATGGGCAATTTATCGCTGTAAAATTTGCTTACGCATAGTATTAGTTTTTTTTTTTTTTTAAATTAAGTAACATATTTATCACGCTGACAGTGATTTATTTCCTGGCTAAAGAATTATATCAAGAGCAGCCCGCCGATACACTTTTCAATATAAAGCTGTTGCGAGCGAAGTCACTTTCGTGCATCCGAGAAACACGACGGGCGTGTGCGGATGACCCAGATATATTTTTAAAACGATATGGAGGATGATCCCCCTTGACTAGTAGCTAGATTATCCCTAGACGACAGGACGCGACGCACGGCGCAAGATAGTCCCGCATCCGAGAGAGGGAGAAATGTCTTTCTCTCTAACGGGAATATAAAGAAATGTTGTTCATGTTAAGCATATCTTGCAAATTTATAATTGGCTTCGGCTGGAAGTTCGCGTCGGCGAAACTAGAAGCTGAAATAAAGAGTAACGAGAACCGAGGTAAAAGAGTCCGGTTTTTGAAATTAAGCAAACTCGACGAATTGTGAGCTCCAGCGGCATAATTATCGAAGTTAGGACATGTTGCGGATGAAAAATGTATAAAACAGTCAATTTATACTTCATTCTTTTATATATATAATTATATATATATATACATATGTACACAGGGAAGACGTTTCAATTTGAATTAAGGTTTTGCTCTTTCGCTTTCCCAAATGATTTAAACGGAAGAGGAAAGATAAAGAGGACGAAAAAGCTTCCAGCTCGACCGTTTCTTTTTCCCCGAGTATATGCGTCTCAAGTTTGATGTTTCCCAACTTTACCGTACCTACATCGAAGAACAAACCAGCCGCGAAGCTCGTGCCAACTTCCGAAATTGAACCATCCCTCCCCGAGATAAATACGACGGAATTTTGACAGATTAGTATGGCGACAGGCGAGTACTTATTCCCTTTAAACGTTATCAGAGGGGGGAGAGAGTCTACTCAAGTTATTTATTTTAACGCGTCGCTATCGCGCACCTCACGACGACGAAGCCAACGTCGGCGACGATGGCGAGCCCCGAGGATGACGGAGAGGGGGGAGTCGAGAGCGCCAAAGAATAAACGGGAGAAAATGAAGATAAATTGGAGTAAATAGGTGGTAATAGGTATAATGTCGCTGCTATTTAATCTTCATTAAGGCTAACGTGCCTCCTGTCTCCTCCGGCACGTCTCGCGACGGCGATATCGGGACCGTCACGGAGACAGATACGTTTTTAGTGGAGTGTCACTTCGGGTTCGTCAGCCCGATGTATATCCGGGCGAACGAGCGGACGGATGATTGTTAAAAACCTGCGCGACGCGTCGCCGCCGGCTGATTATTCATCGGACTATTGAGATAATAATTTTCCAGCCGTGCGACAACGTCGGATGTGACGCGGCGCGTTTGTCCTGCCAATAAAATGGAAAAAGCTCGAGGGGGATTAATGAATGGTGCCGCGCTGAAGCTTCTGTTCCGTTCGACGCTTTCACGTGCCCTTGGTGTCACACTCTTGGTTTCACACGTCTTTGTGCGACAATAGTCAATCTGTCCGATGGCGCTTCCACCACGCTAGCTTCCGCGGCGCTGATAAAAATTGAAATTCTGCACACTCAGGGTTTTATACAGATTGAACGTGGAAGGAAAAATGGTTGAAGAATCGTTCGAGAATTGTTGACAAAGTTTTGGTAATTTCTTTGAAGTGCTTTTTTGGGGGGGAGTGCATATCGGAAAATAACATTTGAAAGTTGGTAGTTCGGGCGTGTTTTAGCCGGAGTCTCTCATTAGAATGCGGGATATATTACAGGTTAATAGTTGCGCTTACAGCTAAACGAAGTTTAACCGATGTCACGAAAAAGACTATAACCGGGGAACACGGTATCCTTTGTAAGAAATCGTAGTCGGAGGCGGTGACAGGCAATTATAGGTCTGACGGTAATTGATTTGATGCAGAGAGACGGTAAAACCAATTGGGAATGGGAGAATGTGAAAGGAAATTGGAGAAGGGGCGGGAAAATAATAAAAAGGAAAGAGCAAGATCGTGTGAAGGCTTTATCGAGTTTGATTCTTTATTTTATATGTCACCGGTATATAATATGGTTCATTCTTTTCTCAAAAAATTTTGTTCCCGCGTTTGCTCAATTTTATTTCAACTAACGATCGACCGGTTTACTCATCGCGCTGGAAATTATTGCGAAATACGTTAAATGATATTTATTAATATCAAGATACATTAATTGACATATCGCAAATGATTTATTCGTTAATATTGACACATATCGTTACTCTAATTACGCGCCGTAATTATGTACCGCTGTTATAACGAAAAGTATACGTCCGCACATCTCAATTCACACGAGCGCTTCCGCGCCTGCACGGCAGAGTTATATACCTACCCGCCACTCGGCGGGGCTCGCCTCTAAAATCCGTTCGCGAATAATTATACATCACGTTAGAAACTCTATCGGTTTTCACTTACCTCGCAGGGGTCGCCCCCTTCGATCTCTTGGCGTTGCATGCATGCATGCATGCGTGCGTACATGCATACCAAGGAGGAGGAAACGGGATGAAGGTATAGCGGGAACAAATGCGCAGAGAGAGCTTACTGTATGATCTAACGAATGGACTATTCGGGGTGCACCCCATTTTCTATGCCTCCAACACGTACCGCGCCACGTGGTGCATACATCTGTCTGCCCTTCCCTCCCCCCTGGCCGTCCCGCGCGAGCTCTCTCGTTTCCCCTCCGGGCCAACGTTCGAAAGCCAGGCTCTTTCACGGCTCCACTCGCGCCCCGTTTCCTCACTTTTTCTTCATGGACCCGGTCCATGTTACTACGAACTACGTACCCGGATACAACCCTCATTATTGGCCGGGCTATTAAATGGTTATAACCTTGCGCTCTTTACAACACGTGCCGCTCGCTCGCCTGCCCGCCCGCCCGCTCGCTCGCCGCCGCGCTGCCGGTTTGACAAGTTTCGCCGTGGCCCCGTAGTTTCCTTTTGGAAGGCAAACCGCCGCCGCTCTGCCGCCTCTTTGTTATATAACCCGCTCCCAAATCGAAAATTATTCTCTCGTCAGAGGGCCAGCAGCGATTGACTGCCGAGCTCTCTGGTGGTTAACTTTTTATTTGCCTTTGTTTCCAATTTACGACAAACGGCCGTTGAAAGATACGAATGATCGTCGCGGCGGTCGTTACACACCGCGCGGTTTAAATGCACGGATAATATATTTAAAGAATAATTATTGCAGTGTTTTTAGAGCGCAGCGCGAACGTAAATCTTGCTCTTTTTTCTTCCGCGACCGCATGCCGTATTTCTTCTCCCCCTGCCGTACTTTCTTCTGCCCGCATCTCTCGTGCCTGACAAAATTTTGGCAATGAATACCGCCGAGAGTCTCTTCGCTGCACCCATCGTGCCTGAACAATGGCGCGATTTTCCTGACGCGACATTCACGGGCGGCGGCAGAATCTATAATCTTGTCGCGCGATTTCCGTTCCTTCGACGGGCGTTCACTTGCGGAAAACTTTATGATAATTCTCCGATCTCCCCCTGTCTCCTGTCACCCCCCCCCCGGCTTCCGTCGTGTCTCACGGTTGGCGTCGTAATCGAGCATGCACACGATGCACTCGAACGCATCGCAAGTATACGCCTCCTCTCTCTCTCTCTCGCGAGCATACACATTTCCTCTTTACGGTGTATAGCTTATTTATCTTGCTCGTTCCAAGTACCGTATTTACGATTTTATTAGCGTGAAAATAGCCGAGATGCGAGTTAACGAACACGAACCGATCGACATTGATAAATTTGGCGAATCTCGCGCGTCGAAGTCGTCCGGGGCAGCATTGCACTCGACTGCATCCCACCCTAACTGCATCTCCGGCGCGCGGAACTTTTCTCAACTACTTTCCGCGCGACGGGACTGGGGTAAAAGATTTCGTGATGTTTGCCCGACAACTGTATAAACAGCCGGCGATAACGCCCAGTTCCTGTCAGGAATTTCGAACGCTCTGTGTTGTTCGCGAACGCCGTCCCACCGCAAAATTTCGCGTGCACACCCGGAATTACCACGGTGGAGGGAGGGAGGATCGGGCTGTTTAACATTAACAATGGGCCGCGCGCGGCGACGGTAATTATTTACCACATTTTATTATGCATTTTACGAACTACCCGCCCGCCTACAATTTAGTTGTCCAATTCGTTCGGAAACACCGGATTATACGGATTTATTTAATACCGCGAGCCATTGCATTAAGCGGAACGTCGATTTTATACCGATTCGCGTCTAATTGCTTTTATCGCATTCAATTCGGATCGCGCATAATAGCATTTGCGAGCTGTTATTTAGCTCTAAAAATCGGTCTGCGTCTGGATTTGTTGATCTTATGAAATAATTGAGACTGATATTTCCAGAAGTACCAAAATGTATTATTACGTATTTTGAGATACGTAAAATTTTTGTTTGTTTGTTCAGTTTTAATATAATATTGGAGTTTAATTTTATTTACTGTGTACTCTCAAAATTTTAGCGACGAAAGATATGGAAAACAAAAATACCGATATGCAAATACCCGATAAATGAAGTGCCAATTGATATTTTCTTTAAATACCAATGGAAACAATTTTATCAATGCAAAATGCACGAGAGCGCCACCGGAAATGTACAGATGGATCGTAAACCAGTCGAGATTTATATACGTCTTAATAACCGAGATATTTCGGTACTCAAAACGTGTGCCTGAATAAGTAAGCTTAACATATAATTTACAAAGTTAGCGGAGCACGCAATTTGAAGTACGACGTATGATTTATACGAATAGATTTGATACATTGTAGAAATATATTCCAGCTAATATTACAGAATCGATAAAACCAGATGCGACCTGGTTCGCGGTTTCGCTTGGGTTTTGCACGCCGACAAAACTCGCGCTCGATGACTGTACAAATTTCTCCCTACTTGCGAGAACGAGCGCTGCAGCGCAGTTACCTCACGGGCGTCACGCGGGTTAATAAACTTCTTTATACCGATATATCTACGAACGTTTTGCACAAACGACAGAGCGACGGAAAGAGAGAGCGAGAGAGAGAGAGAGAGAAGTCTAAGAAGAGGGAGAGAAAGAGCGAGAATCTACTGCGATAATGAAAAGGAACGAACAGCAGCGCTCGTTAGCGCGCCAGATAAACCTGATGCAACGCGATGCATTTTAGCACGATATCGCGATTATAGCGAGAAAAAGAGAGGGTTTTACGAGTTGAATTATCGTCATCGCCCACATCGTCATCGTCATCGTCGTCATCGTCGTTGTACCTCGTGATTCAACTTTCGTTCCTCGACGCGCGCGTCTATTAGGCGCGTATGGCGCGGCAAAAATTTCCAAGCGGAATGCGTCAATTAGGCGCACACGCGCTGCCGGGCGTTCGTTCCCTGGACCCCCCTGTCTCTTCCCTTTTCTCCCCCCCGAGCTTCCCCTCCGGTTTCACCTCCATCCCCCCGACTCGCTCTTTCTCCACCGCCCGAAAAGACCCGGGATAAAATAACACCTAGACACCCTCGTTTACGCGCGGCTTCGCGCTCGCTCACTCGCTCGCTAGCTAGCTAGCTAGTCTGTTGCGTGGCGCGCGCGTGTGTATCGATTAGTCGACGCGCGGAGCAAAGCGGAGCGGAGCGGCGCGGCGCGGCGCGGGGCGTCGCGACGCCGTGCCGCGCGACGTGGCTTTCGCTCACACACACACTCTCTCTCTTTCTCTTTACCTATGCCCTGGACAAGCCGGCGAAAGGTGGGGATCTCTTGCAGCTTTTAATCCATCGCTCTCTCGCTGATATTCTGTGCTCGTCGAGAGCCCCGTGCCACTGCAACGACTCGGCGGCGCGAGAGCGAGTTTTACCCCGTCATTCCGATCTCCCTTTTGCATCCCCCTCTTTATCTCTCTCGAAGCAGATCCGCCGATGCTCGCAATCGCCAATCGGCGAATCGCGGAATCCGATTCGATCCGACGATTCACTCTTCTTTTCGTTTTCATCCGGGCGCTGGATTACCTCCCTTTGCCTCTCTATCTCTCTGCGTCCACCCTTCTCTCGTCATCTGGTCACCGCACGATCGTTCCCGCGCGCGATTCTCCAACTGCTATTGTTCTTGACAAATGTAACGGCGGCGGCGGCGGCGGCGGTCTGCGAGATATCTCAGATTCGTCGACAAGCTTTACAATTTATCCGATTAGGACAAAAATTTGGTAATATTTAAAGCACCTTTCTCTCCGTAATCAGCGGTAATTAATACCAAGTCTCGGGATTACTGAATAAATAATTACGCTGCGTAAACCGGTGTTTACAGTGTAGCATAATTTATTAATATTGCCAAGCGTATTACAAGTATTGTTAGTAATACGATGCGTACATACGCGTGCGGCATGCATTTTTTATCGCGAAAGTTGCAATCGGCTGGCAAGAGATTATTAATCAGTTTCGTATCTCTCTACTCTTAGAAATCCTTAAATCTATTTGGCTAATCCGGCGCGAGCCCCCCGACGCGGGTGGGCAAGAAGCGATAATTAATTGATTCCATATTTCCCGACGTACAAATCCCTCAATCCACTTGAGTAATTCCTCGGCCTACGGGAGGGGGATAGAAATTCCGTGCGGTATAGAGAACTCCCAGCGGAGGAGCGGAAAAAATTGGCACATGCACGAATATCTCTTTTATCTTGTGCCAATTTCCTCCTGTGCATCGTGCAGTTATATCTCTCAAAGCGATCACATTTTACGTAATATATTACTAAAATAAGCTCAAAATAACCGAGACACACGATCAGCGGCATTTGGGGAGAAACGTCTTTTTTTCTGATTATCATTTCCCGAGGAATAAAATCGAGAGACAGGAAACTACTTCTCCTTCTATCTCCTCGTGTCTCTCCCACCTTCTCTCTTCCGCGCTGATACTCTCGCGGGAACGGCGCGACAAAATGGTGGCTGTGGGGCCAAATTAAGTTTGGCGTGAAAGCCGTCCGCGGGGAGAATTTCATTCTATCGCCCGAAGCGGGGGAGAGGCTTCGGGCTTGCGAAAGCTCAAAACAAACGCGAACGCCGCGGAGGGTGGTAACGCGATAGCCCGAACTTCCGCCCGCGACTTGGATACCCCTAACGAGGTAACCGCGCTCTCACCTATCTCTCTCTCTTCCCCTCTCTATCTCTCTTCCCTCTCTATGTCGTACTCCGACTTATTTAATACGTATGCAGTCGGTCGCAGCCGGATCCCGAGTTTCTCGACTCCAAAGCCGCACCGAATTGAATCGGGCGGCCGATTCGAACCGAATCGAGTCGGGTTCGAAGTCGGCTCAATTCGACGAGGTCGCCCAACCCCGTCGGTATCCTCTCGTTTACCATACATCGACGGGAAAAGAGAGAGAGAGAGAGAGAGTCGGGTTCATGGCGTCGTTTTCCTGTTACATCGAATCTTCGGGTTGCGTAACGAAACAGCTATTCTATTCCATCGCCTATCCGGGGGACTCCGCGGGTAGTAATCAGTGATATATTGTAGATTTCCTTTCGGTTGTTACGAAAGAAATCGACGTCGCGTCGTCGTGGGCGTCGGGCGTCGCGATTGAGGAGAGGACTTGTGTGAGCCCTCGGCTGATTAATCGCTTACAACGTGTCTCTTCGGTTTTATCTCGGTTTTGATGCATGCGCTTTCTCGCGCGCGCGCACGCGTCACGAATATTTAATTCCTCCTTCTATAGCCGCGACTCGACTCGCGGCGCCAGATAAATCGTCTTGTAAATGATAGCCGTATAAATGGAATGATAAGAAGTTACATTAACCTTCTTATCGAAACAGTAGGATTAATTTAAATTTATGAAGTAAATACTAATGTTTATTCTTCCCTGCTTCTTACGATATTATTTCCGGAGTTGTATTCCGTTGCTGTCAAGGTATGATGAATTACAGTTAAATAATAATAATCCGTGAAAAAAAAAATAAAGAAGACGTTCGTCGAGTTCTCTTCAGTTTTGAATCGCCCAAAATCGGTGCTAGTGTCTCTCGTGTAAACGTCAATAACGACATTCATTTATAATTGATAATAACACCGTATATACGAATGCATGGTACACACCAAGGCGGTATTCGCGTACAACGAAGAGAGGATACTTCCTATTTGCAGCACGCTCATCCGGACTCTTCCCCTATAATTTGTCCGCTTTAAGTATAGGTGTTATAATCGCAAATAATAGCCGTCTCGCGCGTTCTTCGTCGTGATAGTCTGTACTAATTTTCCTCGGCGTTAATGCGCTAAGTGCGTCGGGCGAGGGGTCGTCCGCGTATTTGCCGCTTGACGTTACATTTTGGCGAATTTACGGTAGATTGGTCGGCGGCCCATGACGAAGATCACGATGCGCGCGTGTTTGTGTGTGTGTATAAATATATGTGTATGTGTGCGTGGGTGTGCGCCCAAGTCTGAGGAGAAGAGCGTGAACAAGATTACCCAGAAAATGAGAAAGAGGGTATATGTGAGCCGGGCGAGGTGGCGAATACAAGTTTAGGCGAGTAGAGAGGATCCTCCCCTATTCGACCAAGCTGTGTTATGTTACACCGGCATTTCGATTATGCCGGTGGTAATTGACGATAATTGCGACGAACGGCGGCGGATGGCGGAAATAACGATAACATTGTAAAATTAAGATATCGCCGCTCGCTGAAAATCCATAACGAGCGGCTCATGGAAGGCTGAATGAACGGACGTAACGTTCCGCGAATCTCGCGCACGATGACTGTTGATTACGGAGAAGTAGTTAAGCGCTTCCTCAGAGTGAATAGCGATTCGTCAGATTAAGAACACCGGATACGGTTATAACGCTTCTCTTTCTCTCTCTCTCTCTCTTTTTTCTCCTCGACCGAAAAAATCTCGGGTATTATCTTGATTAGACTCATTACTAATTGATTGCGATCTAATTGACGCCGTTTAACATTCGCATTTATACGCGATGAAATACTGGGAATCTCAGAGCAATACATTCCAGAGCATATTCCACAATTGAGTAGATTATTTTTCTTAATCCTTTCGTGTCTGGTGGCGCATATGTGTCAAACCTTTAAAAATTCGTATTTTCCACAAAAATAAAGATAGCAACTTCATCTTGGGTTCATTTTAAAGATAAGAGACAAGACTCTTCATGAAAAATCAATATTTGAGAGTTTCCCTCTTGATCTACATACTTCGTCACAAATTCGTAAAAAAGAGACAAAAGTGAAAAATGCATGTACGTCGTTCCACAAAAATTAAGATAGCGAGTTTTTTCTGAACTCATTTTGAAGCTCAACGTAAGGACTATGTGAAAAAAATTGCTGCTTAATTTCAAAATGCCAGATTTAATGTGACGGACTAAAATACTAAATTTTGTTATATTTACATATAAATTGGTACATACAAGTTTTTGGGATTGTTGATGATGAATTTGCAGTAAAAGTCTGTAACAAAATTTAAAATGGTCCACTAGATCAAAATATTAAATTTTATTGAATTTGAGTGAAACTCATTTTAACCCGTCACTTTAAATTTTAAAATTTTGACTACAGGTTTATAATCCCTAAAAACTTTTAATAAAAACTAGATACTAATGATTCTTAGAAAAAGTCAAGCGCGAAAACATTAAGTACCTCGTCATAAAAGTATCAATATCAATTCAAGCAATATTTATAAATTTATTTGATATATTGAGAGGGAGTTGAAACACAATAATAAATTATTTTATATTTTTTTTTTTTTTAATAATTACAAAATTTCATAATTTTATACGGGAGCTCATAATCATGAGCGATTGCAATTTGCAATTAGCCAATAGTATCGTATAATGTTAGTTTGTAATATTGTTTACACATGTATCGAATAATTAGTAATTTTCACAGATGATGACGATGTTTATCGCTTAGCTACTTTGTCGTTTAGTTTCTAGATATTATTTACATTATACCAATTAGAATATTAATAACATTAATTAATATTGATCTTTCTACTATATTAAGCATGATTAAATTTAAAAGAATAAAAATTATCTTTATTTCTTTAGAAAAATCAGAATTAATTCATTAAAATTTTATCAAATTATATCCTGTACGATTTTAATAAATCGTTAAATGAGATTCGTCATACTTCTATGTCGATTTAAT
Source organism: Solenopsis invicta (assembly GCF_016802725.1). Lineage (NCBI taxonomy): Eukaryota > Metazoa > Arthropoda > Insecta > Hymenoptera > Formicidae > Solenopsis > Solenopsis invicta. The sequence continues at coordinate 7,086,354 of NC_052678.1, forward strand.
TTTATTTTCTGATTTAATTACGAAATCATACCATTTCTGTTACGGCAGCTTTAATAAAGATTCTGAAAGGAGCAATTACAAAGAAAATTATTTTACATGGATATTCTCTCCACAAAGTAAGACCTGTCATATAAAGTAAAATAAAGTCGATCTTATCATTAATTTAACGCGCGCGAGAATAATTAATAATTTGTCGATCGGAAACAAGAATACTCATTGCATACGTTTATTTTATTTTACGTTAAACAATTCGTGGTAACGCATTGATCTGGCCTTGACGTTCGACACTCGGTGGTTAGTGTTTACGTTTTTCGGGAGGTGTGCCACGCCACTGGGTACACGCAGTCACCGTGTTTGCCGTTCGCGCAGAAACGGGATTCGACCGAGTAGTGGTGCGAGGCATTCTGCGTTCTGTCATTCACCGCCTTTCGAAGCGAATACGCGTAATCGTCTAATAGAAATTGTCATGTCCCTTCCTCAGTATAGCGAGACAAAATTACCCAAGTGGTAAGGATCAATATCAGCCGAGCTGTAAAAATAATAAATGTCGGTACATGAATTTTACACTCTACCTTTAATTGACAACTTTAATTAGTTTTCGTATATTTAAATTAAAAAGCTCATAATATATTGACAGTTTTTTAATTTATATTAAGATTTTTGACGTAGATCTTAAGAATTCACTATTAAAGATGTATAGGTTGAGAAAATTATCAAAAAATTGGATTATTTTATATAGCATTTAAAAGTGCTAAAAAAAATTTGGCAACGATTTTTTATTTGAATAAAAAATTATTTCAATAAGAAGTTGATATATGCTCTAAAATGAAAATATAATTAATGATGAAATAATAAAAAAATCTGAATTATTTTATTTAAGTATTTTAAATATTCAAGATGATTTATGTAAAGTTTCTCTGCGATGCAGAGATTAGTTCTATAAAATAAACAAAATTTGCTTATTTATTTATTTACAAAATAGCTAAACAATCGTAATAGAACTTTGTATAAATAATCTTGAATAATTAAAGTTATACAAAAAGTTGAGATTTATCTTAATGTTGTAAAAAAAATAATTAATATTTAATAACAGAGTAAATAAATTATAAAAATATGTTATTAAATAAAAATATAATTTTATTCACACAACTTTCATATGCGTGCAGTTTATTTTAATGTGTGTCAGCATGGAACAAATTTCCAAATTTTATTTACTTTGTAGGGACTATATATCCGATACGTAAAATATTCTATTTGGTGCGCAATTATCGTACATTGCTCTGCGGTGAATTATTTTTGCGCGCTTGGACATGTGTGTTTTAATTGTTAGTTTAATTCTCAAAATTATCTTCCTCAAAATTAATCAGCCTTGAATTCCGTTGTGGCCTTCCGCCGCAAACCAACGATATTATACCTGTGCCGGATTAAGCTTACGGTTTTCCTCTACGTGTGCTAGGGCAGAAATTGTATTGTATTTCGAACTTCCTGAAAATTGCGGATTGCTTTCTATCTCCCATAATCGCTGGCAAGGAGCCCAGGGGAGGATACAATTAGATGGAACGTGTAGTGCTTTTCTCGGTGACAAGGGTACCACGGTCGAGTCTAGCAGGCGTATTATATACCAGGTGTCGTGAAATTCGGTGCCACGCTCCAAGATCCGATGGAACTGATGTAAGAACCTAACGGTTCGTTCATTTTTCAAATTTCTTTTAGAATTAGAGGAAACATGTGCCGTTACAAAAAAAAAAGATACGTTCCAAGGCGGCATCCCTGACGTCACCGCTGATAACAGACATACGAGAACAAAAAAACTACGTTTCTTGTGCGTTGATGAAAGCTTTATACTTTTGTATATCGCAAGATACATGAAAGTGCAGTCGAGATAACCCACGCGAGTTTATCTGAAACAAGCGTCACGGGACCTTTACTTTCGAAGAACTTAACATTTAGCGCGCTTTCCGCCTCGGATGAGAATTCCAACGAAATAAATTGCATATATATTGCACAACATATAAGGCTCTTGCCTCGGAAAAGCAAAGCCCGTACAGCGTGTCACCCGAACCCTACATTATACGGCGAATTCACGAAATACTCGGCGCGACGCGATACACAGAGGGGGAGAGAGAGTCGTGTAGTCGCGCGCGTGAGGCACGTCGCGCTAAATATTTCCCGGTTTAATTACACCCGGGGTATATACATCGAGGCAGGGGTATACGTAAGAACATAATCGTAAAATTCGGGCCGTTCTACCGCGGACGGTGTCGCTGGAACACGCGGCGCCAGGCTACCTTTCTCCGTTAGATCTGGCTGGTACGCCTTCGCATGCACGCACGCACGCACGCGATACACACGCACACGCCGCGTGTACGTATGCGGATCATGACCACGCTCGCTCGCGCGCGCGTGCGATCGCGACCGACGGAATACGCCAACGCATACGCATACATACGCGTAATTATACTCCTACGTACACGGAAAGCACGCGTACGCACGTGCCCGTCGCGCACGCACACTTCCGTGCCAAGGGGCGCTTCGTTCGCTCGTAAGACCGGCCGAGGGGAAAAGGGTCGTGAAACATTTGAATACAAGTGGCCCTCATTCGCCATAGCGCACCCCAATCAGCCGCTCCGGAGGGAGAGCCTCGTTTTCAAATAACGTTTTTGCGACGAAACACGTCCGCGACCGAACAAAACGGGAATGGAGAGCGTCGACGAAAGAAAGGATGTGAAACACACCCTTAGCCGGTCCGCATCAACAATGATATTCGTCCACCGTTTTCGATTATACTTAAGGTAAGCGTTTATTTTCTCCTTCTTTCTGAACCCCCTCGATCGTCGAGGAGGCCGAAGTCTGTCTGACTCGCTTCGAGTACCTTATTGTCTACGATCATTTGTGGACTACCCTTTGGATTATTTATGGAGTTTGAATGCTTGTCACGATCATAAAAAAACGATGTGAAACCCGTTATTGCGTGGAATTATTAAAGTGACAAGGTGAATATCGAATCCAAAAATACAAATTAAATCACAATTTTATGAAATAAAATCAGAACTTGAAATCGTGACACGTCGCCGACAGGTCGAGTATTTTGGAAATAGCAACGTTGCTAATTTAATTGCGTTTAATAACGCTTTTGAAAAACCATTTAAAATTTTACATTTTGAAACGTGTATATTTTATACGCCGAAAAAAACTGCATTTACAACTTAAGAATTTTCCTCCTATTTTTTAATAGAATTTTTCATCTCTGCTAAAATTGGCATTAAGGGGATTTTCTTAACTTGAGAAAATTTTTCTCTAAGGGATATGTTAGTAGCAGACGAAACTTAATATAATTTTTACACGTAGAGAAAAATTGTTTAACTGACTAAATTTTTTAACTTGATTAAATTTCTTCAAGTACTTAGGTATTTAAGTTAAATATACGAATGCTTGAATTGCAATTTAAATTGCAAAATTTGATTTTCAAGTCAACAATTAATTTAGTCTTTTTTTTTAGAACTTATTTTCCACAAACATAACGCGAGAAAATGTGGTTTTAAAATATTAAATGTTATTGGAGCACTTTTTTATCGTTTTAAAAAGTTAAATATAAACAAACTAATAAAAATTATACATATTAGTCTTTAAAACATGTATGTTATTTGAGACGAATTAACTTTTCAAATCACTATTTATTACCGCACAGGAAAGAATTAGTATCAATCAATTATTCATCGTTTCATATACAAGCAAGAATATAAAATTTTCTTGGAAGAATTTATAATCTGAAGCAGACATAATTTGCTTACACGAAGAGAAAAATTTTCTTTCGCTAATTTTTTTTCTGCGTGTGTCTCGTCCATTATTTAAAAATCACAATGTTCAAGATTTTCAGCACCAAACACTGTGGCTATGTTAAATTATAATATATAATATAGTTGCCAACGTGGAATGAAACATGATCTATATAAAATGTCATTGTTCCAAAGTTTGTCAGGAAGAATATATTCTTAAGTTGAAAGGGTATTCTAAAGAAGAAGAATATATTCTCGTCCGTTAAGAATATGCGATGAGGAGCTCGCAAAGTATATAATCCTTTTATTGAGAATATAATTTTTTCCGGTGTTAACTTTGAAAGTCATCGTAAGCGGGATTTACATATTAACAAATATGAATAATCTGCATTATAATCTACGTTATATCCATGTAATATCCCTTAGTTTTACTTCTCTCGTCGGTGAAGTGTTAACAAAGGATAAATGAAAAAAAAAAGAACCCTCGCACAAAAGGTTACACCTCCTCGTCCCACGAAAGCGGGCAGTAGGGCAGCGGAGACACGCACGCACACGCTTCGACATTCTCATCACGGGAGTAAGGAATCCGCGGTGAGGAACGATGAAATTATAGCCGTTCGCGGGCGCGAACAATGCGGCGTGTCAATCGCGGGGATTGCCGGCGTTGCAACGGCGACAAAAGCGCGCGCGGGCGTACGCGATGAGAGGAGGAGGAGGAGGAGGCGGCAGCGGCGGCGAGTGGTGCAGGCGAGTCGGTTTCCATGTTCTATTCCTGTCGAGCGTTCCCAGTGTCGGGTAACAATGGCGGGCATGGATCACCTCTTCCTGCTCCTTGGCCTTTCTCAGTCGCTCTTGAAAATAGAGCGCGCACCCGGGGGGAACGTGCCGTTTCGGAGGAAAATACGTTTCTCGCCCGCCTCGCTCGCTCGCTCGCTCGCGTGCAACGCTCTTCACCTAAAAATCCCGACTGGTATTTTGCCGCTCGCGGGCGAGCGTGTGCATTACGGCTCTACCGCGACCGCGAGAGGCGAGTTTCTCGAGACGTACGCTAAATACACGTCTCCCGCGTGTCGACTTTGCACGTTTCTCGCTAACGATCGCCCGTCGCAGAGACACGTTTCCGGGGCGAGGCCCTGGATTCTTTCGCGGGTATCTCGATCGTCATCGTTCGAAACGATTGAACCGATCCCTTTGTAACGGATCCACTCGGGGCCCTGCGTGCTGTACAAACATTCGGGCCCCGAGCCCGGGCTGAATGGGACAAAAACGTTCACCGTTTTTGGGTAGGCTGTATCGCGTTACGTGGGCGTTGTTTAAAGAGTGTGTGTCCATGTGAAAGGATGGAAAAGGATTCATATGCGTTTCGAAATGTGTTCCCTTCGAACTTGAGCCGTTATTACATGGGACATTACAAAAAGTGTTAATTTATTTGCTTGGAGTGGACGCGTCGCTCCGTCGCCGTCGCCGTCGTTCTCCTCGCTCCTCGCCCTCGCCCTCGCCCTCGCCCTCGCCCTCGCCCTCGCCCTCGCTGGTCGTCCGTCTTCGACTTGGATCAATCGCTTAAATTGAATTGTCGAAACGTCGATTCGACTCGCCGTTTGTCCACTGTTATTTTTGATGTCCCCGCGCGGATCTTAATTCCACCTCGATTCCATTATTGATTTAAGAACCTCAAGAATAATACGGATGTATTGGATCGTGCTGCTTTTATAGGATCGCTTACCGGGGAACAATCTAATTTAATTGATTTTGGTCCAAATGGACCTGGGGGCGACGGATAACGATGGTGTTCTCCGAAAAAGATGGGGTCACGTCACATTCCAACTTTCTGCCCTTTATAAATTAATCCCTCTCGGCGCGTGTCCGCAGCGATTCAATGCGCAATTTGTATTTTGTATTATTATAGATTAACATAATAGTTGTAATTATATATTATCGCGTAAATTAACTAAATTTCGCTGGCGTGCTCGCTGTTTCGCTTGCTCGGCCGCATTCACGGGACCGCTGCCGAAAATCCCGTCAACGAGGGCCAAACGTAAACGGACAAATGAATAGAATTTCGAGGCAATTTAACATACATAACGTTGTCGCCGCGTTGTAATCGGGTGCGCGGGACAGTGCTTGAGCGTACATCCGGTTATTATCGGAAAACGAAACGAGCCTCGTTCGCGCTGCAGCCGCTCTCCAATAAATTCCGCGCGCACGCCGCCCATATTCTGGGGCTGCTGCTGCTGCTGCTGCCGTTGCCGCTGGTGGCGCGAAGGAAGGAACGGCGACATAAAGGTTTATCGGGCATCTCTTCTTCTCGAGAAGAGAGAGTTGGGCGCGGGCGGCGAACGAGCTTACGCCAGCGCGGGACATTCGATCGGGTCGTTTCACGCCCGGGTTGCATGCCCGAATGTCTTATCTTGTCCCGGACCCTGGGACTTTTTTGCTTCGGGAGAATCTCTCCCGAGAGATAGAGAGGGAATGAGATAGGGATAGGGCGAGCGGGAGAAGGAGAGAGCGAGAGAGGACGAGAGAGAAACGCCCCCCCGAACGGGTCGTCGGAGATGAGGGACATGCGCGCTCGCTCTTGCATGGGAATGGACGGGGCGTGGGAGTAAAAATGGGAATGAATGTAGAGATGGGTTGTACAAGTGGGCGTCATATTCTATTCGCGACGCTCTTGGGAGCGCGCTGACAAGCGAATAACTTAGCGTTAGGATTCAAATCTGTCGGAGTTCCCTGCGCGACGCGACGCGACGCGACGAGCCGGGACGGGACGGGACGGGATGGGACGCGGCACCGGCGGCGCCCGCGGTTTTTCCCCCGATTGCCTGGATCGATAATCGATCGCCGATGCGAACCGTCATGTCGAGGAATGCGATATGACGGTTTATCGGTAACCGTGAGAAATGGCCTTCTCTCAATTCACCGGAGGACGGTACGTGAGCTCTTTTAATTCAATTGTCCCGCACGCTCGCGATCAGAGCGTTTTCGGAAGCATTTGCAGTCAAATTAAGCGTGATGATGGGTCGATAAAAGATTTTTAATTCCAACTAAGATCCGTTTTCTCTGGAAATAAATTTCCACTCTCTCTCTCTTGAGGGCCCATTAAAACTCTTATCAAAATCGATAAAATGTACGCTCGCGTACGTATGTTTTTTCTTTTCTTTTTTTTTGCCTAACGTGACTTTTCCAGAAAATAATTAACGTTCGCGTTCGGGAAATGGGTTGACGGATGAGGGCTAAACTGGCGCAAAGTTGCAACAGCGCAACCGTGCGCAACGCGGTTTTCTCGCTCGCGAGATCCGGGGGACCCCGGTCGCGTGATCGTAATTGCCGGGGCTCGGCGATCGCGCCAATAATGTTACTGATGCCAGGAGGGGGAGAGAGAGAGAGAGAGAGAGATGGTGACTGGCAGCGCACGTATCATCGCCGTCTCGCCGACACGAGCGCGCGGCTTGTAACCGGGCACGAAACATACCGCGCGCGGTCCGCATATAATTGATTGGGCAGGCTCATTGTGTGACAGTCGCCTCATTAAGATGCGACCGTCGGCGTCCACTGGCGTTCATTTATTTCATCAAGCCGAACCCCGGCGCACGATCGCCGATACGTGCCGCGCCGGCTGCATAAAGAGCTCTCGCTTGCTCTCTTTCTCTCTCTTTCTCCCACCTCTCCTCCCCTTTGTCCCTCGTCAGCCACCGTTCCCATTCGCTCGCTCTTGTTCCGGAGCTCATTCCCGCTTTATATACGATGCTCTTTCGCGCCGTGCGGCCGACTCTTGCAGTCGTTCCGTCAGTGTCAATCACCGAAATCCGTCCGCTACCAATGCACTTTCGAAAGTGCTTCCAAAATATAAGCGACGAGCTGAATCCTGAATATATCAGTGGTAGACGGTGTTGCGCAGGGTCAGAGGGGAGAGAAGGAGAACAGAGGGCATGCAGGGAGGGACGGAAAATGATAGAATCGTTCCCAACTACTCCCTATCCTCCCGAACCTCGCCTGGGATCTCGCGAAATTACAAGCGCGACCGCGTCCCGCTGCGAATTTCGGATTTATACGTCACGCTACCGCGAGCTTAATCCGCGCCGCGTTTTAGCCGAGTTGTTTACGACGTGGCCCGTCCATGTGCTCGTTCCCAAAACTATCCCATGACGCATACGTACGAGAATTTTGCTATACGCTCATGGTAATAATAATAACACGACCGTACATTAAATTTTTAATGATGTTCCGTAGACAGCTACTGTTCTAATAAATTATTCTTTTATCACTGGGTACACTGAAAGAAGAAATTGTACCGGTGGCAACTATAACAGGGCGACCATTCAAGTTTTGTTAATAGAATTATAATGTATAGTTAAGCGAACTATATTGCAGTTATTGCAACTAAGTTGTAAAAAATAGTTGTAATATGCTATATTATGTAGTACACTGCAACTATTTTTTATTAATTGTCTTAACCATTAACTTAGTTGCAAATAACTACACTGAGAGAAATGTTTGGCGAAATCAACAAAAGTTTGGTCAAATAGTGACAAATAAATTTTGTAGTTATAATTACTAAATATATAGTTGTTTTGACCAAACAATTATTTTTATACAACTAATGACAAAAAGTTTTGTTAAATGTTACCAAGTTTTTGGTACCAGTAATTACAAAATCCATTTGATCACTACTTTGGTTGATCTTACCAAACGATTTCTCTCAGTCTATAATATAGTCCACTTAACTATATATTACAATTCTATTAACAAAACTTGTATCATTGTTTCCTTATAGTTGCCACCACTACAATGTTTTCTCTCAGTGTACAATCTATCTATCTATTACGAGTTTTATACCGAAACATTTCATCGCTGTAACATCATTACCTCTGGGATCTATACCTTGTATAGATCGTTCTCAACAAGGTCTAGAATTGTCCAACGGTATTTGCCGGACAATCAAGGATGTCGAATTTGCTCGCGGTCATTGTACGTAACGGTACGGCAAACAATAGATTCGATTGATCGTTTCGTGCGCGCTAGAATTACACTTCGGGGAAGATGACTCTCGTTAGGCCCCGAGAGCGGCTTACTCCAACGCTCGTAAAGTTCGCTTTCTTCGTCTCGCGACGTTAACCATCTCTCGGTTCTCGCGTTTCGTCGTTCGGCGACCGCGCGGCATGGTCCATTAATTAGGAATGCTCCGGGAGAGAGGATTGGATTTTCGACAAAACACACTAGCCGCGCGCGCGCGATCGGTTTCTGCCTCGAATGCTAAATAATTCGTTCAATTTAGGAAGATAGGAGCGCGTATTACATATGCAAAACAACGTTTGCCAAGATTAAAAGCGCGAGACGTAAAGTTCGATTTTAATGTTCGATTTATTTATGCGTCGGAGCTCCAATACTAATGGCACATGAATAGTTTACATTCATTACTCAAGGTAATGGAGTATAGCACCGGTGGAAAGATAAATTGCGAAAATATGGACGATGTTTGTTTCTGAAATATCACTCAGCTCCGCCGCTTGTACTCGCATTAAAAAATATTCTCAATAACGAATCGAAAGATGCAGAGAAACGTGGTATTTCAACGATCCAATCGCAATCCTTTAAGCAATTGCCTCATTTTCAATATAACTGTTATCACACTGAATACGTTCTATATATCGCAACGTACAATCTTACTTCTGCTATAATGGTTATTTCAAGCGCGTTCGCAAAATTTGCCACGCTCGATAGGTGTACGGGCGCATACAATCGCGAGAGCCCCCAGTGCGCTGAACTCCGGGGTTAATCTCGCGCTCCACACAAACGCCAGGCTCCGCGCCGCGATGTACCGGTGCACAATGCGCCGCGAGACGTATCGCTCGCGCGAGGAGGCAGCCGCGCCGCGCCGGGGTACCGGCTAGCGAGCGAGGATGCTACAATTGGAATCTCGAAACGGTCTTTAGGCGACGTAAAGTAGTATCTCTCGCGCGAGAGGATCTCGCCGGAACAATAACCGGACAAACCCCGCCGCCGCCGCCGCCGCCGCCGTCGTCGTCGTCGTCGCCACCGCCGCCGACGCCGCTCACGGCTCGGTGAGCGTAATTTATATTCAAATGAGTGTGCGCTGCATGCCGTCGCGCAGCCACGTCCAGGGTAGTGCTACAGCTTTCTCTTGCCTTTTGCAACGCCTCCGAGCATGGCGTCGAAGCGTTATCGATACCCGCTTTTACGGCACACGGGTTCTCCGTGACACCCGCGAGGAGGGAGAGGGAAAGGAATTAGAACGCCGTACGTACATGCGTGCGTGCGTGCGTGCGTGCGTGCGTACGTAAGTGCGACCGTCTCGAAGTGTGTCTCGCGGGATAAGAGCCCTCGTAATTACCCGTAGTGGATTTATCGCGCGACGTCGAGAAAAACTGCAGCGTCTCGTTCCACCCGGAGCGAGTCCTACGCACGAATCCTATTGCCGATAGGAAACGAGCTAATTGCCATCGCAATCCGTTCGGATGGACGGTGCACTTTCGAGGAGACGCGATCTTCGGCGCGACGACGCACGTTCTGGAAGCCAGTTCGTTTTATCGACGCGCATTACCGCTCGCTTTTGCCGTTTCAGTGGATTAACTCCCTAGAGCGGCAGCGTAGCTCGAGATTTTTGCGGAAAATGAAGTCGCTGACAGCGACGGGGTTCGTAGAACGACGTTACCTTATAGCCCTGAGCTGCAAACGAGCTGAGATATTTATACTTGGAGTGTTTCACTGGCGAAACACGTCTGGTATTTTTCGCACGGCGGCAGAGGCCGGGCACTCAAAGGATTAATCACGATGAGGACGAGAGATCGACGAAGAAAAATTGCGGGGAGGGGGAGGAGAAAAAAATTGCGGGCGTCAGATTTATCGGATGTAACGGAGGAACATTGTAACATTCGAAACACGTGCAGTTAATATCGCTTTGAGGAACGTTTCAACATTTAGTCGCATTACGTAACATTATCAGCAATGAAATTTCTCCGGTTAGACGCTACCATTTGCAAATTGCAGCAAAAGCGTTAACATGGAACTGAACGTTTCTCGTTCGATGAGCGCTCAGAACGAAAGCGCCAATGAAGGCAGAGAGAAAGAGAGAGACGAGAACCTCTCGTAGCGGGGAGAGAATAGCGATGCATATTTTACTTCAGAAAATTGTTTGCCTTCCAAGATATCGATTCGACAATTTCGCCGGTGAATTTAATCAGAGGCAACGCGCTTATAGCGTGGCGCGTCGTTGCGAATTAACGTTGCCAATCCCAGACAAAACTCTCTGACTTGTCGCTTCGTCGCGATCGTTTGGATATTTTCAAACACTGTGAGAAAGAAAAAGAGAAGGATGCGCGTCATAAATTTCTGGATCGCTTATACATTTATATTTATGTGCTTTTATGCAAACGTTCGTCCCAATTTCGCGTCGTCGCAGGCGCGCGCGCGCGCGCACCGCGGTCGTTGTCCTCCTCAATTACAGATTCGGAACGATACGTAACGACGACGGGAAACGGCGCAATTTTACGAGTCGTAGTTGCGCGTCGTAAAATCGCATACCTGGGCCCGGAAGGCTACCATTAAGACGGCGGTATCGCCGACAAATGATCTCGCGGATCGCGATTGGAGGAACGACCGCCCCGAATTAATATCCTCGCGCTTTATCTCTCAAAAACGCACCGTATTAAAGACCCCGCATTACGCGGTTTTATATTTTAATATACGATCGCGCGTGAGACAGGCACGCTTATCTGAATTCAATGAATGCTCACTACCCGGCCGTTCACTGCGTTCCTTCCACGTCTTCGCGCGGCCGCGGCGGCAGCTCGGACGCGAGCGATTTTTCACCGCGGGCCGATCGCATACGTACGTACGTACCGTACTCTCTCCAGCGGAAGATAGAATCTTCGATTCTTTTTTTCTTTTATTTTTATTGCGCGAGAAGCGAGCGAACGACCGATATACACATACACACGCGTGTCATTATCTGGAGCGCTTACCGTTGCATTATTCCGTAACGATATGCACGCTGCTGGGCGAAAAATTCCTGCAGACTACGCGTCGGCCGGAGCGGAGCGGAGCTCCGGGCCAAAACGGAGAGGAAGAGAACGACTGGCCGTGCCGGGGGAGGGAGGGGGAAGAAGGGACGAGGAGCCGGAGCCATTACCGGAGAGAGAAAAGGTGAAAAGGGGACGACGGAGAGGCAAGAGTGGCCGCGCACGATGCGGAACACCGTGATTGCTAAATAATCGATGCCCGCGAGCAACCGTGTAAATGGAGCGAGATACACGATGCACGATGTACTGAATACTCGCCTAAACTCTCTCGCGCATTTCTCGATCCCGCGGAAGGGAAGAGAACGTTCCGCTCACAACGATGAAGAAACGGCCACGGCGCGACGGCGCGCACAGCTCTCGTCGCCCGTCGTTGTCTGGCTGTCGTTGGCACGACGCTGAAAAGTTCCGGGATAAGGGGAGATGTGCCTCGAAAACTCAAAAGTTAGAATTACCGTCTCGTACTCGTTCTTTTCTGACCAGTTTATCTACCTTTTTATTGCTTTGCTTTATCGATCATTATCGAAGTTGACAATAAGTTATTCAAGCCCTGGAGAATTTTCTCCTCGTAGCTCTGTTATACGAACTGAAATGATAATAATTTCGAATTAATTAATTTTAATGCCTCGGGGAGAGAGAGCGCGCGCGCGAGATTGTCTTTTCGTTCGGAGATTATGTGGTACGGGAGAGGGAGAGATTTCGATCGTAGATACAGGATTAAAACAAGTGAATACCGCGGGGCCTCAAAGGCTCCGCATGCGCGTCCAAGGGTTAAGAATGTTATCACCGTCATCATGGTCGTGCTCGTTATTTTATATATAACGAAGCCGTTGTAAACTTTACGTCCATTAGATCTCCCGCGTGGTCGTTGTTGTCGCATAAATGTTTCGCCTAAGCAGCCCGTGTGTCGCGGGACCGGTAATAGTTATTATTACCGGTCTCTTCTCCCGGTGCCCGGGAGAGAAGAGTAGAGAGAGGACCCCAAAGTGATACTTTAGAGGCCGGCATAAAATTCGATGACGGTGATCGATCGTAACCCGACAAAGGGCCGCCCCGATCACACGGAGCCCGAGCGAGAGCGCGGCGTGGCGCGGCGGTATGGTACGGGCGGTAACATGGCGCTTTAAAAGCGCATAAAACCGCTGGAAATGTCGGGATCCTCCGAATTTACCGCTCACTACTCGGTGGTCTCGCACGATTCCGGAATACGTTCGTAGATTGAGAGACGCGAAAAGGGCCGGGTGGGACGGCCGCTGGTAGGGTCGGAGTCGCATTTGTCACTCGTATCGGTTCGCCTCTCGCGGCGCGAACCGAAGACAGAAGTCTCATTCGCCTCCTGGAATAGATAGCTAGACCCTTTTCCCCGGATTTAAACGACGGCGGAAACTCGATAAGCCGACGCGTCGAACGCGAGGTAGGTAGGTAGGTAGGTAGGTAGGTGGGTGGGTGGGTGGATGGGCCACAACCACTCCTTCTCCTCCTCCTCCTCCTCCCCCCCCCCTCTCTCCATCTCCGGAAGTAGAATTTATACTCCACGGAGGGAAGGAAGTCGGAGCCGTTCGGCCGGAAAATATCGATCGCGATTTCAGCTCCGCGATTGTCCGATTGACTCGACGGAACGGCGGAAAGGAAGCGATTTTACATCGCAAGCGTTATGTTGCTTTCTCTCTCTCTCTCTCTCTCTCTCTCTCTCTCTCTCCGTCTATCTCGTTCGCCCGTTTTCCGCGTGCCATTTAATTTTATGACCGGCCGCGCGCACGGTGGACTGCCTGTGCTTGCCCCCCTCCGTTCGATGAGACTCGCCCGATCGAACGAAAGTGCATCGGCCGCGCGTGCTCTTCTCTTCCTGTCGCCATTGTATCGATATCGATGCTGCATTTTTCATTAGACCGGCCAGGTTCCACGGTACTAGACGCGCAACATTTAACAGTTGGTTTTCGAACATATGATACTTTCACCGAAAGCATCACCATTCTCTGTGAAATTATTGCATCAACTGTACGTCACTTTTGACATTTTTAATAGAGCAATGTATTTAACCTCCGATATATTTATTAGGAAGAATAATGCACAAGTTTTTATCCTCGTCCTTCTGATTTATTAATCGATGTTAAATGAGTGATTTATGCCATTTCAAAAACCCACTCGAAAAATCTCACATTGTCATCAATTACAACTGATGTCATTATACCATTTGGCATTCATGGCCATTCAATTTATACGTCCATTTGTACGAGGCTTATACCAGCGAATAATCTTGGGGTCACGGTTTACGTTTAAGTATGAATAATGTGTGTGGCGACCGCGCGAGCGAGGATCCCGAAATGAAAGTGCATATAGAGGGGCGGCAGGAACATAAATACCCCACCGTGCGAACGGTATCGTTATCGAAGTGCGAGGGCACGACCGCGTAATATCGAGACTCGGGGTGTCGAGCACTTTTAACGGGGCTGGTACGACACATCCTCGCAGGACCGCGCGTATGAAATAATCGCGAGGACTGCTGGTGCGACCGCACCGGCCGCGCGCGCACCCCTTTAAACGCGCGCGAGGCTGAGCAAACTGCCGTGTAAGCGCATTTCGGTGTTCGCGCGAGGTATACGCACGTACGCGCGCACGCACGCACGGGACGAGCGGGATAGAGACATCGCGCGCGTGCACGCGTGCGTAAATTCACGGACCAGCGATGTTCAGAAAAATGTTACCGCGCCCCGGACACCGGCGACGGTTCTTTACGAGCTAATGCCGCGTATAGGACGAGTTAATTAATCGGACGGCCCGGCCAAATTCATGGCGCGCATGGAGCCATCGGCTGTCGGTGATCCAGAATGTCGGTACGTCCGCGCGCTGTTTCGAAGGGGGGGATAACTGGCAGAAGCGGGTGAGAGTGGAGCGTGTGCGTTCTATTGGGTGTCTCCGAGAGAATCCTGCGAATCCTTTCGTTCGTTATTTCTTTTCTCTTTCTTTTTTTTTTTTCGAGAAACTTGAAATAGATCCGAATTAGACAATTGTGAGCTTTTAACTTTAAATGTTTAAAGATCTTAACAATGAGACTTTGAATTGCAAATCTAGAAATTTAGAAAAGGGACCACTTGGAATTAGAGATGAGGGACGAACTTTCATTTGCTCTAGTATATCTTAATTTAATTTCTAAGAAGAACTTTGTATATTTTCAATTATTCATAAATGAATAGTTAATAATTTATCAACGTTAATTTCCATCGACTCGAAATCTACCAAAGAACGTTCACAGGCATAAATTGATTCTGGATATCTTTGGGACACCCTATGTAGGGGCTGGTCGTCTGCATCGCGTACACGTCGCATCCTCTCCGAATGTGTCTCGTCCTCTGTGTGTTCCCCGGTGATATATGTGCACGAGTGCGTTGGAGGGCCACGCCTACCAACACCGCGGCCTAATTGAGTGATCGAGTGGCCTCGCGGTGCGTTGGACCCCGCTAACCAGATATCGCCTACGTACGCCGTTCCGGGGAGTCTCCGACGTACAAAAGGACGCTGCCGATTGGGTCTCAGGCGGCGGGATTTGAGTGTCAATTGCTCCTACCGTCTGATCACCGGAAGAGGCAGCTGCATTCCAAATTGGTGGATTAGCGGCCGATAGTTTCGTGTAAAGAACGCTACGCATACACCTCGGGTGTTTATCCAACTGATCGGATAAAGGGGATCGGGCACGAGCTCAAATACACGGAAGTGACGACAGTTTCACGATGAAAATGATATTTAGATGGAGATTATACCGAAGAAACGGAGTGACACCGCCGGAGTTTCGAGTGGAGCTACGAGATATCCGACACTACGCAGTACATTCTATCCAACACATTCCGAGGGAAACTCGACACATAAAGGACTCCTCCCCTACCATTCGGTCTCAGGCAAAGAGCCCGGGTGCCAATTGCTTGTTCACTGCCTGCTAGATAGAAGACGAAGACAGCTGCGTTCTCGCTTGGAAGGCTGTCGCTCAATAATTTTATGCAAAGAGGACTGCTTCGACATCCGGACGAAAGACATGTATCGCGTATACATGAAAATAACGATGTTGAAACAGGGATTATTCTTCTTTCACCAAGTTCGTTTTTTTTTTCGCTAAAGAGATTAATCATCCGGTAAATGGAAAGCGTAAATTAATTCATTGAGGCTTGAAAAATATAGATGTGCGGATCTTTAACTTCCAAGTCACGCCACATTATTAAAGATTAAATCAACAAGATTCTGCATGATGCACTTAAGTACATCTTTTTTTATGAAATTTATTTTAACTTCTTCCAATTTTACATTTGAGGTACGTAGCCGAAAGTGTAGGACATTTCGTTTTGTTCATCATGCTTCTCCTTTTCTCTTATCCAAACTACATCGAATATCATCACTATTAATGGCGCTTACGTAGTTCCCTGTAATCCACTGCATCGATGTTTGCACGGGAAACGTGAGATTGGCGCGTTTCCTACTAGGTTACACGCCTAGCGAATAATTGATAGCAAAGTGTTCTCGATGTGATAAAAAATGGAAGGCGTACGTATGTCTCGGCCTTTGAAAATTGCATTAGACTTCCCTTTCTCTCTGTAATCGCACGCATATTTTGTTACGTCGCCGTTGCCGAGGTAAGAACCGACCCGACGACCCGGGAGAGAAGGGGAGGGGGAGAGAGAGAGAGAAAGAGAGAGAACCTTCATCGCGCGTGAAACGCACGCCGACGCATTGTTCTCGGGCCTGGCACACGGCACACGTGGGCCGCGTTGCTGCGCCGCCGACAGCGTGAATTAAGCGATCTTGGGCCAGTAATTCGCCGCCGTCGCGTCTCTTTCATTCTCCCTCGCGGGATCATAGACACCTGTAATATAGACGCGGAGAGGAAAATTGAGTTAACCAGCCGCGCCGTTAATCGACGCTGAAACACGGCTGTCTGCGCCTCATCTCGCGCGTTGCCATTCAACGCAATCTTCATCGTCCTCGTAATTCAGCGACGATGAAGCGCCGGCTCTGTTCCAGCGGGAGTGCTGCTGCCGGAATAAAATCGTGCGCGATATTACACGTCGGAGACATCGCGCAGGGACTTTGATAAGATAAACTATATACTTAAAGCTAACAGACGAATAGAGATAAATATTTTTACAAGCATCTATCTAACATATTCATGAGAACGTGTGAGATAGACGCCAAGCGCGCTCGCGTTGCAAAGTATCCCGTCGGTGTTTGAAAATTATGTGCGATGCAAGTACAAAAATATACGTTGCAAGCTTTTTTTTACCAGCATTGTCCGTTGGAAAATACATAATATCTGGTGTAATATATGCATAACGACGATTCGAAATTAGGTGCTAGTTGGTTTTCGGAGGTTTAGGACGAAGGCGTCTGGCGGAGCTGCAAGGGATATTAGGCGTATAAGTAAGGCGTGAATTCTCACGGATTAACGCGGGCATATGTCGAAAGGACGGCGGCATTTGGCGGCGAGGCGAGAAGTATGGTTGGAGCCGCGTCTGGCATTCACCTTGAAACTCTCCCGTAAAGATCCCGTCGACGAGTCTCTTCGTGGAATCCTTGATGAGGCGGTTACCCCACGGTGACGGCTGGAACGGCGCGATACGCTTGATAATCATGAGTGTGCCGCGTCGCCATCGTCGACAACGAGTTACAGATACGCGTCATCCGGAGAGTGACGCCTGTCTGGCACACACACACACACACTCTTTCTCTCTCTTTCTGTAGGGTATGTGAACGTACATCGGCGATCGTTTATCATCGGCGATCGTTTATCGATCACGCGATGGATGTTTGCATTATGCGGACAGCCGTATTTATTCGCGATCACGCATAGGCAAAGACGTTCCCTGTTAACTTTCGGCGCTAATTGAAGATGACAGTAATCGCTATTGCAGAGTTGGAAAATTGACGGTTCGAGTGTTACAACCGGCCATTATATAAAGAGAGATCAAGCACGATGTTACGTGTCTAATGATGATATTTCTGAAATTAGTAATTACTGGCTCAGCAATTAGCGATTACGGAATTTGAGAGAGAGGGAGATTGTAGAATTTAC
The DNA here is from genome assembly GCF_016802725.1 of Solenopsis invicta. NCBI lineage: Eukaryota > Metazoa > Arthropoda > Insecta > Hymenoptera > Formicidae > Solenopsis > Solenopsis invicta. The sequence continues at coordinate 7,104,218 of NC_052678.1, forward strand.
GTTGCTTTTAATATCAATTAAAAAGCTGTGATTAAAATTGTATAAATTGTACAAAAAAATAGTACAAGTAAGCGTATTCTTAATGCGATTTCATGCATATTGTCGCATATCAAATCCGTCGTTGAAAATTTATATCTAAAAAGGGAAATTATTTTTTAATATCCGACACAGTTAACGTTGAACGTGATATAATAATAGTCGGGGCTTGAATATTTCACGCGCACTTGCCCGCAGCAAATGCCCGATTTTCGCCTTTATTTGGCTAATACGAGAATCGGGTAAATGTCAACGGTGGCCGACAATCGGACGGGGCGACATACAGCGTTAAACACTCGGCGGGAGTACGGGGTAAAGTGTCCGAAGTGTGCGACGCGAGGGAAAAACGTGCGTTAATGGCGACACGACAGAAATCAATCCATCGCCGACGCGATCGCGTAGCATTGGTCGATCGTATCTCATAATAGGAAGTCCGTGTTGCCCCTCTGTTAAGCTCTCATACCTGCTAGTCTCCGACGAGTGGCGACCGAGAGCAAGCAGCAGAGCGAGAGAGAGAGAGAGAGAGGGCGATGAATAGAGAGAGGGAGTTTACGGTAGTCGTTTGTTTCTGCTCGAACCGGTCTTGCTTGGTGGATACTCGTCCCGGCAGCGTTATCGCGTGCTGACCCGGCTACGGAACTTGGCATGCCATGAGAGGGGAACAGAGATACCGGGGGAAAGATAGAGAGAGGGAACGGAGAGAACGCGTAATCGTAACAACAGCTTCTTCGGATAATCGATCGATTCGAGACCGAAGCGAGCTTCCCGTCGCGTTTCCGCAAGACAGGGTGAAACGATACTAACCCCGAGCGCGTGCGGCGCCAGGAAACGGGGGATGAAAAGATCCGGAGAGAGAAAGAGAGAAAAAGAGAAGGAGAGAAGAGAAGAGAAGGCGAGAGGCAGAAATAGGAAGAGGGCGAGAAAGCCAGAGAGAGCTCATCCTCTCTCCTTCCCCCTATCCCTTCGATCCCTCCGACGGGGGATCCCTCCCCGTCCTATGGGGCTACCCGCGGCCTCCATCAATAAACTTCAGCTACTTCGTTTTTCCCTCCCGCAGTTTCCCTCCGCCATTCCACCCGCCTCTACCATTCTCTCTCTCATTCCGCGGAATGGCACCGTCGGAAAACGTTTCGGGGGGGAAAAAGATATTTTCCCGACAACACTCTCTCACTTTCTCTCTCTTTCCCTCCTTCTCGATGCCCTCGCCGGCCCCAGCAACCGGGGTAATCCCCACAGGAGCGTGAAGTAGCTTCGGCACAAGGGGCGTTTCGTGGAAAGGAACCAAGGATCCCGGAGGGCGAGTGAAGAGAGTTCGAGATGACGGCGGCCAAGAGGGAGAGGAGAGGGTGTGCAGGGTCGAATTACAATTCGGCGAATATGCGGTCGCGCGCGTCTCCTTTCTTAATATCCCTAACTTAATCCACACCGCTCGCTCGCGCGTCTAGAGAACGTGGGCGTAAATTGATGTTGAAAACAGAGTTTCTCTCGATTCTCGTGCGCGCTTAGCCGGCTCCGGTCGGATTCTTCATCTCGATCCCTCGCCTCCCCGTCTTCCCTCCCCGGAGATACGTCGGTAAAGGGATAATTCTTGTTCCACTCGAAGGAATTCCGTGTACGCATTAACCATCCGTCGTGTAAGATATTCCGTATGCGCACGCACGTGTGTGTGAGCGCGCGCGCGCGCGCGCATATCTTTTTTTCCTTCTTTTTTTTTGTCCTCTCCCCTTTTCGTCGCGGGCTAAAAAGTTATTCCAGTGAAAGCTTTCACAAATATTCTACATGGCTGTGTAAATTTGCCCAACCCGCTTCTACCTTCGTTAATTTATGCGATGTGTGTACAGCGCGCGTCGGGTGCGAGATATACTGTATATTATAAAGCGAATACGCGCGTATTCGACGGAATGTGAATCAAACTTTTCTTAGTCAAAAATAACGCCACCCCGCGTTCGCAGCGCTCCAACATGTAATGTTTAACGTTGAAAATCAATAGAGTTATCTATTTATATTTCTCAAACTCGATTCGGCGGAACGTTCCCTCAATTCGCGAACGATACCGATACGTTCAACACCTCGTATTTTTTTTATATATTTTTTTTATATTTTTTTTTACTCTAGCGCCTCGTTTGCACAAACAATCCTGTCCATAACTGCGATAATCGCCTCGTTTCTCGTACGGGAAACTAGCGTCTTCCGTCAGTTATTCTCCCGTGGGTACCTTCTTGCGTCAGTTTTCCGTGTGGCACGTCGGCTCGGGCGGTGGCCGGGCTACGGGAAGCAGAGGTGGAGTTGCAGATACAAATTGCCGCTTCCTTTCATGCGAGTCTACGTACGTCAAGGCGGAATCGCGCGGGAGAGCCCTGCCGAGCCTCGAGCCGGCCGAATGGTACCGATAAACGAATAAACGCCAAGATTCAAGATACCGGCCGCGCGCGCCGGTATATTTCTCGCCGCCGGCGGCGCTCGGTGGATCTAGATAGGGAGAGCGAGAGGTAAACGGAAGACTCGGGGCCGGAGAAAACTATCGAGATCTAGAAGACTGATTACCCGACGCATTTCTTCCGAGAGCGCGCCCGTCCGTCCGTCCGAGCGCTTTATTCGCGTCGATCGTGGCCCCCGAGGTCTTTCAATTATTTCCTTTTCTCCTCTTTTTTTTTTCCTGTTTTCGAAAGCAGTCCGACGGCTACCCCGATAAAAATCGGCGCGCACACTCCTCCCCCCGTCTTACCCCCCGCGTTACGCCCGCGCCGTCCTTGCCATGCGCTCGATCGAGATGTGCCTACGGCTGTATCGCGAGCGTCCTTAAATCATGCACGCGTTCTTGAATTTTATTTAATCCTCCCCGAGTGTTTTGGAAAATTGATACCTTTATTCTCTCTTTCTCTCATAAATTAAAGCGTTAAATATGTTTTTAGGCGCTTTATCGAAAATACTGTAATAAGCAGGCAATAAAATGTCGACGAGATAATATACGTCCGCTAATCTCGCAATTCACAAATTTATAGCTTGAAATCACAATCGTGTTAAGGACGCTAATTTCTCTCCCGCTTTTTATCGTTGACGAAATAGAGATTCTTTTTTATGCTCGGGGAGTTAAATTTTCGTCATCGGGAGTGCTCTCGATTAAATATCTCTAATCTTCTAAACGGCTCCTTCTTCAAGACTCTCTCTTTCATCAGCCGCGCGGTATACGAGGGGTCATTCTTTGATCGCTCCCGCTGCGCGCTCGCCACCGAGAGGAACGGCGAAATAATCATTACAGCCGTCGGTGAGGGATGATAGCGCGGATAGCGCGGGAAGAGTAACGACGCGAGAGAGACAGTGATAACGAGAGAGACGTGAGAAACGAGCGATGTGCCATATGGTCCACCGCGCGGTTGCGTGTTCTTGGCGCGCAAAGCGGAACCCGCGAGCGGACTAATAAGTCAGGAACCCGTACCGGTAACGAGCATGCCAGGCGTTATACACGAACCTGAGGTAAGCGAAGAGCGAGGGACAGGGAACTTCGATCCCGGGGCGCTTTCGCGTTTGTAAAGTGCGCTCATGAAGCCCCGATTTTACGAGGCCCCGAGAAGATTAGATTCTCTTTCGCTGAATCGAGCCACCGCGAAATCACTTTTTGAAGAGACGTATCCTCTCCGCACACTCGTGTCTGCCGGTCCTCGCGCGCGTAAATTCACAGCTAGAACGAATTTCGGAGCGACGGCGGCGGCGAAACGGTGGCGCCCGCGGCAAAATTTTACAGTGAAGTTAATGAAAGAGGCGACTCGCATGGGGGAAATTAAAAGGTTATTGCATGTACTGCTATAAATGTATATAAAGAGATAACGTATGTCAGTTAATTTTAATTATACTATAAAATTATATGTACATAGGAGGGTAGGTATGTAGCGCCGAAAGCGTTTCATATTAAATGGCCGCAAATGAATTATTTTTACGCTCGAATAATATAATGCAGAAATTTTTTGTAATAAAATATTTTGTGCGAAATTCGCGAGTGCGTATTGCGTATATCAGGGAGAGGGACTGAATAATTTCAAATGTTGAAGGGCGTAATAAAATCTGATGATTTGTTAGCGCGCTATCTAGGCGGGACGTACGCGCGCTCGCCAGATTATCCCAAATTTCGCACTAAATCGAGCTACGAGATTTACAGCATCGATTTATTTTCATACCAAATACCGTAGTCCTCGTCAAATGGAGATTTACTAAACCGGCCGGCGCGGAAATAGCGCGTCCTTTAAATAGAATTTTAGCCCGGAATCGCCGGGGATATTTACTACATACGATTTCATTAAGCCGAGGGAACATTAAATCCAGATTTCGCTTTATATGCGATGTAACAGCAACACACTTGTTTAATCCTTAACAGTATAGTAAGCGGTTTATAGTAATGTACATTCACGGCGGCAGAAGCTAAACCGATTTGTCAATAGTTCCAAGTATTCTCGATTTTTTCCGCGAGCGTTGATTCACGCCCCGTGCGAAACAACGGCGAACAGACGTGTGTTTCTCTGGCGAGTCGAACTTAACAAACAATCCCACAAATCAGGAACTGAATTGCTCGGGAGGGGGCCCGATGGGCAATTTGGCGCGAATTAAGGTCTCGGCCGAGCGCGCGGAGGAGAAGAGCGCGCGCGAATTTCGCGTAAAGCAGCTCGGAGATAAAGTGCCGGACGACAGCTTGATCGCGAGACAGCTGTTCACGCTCTCTCGGCGCTCTGCACATAAAATTAGAAAGACGCTCGTCGTCGTCGTCGTCGTCGTCGTCGTCGTCGTCGTCGTCGTACGTTGAGATCACACGGCGCAGAAATGCACTCTCCGAGGGTATTCTCTCTTGCATATACGCGAGCTCTCTCGTGCCTCGTCCGAGAGCGTGAAGAAGAGAGACGGAGAGCTACAGCTGTCTCTTGGGAAGAAGGGCTATCGTTGTCTATTAGCCAGCGTCGAGGCGGAGGACCGCGGGGGCCCGGGCGGTTGGTTGAGAGCCGTGCGCGGGCACGTCGTGCTGCTATTTATACCAAATCCGTGGGCATACCGGATCGGTGGCCGAGGCAGAACGCGCTCGTTCGCCTCGCTCGCTCGCATGAACGCGCGAGAGCGAGAGCCCGTTGTCGCGCCGTTTACCAAAAAGCTAGCGAGAGAAGAGAGGAGAGGAAGGAACCACGTCGCGTCCGGCGACGAGCACCGGCATCTCCGGCACTCGGAGATTGCCATTTTCGCTCCTGGGACCACGAGATGGATTTTGTATATTTCACGTTGCGATTGATCCGCCGAAAACTGCGACCGTGTTTTTTTTTTTTTATGTATATATTCTTATTCCAAATTCATTAATTTCAATCGTAAGCTCATGATTTACAATTTATGACAGAATTCTACTTGTAACTTTATACAGAGAATATATGAACATGCCATATAAAATATGTGCAGTATACGTGTATCCGTAAATTGTAAATGACATAACGTGAACTACAACTTAACCTAGTGTCATATCTGATCATCTACAGGTACATGAAAATGTCTTGGTCCCGGGAGCAAGTTACTTGTTTATGAACTGAACACAAGAAAATATCCTTGCCTATACGTAGTAAAATCTGTCAATTGCGAAAATAAACATGCTCGTGCCAATGCACTAGAAAAAATTCTTTCTAAACTAAAATATTGCTTAAGTAAATCTTCAATTTTATTTAATCTAAAAAAAATTTTGATATAAGATCTTTGATCAAAAGTTCGTTATGCATATTAAGTTTACTTTGCTGTCTTCTGATATGCCACAACTTGCTCTAAATATTTCTTTTACAAAATTTATTTCCACGAGTGTATATTATTATAATTGTGGATATTACTAAAACTGTATTAAAGAATTTTCCATGATATATTTTTATTATATTCTATACATAATTTATAAAAATTTATAAGAAATTATAAATAGAAATTTGTCTTGAATTCCGTTGCAAATTCTAGATCGTGGAAAGTGGCCTTAAGCATCTACCAATTCACTATTCGTCTTCACCACGTACAATTGTGAATTGTATTTTTTTAATTTTTTATTTATTTATTTTTGTTGGAATGGATATACAGCGGTCTTCCAGATATTATTGACTGGGATTTAAAAACATTGGTTTTGGTATTTTTATGGTTATTTGAGCCCCGCGAGGCACAATATCATATTTCATCTCCATCTCCAATTCTTTTTTTATCTTCCTTTTAGTCATGAATCATTTTCGGTTTCGGATCTTTTTCAATTTTACAATATCATCCCCATCTAATTTTTGGTATCACACATTTTTGCAGTTTTTATTTTCGTAGTGTGCATACGTGAAATTTTTATTATTATATAAAATTTTTTTTTTTTTCAGTTATTTATTTAAAAATGTTCAATTTATTTTTACATCGACACACGAAATGTCGCTGTTCTATTTTATGTCGATACATAAAAGCACATTGCGACACGCGGCTGTAGATATAAAATAACATATGATTTTTATATCGATACGTCAATGCGCAACATTGTGCGTCAATCGTATGCACCGATGCAGCACGGCGGTGGTGGCGGCGGCGCCGACGAAATGTTGGTTTTTGCGTGATTTCGCAATGACGTACGACATGAAACTTGCGTCGCGTCGGGCGAAAAATTCGCGCCACCGAACTTGTACTGGGAATAAAAGCGCGCTATTTTCCTAGAGAGAGACCATTTCGTATATTTCCCTGGCGAATATTGCCACGCGGGCGTGCGCGAGCGAGCGAGGGACTACGATGCGCCCGGCATGCATGCATACTTTTCGGCGGAGCCGGGTACGAAATTCCGTAGCGCGTCTCCGCGCAAATGCGACGTTTTATTACGAACGACGACGACGCGCGCGCGCGAAGCGTGGAGTCGAAACGACCAAGTGCATCTATTTTTTGTCCTCGTCAACGTTTCTTCTCGATCTCTCGCCCCCGCTCTCGATCCCTCGGCGGTCGTCCTTTACCGGGGACGGGCTGGGACGTCCCGATGCATTAGTCTCGTACAACTGTTTAGTCTCTACCTCGTAAAAAGAATTGTGCGGTCGGGGAGAGAACTTTTCGAAGGGAGAAAACGACGCGCTCGTATCGAGGTGCACAAACGAAAATAAAAAAAGAAAAAGAAGAGAGAGAGAGAGAGAACGGGGAGAAGAAAAAATATAAAGGAGAGAGAGCTGCCGCGCGGCAGCTCTATTTCCGTCGACAGGATACCGAAACGTAAACGAACGCCGGCATCTGCCCCCATCGGCGGCGTCGGCGGGCCCTTTACGAACAGCCGAGACGCGGATCGCCGCGTGTTTATGTTCGCGCCACGAATTTTGCCGCGACGGGGGCCAACAAGGAAACGCGCGCGTCTCTCCGTTCGTCCCGTGTCTCTCATACAGAGAGATTTTCATGAACTTCAGATACGCCCTGTTAGAGCGGCCCGTGAAACGAAAGACGACAGCCGGTGTTTTTTAACCGCGTGCCCCAGAGCGAATTCGGCTCTGATTTAAAAACAGTCCCGGCACTAAACTAACTCGACCTATTTCATTCTAACGCGAATATTTTCGCGGGACAGTGTAAGATATATGAAAATAAACTGTCCCGCCGACGAGTTTCGTGTTTTCGGAAAAATTCTATCTACTTTGTGTTTAATTCCGAGAAAATCTTCCTCGCGTAGCTTCGCCGGTGTGCCCGGGACGTCCGAGACGATTTGATTAGGATATAAATTCACGGAATGCGACAAAAAGATAAGTGGAACGTGTAAGATAAAATAGTTAATTTACTCCGGTTATATACCAGGAAGGGATTCGATTTACAGTTTTACCAACTCGCATTCATTAATCCTTTACACTCGGAGAAAAGTTTCTTCGTGTCTAAAAAAAGAAATATTTATTTGAATCAAAGAAATTTGTGCGTTGCTGCTACGATTAAAGAAAAGTTTCTTTGATTTGAAGACGTTTTCTGGTTGTTTCTTTAATCAAAATTTAAAAAATTGTGTAACGCAAATCTTTTTTTAAATGAAAGAAATATTTTTAAAACCAAAGCAATTAAATTTTTTTATATTTCTGACAGTACTTTCGTTGAATTAAAAAATTATTTGTTTGAATTAGACAAATAATTTATTTACTTTAAAATATGCTAATAAGCGTCATTTCTTGAAATCATTTTTATTTTTCTCTCAAAAGTATTTTCACTTTAACTTGAGAAAAAAGCAGGGTAAAGAAACGATTTTATCAGTTCAAACGTAACTTTTTTCTGGGTGTATACAGTTATTTAACTAGCCACGATCAAATACACAAAAATATCACTGATTACATACATTGAGTAAAAAGCTATTAATTTGATTAAATTATTCAACTCGATTAAATTTTTGCAGTCCAACTATTTGTGTATTTGAATATATAAATACATAAAATGCTTGAATTTTTGTTTAAGCATTTATATAATTACATATGTATATATTTAATTTAATACGTAAGTGTTTGAACTGAAGAAATTTAATCCAGTTGAAAAATTTTGTCAAGTTAACAACTTCACCTCAGTATACAATTTTTCTTTCCTTATTTCTGTCGCAATCTTTACATCACATCTTTATTCACCTATCCTCTCTTATCCCATTTTTATTTATTAGCACTTGTTGTCTAATTCTTGCGTAAAACCTTCCATTCTCCTTACATCTTATTTTAATCTTGTTATCTTTTCTCGTTACATCCCCCGTAGCTTCGTCTCTAACCTCCTTAACTGTATTCGAATCATCATCCCCGTATCCCTCTCTATTTTTTTTCCTTATTAGCGGGGCGCACAATAAATACGACAAATGGTAGCAACAGTAATTACACAGTGATAACAAGGTGTCGTTGCACATCGACCTCGTTGATCTCGCGCTCAATATCTCGCGTGTGCGTTATATCGCGGCCAAATTGCGTTAAGTAATGGGCGCGGCATTATATTCGCGCTCGCGCTCCGACGATAACGCGTTTCATCGAGCCGCGGTATACACTCCAATAAAACAATACTCGCACGGCTCGATTACCGAGGGAAGATTAAATAAATGACCGGATGGGGACAATCGCGCGTCACGCTGCTGATGAAAAGTCCACCCTGACAGGCGGGACCGGCCGCCGGGCAGAGGCTATTTCTAAATCCCAGCCAGCCGGCCGCCACAGACGAGAGAAAGTTTTCATTATCGTCAAACAAGCGGGCAACTATCCGCACTCTTGACTTCTCTCCACTCGGCTGGCACAGCAGCCGCGCGGCGCGTATCATCTCCCGGGTGTGAAAAGCGCGCGATCGATTAACCCCTCGAGCGCACTCGCTCGGATCGCTTTTTGCTAACTTCGAGAGGAGTTTTAACGCGGTGGAATCGTCGGGAAATCTTCGCGGCAGCACACGGGAATTGTCCGGAGTTTGTAGCGCGCCGCGCGACAAAGCGAAGCGACGCGAATTGAGTTGTGTAGTTTTATGTATTGTCGCAGAGGTACGACGTTTTACTCTTGATTATATCTGGAAAAAGCTTTCCTTCTAGAGAGAAAACGGAGAGAACGGAAAGGAAAGCTTTTTCTACACCCTACTCCTCGTACTTTTATCTCGTATCATCTTCTCGGTTATTATTTCTCTCGTTTTGTGGATGGATTATTTTTAAATTTCTTACCGAAATGTGAAGAATTACAGTTTCTTCCTCCGAATATCAAACGCGTTTCGAGGCGATCAAACGAGCCGATTGAGATATCCAGTTAGGTAAATGAATTCTCAATCGGATTTGTTAAACGTAAGCGCAAACAGGCTGCTGTGTGACCTACTCTCCGCATCTTTTGAGAAATTGCGTTTTAAACATCGAGCGACGAGCGTAATGCACGAATAACAATGGAAGTAAGTCAGTGATTGAAACTGACACATTATTAACGAATGTCAGACACGTCCCGCTTCATCACGCTTTATCACGCCGCGATAATGGCGGCACAAATACGAGAGTGAGATAGCGCGCGGAGCCACGCACAAAGCGTTTTATTACTAACCGCGAGAGAGCCGCGGTATCCCAAGATAAAAGAGGAGAAGTGCGGTGAACCTGTGCGGAGTACCGCATATACAATAGAAAACATCGCCTTTCGATACGCGTTTTAGCAGAGTACTTTATCTCTCTCTCTCTCTCTCTCTCCCCCTCTCATCCACTTGCTTTCATCCGCAAACCCTTGAAAATGATGATGACTAGGCAAACGGCAAAATATACAAGGATGAAGAAGTCTAAACATTTTGGGAGAAGGATTTTCAACCGAATAATAATTAGAAGCCGCTCGCAGCAGGTGTTCGGTGTGTAATTTTTGAGTTGAACGCAGCAAGGTAAACGGAAACGCGGTTTATCCTCCGAGAATTTTCATTCGCGGCTATCTTGAAATAACGAGGATGATAATACGGGGTATAAGAAGGCCGTGTAAAGCTTGCGAGTGTTATCTTTTCGAAGGCTGAGGATCGTTGAAAAATAATACGTGTCTCTCTCTCGCGTGAGTTTCCACTTCGTAATCTTCGTTTGAGCGCTCGCTCGCGGTTCGCGACCTCTCGTGTCGCTCCCTCTCTTTCTCCCTCACGGGTCAAGGCATTTTACCCTCGAGCACACCGTGGGGAGAGGACTTCTGTCAGAGAACACTGGCGAATACGCACTTTTACGGAACCGCATTCCCGGCGCGGCGCAGCCGCCGAGACGTCGCCGCCGTCGCCGCGGATGGCAATAAATTTGCGCACTCGCGACCTTGCTCAACTTAAGCCGACTTTAACGGAGCGACGACCGTAGTAGGAATAGAAAGCTCCGCTCTCGCGCCTGGATTTGGCTAGATTCCAGCCCGCGTTTTCCCGCGCGCGCTATATTGTCCTCGGGGAAAATGGGTCGGCTATAATTGCACAGTTTTCGCGTTCGCTCGATATCGCGCTCTCCAGCGAAAGCCCTCTACCTATATAACTTACACGCCATCCGGAGTGGAGAGCGACTTTCCGTAATCCCGGGGAAGACGTATACCGTATATTCACGTCCCGTTTCGGTGAGAACGGGAGACTCGACTCGCATCGCGGGAGACGTGCTTCCCGTCGATAACTGGAGATTTAATCTCCGCCTCACATTGTTTATATCGCGAAAGATATTTTTCTTCGACGATTACACAGTTATTCAGTCTGATCTGGGGCGGAAGGGAGGAAGGGATTCTCCGAATGTAATCTCCGTGAGTTTTTAAATTTGCACTTTACACACAAATCCGCGAAAAAAATGTGATCTAAGGCATATCTCTCCGTACCGATGGGATATTGGAAATTGTATTCGCGAGCATTATATACCGGTTTCAAATCCCGATCGAAAACATTCTGGGTGGCTTGGGCAAACGGTATCGGGATGTTGACAATCCAGCTACTCTCTGTCGGAAAGCATCGCGCTCCGACTGTCGCGTAAATACGCTGGACCGTGTAAAAAGCCGGGCGTTGCGAATCCGCGAAACAAAACAACATTCGCGATACAATTTCCCGTCGGTCTCGCGGCGGCCGCGGCGATGTTGGCGACGCGGCGGCACCGGGCATCGGGAAACGCATTTTTCCGCGCGCGCCCGCGAAAATAATTTTTCACGTATCTCGCGATAAATGCGAGAGCGGCGCGCGCAAACATGCGACGGTTTATCTGCAACTTAATCACACCGTTGCCCGACCAGATTTACTACTAGCCGCGCCGCGCGTCGGTCGCGCCGATTTTAATCCGCGCGTTAGCGCGGCTCGCTTGTCGGACGGGGGAGGGGACGACTTGTAATAAGGGCCTTCATGGGGGCTCGCAATGCCCTGGCTCGACGACGGTCCACGAACGTTAAAAAAAATGTCTCCATTTAAGCGTACACGTAACCGTGCGCGTACCATCTAACTCTCCGGCGTCCTAGGCTTTTAAGTTTATGACGGTCGTTACGAATACACAACACTTTGGAAATCAGACCGGATATTTTCCGCCGTGCTATTAAGCATTTCAACTCGTGGCAGGAAGAAGGAGATTAATTAAAATGTGAGAGAATTTTTTAAAGATTTTCCGCCGAGATAACGTTTGTCGCTGGAAAGGCTGATAGCGGTGAAAATGCTAATTATCTCGGAAACATGCTAAAGTATCGTTTATACGCGGCAACCTCTGTTCTATATAGTATTACACAAGTATATCAAAGTTTACCGAATCAATCTCGTAGCTCGCTTGAAAAAACAAAGCAGTTCGAGAACGTAATCTTGACATTTTCATTTATGCAAAGGTGTACTTTAGTGTGATTAAAAACGCCAGTATCAAATTTCAAGTTGATTGATTTCCGCGCTTGCGAAACTAGATTTATCGATATCGAGCAAATATCGAATATAAATATATTCAATTAAAAACTATTTATATTTATCCTGAATGCGTTATATCGAATAATGAATAGTTAAAAAAAAACTGTAAACTATAATAAAATCGCAAATTTTTTGAAGCTCTATTTAAAAAAAAACAATGTTTTACAATAACATACAATATATAATAATAACAATAATTCAATGATTGATTCTCTAAAATTTTAGATATAAACTAACACTAATTAACAATTGAAAATCAAATAAAACGCTAATTTTTTTGCGTGCAAATTGTAAGCTTCAATTCTTCCAATAATGCTACATGTATTTGTACGTTTTGATCCTTGTCAGACCTTCTTTAGCGAAAATATAAAAATCTCAATAAAGCTCTGATTGTTGCATTTAAATTGAGATATGTATCAACTCATGTTTTCGCAACTGAAATTTGTAGATTTTCCTACAATCTGGGAATTGGGAGTTGATATATCACAGTATACGTAACAAGGGACTTATTTGAATCGGACAAAATATTGTAAGCAGAGATTTTTATATTTTTGCAGAAGGAGGTCTGAGAAGAGAATCGAAACGTACGAACATATATAACTGATATTATTGGAAGAATTGAAGCTTATCATTTTTACGTAGAAAAATCGGTGTTTTATTTGATTTTTAATTGCTGTTTATAATTATAATTATAATATATCTGCGCTAGCTGAACATGGCCATTAAAAAAAAATTTATAAAAGCAAAAATTAAAGATGTAATTATTTATTATTAAAAATAAACTAAAAATTAAAAAATATATATTATATATATAATTTAAAAAACGAAAACAGAATAATTATTTATTTATTACGTAATTATCATTTATTAAAATTATCAAAATTTAAAATAAATATGAGTAATTAAAAAATATTTATTTGATTTGCTATTCAGGATTTTTCATATCGAGGTAGAAAAATTATCGAATGGCGATAAGTACGTCTACTTGATACGATTCCTATAAATATTGCGAGAAGCCGTGCATCTCGTTGCGTGTTTTCGCGCGAGGACTTGTGAAACACTATGACATTTTTAGAGAAAGCATTTTGACGTAATCCAACGCAGATTTTCCGATAGCAAAAGTCCAAAAGCGATGTTTCGGAGGAATATTGCGAAATATCTTTCGCGATTCGCGTAATACCGCGTATAACACGACGCCACATCGTCATATCCAACATGTCGAGAGAGGCGGGTCTCTATGGACCAACCGACCGACCCAACCGCTGCATCCATTCCGGCGCACATCCCGGAATCCCCGCGAGACGCCGAGAGCAGCGGCGCGGCGTCGGCGTCAGCGTCAGACTCGGACTCGTGTATTCCGACCGACACGTTGAAAATGCAAAGCCGCGCGGCCCGCGGCGAAACGCGCGGCGCGGTACAGATAATGACCGGCGAGCCGCGTGCACGTGTGTGTGTGTGTGTGTGTGTGTGAAAGAAGGAGAGTGTGTATGAGCGCAAGTATAAATCGAGGAGGAAGATAAATCCAGATTCGATAGCCTTCCGGTGTGGAGAGTGGCTTATAACGCGCGTGCAGGTAGGCAGGCGTTCGCCCACAGGGCCTCCTCCTCGATCGAGCGTATCGCGCGGCCCGTATACGGACCTCCGCGTAAGCGTGTGTACGTGTTGTACGTGTGCACGCGTGGTAGCCGCGGATGCAGCGAGCGGAGAAAGAGATAAACACGCGGGAGAGGAGAGAGAGAGAGAAAGAGAAAAACCCGGCGCAGCACGCGGTCGTGCCAGCCGAGAAGAAACTCTCCGCGGGCATTTGCATTGAATACTCTCTTACCTTTCTTGCTCGCCTACCTCTTCGGCGGCGAATAGGTAGGCTGCGCCGCTGCACCGCCGACCGACCGCCGGAGTCTCTCCTTGTACCATTGTGCTTATTTATGCACTTTAATTATATCGAATATGGTACGCGCTCTTAGCTCGGCAACGACCGTGCTATCTTTCTCTTCCTCTTTCTCCGTCTCTCTCTCTCTCTCTCTCTCTCTCTCTTTCTTTCACTCGATAGCGCGGATATGAAGCGGCTCGGAGCGCGTTCGCGGCCTCGTATACACGTACTTGGGAGCCTATGCAGGATGGAATGCGCGCCGACGGTGCGTGATGGTGGGTGCACTCGCGCCGAGGAAGCGCGATTCCGATTCTTTCTCGCGGCGCGGCACAGCGTTGAATAGCCTCTCGATGAGAGTACTACGGCTTACACGTATAGTTGTAGCGGTACACTACATATAGGTACCTCTTCAATCTCCTCTCCACCCGTCCTCTCCGGAAGTCCATTCCGGAAGCGTATCAATTGAATTAAATTGTTCTCTAAAAGCGTCAATTCGATACGTCCGTCGACGTCCGCCTCGCTCGCTCTCCGCGGCGCCTCTTTAAACGATATATATTAAATCGCAGAAGGTATTTCAAGAAGATCCGATTGTTTGAACGAAGGTCGCTCTCTTAAGGTTTCAATTTCACGTGTCAGATACATATATCCCTCTCGGCGTATTTACATTTCGTATTTTTAGTTATTTCCCGAGAGCCGCTAAAGATAACGTGAATTGATTGAAACAGTATTTTTCTTTTACAGTATATATATATATTGTATGTACATATATATATGTAACAGAGAGACACGAATAAAAATGTCGATTAAATTTGTTTCATCAACCTGGATTCCGCCTTCGGAACCGGTCTGCGCCACTCGATCCGTTTCAGTTCGTATTTTCCACGATCGTTCGCCAGACGACGCAATGGCATGTGAAACGCGCGAGGCATCGATGTATCTGCATCATCCTCGGTGCTTTTAACGCGTGCGAACAAATATATCGGCCGGCTCGATTGTCGCGGCTCGAACATCGTCGAATAACGCGACGCCGATAAATATCGTTTATGCGAGCATTCAATGCGGGCTATTCTTCGCGCACGACGCGGCGCGGCGCGGTGCGGCGGTGGAAGTCGCCGCCGCCGTGGAGGAGATTTACGAGGAGTGTTTTGCGTGTGTGCGTATGTATGTGGACCGGAAAGGAGGCTTTTTCCACGACGACGCATGGCAACGACGATGATCCGCGTAAGAAGAAGCAGACGGCGCGTTACGCGTGCGCACGCACGTTCTCATCGTCTCTCGCGAATGCTCTGGTCATCCCGGGAAATTTTTCAGCTCGCGCACAAGCCTCTCCATAGGGTAACTTCGTTTAGAACAACCGCGCTTTGTCGTAATGACAGCCACCATACGAGAGAGAGAGAGGAAAGATGCCCACCGCTTTATAACATAAATTCTCGTGCTGAAATACGCTCGTGAATTATTAACCTTTTCCCAACTATCCTAGGTATTTCGTGTCAGACCTATTCATGCACATGCCACTTTTACCCGACTTGTAATTACTTCGGTTATTAAATTATATACATTTTATTATTTTCTAAAGTGAAGTTTCAACATTTGTTCTAGAAAATTGAAAGTATATATGTTCGTCAATTTTTAGGGATTATGTGAACCAATTTAAAATAGATGAGAAAAAAGGAACAGATTTGAGATAGCGGGCCAGCAGAATGGTAGGATTGAGGCAACCGTTTTGAGCGTGGTATCGTAAGGGGGTTCAAAAAGGAGGAAACTCTTACGTAGTTTCTCTTTGTTCCCCCTACGTTGCCCTTCAGCTGGAGGCAACGTGAAAAATTTTGTCCGTACTGTTTCTCTCCGCCGTCCACCTTGGTTCGGCGCCGCGATTTATCGGCGAGTTCTCGAGACCCGATTCGTGCGCGGCGCACACGCGAGATCAAGCGAGATGGGATCGAGGGATATAACCGCAGATCGCGGAGTCAAGAAAACGAGAAATATCTCGCACTTGTAACACGCCGAACACGCGCGAGCGGATTTTTCAATTAACCCCGTTCGTCAAGGACTAAATCCCCCAGAGCAGATACTTCGGTTAAATAAAGACCGGGGATTGGACCCGAATACAGCGCATATAGGTAGTCCGGAGCGATCCGTTATAGTCGCAGATCCTTCTCTAACCACTAACGATGGGTTCCGTGCGAGCCCGGAGCTCCGCACGGTAGGAGGACCACTAATGATTTTAAACAAACGTTGCGCGCGAGCCCCGGCTGCAAGCGAGGATCGTTTACTCGCTAATTGGCGGATTTGATCTCCGGCGGATCGATTCTCAAAGTGTGCGCAAATATTTTTTCTATTCTAGTTCGACGGACAAGTGATACGCGCGCGTGTGTGTGTGTGTGTGTGTGTGTGTGTGTGTGTGTGTGTGTGTGTGTGTGTGTGTGTGTGTGTGTGTGTGTGTGCGTGCGTGCGTGCGTGCGTGCGTGCGCGCGTGTGTGTGTCTGTACGTTCGGGTGTATGAAAGATCGTTTTTTTTTTCTTTCTCTCTCTCTCTCTCTCTCTCTCTCTTCCGCGAACTTGGCGCAGTTAAACGCCACGTCGGTTCCGCTGTAGAAGATACAATGTAGGTGACGTAAATTGAAACCGCTGAACCGGAAAGGGTTAAGAGTCAGACTCGAAACTTTCGTTCCTGCTCGGCTGGATAACGCGATAGCTGCATATCACCGCACACTCGCGAGCGCGGTTGCGTGAAAATACAGCCGAGATTCTTTATCGCAGACGGGAGGGGAAATAAACGAACACGATATCCGCGATCGATGTGGGAATATAAGCGACCGTTGTTTGTATCAGCGCGGCACGCCACCGGGCCTAAACATACATCTCTAAGCGGGCCGAAATGTTACGACGTGAGCGATTAACCCTTTCATCGCGGTGGGCGGGTGATGTGTTGACGTTGATTTGCGCGGGGCGTGCGCACACACGCCCGTTTCGAATTAAAAGTTGTGCGTAATTCTACGTTAAAGAGCGCCCCGAGTAGTAGAATTAGCAGTCCCCCTTCCCATTTTCATATACACAACGCCCGCGTGAGTCGTGTGCCACGGGAGAGAGAGAAAATGCTCCGTTTAAAATGTCTCCGGGTGCGCGCTAACGTTTCTTATACAGCCTGTTATAAAAGATTAACTCGGAAGAAGGGAGGGTGAGTTTTCGAGAGCCAAATGAAATGATAAAAAGGAATAGGATGGTTGGAAAAAATAATAGAATATCGGACGAGATAAAATGCGCGCACACGTAACCACCAAGTTTTCAGCTCACTCGTGCGTGATCCGTCGTGATGAAAGGAAAAGATTGATAGGTCGAATCGACGGAGGCCTACGAGGGGGGAGGGGGGGGGTTGCATCGGCGGATCGCCCGGAATCCTCCCGTTATCCGCCGCTTTATTCTCTCGTCGTTACATTCCCGTCATTTGCTACGCGGCGCGTTCGAGCAATATTCGAGCTTCCTTTCTCTCTCTGTCTCTTTGTGTCTCTGTGCCTCTCTCGTTCTCTCTCGCTCTCTCTCCCTCTCGATCCTCCAAACTGGTCAAGTGCCGTGCATTCTGGCAAGCAAGGGAGTACAAGCGTTCCGAGATGGTTCTCGGTCCACACCACGTATACCGGCGAGGGTTGCGCTTCGTATCTCCCTCGTGTCTCTCCCCCCTTGTCGCGCGCAGATGGTTACGCTCGTACATGCCTGGACGTCTAGCTACTCGCTCATGTCCTCCTCCTCCTTGTCGTCCTCGTCGTCGTCCTCGTCGTCGTCGTCGTCGTCGTCGTTATGTATACAGGGTGTAAGTAAAACGTACCTCAAGTCGCGCGACGAAACTTCGCAAGAAGGTAGCAAAAAAGGGAAGAACGGGAGAAGTTTGCGTAAACATGACTTCGCAAATACCTCCTCTCGAAGTTACCGCTCGTCGTCGTGTCGAGATACATCGATCGTCGCGAGAGTAGCGCACAACTTCCCGAGGGAGGGAACGATAAGTAATAGGTACATCGCGACGTGTAACAGGTACCGATCGACATTCTATCATTACTGTACACGTACGCTGCGCGCGCGTTTGCATTATTTATTAATATAAATTAGTCAGCGCAGTCGGTTTCCTTCTCTCGCCGCGATAGATCGCACCGGAGATCGCATTTCGCGCCGTTTGAATGCAAAGTTACCGCTCGGAAGAATCGCTTCGCGCGAGGCGCTCGAGCGTGACGATAAAATCCCGGCGTTAAGCGCGCGAGATAAGCGCGACGCTCGCTCGCGCGCACTTCTCGCGTTCTCTTTCTCTAAAAAAATAAAAAAAAAAAAGAAGAAACCTTCCGCGTTGTGCGGCCCGCGGATATATCTCGCACTCGCACCCCGTATGTCACGAGCACGTGCGCGCACGTCCGCTCGATCGCTCGCTCGCAAAAAGAGTGCATGGCATTCTCATTAGTTGGCCCGTGGCGCGCGTAGAACAACGGGAAGGGAGCGGGAAGGGTCCTTCAATTCTTTCGCTCCAAATCCAACATCTGTTAATTGGAGGTCGTTTGCCTACGCGCCACTGCCTCTCCTCGCCTTCCTCCCTCTCGTTGCAAGGGCGTTCAAGTACCGCCCGCTGTCTCATTACCGCGGAGGATAAGGCTCGACCGCTTATCCCTTTGGACGAGTAGTTAAGAAACAGCGGGGGTAGCGCGGAGAAGCGTCAGAAGAGGGGGAGCGAGAGAGGGTAATAAAACGACAGGTTGAAGCAGCAGAGAGTAACAGCGACGAGAGAGAAAGAGACCGGCTCGTCTTCTCCGGGATATCGCTTTTTGAAAAACCGACTTTAGGATGTACCGTAAAGGGCTTTGTGAGCCCATTTATTAAGCCTTTTTCCGAGGAGATCGGTAAAGTACTTTACATATTTGGCGAAATAGCGAATAAAATGGCTATTATGCATTAACGTTTTAATATATAAAGCATTATACTTCGACATTAAATTTCAGAAATGTGCATAAACGACAGAGCGAGCTTCGCTCGTCTTTCTTCTTTCTTCTCTCTTCTCTCTCTTTTTTTAATTCCAGGCGGATTTTAATTTAACGAAAGTTCGCGAGATACTTCGAGGCACAATCTTTTGTTAAAAATTTGTTAAGAAACGACTCGAGGATAAAGTGTCCGCGCATTACGGCGTGCTTCGCGGAAGAGACTTCACCGGGAGATTTCACGCTGAAAGTA
The DNA here is from genome assembly GCF_016802725.1 of Solenopsis invicta. NCBI lineage: Eukaryota > Metazoa > Arthropoda > Insecta > Hymenoptera > Formicidae > Solenopsis > Solenopsis invicta. Next base: position 7,123,644 of record NC_052678.1, read on the forward strand.
TAGCGCCGCAGTTCTAGCAGATTCGTCGTTAGGGCTGTTGATAACTTTTCACCGAGAAACGATGAGCCTCGTTACGCCCAGCTGATGCGACACCGCTATATATAGCGACCGTAATATCGTCTCGCGTGCTACGCCCGGGGATTAAAGGGCGGCGGCGGCGGCGGGGGGGAGGAAAGGGAGGAAATCGAAGGAGGGGGGCGGGTGGAAACGACGAAAAGTCGGACGAGACTCGCAAGTTCGACGAAATAAGAGCGGGCCGGTTACTGTCGAGCTTTACGAGCTTTAAAGCACCGGAATGCTCGTACCCGCCGGGGATAACCCATCGCGCTTTACTCGCGTACACGCGCGCCAGTTTTCCTGCTCTCCCTCCCTTTCTCCCATCGCGTAAACGTCGTTATTACGGAAACGTGGATCGCGTCCCAAGACGACGACGCGGCAGCCGCCGCTGTTGCCTCGCGCTCCGGTGCCTACTTGTACCTAATTGGACTGGAAGCACGTATAAACTTGGATTAGATTTCGCTGGAGCGACTCACTCGCCGCCAACTGCCGGCAACTAGCGTCTTTAACTTCCGCCCAGCGTTCGCTTGCTCGCGAAAGGAAGAGAGCGAGAGAGAGAGAGAGAGAGAGAGTGAAAAGCACGCGGAAACGTAGCCTCTTGCCGGCGGGCAGGAATCATCGTGCTTGAAAGACTTTAACGAAAAGCGAGGAGCTTTAGGTGCTATTAGCGCGATATCTCGAGCTCGCCATTCAGGCTTGATTAGAGAGAGGGCGAGCGTGAGAGCGGGAAGAAGAGAAGAGAGAGAGAGAGAGAGTCGAACGACGTCCGTTCAAGCGCTTAACGTAACGTCGACGAATGGCCGACTAAGTAATTGCCCGACTGGAATTATCCTGCGAACGAGGGACCGAAAGCGACGTGACGGACGTTGATGAGTGTGATCGCCGATACCGCAAACGGAGACGCGTATCTCGAGCTAATTGGACCCGGTGATCGAGCAAGAGGGAAGCTGCTGCTCGAAATGATCCGCTCATAAAAGGACGTTTTAATAGGACATTATATGAATTTTGACGTTAAAAATAATGAAGCATAAGATATATCGTTGAGAAAAAAAATTGGTTGAAAAACTAAAGTATTTAGTCCGTTGTGTTTAGCTAAACGTTGGATTGATTCAACAATTATTTAATACAAAGAGAAATTAATTTATATCAACCATCAACATTTTTTAATCAAGAATTAATTGAACCAACTGAATATTTAGTTGAACGTATCGGAATAAATGTTTGAGGTTTTCAATAAACCTTTTTCTCAGTGCAAAATTACGAATCCAATTTTCAACCTTACATTCTATTTCCAACGATAGAGATTTTTTGAACTTTGAAATATTGAAAGTTTATTTCTATTTGACAAAAAGTTAATCATCCATATTTTTTTTTTTTTTTTTTTTGCTTTTAGTATATTTACATGTGAGGAGAGGAGTTATCGAGCACACACCACTTGAGTTATTTTTTTTTATGTTTTCCACTTCGTACTGATTTGCACGGAAATAAACGGAAATTGTAGCTTGATGTTTCAGGTATCTATTACAACAATGTTTAACCTTTCTCCAATAAAACAAATTAATTTATTATAAAGCTCTTTGCAACACGCTGTAAAAAATTCGCTTTGGGCAAACGATTGCCTAAATCGATGTGTGTTTTTGAAAGTTTTACGATTTAAAATAATTGAAAATACAAGAGATAGGTAATTAATTTAGTTTATTAATATTTCGTTAAAACAAAAGGATTAATTATTTAATAATTAACAACGAAAAGGTAAAGATATCGAAATAAAACTGGCTTGAATTAATTTTAGCTTTTGACATATTTTTATTTATGTCAATTTTAATTTTGCAGTTATCAGTCTTGTATTAATACTAGTAATAAAATTTAGTGATACGATTTAGGAAATTTAATATGAAAACATTGATTTAATCTTTACAATAATTAAATCAAATTTTATCGCTGTAATAACTACAAATATGTACACGTACACACATACAATAAATGTAAAATATTGTACAATAAACTTTTTTTATGAAAACATAGAATTTACATAATTACGTTATTAGTTACATAAATTGACCAAAAGTTAACATGAGTTGTATCTGATTTTATAAAATATCGTTAGCACACACGAAACAAGATTTTATCTTAAATTTTTACCTACATCGTATCTCATATTTATTTCATATTTTTATCATTAAATGTTGCTTGTACACAAAATACAAATATAAAATATTGATGAAGTATTTAGGCGACCGATGCGCATACAGCAACTCTCTCTCCCTTTCTCTCTTAAATAAAATAACACCTGTGTAAAGTTAAAAGTTTAAGTATACGCTTAAGGCTCGCGAAGAGGTTTTATTCATATCCTAATATTTATATTAAAAATTAACCCGCGCAACTTTAAAGCAAGCAGGATCTCGGGAGAGGATCGTTGATTTCCCATAGAGAACCCATGTACACCGCATGAACAGCCCGTATCTCGTCGACGCTAATAGTGGCAAAGTTTGGCCGTTTCGCCTCTCTGTTTTGCGACACATTTTCTTCCTGACCAACGACCCCCCTCCCCCCCTCCTCGCTCGGCGAAGTTTCGCCTCCTCTAAACATTTCGGCGAAAGTGACGAGCGGGGTCGCGACGATGTCGATTTCTTGTCGCGTAATTGGGGCCCCGGGTTAGACATTTCGTTATTCAACTGGATGCACGCTTCATTAAAGCGCATTCAGCAGCACGATGATAATACGGCGTCATCGAAATTTGGTCGATACTCGGCTCCCGGCTGGAAACCATTAGCCACGATCGCCTACAATACCAAATTAACGGCATTACACGGAAGGGAAGTGGCGATGTGCGTGAACCCCGTTGTATACGCGTGTAGAAACTCCCCGTCCTCTGTGCGTGTACGCGACGTAACAACGTGCGTGTGTGGTTTACGGCGGCTAACGATCCGCGACGCCGGGATACACGGTCGCGGTGTGTTCATGCCGATTGTAGGAACGGCGCTTCCGACGCGACCGATAAAATGATTTCTCTTTTCCCTCGCTTTTTTTTCCTCTCTGCGGCTCGAACTGTGAAGTATCGATTATACGCGGTCGTTGGCACAGAAAACACACTCGGGGATTCGGCGGCGAGATGCCCGGGAGTGCTGTGTGCGATGATATCGATCGCTCGCGTAGGGAGAGACGCGGCTCGCGCTCGCTCGCGGAAGCCTTTCGGCTGCGAATCGGTAAATCGCGCTTTCGCGAATCAAAAGCGAAGAGAGAGAGAGAGAGAGAGAGAGAGATAATTCCCGTCGTGATGCGCGTCGACCGCAGCATGCAGGCCGCTCGTCCAAGGGCTAACTGCAGGTCCAGAGAAACTGGCAACGGGCGGGATCGCGTGACAGAATCGCGCGGCGCGGTTCGGCGTTCGCGGCATAAATAAAGCGCTCCTTACGCCGCGCCATTCCTATGTAAATGCGGGCGCGGATATACGTAGTACATACCGTCGACCAGATAATTTTGCCGGCGCGCGCTCTAATTTTGCGCGCTCTAATTTTAGCTCCGCGCGCGGCTCCGATACACGCCCGTGTGTAATGTCGCGACATTCGCGCGCGCACCGCCCGGCCGTGTCACATTATCGATTCGAGTCCCGCTCTATGTAAATGTAAACGAGATTCGCGACGCGAGATTGAGATTTTCTTCGCCGCGCGCGCCGCACAGCCAGCCGTCCGACTGGCGGCTGACGATGACCGCCGTAAAATTCTTGCTGTCGCAAAAAAAAAATAGCGCAGCTCGGCGCTAATGAGAGCAGTTCCAGCGAGATCTTAATCTGTACATGTCACATCGGTAGTCTAGACATTTGTAATAAAGATTTAAAAAGATATCACGAGCACAATCACGCGAGTAATTGTCTTTTATTGACGCTAAATATATCCTTTTTTTTATTTCGAGAAATCACAGTGGGGAAAAAAGTAATAAAGTCAGCGGGAAGTAGATGCAACATACAATAAATATAACGTCATTTCTGTGCCCACCGAAATGACATCTGAATTTAATGCTATTATTCTTCTATGTATCGGAAAATAAAATTAACATATACTGTTAAATAAGTAGTGTGCATGGAAAAAACAATAGCTGTCGTAGCTAAAAACTGCATATGCTATAACTAAATGACGTGGTAGTATTACGGACAGTTAACATCTTATCTGTGATTTTAATTGAAAGTGTTTAGCCACCTGATACATGAATTTAGCTACAGAAAATATTTGCTGTATCCAAAATATACTCTGTAGCTAAAAATTCTTATTCTAGGTAACTACATTAATTAGTTATATTAAATGTATTATCTGCGTATCACTGACATATCGGTTACTTTCGATAACTATTTTTATGTTTCTATACGATGTGATTCTGATAGACATGCATGTTTTGCTACTGTACTAATGTATTAGGAACAGCAGGAAGTCGTTTTGCTGTAGTTCATAAATTTATAGTTAGGACAGCAAATACAGCTTTAACAAAACATGTTTAGCTATAACAGCGAACATTTTTCTTTCTATGAAATTAGTGTACCTTCTATCCCAATGTGAGTTATTTTTAGTTATACGTCGCCGTTGCTTCTACTTAATATATCGTCAATTTGAACTAAAGTAATGAAGTTGAACAAGTCAACTGTAAAAATGTTAAAGACTCAAGAATTGATTATTGATTTGGTTCGTACGTTAATACGAACACTGCTCGCTTTGAAACTCGACAATTTGACTAAGAAATGGGTTGAACTACATATACGCTATAATTTACACGTGTTATTCTTGTCTAAAAATAAGTTAATTCGATGAAGGAGAATAGAAATTACAGACCTTATTTGTCTTAATACTGCTTTGTTTTTTTATTGCAGAAAGATTAAGTACTTACATCAAAAATATTTTATGCCTTCTAATTAGAAATCTTTTCTCAGAGAGTGCAGTTAATATAATAGAGCGATGTCTTTACATCTAATAAAAACCAGATCGTTAAATTAATGTTACCGGAATTTCGTTATTAAATAAAGCGAACTTAGTCTCGCAATTGCAGTAATCGATTTTGGAAAAGCGCTCCCATTTCACATGCGCATTTATCCACGGCTATCTTATATCCTTTTAGATTGAGACAGTAGAGAGAGTCTCGAATAATCCGGAAACCCCAGGCTATAAAGAGCGCGCCTGATCCCGATCCTGATCCTGATTCCGTATGCACCGTGTACCTATTTACGTGACGTATACCTGGCCCACGGGGGCGCAATCCTCATTTTTCACGTTGCCGCGTACGCGCGGTGTAGCCTATGGGATTCACGTAAATTCGGTATATACCATATAAGGCGGGCACACATAGGCGACCACCGCCGCCACCGCGGAGAATTGGAAGAGCGAGGAACGTGGGAGAGATGAGATGGTTTGTGGAGGTTCCTCCCGACCTCTCTCGCGCACGTCATTCCCGGGGAAAGTTTACAGAGTGCCACTGCGCGACACGGGCGAAAGGGGTTGAAAGCTGGACCCGGGACCGAGGCGACTACGTCGAGGACTACGGGCGAAGCACACCCGACCCCTTTATCTCTCCCTCTTTTCCCCCCTCGTTTTCTGAGAAATTGCGTTACATTTGATTCACCGTCGGAATCGTTAGGGTCTCGGGACCCGAGATAGCGACCCACGTTTTTCAAACCGTCCTTGCCGTCTATGAAAGCGACCTTTCTTCTTGTCGGGGGCTCTTTCTCTCCTCCCTTCGTCCTCCCATCTCCTCTCGCTCCTCTTTCTCTGCCCCTTTCTCGTCTGCCTCTTTCCCTCCGTTTGTCTCAAATTTCAATTCGTAGCTTCCAGCCTGGCACGCGGCTGGCTTCGTGCTCACGCTGCGCGTTTCCCGGAGTCTCATTCCACAGTCATTCCACGCTTAACCCGGTAATATCCGATGGTAGACGACATCTCCGCTTCCTTATATCGCGCTAAAGTTTTGTAACCTTTGGTTTACAATTCAAATATAAGCCTTAATCTATTCGAGGCGACACGATTTAAAATTCTCCCGTTGACGAAAGAATAATGTCTATCAACTTCCAAATATTTTCATATTTATGCATATATATATCGCATTGTATCTCTCTCTTTCTCTCTTCCTCTGCATTCTTACAAAGGTTGAATAGAGCGCCTAGTTCTTTTCATATACAAATTTCTAAAGACGCATGGGTATTCTGGAAATATTCTCCATTTGAAATAGCTGTTGTTAGAGTTTCCTTATTTGAATGCTATCCAAGTAATTTTAGAGAAATTCTAAGAGACCTTATCGAAAGTGTAGTTTTCGGGGGGGGGGACGCAAATAAATGTTATCGAATAAATAAATTATATTTTAACGGCGTTGCGAGAGATTTCAGCGAGGAATTATTTACACGAGATCCGACTGGAAGGACGAGACGTTTCGGTCATCCAAGAATATGTTTCTCTTTTTTTTTCCCCCTGGACCCGTCACCGGTGTTTGAAATTCATTTTAGTTTGTCCCAGTTCCACACTCACGGTACACGAGCGAAAAATCGGATGACTTTTGCGAAAGCTTGTTAAAACTTCAGAGACGCGCTTCGAACCGAACGTAACTACTAGTGCCCTCGGCGAATAAGTCAAAAATCAAAATGATTCGATAAAATGACTTCGAGAATAAAGAACCAAAAAAATATAAACGTAAGGATACCCTACTTTTGTTCGTTTTCATTAAAAACAAAAAAAAATGAAGAGAAAACAAAAAGTGCAAACGTTCTCTCGCTTCCTGTTGTTGCGCGCGAGCAAGTATTGTCCTCGACCCAGACAGTCGACTAGCAACGTAGTGTCTTTGTAATGCAGCGGTGCATCATCGTGACGGGTTGTTGTCTGTTGCAGTGCTGCGGGATGAGTTTCGCGCGGAGCCACAGAACACGAGGGTCGCCGCCGGGGAGACGGCTTTGCTGGAGTGCGGACCGCCTCGCGGCCATCCGGAGCCGACCCTCCATTGGAAGAGGAACGGTCACATAATAGACCTGGAAGCGACAAAACGGTAAGCTTTCTTTGTGACCCGCGGGTCCCGTCCCTTTGAATTTCGCTCGACACACCGCGACGGCACCGAAAACGCAACGAAATTGCACGCCCGTCGCGAAGCGAAAAAGCGTAATGATTAAATGCGGGGTTGACTATTTTGCCGGCGGACGCCGCGGGCCCCTCTTTCTCCCCTTCCCTCGGGGACCCATCGCCCGATGGGTGAAGAGACTGGACCAGTGCAGCTGTCGCGTGAAAATGACTTTAAGTCACGAGCTTCCTTCGCTTCTTCTTCTTCTACCTTTGTCCGATTGTCATCCGACTCGTCGCCGGCATTAAGCGGACGAGGCGTACCGTAACTCTGGATGGTTACGCACCGCGCGTTGTCGCAATATTAATAAATAAACCGAGCGAGAAACACGCGTTGCGATCGCGCGTGTGCCGCCGCAATAAACATAAGCGAGTAAAGTAGCGGTAAATTGAATCCACCCGAAAATAAGCGTGAAGTGTTTTAACGCGCGCCGCGCGCTCTCGTCACTCGGCCGCTTAGCTGATTAATCCAATCTTGTCGCTTGGGTCTCGAATGGCTGGTAAAACAATAATAAACGTATTCGATTTGCAATTTCCGCGGGGCCCTTTAAAATGCGCGAGTGCATTGCACATCCGTCGTCGAGCCTCCGCCTATTTCCGATTAAATTGCAACGTCGCTGCGTACGTACGAGAATGCGTCTATACACGGGAATTTTGCGCTGTGTGTCTCCATACGCAATAATGTCACGGCAGTAAGAGCAACTTTTACGCTCGCGGGATTACGGCCGGGAAATCTACTTTTATAGACGTGAGAGAGGGCAGATAGAAAGGGGGAAGAAGAGGAAGGGAAGGATGGAACTCCGGATTAACTTAATTCTAACAGCGACGCGCCGCGCCGGGGTAAAAGGGACGGCTCGCCAGAACAAAAAAAAATAGAGAAAGATCGTATCAAACGCCGCCGCTAACGCGAATACGGACGGTTATCTCGCGTTTGCCTTCGCTTTTCTCAAGTCTCGGCTTAAGCGTAGGTGCCTCACCGAAGATAAACGGAAGATTCATCTCGATGCACGCGCGCGACTCGTCTCGTTGCACGTTAACTCTTAAGCAGACACGATACTTTTTGTGACGTAAATGGTCGCGCGAGGGTCAATCTGAGGGTCAGTCACACTTTAATTTATATTTTATATGTAAATAAAATGTTTTAGTTTTATTTGTAAATAATTATAAACTGTCATGTGTTTTAAATATGAAATAATAATTTGCAAGTATTAGAAATTAAGAAAAATTTATATTTAAAACAGTATTTTTTTAGCATTTTTATATAAATTTTAATTATTATTACACTTCAAATTGAAGTGTAAACACACAAAGTTGTATATAAATATTACTTAAATAATGTGATCGTTGAAAGTTAGTAATAATTCGGAAAGTGACGTAATTATAGTATCTTTACTTTTATACATATTTGTTTTGTCGTATTTCTTTTAAACATATTATTTAAAAAAATTGAAAATATTAATACACATTTTTATTGTTAAAAAATAATTGAAAATAATTATCATTTGTTTATTAAAGATAAAAATTATTGATGTGTAAAAAATATAAGTTTATATTGAAAAAAATTTTTTTAAATACATATAAAGTAAAAATAAACTAAAAAATCTGAAAACTAAAAATAAACTTTTAAACAATACGCCGAATGGCATAAAAAGTTATGTACGTAGTCGGCTGGGGATCAAAAATTGACCCAAGGGAGAGAAACTACTGTTTGTAGCTAAAATATTCGAGCATTATTGATGCTACTTGGCTGAAGTCAAGACTAAGATGTAGAAAAAAGATACTGAGAGCGGTAGAATCACAAACAAAAGCGAAGAAACATTCATTTATTCGTACGTCTGGGTCAGTTTAACCCCCACGTGTCCGCTTAAAATGTTCTTTCACCCAGCTGCTCGTTACGACGTAATGTACGTCTAAACTTTATTAGAACCTCTCTATTAATACAGTGTATAAGCCATTTTACAATTAAATTTGAAGAAGAGACGACAGATTAAATTAACCACGTCCATTTATCCGTCCGGATTTAAACATCATCCATTTCTATTCGCGGCGCGCTCGTTGATGCATCGAATATCTCTGTATTTAATTCCGTCGCTGATATTTTCATCAATCGGAAGTAAATCCGTTACGCGATGTGTCAATAAAATTTCCCGCGCTGAGGCTTATCGGTTTAATAATAAATCACCCGATGATATTTGACGTATGATAAAGCGCATAATCGCGAGAGGCATGTCCCGGTATTTATCTACGTGTCGTCTCAAACGATCGCGTTATTCGAAAGCGAGCAACCGAACGATGGAAGAACAGGCTCGGGAGACCCGCCACCGCTTCGGTGCAAGAATCAGCGCATAAATTCGGCGGGGTACGAATTTTACCTCTCTCCCTCTTCCTTTCTGTCTGCCTTTCTCTCTCTCTCTCTCTCTCTCTCTCTCCCTTGCTCGTTCTCTCTTTCTCCAGGATGAAGCTTTTAAGCGTACGCTTGCGCGAGCCACCGCGTTGTAACGACCCGACACACTTCCGCGCACCTCCGCCTGCCATTCGTATCTCTGAACAGACGATTTTTTTCTCCCTCGAATCCCCGTGGATCGACTCGATCAAACTTTCATGGGGCGCTGAACGCCTCTTAGTTTTTTTCGCGCCGCTATCCCGTTCCCTTCCCTCGCTCTCTCTCTCTGTCCTTCTCAAGAGGAATGTCGGCGGACCCTCGCGCGACCTCCCTTCCGATCGACGAAACTCTCTGTCGGAGATAAGGGAAAAAAAAAGGTTCTTATTACCGAAGTTCTCTCGAATGCGCGATGGAAAAAAGAAACGTGGCTGGGGATTACGAAGAAATTTATCCGCGGTGTTGCAGCACGAGAGAGCGGTGTAGAAAGTTGCGTGTAATTTATCGACTTAATAAATTGCTAATTGATTAGCTGCGCTCACGATCGCGATTTTTATTTCCGTCACGCGCCTCGTCACGCGGAAAACATCCCTGTACGGCTTAGGTTTTCCTCCATTTCGCGTAATTACTTCCATTTACACCGTCGCTTACCACCGTATTGTACACGTTGGCTTAACACTCTCAGGGACGGACCGCGGCACATTTCTTCTTTCTCTTTCTTTTATGGACTTGCGTCATTCACAGGACGGAGCGGGGTTCCACGTTTTGACCCTGGCACCCCGACTCGGCGACGTGAGCACGTGACATACGATTTTCCTTTTTTCTCCTCTGTACCTTTCGGATTTTCAAGGGGGAAGTCGTCGTCGTCGTCGTCGTCGTCGTCGTCGAGGCGCAAAGCCGACGGAAAGCGAGAATGGAGACATTTTTTTTCTTCCGAGGTCTCGCGCGCACGCTGCCCGAAAACGAAGCGAAACGAAACGAAACGAGACTCGCACAACGCTCGTTTCGACGGCTATTTTCCTCTCCTTCGTCTCGATCAATAGGGTACTCTCCTCCGTTGCGGCGGCCCGCGGAAACCCCCGTCTCTTCCCGTTTCCCTCCCTCCCGTTGCCCCCCTCGCTCCCTCTTGTTTCTCCTCCTCCATCACCGCCATCCGTCCCCGCGCCGGATTTACCGATGGAAGCCCGAAGCCGCGATAAATTAGGACAACCGATAGGAATTAAATCCGGCCGTATCGGAACGCCGAGACCGCGCACCTCTCTACCGCGTCCTCCTCTTTCTCCTCTTCCTCCTCCTCCTCCTCCTCCCCCTCCTCCTCTTTCCTCTTCGTCGAAGCGCACGGTACGTGGTAAAACGGGACACGAAGAGCGAGGGAAGAATGGTCGCACGCGGCGTCGAGAGGAGAGAGAGCAGGTCAAAGGGGACTCGAGGGGGAGAGAGGTAATCGAGCACCACCGACGCGAAAATTAATTGACACTATAAATTAGAGAGCGCGATCGAGAGCTATCGATCGATTCGCGTCGTCGCGAACGCCGTTCTCCATACGCGCGATATTGTGCATGTGCACCCCCTCAACGAGACGGCCGTTTAATCTCGCGACCGCCGACGCGGGGAAGAACCGATTTCCTCCTCCGCTCCGAGGCTGAGAGGACTGCTCGGGAATGTCAAGTACGCGCAGCCTTGAGTACGCGCCTTATTCCCTCGCATAAATAATATCAGGGACGGAGGGCACGAGGCGCGCGTACGAAAACGCGTCTCGTTCCGAAAGTTTCCCCCGCGCCTGGCGGAGAAACGACACGCGGGTAAGACAAACTGCGTCTCCCGGAACGGAACGATTAACGTACTCGGGGTGCTCGAGCCCCGTTCGCTCCCCGAATTTGCCTCGCGCGAGACAGTTCGCGCGAAGAGCGATCCTTCGTCCGCACCTCTGACAGTCTCAAGTTGCGAAACTTGGGTAACATAATACGATAATAATGTATCACGATAATAAACATATATATTATGTGATAACGTGAGGTATAGGGGTCCATTACTGGACCCATTACGTCTTTTCCCCGGGCGATGCTCGCGCGGCGCTTAAAGACGCCGTCGATCTCGCCGGGCGGAAATTAATCGCCGTAATTTTCGTCGTCGCCGCCGCCTCCGCTCTTATCGAATAGGAAACGTCGCGGCGTCCTGATTAATCGTTCATCGGCCGTTTCAGGATAACCCTCGTGGACGGGGGCAACCTAATGATATCCGACGTGAGGCCGGCCGACCAGGGCAAGTACCAGTGCATCGCCGAAAACATGGTCGGCACTAAGGAGTCCGCGATAGCGACCCTCACGGTTCACGGTAAGCGTTAGCGAAAGCCCGTAACACGGGCGTGCCCCTCCCCATTTTCTCCTCATCCCCGCGTTCCCCTGCACTACCAGGACTAACACGGATTCGTAGACACTATCGAGCTTAGCTTGGTTTAACGCCGCACTTAACGCTAATCCTGATTGTCCGATAAGTACCGCTCCGTCGAGTTAAGTCTCAAATTTGGATAAAATATTCAAGAATCAACGGGTTCAAGTATAGCTTTACGTCTTGCTCATCCATGATAGCGTTATCTAATTTAATATTTTACAACCGTCACGTTTATATGACACGATTAATCGTGTTTTTTTTTCTCAACTTATCGTCTCAACGAATAATCGATTTTCGTACGTTTTATGAAAACGAACGAATCAGATGTGTCATCGCTCGCCGATTCCGAGCGGCAACGTGTCGTTTATTCATGACGCGTCGTTATTAAAGTGTAAGCGATTGAATTGATTCGTCTAAATACCATTGATCGCTTAAAATGTCATTTGTTCTTTGAAATCGCGGCTGATCGATCGCGCCTCGGTAACTAAACTACGTTAAATAAATAACGTCCGCGTGGCAATTTGTGACCACGAAGCCGCTCGGAATCCGATGAAAAGCCGCGGGCCGTAATTCGGGATACCGCCCAGACCGAGCCAGGGCCCCCCTTTCGGGCGGCTATCCGGATTTTCCAACCAAATCCTCGCTCTGTCTTCGCAGTGAAGCCGTTCTTCCTGGCCATGCCGTCGAACCAGACGATCCTCACGGATCAGACGGCGGAATTCGCCTGCAGGGTGGGCGGCGACCCGGAGCCGGAGATCCTGTGGCGTCGAAACGACGGCAAGATGCCGATAGGCCGGGCGCACATTCTGAACGACAAAAGTTTACACATCGAGCGGGTGAACCCCCAGGACCAGGGGACCTACATCTGCGACGCGGAGAACAGCGTCGGGGCGATATCAGCGAGCGCCACTCTTACCGTGCACTGTGAGTACTAATCCTCCCTCTGTCACTTCCCCGTCCTCTCTGCGCTCTCTGCTCGAGGATCCGCTCGACCGTGAAATTAATTACGCGCCCGGTGTACGATTATCGTGACGAGTGAAGGGGGTGCCAGAGAGGAGGGCAGACGCGCATTATCACCGCATATCAAGCCTCGCAGTGTGCATCCTGTCGGATGTCGACTTTTGCGCCTGGATTCGACGCGAAATCGAATCTGCGGCTTGGAAAATTCGAACATGTTGTTGAGTAGTCGCCCCTAGTGTGCGATATAGAGGGGGCCTACGATGTGGACACGGTATTAGTCAGACAATCGAACTTTACGCTCGAGCGAACAGAATGAATTCTCAACAGTCATATGTAATCGGTAACATTATTGCCGATCCTCTACATATTCTTTTTTCCTTTTTTGTAAATTCATATTTTTTCGAATTTATTCAAACGAAAAATTTCAAGTTCATTTAGCCCCGTAATCCTCCTCTATTATTTCCCATTAAAAAAACACGATATTTTTTTATAAAGTTTAATACATTTTTTTTTAAATATGAAGTTCAATACAAATCTAGTTTCGGTCGATTGATTTTAAATTAACTATAAATCGAAATAGCAGGGAAATCTTTAATATTTTTAACATTTCTGTCGCTGCTGAGGCTATTTTAAAATTCTTCATCGACGTTCTCAATTAATAAAAATTTGTATTTAAAATGGAGTAATCATAAATATAAAATATATTATATCAAAATTTTCATTTGCTCAGAATCAAGGATGTATAGGACAGTTTTCAAAACATTAAGAAAATTATGAAAAAATTACAGATTATTTTATATTGCATTTAAAAGTAGTAGAAAAAATTTGACGGTGATTTTCTATCTGAATGTACTCTGAATGAAAATTAACTATTAATCAAATAAGAAAAAGTCTGAACTTTTTTACTTAAGTATTTTAATTATTCAAGGTAATTTATGTAAAGTTTTATTGCGATGCATAGACCAGTTCTGTAAAATAAAATTTATTTATTTATTTACGAAATAACTAAACAATCGCAATAAAACTTTGTATAAATTATTTTGAATTCTCACACAAAAAAATAAAATTTTCTTAATGTTCAAAATAATTTAATTTTTAATAACAAATTTTAAGAAAGTTTGCACTGTAGATCCGATACATCCTTAGATTAATCAAGCACTTTTACCGCAAATTATACGACATGTTCAAACGGAATCGTTTGTCACAGCGAGACCGGTATTTACCAACTTCCCCAAGGACGAGACGGTAAACGCCAACACCGACGTCACCTTCTCGTGCGCGGCTCGCGGCGCCCCGAAACCGTCGATATTTTGGACCCGGGAGGGCTCTCAGGAGCTAATGTTCCCCGGTCACACGTATCAAAGCCACTACACTGTCACGGAAGAAGGAAGTCTAAGTATCAAGGGCGCCGTCAGGAAGGACGAGGGCCACTACGTGTGTAGCGCCATTAGTCAGGCCGGCGCCAGCACCGCGACCGTATTTCTTCAGGTACGTAAGCCTTGTAATCCAGGTCTCGACGTGGATACGACCTCTGGTACGCCGTCGCGTACGATCCCGAAAATCTCCGTCACGAACGTCTCATTTTTTTTTCTCACGGCTTTTTTTCTTTTTTTCTTTTTTATTTTTCACGTCGACGCTACAATGTAGCTCGGAGTAGTTGCAAACTGACAGTAATCACGATGACGCGCGTCTACACGTAGGACAATGAAAGTCGCGTGCTAAGCGCAACAGTTTAAAATATACGCGCAAGATAAATCTGTTCGGGTGAGAGAAAGGAAGAAAGAGAAAGAGAGGGAGAGAGAAAGGCGAGTGTGCACATTAAGTGGTTCATTTTCTCGATACATATTTATATCATCCCCTCTTCCTTCTCCCCGTTCCCTCCCAGATGAGCGCAGAATTACCATTCCGGCTGGTGCACCGCGTGGTACCATGGTCCTAGCCTGAGGGGAGTTGCCCCACATTCTGGAATAAAATTCTTATCTACATATAGGGAGCATTACAGCGATCTACTTTGGCGAATGGAAACCCCATAACTTCTTTGCTCGCCGCGCGGCCAAAGTTGAAAGGTGTAATATAGAAAAGAAACTTTTGAATTACATATTTCCACCGACGTGGTTATTGGAACGAACTTGTTAGACGGAGGATACTCGTTTAATACAGTAGCCAAGTATCACGTGTGGTCAGCTCGTAATTTATATTCTGGACGCCACAGCAGAAAATAAAAGATGTGGTTTCAGCAAAGCTCCGAACTAAAATTGGAACCTATAGGTTCCAATCGCGGATTATGAACATTTACGTATTCCATTTTTCTTGAAGGGATATATCCCGAGTAAAATTTGTCTTGGTATTAAAGTAGACTTTACGAAGCCCGGACTCGCCTTTATTCTCATACCCTAGAAGGAAGGCAGAGAGCGCGTACATGGCGTTTAGCCAACCGACTTCTCTTTTTCACTCGCCGAGCTCCGCAGATAGAAATAAAATCCCTGTCACGTCGGTGAAATAGGTGACGTCTATCGAAGAGACTCCGCCGCCCATAATCGAGCTGGGTCCGGCAAACCAGACTCTGCCGCTGAAGAGCGTCGCCTCGTTGCCGTGCCGCGCGGTCGGTACGCCCACGCCGCGGGTTCACTGGCACAAGGAAGGCGTGCTCGTGCGACCAGGCGGTCGCATCACGATGGCCATCAACGGCACGCTGTTCATCGACGACCTGCACGCCAACGATTCCGGCCTGTACACCTGCATCGCCTCCTCGGAGTCCGGCAACACCTCCTGGTCGGCGTACTTGACGGTCAGCACCGGCGCCAGCTTCCATCGGACGCCCGACGTCTCGGCGCTGCCGCAGAACCCGAGTAAGCCGCGGATAGTGAACGCTACCAGCAACTCCGTCACCCTGACGTGGAGCCCGGGCAACGAGGGTCAGAGCAAGATTATCGGCTATAACATCGAGTACTACAGCAGCAACCTGAACACCGGTTGGGTGGTGGCGGCCACGGGCATTGTCGACGACATCTACACGGTGAGCGTATTATTGAGAATCGACGATGATACTTGACCCCCTTTCCCCGGTGCTTATATATCCCGCGTCGAGTTTCAACGATCTTCTCGAGTAGGCATTTTCAGTTTCTCTTCCTTTGTACATTGTTTTTTTGAAAGTTTTGAAGCGCGTGCTGCTGCTTTGCTGGCGAGGACAGTTCGCGACATTACGGTGTTGGGTAACGTACCGGATAAGACCAAAGTCGCTTACTGTCGCGTTGAAAAATCTAATATCAAAGTTTCGTGTATGTTGGAACTGCGTTTTAATAAAAAGACCGAAAAGTCTAATACCACAAAGTAATGGCCGTCTGCGTAAGAAGCGCTTTAATGTCCTTTGTCAAACGGACGTAATGTACTTTAAATCTTGTTGTCGCACGCGGTATGGAGTTAATCAGATCTTCAGGAAGGGAACACGTCTCTCGAGAAGAACAAATATCGCAGTCCGGTTATAAAAAAAAAAAAAGTAAACATTCAGTGGTCAATAAATAGGATGGAACACGTTTAGATACATACGTATGTGTATGTACATAGAATTTACTTTTTACTTTATTCGTCCGGCTAACGAATCCGGTTTCCCGTTTTATCCATCAACAGGTGACAGATTTAAGGCCGGAGACCAATTACGTTTTCCTAGTACGAGCGGAAAATAGCCAGGGGCTCTCGCTGCCCGGACCACTGTCGGACCTCGTGCAAACTACTAACGTAAATCAGCATACGGTACCGCAAGTGGAACTGACTCGCGCCAGAGATCGGCTGAACAGCGAGATTTTACATCTCAAAGAGGTGCAACCGTTGACCAGCACCAGCGTGAAGATCATGTGGGACGTAAGTGTCAGAGCAACATTATTCCGTTTCATATCGATTTAGCATAACAACGCGTGGGACTTTGCGGCGGATGCTAACGCGAAAGTTTCTAAAAATACATATTCGACAATACAGAAACATTTGTCTGTTTTTTAATAGATATTTATTTCAAACGCGTCTATTTTAACACGGATTTAATTTAACGAGTCTATATTTATATTAAAAATAAAAATAACGATAAACGATTGACTAACTTTCGTTCAATTTTCTTAAAAAAAAAAAAAAAGCCAATATTTGAGGTACTCGGGTGCGGGAGCTGAACGCATTAAAATAACAACAAAGGATTTAGAATGACATACTAGAATTTAAATTTTAGATTCTCGGCGCAGCAGATTTAGTGGAGGGCCTTTATATACGGTATCGCGAGGATTCCGAGAAACCGGAATATCAAATGGTTACGGTGCTCAACGCCGGCGCTACCAGTTACGTGCTTACCAATTTGAAAAAGTATACGCGCTACGAATTCTTCCTAGTTCCTTTCTACAAGATAATTGAGGGTCGACCGAGCAACGTGAAGCTGGTCACCACATTGGAGGACGTGCCTTCGGGCGCACCCGAGAACGTTCACGTGGGGATGATAAATATGACCTCGGCGTTCGTTCGGTGGTCACCGCCGCCGAAGAACACTCAGAACGGCCAATTGATCGGTTACAAGGTAAGGGTCGCCGTTAATCTTCTCTAGTAGTATATCGCAGTAACGTATCTATATCTCACTGTCGATTCGTATCCGCTCGATACAGATTCAGATCAAGAGCAACAGCAGCAACAAGATCTTAGGTCAGATGTCCCTGAACGCGTCCACCACGTCGGTGATCATTAACAGCCTGACCACTGGCGGATTATACACAGCTCGCGTCGCTGGCCAAACCCGCGTCGGGCTGGGTCCCTTTTCCAGTCCGACTATATTGAATATGGATCCAGGACAGCTGACGCAATTACCGCCGCGTACTGATCCTAGTCACGGAGGTGCATCCGTCGTCAGGGAAACGTGGTTCCTCGTGTTGATAATAACGATGATATTCACCGTTATTGCCGCGTTGCTGGCCGCCCTGTATGTGAGACGCAGGCAAGCGATGAGCAAGCAACTGGGTCATTTAAATGTACCCGTGGGTACCGCAAACGATATCTGTCAATTGAATAAGGACACGCTCTGGCTGGAACGAGGTTGGCGGCCGACAAATACTCTCCAGGCTGCCAACGATAAGGACTGCGAAACCAAGTTACTCAACAATCAGCACATGCTGGCAGCCGGTATAATGGGCATGGCCGGTTCGGAATACGCCGAAGTAAATCTGACAACGTTCTACAACACGCGTAAACAGATGCAGGCGCCGCCGCCGGAGCCATATGCGACCACGACCCTCTGCGTGGGCAGCCGTAACTCAGACTCGATCGAGACCAGCTGCCAGAAGTCAAACTCCAGCGACTCGTGTCTGAAACCGGATTACTCGAGCTTGGACTCGAATCAGGAGCCCAACAAGTCTACGGTGTCGCCAAGCAGCGACAACATGAGCGGCGGCGGCGACGCCGCCTACGCGGACGAGAATCTGGACATGCAAAGGAGACAGTACAGAATAGCAGGCCCCGCGGGCGACGCGCCGCAAACCGGTATGTCGATGCCCAACTGGTGCGACATGTTGCCGCCGCCGCCTGAGCATCCACCTCCCCTTGGCACATCTATAGCCACTAGCCGGATGCATCAGCAGCAGCAGCAGCAGTTGCAACATCCGCACCAACAGCAACAGCCGCATGTGCCGTTCAGTCCGCATCTTAGCAAAAGAAGCATACAGAACGATCTGGATCACTGCAGCGGCTCAGGCGCCGGCTCGTGCAATCCTCAGAGTCCGCCTACGCCGCCCATCAGAGTGACCAATAGCTTCAGCCCGTCACCGACACCTTGGAGCGGCGGCGGCGGCGGCGGCGGCGGACAGAGTCAGCACTCGGAGTCCGGTAACCTTCAAGTTCCACAGGGCAGGTACACGACGCTGCCGCCGCAGACGAATCCACCACCGTTGCCCTCGTTCCCGCAGGGTTTCAATCATTACGATTACAAGAATCAGGAGAACGAGTATGAGAGCGGCTCCGTCATTTACGGCCACCATCAGAATGGTCTCCCGGACGATTACGGCGTACGCGCTGATCCCGCGTTCGCTCGTTCCAACAATCAACAGTTGCATCTGACGCCGTCCGCCGTAAGCGAGGAGCTGTATCGGCACAGGGACGAAATGTTCCACAACGACAATCTTTATCAGCCCGAAAATGACGAGTGGGACAGGAAATCATGCGACTCCAACACGCACTCGGACGCGTGTTGCTCGTGCTCGGAGTCGAGCTGCCTGTACGCCGACACCATGCAGTACAACGCACAGCATTATAGTACCGCATGTGGTCACAGTAGCAGCAGGACGGGTTCCCGAAGCAGGAGTAATAGGAGTCCGCGAAGGAGAAACAGGACATCCTCGCCCACGTATAGTAGCGACAGTAATTACTCCTGCATTCCCCAGAGGCAGTGCGGAAGTACGAATTCGCAGGAGAGACTGAGGCATAATCGCAGTAAAGGTAATATCGATCCGGGAAAAGATAGAAAACTTATCGTCTCGCCCTTTAATTATCCCTACCCGAGTTCGTTCGAGCGATCAAACACGCGTATTCCTAACGTATTTCTGTCGTTATCTCTTTCAGACAAGCTACCTGGTTTTTCAAGGACAGGCAACTACAGCCAACACAATTCTTCGGCCTCTAATACGATGAGTAGTACGGGCAGTCAACGATACAATAAGCTAAATAGTATCTTTGCAAGCGGCAATAATCCGAACGCTCCGACGGAGTCTAGTCGACTGGGTGATCATCGTGAGAGCTAAATACTACCTGGACATAGTAAATACAGGACGTGCCTGAACAAACGGCCTTCGATCACAACGAACGATCCCAGTCTCGACTACAGGAGGTCGTTTCGCAATCAGCAATGTCGCGGACGCTCGTCAAGTACGGTTTGATTGAGTGCGCCGTGTATATAATAAAAGATATGCCGTAGCATCTCTTGCGCAAGGTTGCTATATATTTCTATATATACTTGGTATGAGACGCTATCGCGTCTCTTGAGTGACGGCCCGTACGCTGGAAGGGTACATCGATTTGATTTGTTGATTATACCACAGGCTCATTAAGAGAGTGAGCTCAATGGCGATGAGTCAGAGCGAATCTCGTACTTTCTTCTCTACGTAATCCATTACGTAATATCGAAAAGATTTAACAAGTTTCGCGTAATAAGTATTCCATGACTGACAACGTTTACGTTTAGTTGATTACGTGGCGGTAGCTTAAGCTCGTAGAGTATTCTTGTGTTTGTATGAAGCGCAATAACGGTCTTCTATCGCGGTAAGAGCATAATTTCGACACTGGAGATTTGAGAACTGTGGACTTCGTAATCGACGCTCGCGACGCTTCAACGCTACGTCGATAGACCCCGTTATGTACGCGATATAGTCGATTGTTTTATTCTTTGTACTCGGATAAGGGCTTTCAAAACGGATAACATCGCGAAAGAAGAGGCGACGCGTAGTATTATCTTTCTTTGAACACTCTGCCAAATAGACTGATTAACGTATCATCGGATCGTGCTTATATTTTCTTTGTTCTTTACTTTATCACGCTGAAAGCTAGAAACGATTCCAACTTTTGAGAGATATTAAGGGAAAGATGAAAGAGGAAGAAAAAAAATCTTCTCTTATATATTGTGGTTTGCTATCGCGACGTGTTTCTTGAGTAAAATTTTAATGCCTGAGCGGTCACGCCGGGTTAATATTCCAATTAAACGCCTTTTGAACGTCGCTATACTCTGGACTGCCCTACATACTGCCATTCCCGCTGATATACTGTTAGTTCGATTAAGTTGTATCCTAAATAGTGACTCGAAAAGTCACATTTTTAACTCGCGAGCGTCAGCGAGCTACAAAAGTTCTCGCGCGACCGCTCCGGGATAAATGTCCACGCGTATAAATGTCCCGTGCGACATGTCACGTTTTTTTGACGTGGCGATAGCACAAACGGAGAGAAGAATATATGATATAACAGGTTGATCCGCCTGAGCGCGAAATAAGGATTTGGGTCGCATAAAAATCGCGCACGAATCGAGCAGGCGCAGCGAACTGTTTATTTAATTGACAAATTTTACCTATGAGAAATTTGACAGCTCAGAAACAAATAATTTAGTTTATCTCCATTTTTTAAAAAGTAGAACACGGAAGTAAGCTCTATGAAGTAGATTTTTTTTTAATAGTATATTTTTTATGACGAGTAACTAAATATTTGATTGAAAGTGTTGTGAATATTATTCTCTAGAGAGGTAAGACTCTAATATCATAAGAGTAAGCAATAATAAGAGTATACGTATATGTCAAGACGAGTTTGTTTATGAGAATAAGACTTCAAGATTTTTACATTAATTCAGTATAGAATAGTTTCGCGATCTCTTTTTCATTTTAGTGTCAAAATGACTTCATTTCGAGCCATTGCCTCGAAAACAGTCGAGCGGGCAATCGTACACAATTGTTCTGTACACGAGATTAACTTATCGATCGACCATGCGCCTGCTTGTTCCGCACGCGGAATAATCCTTTCGCTACGGTGGTTTTTGTCGACAGGCTTCACTTCCCGCGAACGAAGCCAATTGTTTTCGATCGTGATGCCCAAATATATTACGGTTTGTAGAACGCAGCAATTACTCATATTCACGTCTCGTGTTTGACGCTAAACGAGCTCGTTCGATTTTGAGTCCACGATAACATCTCTTATCTGTATATTAAATAGCTCGAGATCAAACGCGAAATGTGAATGGGCGTTTTGGATGTGGTCGTCCTTAATGCGTAGAATTAGAGACGGGCGATTTACAGTCGTGTCTCTCGGCGCACAACGAAAGCTTAGCAAATAGGCAGGCGCATAATCGTCGTAGCGAAAGGATTAATGTGTCGCGCCCGACGAAACGATTCGTGCTCGGCATCGCGACCGGCCTCACAAAGCGTGGCATTTATTTTCAACAGCCTATACCTGTATCCAGGCCACGACAAATGGAGCATATTATTTTGGATATAACGTTCCTAAATCCTAAGGCAACCGAGGGCTAATCTCCATGAAGAAGGGCCACGTATAATTCTTCCAAAACGAACGCACGTAGTAGATACGTTTTTAACGAAACGAAATAACAATAAAAACGCGTAATATATATATAAAAATATACATATTATATATACATATATTATCATATCACGCATCCTTGTATAAATTGTACAAAGTTACTTTAACGAGATTAGTCATTAGTTATTAATTTATACGCCGTACCGATTGAACTCGCATCGCGTAAGCGATAGATACGTAAGATATCTCATGTACTCTTTATTACACATGACCTGATATGTAAAAGTGAGAACGTGCTCGTCAAAAATGTGCGCTTCGAAGATATTGCCGATACAAAGTGCGTTATCCCCGAACGCGTACCTGATTCCGATTTATCGGATATTTCCATCTCTCGTTACCGCGATTTAATTTGTTTATGAAACGAATTATAATTATAAATCATAAATTGTTTTAATATTAGAACATTATTATATTAATAATGCTATCAGAAATAGTACGTAAAATCACGTGAAAAGAAAAAAATACAGGAAAGCAAAATTTTTGGAAATTGATAGTAACGGTGACACGATTTGCACGAAAATCTTAAAAATATTTGTACTTGAAAAAAAAAGAAGGTATTTAAGTCTACTTATTCTTTTTCCCATTTATCTTCCGACTCTCTTCGCGATGGGACTTTAGATGGAAGACACAACGAAGTACATTTGCATTCGTAACGACCGACTTATTGAAATCGTCTTTTGCACGGCGGTCGAAGAAGAATTGCATACTATTAGAACCGTGAAATTCTATTGTCGCCCTCGTCTTTCTCTCCTTTGAAGCGCACATTTTTAATAGGATGGAGTACACGTCGCGTCCGTACGCGGCATTTATGAACGGGACGTCGCGTTTACGGATGATTCGGACCAGCGTTTTTCGTACGGTTTTCAGTGTAGACGGATCTAATGTAGAACTGAAACCCCTATGCGGACGTGTATATCAACGAATGAAATATTTAATATAAGAATATTGTTAGAAGATTTTATTTTTAATGTGCTTATTTGCATTTATGCATATTGAAAGTGTAATTTGTGTACACATGTTGAATCTACACAAGCGGCCAATAATGCTTTTTCGCTTGAAATTTGCTATTTTTTTTGCATCAGATTATGATTTATATGTATATTTAATTAATTTTTTTTATCATTTAAACGATATAAAAATTGATAAATACGTTGAATTTCAAACAGAAAAGACAGTTTGTATCATTGATCATACATTAGAAAGATTTTGCACAATATTCGTCTTGCTGAAATTACACTAAACTAATTCTTAATAAAGTTATTAATAATCAAAGGATCATGACATTTCTACGATACATAAGAAATGTGTTTGTTCAACAGAAAATTCAGAATTATTCTTTCCTATGTGAAATTATTCATATAGGAGAAGAATTTATAAGCATCATTAACCGCTTGTGTACTTCACATTTGCTTCATATTTACTGACAGCGTAGCTCTCAGCTCTTTTTTTTTATACATAAAGAAAAAGTTAAATTGACTAAATTTTTCAACTTGATTAAATTTCTTCAATTCAAGTATTTATGTATTGAACTCAAATACATAAAATACTTGAACTTTAAATATTTATATATTTAATTTAAGAATATATATATACAATATTTGAATTAAAGAAATTTAATCAAGTTGAAAATTCAGTCGAATTAACAACTTTTTTTCTCAGTATACGATTGTAAAATTGCAAATTCGACAAAGAATATCTAAATCCGTCTATGCTCGCGCGTGCGACAGCCGATTGCCTTTAATCGCCGGGGCTGAGCGCTGTTTAAATTTCCGTTTAATCCGTAATGCGCGAAGCTCCTTCAATGTATATACACAACCGAGACATTTTGTACGCATTTTTAAAGGGGTCCCCGTCGAGACGCGGGTTCTTTTCAACCGCGATAGCGCGCTACGCGGGGGCGAGGCACTCCGGCGGCCCGTAGCGATGACCCTTTTCCTTTCCTCCCCGTAACGACGCCGTCGCGGGAAGCGTGGGCGTGGCTTTCCTTTGTGCACGCGGGTACGCGACTCACTTATTAATTACGACTTTCGATTAAGTGACAAGTAAACGGATTAGCGTTTATTTTAACGGCGCGCGCGCGCGCGCGTACGTGTCGCCCGTGGAACTCGAGAGCGCACGGCTCGTTCAATGGCGCGTGGTGAATCGCTCAAATTTGTTATACATACACAATACAATTAGCTCCACTCGGTCCCGTGCCGTCTGAATAGGGGAAGTTATCCCATGCGACAGGTACTATCCATTCAGATACTCGACGCAACAAACTGCCACTGCTGTATATGTAAATTCTGTAAAAGTAGAAGAAAGGAAATAGGTCATGCAGGAATTGCGATTTCGGTGGAAGTAGTCGGAGGTGTGCGGGAGGAAAGAGAAAAGGAGTAATTAATTAGCAGAGATATTGAATTAAATTTGTTAACTCGGAGAGTTGAACTTAAGGTCTACCTATAGTGATACATGACTATATATATAAATATATATATATATATATATATATATAGTTTCATAAGAGTATCTGCGTATAAATTTATTCGCGCGTCGACGCGCGGTCGCGCGCGAGTAAATTTATATCCAGTAAGTAAAAAAAAAGTCCATCCAAGCAGGCGAAGAAATAAGTAAAACGCAGGGAGAAGATATCATCTCGAATATACTGTTAGGCTTAGAACAGAAAGAGCGGAAAAAGAAAAGGGCGAATTGTTGAGGGGAGTAGATTGCGAGACTACTGCTAAAAGGAAGCATCTCATTACACGTAATTAGATAGGATGCGTATTTTAAGTATCTCCGTCGTCACGTACGAGTGTGTGTGTTGTGCGTGCGTCCGATGCGGGTCCGCGCGACGACCCCTCGAGGAAGACGGGAGGCGAGAGCAGTCGTTTCCAAAGGCTTGCTCTCTCCGCCTTTTTCTCCACCTTCGCTTGTCCAACGTCCTACCGCAGGAACGACGGGAGTTACCTTCAGCGTTCCGACGAGGTTCGGGATGTTAACTCTGCCAATACCATCGTTGTGATCAATCGTATGAACTAGCAGAGTTGGCTGATAGCCACACAGTGTGACCCCTTCTTGACTTTTCCACCATCGTTAGAACCCTGAGGGTGATCGGTACGTGTTCCGTTAGACGAGCGAAGGTGCATCTTTCTCAGCGAGATAACGGCGTCTATTTAGATGCGAGTGCATCGCGAACGTTTCTGCACAGAGGCGTTTGGATCATCAACGATGATCGGTACCGTTTATATCTGTGCGTTTGACACGACGAGCGGCGGTGGATCCGCAAATTATACGCGCGGCCTCGGATCGGCGAGATGCAGTCGCATATTATCGAGGGAAAGGGTTATTACATGCACATACAGATATATACATACATCTCGTCGAAGGCTACAGAATCGTGACCTTTTCGGAAGGCGTCTGGTATCTCCATTCCTAAATGATCGTGATTCAGCCAACGGACATGCTGCCAAACCATCGTATCAATGCGCGAAGGAATGAAAGAGAAGAGATAACGTATTATTTTTATAATTTGTCATCTTTGTATTGTTGTTACGATGGTTGAGAGGACTTGTATAAAACACGCTAACGTTTAACTTGCAAAACTGCGCGGATCGCGTAAACGACATTTAACACGATTAACACATTACACACATGAATACATCATACACCCCTGAAACAAACATTCGTCGAGCAAGTCAGACGAATTCGTTGAAGGCGCGTAATAAATGTTTCTCGCTAACCCAGTAGGCATAAAATCATTATTATACTATTACAATAATGTTCCATAACATGTAACGTGTTTTCGAATCTGCCCCGATAGACAACATTATTATGCGAATAATACACAATAATGGCACCACGAATTAATGAAATAAATTAATTAATTATATTTCTAAATGTTTTATACATAATGCAGCTAAAATATTTATTTTTCAATTATTAAACAGTTTCTTTCTAAATTTAATTTTTGCAAATATATCATTAAGATGAATCGACATATCATTATAATTTTATCGAAATACTCTTTCGAAATTATATGCGCAGTTATCAATATTTTATAAAAGATACAATATACTTTTACATCTATTTTTGTAAATATACCTACATAATTGCAAATTTATAATTTTTATGCAAGATTTCATCATATAATTTAATTAATGTTCTATCGAGGTGTACGAACATCAATATAAACAAAACTTTGACCGAGACTTGGACTTTTTAAAATATTTCAACAATGTCTCAAAAAAAATCATGTACTATCAACTAATCTTTCTAAAATGTTTATACAACATTTAAAAATATATGTGAAACTGACGTTTCTAAATGTTAATGTTACTTGCCTACTGGGTATCGACTAACCGACGAGCCTATTTGTTAATAAAACTGCGGTCATTAATAAATAATGCAGCACGATCGCATAAATCTTTAAAACACGAAATCTCGATCTGTAAACTCATATCTGGTAGTGATATCGAGACAGAGTTTGCCGTTTTCGCGAGAGACGCTCTCCGGACTTTTAAACTTGGTGCTGCCAAGACTACCGAATGCAACGACAAAGGCCGATATCTGCACCAATTGAACTGATCGATGCATTTTTTATGAGATTTATTTTGCAGGGTATCTATGAAGAAAATATTTCGATTATATATCGACGAATTTGGGATCAACTTTTTTTAATGACGATTTTTAAGTCCTGATTATATATTAGGAATCGAATGTTAATAATAGAATCTTTTTCAGTGAAACTTACTCGAGATATTCAATATTGAGAATGATATAGCAACTTCACTCCAATATTCCTCC
Source organism: Solenopsis invicta (assembly GCF_016802725.1). Taxonomy (NCBI): domain Eukaryota; kingdom Metazoa; phylum Arthropoda; class Insecta; order Hymenoptera; family Formicidae; genus Solenopsis; species Solenopsis invicta. The sequence continues at coordinate 7,150,380 of NC_052678.1, forward strand.
CGAGGAGGAAAGTCAATTCCGCGTTCGTCGAAGTATTCTTAATATAATTTTTAAGTCTGAGGCAGCCTGGGTCTAAAGTAGAAAAATTAAATACATCAGAGTAGTACCGATCGATTAACGTTGGTGCAAGCAACTGGTCCTGGATTGCGCTTCAAAGATTAAGTAGACCGTTAGAGAGCTAGAGCTACGTAAAAGTAATTCATATCATTAAGAACACGAAATAGTGATTTCGAATTGAAGAGGCAATATAAGAGAGGAAGAGAGGAAAAAAGAAATAGCCGTTTTCTGTTCATCTCTCTTTCTCTGGATTGCGTTTTACACGGGCCCCACACGTGTGATTACGATACTCGCCGTGGGCACACGTGCACTAGGGCTCGTGGAGACGCGTATTTAGCTCAAGCTTTCCTTTTTATATTCTGTAAATACAGCGAATAAATGGAAATGATAAGCATTTTTATATAGTTAATTTTATAATTTATTTACTACGGGAGAGAGACACGCGCCGCTTTCGTCTCTCTTTGTCGACCGTCGATCGTCGCACGTGCGAAATCGCGACGAGATTTAAAAGTAAAAAAATAGGAGCGTGCATACTCCACAAAGACACACGTTACACACGTATACATACACATAGAGACATACACGCGCACGACTGTAGATAATTTGTAACAGTTGCTATTGTCAAGTACCACGTACACGTATAAAGCGACGTATGCTGATTATATATCATTGCATATATTATACTGATAATGATTAATAAAAGGTAATGTTGAAAATTGAAGGGCCTATGTTTCATCTAGAATTTCACCGACACGTAGCATACAACGCATCGCTTTTTCATTAATTAATTGTAAAATTAATATAAACGTCAATAATGAAAGTATATAAAATTATATCTCTATGTTAATGATAAAATTATTGATTTGACAGATAAAATTCATCTCGTTTCTAATTTATTAAAGCTTAAGAATATTATACACATTACGAATTAACGTTGATATAACAATTGCACATACACCAATTCTTGATAATTTTTATAATTTGTAAAAAATACCTTAGTTCAAGGAATGGAATTTATTTGATTCCCTAGTTACTTCCTGTCTTACTTTCACGATCGTTAAGTAGGAAGAATGTGAATGGCTTTTTCATGAAAGTCTATAGAATCATGGTTAACCACATCCACCCTTTTTACAACAAGTCCGTTTAGGAGGACGATATCCACGAGTGCTGTCACCCATCAAGGGATTATACCCTGCAAATAAATACATATATATTAGTATCATATCATTTAAATTTATCTTAAGCACTGTGTCCATGATGCTGGAAATCAGATCTTGAATAGAGAGAATCAACCAATTATGTTTGAACAATTCTGGCAAATTGATAAATGTGATTGGTCAATTTTCTTTGTCAGAGATCTCAGGCCAATTTCTAACATTGTGGACACAAGGTTTTAGAAGTGACTTAAAACAATGAGTCATTTTAACGAACTTGGATTAACTTGATCAGCAGTGTTACCAACAGCTTGTATTCATTATAATAAAAAAATAAATTCCATCTTTCTATGTTAAAACTATAAAATATATTCGATACTATGATCAATGAAATGTATTATAAAGAGAAAAGAAGATAATTGTGTAACTTGATCTAATAATAAACTATTTTTCTTGTGTCAACAAGTTTCTAATTAAATTTAATTGAAGGGTTTGGTTGAAATGATCCTGAATGTTACCTGATTTTAATGATGTCGATCTTGAACTCGTACTAGGAGTTTCATTATCAGTTGCATCACCGAGTCTTGTACCTACATTCTTATTTTCCAGGATTTTCAAAACCTTCTGCCTCTTTTTCTCTTTTTCCTAAACAAAAGAGATAGAGTGCTCCAATTTGTATTAAAGAAATATAAATAGCAAAATGTATCTTAATGTATCGAACAACATATAGTGAACAATACCTCTTCCTCTTTGATTTGTGCTAAAGCAAGACTCTTCTCATATGCCTCTTGCATCTTCTGTCGCGCCATTTCTACATTAGCCGATAACTGTGGCAATTCGTCAGTCTCTAAACATACAATTAACACAAAAAGTGAAGTGAATCATAATGTCACACTGCAATTTGTTATAAGTCAAATAAAAAATTAGACTGTCAAAAGACAAATCATTGACTCACTCTTCCCGAGTGCGACATCCCGCTGGTTCTTTGCGATATTCCAGCTCTTAAATTTTTCTTGAATATATGGATACGTGTACAGTGCGATGATCCCGAGTCCCACGATATACCATCCTACGGAAGCTATCGGCACCCAAACTGAAATACAAAAGACCTGTGGATAATTGCTTCGCGAGCATGACGTTTATTCCAGGAAGTAGGAAGCGAAAATAATCGCGATAATACAAATATGTAAATTAACATTAGTCGACATATTTGTGTACGTTTCTACGATACATACTCATTTGAAGAAAGCTCGGACTATTGACGTGCTCCATGTTCCTTTGTATTTCAAAGATGAAATTTTTCAAAACGTTGATTTACATGTCACAACTCGAGAATCGACAAAATCCATGGACAATCTAGCTCAATCCACCTGTTTCAGTTTGACAATATAATGACTGTTGCGCACAAAAGTGGCATAGAAGCATAAAGAGACAACAACCAACCACCTTCGACTTCGTGTGGTTACTTTGGGAGTTGATCGTCATGTGAATGAAGCATTATTCCCTAGTGTTACCATTTCTGTGCGCACTGGAGTAATATGCCTTTTCTTTTTAGCTGGGGGTCGATCATGAAACTTTTTCTCTAGGGCGGAAACGTGAAAAGTGAAAATCTTTACTGTTGATGTGAATGGAGAAATTTTTCACTTTTCACGTTTCCCCTTTAGGGAAAAAGTTTCATGATCGACCCCCTGAACTTGACTCGAAACCATCGTTACTAGTTGCTAAGGACTTAGAAGAATTAGGTTTTTTTGGGAGAATAAAAATATTCTCTTTCCCTCTCTATGGATTTTTATTTTCCCAAAAAAATCTCGTGACAATAACAAAACTCAAAGTTGAGAAAAAAATCTTTTAACACCAATTCTTGCACAGTTTACCTTTCTTTTTTTCATGTTAAGAGAAAATGAGAAAAGTAAAACTGTTCAGCGAAAGTTCTTCTAAAAAAAAAAGACAGATTTATAAGCATACTTTTGTTAATATACACAGTGAAAAAATTTTAGAAATATGCAAAAATATTAAAACTGAAGTATTTAAAAAAAAAATGTTTTAAACAAAAGTGATATATATGATTACATATATGTATGATTTTTAATGTACATTTCAGGTGTAATAAAATAAATATCCCTTTTATAATACTATTTAACGTCAAATTCTTAATGGAAAGTATTTACATCGGTTTTTAAGTCTTGTATCCATGATGCTAGAAATTGGTGGTCCGATGGTCCGAGATAGAGGGAGAATTGGTCGCATTTATATCGTCAACTGACTAATGCGATTAGTCCATTCTCTCGCCATTCGACACCGATTTTTAGCATCATGGACACAAAGCTTTACATATATAGCGCACTAGAGCTAATTCAATATCCATATTTATCATTAAGGTTCGTCCTTCCATCTCCAGATTGGTTTTGTGGCGGTATCCACGTAGAATAATCATCCGAGTGGACATCTTGATCATATTGTTTTTTCATATTTTTCAATTTCTCCGATTTACTATCCTTTTTTCGTTTCCTGTCGTCTGCAGCGTTAACATTTGATTTCCTCGTTTCTTGATTGACACTTTTCATAATACACGGTTTGTCGTCGTTTTTCACGCTGTCGTTCAATTCTGTTTCATCTTTATGTGGTGTAGATATTTTGCATTCAAAATTATGTACATCTGCACCTTTCTCTATTTTTTTTCCATCTTCTTTATTTTCCTCTTCCTGTCCACCAACATTATTGTCATCATCTTCTTCTTCTTCTTCTTCTTCATTCATAGTATTATTACTATAAGATTCACCTTTGTTCTGAAAAAAGTTTTAATTGTAAATAAAACATTTTTATATAAAAAATAAGAGAATACAAAAATAAATTATTTACGTTTGCTTCAAAAAGTTTTCTTCTTCTTTCAAGCTGGGAAACCTTTCTCATAGAAAGTTTTGACTTTTGTTGCTGATTATCCTTCCTTTCCTCCACTTGCACTTGACTGACAAGAGGTGGTAAATCAGCCGGCTTCGTAAGATTTATTAATTTAACAAGTTTCATTTCTTCTTTATGTAGATTCTGCAATTCCACTTTCATTTTTGTTATATCGCTCTTACTTAAAGTAGATGTGTTTAAACTAGACATAAAGGCATCCAACGAATCCTCGTTGGACTCCTTCGCTTTAGCATTATTTTCCTGTGCTTCTTTTAAGCGATCATTCAAACGTGAAATTTTGTTCACAATCTCGCTATGCTTCTCAGTCTGAAATTATATCAATGAAATCTTTAATTAAAGATACATTTATAATATCACACAATGTAGACGCAAGTAAACAAAATGAGCATTACCAATGAGTTATATGTCTCAACTCTTTCCTCAAATTTCCCAGCTAATTTCATTCTCTGTTCACGTTTCTTCTCTACCGTTCCTGTTCTATCCAAAAAGTTATCCTCGTCCGAATCGTAAAAATCTTCTTCCTCCCAATTCCTTGCTTTCTTTCTTCGACTCTCTGTAATCAATAATCACCACTAATTAGAAACAAAGCAGATTGCATTTAACAGTATTACTATACTATTCATATTATGCATATTACCATGATTAGCTTGTCTCAATAATCCGTGTCTATCCAAGATTCTGCAGGCTTCCAAAGCACATTGAACAACGGATTCCTTCTTCTTTCCTTTGACAAGAGCTTCAGCCTTCATGGAACGACCGCCAAAACACTCTTTAGGTAAACTGAAATTGTTTTAATTTTTATATAATATGCATAAAAAGTAAAAAAAAACAAAGTGCATTATATGCAGACAATCTTAAAATAACACAGCATAAAAGAATTTATATATTTCAAATAATTATATTTACTTTATCCAACACAAAAATTGGCCTATCCCTTTCTCTTCCACTTGGTACTGCAAATCATATCCCTCTCTTTCAAACCAGCCTCTCAGTGTTTTCTTGGGATCGTCTAAATACAGTTCTTCATCTGCCATAGAAGCGTAAGGATTCTCTGTCAAATCTGTTTCCTCATCAGCATCTTCTCCCATTCCCCAATCAATACCCTCATTCTCTTCAGCCTCTCTGGCTCTCTTTTCTGCTTCTTCTTGTTCTTGCTGTCTAATCTCTCGTTCCCGTAATTCTTCCAATCGTTTTTCCTATAAACAAATATTGTTTGGAAATTATACTTTTAGAAAAATTTTAAAATGACTAGTAGAATGTTAAACAATAATGATTATGTGATATTTTACTTAATACTAATGTCAAGCTAATCGCACACTAATTTAATTATAAATAATACCAACTTTGAGTTCAGTGACTGACAGCTCGGATTCTTCCTCCTGATCATCTAGTGGAGCTTGCAAAATGTACTTTCTGTGGCTACAACCAAACCTTATCATATGACCACCATGCAAGCGAACATAGGTTCTTGATTTTATACGATGTCCATTCCAGAATGTGCCATGAGTGCTCTCCAAATCGTACAAATAAAAACCTGTAGAGTTCTTCTCATCTCCTGTTGCTCTGTATTGAATAATCGCATGATGCCTCGAGATCGTCGGATGAGCAAGAGATAAATTGCAAGAGAGCGACCTCCCTACCACATAAAAACTTCTCTTGGTAAGGTCAATCTTGTCTAGAATCATCCCTGACTTAAGAACCTCTAATTTATATTCCTGAGCTGGTTGCCCGCCCCATTTTGGCTCCAAATACGGTATGGGAACGTTTCCTGTGTCGAACGAAACGTTCTCTTCCATGGGCTTTTTCGATGTTGACTTAATGCTGCTAGTGTCTTCGATATCGTCCTGTGGATCAGTAGTTTCGACAGCTTCCTTACTCACGGACGACACTTCGGACGGTGGGCGTGCCGTGTCGTTGCTCACAGTTCGAATTTTTCCGATCTTACCCCGCTTGGGGCCGATCAGTAGAAGCGGCTTCTTGAATCCTGCTTCCTTGCAGGTGTCATCCGTACCGCTTTGAAAAGGCTCGGATGCGTCCTCCGTTTCTGACTTCTCGACGCTTTGCTCGTTTTCGCACGTTGGCGATTCGGAAATCGCCTCGCCGTTACTTGCATCAACGTTGTCGGTAGGAGTATCCTCAAGACGGGAAGTTACAGGATCGCGTTCGTTCGCCTCCATAGCAGCAGTCTTGTAAAGTATTCTTATGACAGGGGAAACAGTCAAGTCATAAATTCTTGTTTATATCGTTATAATTTATCGCGTAGCACCTTCAGAGTTTAATATGTTTGGATACTACGATCACACTGGGCTGCACATAACCTATCAACTGTCATAAACGACTCCACTCCTCTCGTACGTATGTAGATACCTACGTATTGATTCACACTTGGCACGAACAAGCGACCCTTCGTTTTCGGCACTCTCGATACTCACGGAAATTCGGGATACGAGGCAACGGAGAAGCGAAACACGATTGAACGCGACACGATTTCGCATTATGCATCGTATCCGACACGACGGATGTTGGCACGAATCAGCACGAATGCCTGGACTCTTGACTTTTCTTTCGACATTTCACGGCACTTTCGAAACACTCGCTCGCATCAAAAACACAAAAACTCGTATGGGACGACGAGGATGCGAGTCGAAATGCGCCGCGATGCGCCACGACCTTCCGCCGTGCTCCCTAACCGACCGGCTGCTGCTACTGCGTAGAGTGCGTAGCAGCGTGACTGGCGCGTGGCCGCGCCTGCGCGCCGCTGCGCCGCTACCGGCGCTACCGTCGCTGCTACGCAGTAGCAGCAGTCGGTTGGTTAGGGAGCACGGCGGAAGGTCGTGGCGCGTCGTAGCGCATTTCAACTCGCATCCTCGTCGTCCCGTACGAGTTTTTGATACGAGCGAATGTTTCGAGAGTGCCGTGGAGTGTCGAAAGAAATGAAATGTCGGGCATTCGTACTGAAATCCGCCGTGTCGAATACGAAGTGTACGTTGCGAAGTCGTGTCGCGTTTAATCGGTGTTTCGCATCTTCTCCGTTGCCTCGTATCCCGAGTTTCAGACGCGTATGTGTACCGGGAGTGTTTGGAGAGTGCCGAAAACGAAGGATCGCGTTTGTGCCAAGAATGAATCAAGACGAATCGTCGTGAGAAGGATCTTGAACATTCCGTGTCATTCAGACAGCAACGGGACGACGCAAAGTCGCATCGCGCATTCAATCGCGTCTTCTCCGTTACCCCGTATCCCGTATCTCGAGTTTTCGGCGTGAGTACCGGAAGTATCGAAAGCGAAGTTTCGCGCGTTCGTGCTAAGTGTGAATCAAGAGGAGGAGAATTGTCGTGAGGAGGATCTTTGATCAGAAAACGTTCGAGAGCTGCAACCGAGACGAAGCTGAACGGAGCGACCAGCGGCGAACGGTGAGTCAATTCATTTATATTTATTGTTTATTCGTCCCTGCATTTCAGTATTCGCGCCTCGTTCCGATTGCGCTCGCATAAATCGCGACAAGGCGACTCAATAAATCGCGCAAAAGCCGTTAGGGCAAATTTGAAGTTTATGTCCGCGCGTTTGGCACTTCCTTCGTCAGGTGTACCAACTGTCGCGTGACGTGCTTTCCGAGGTACATTGACATCGTGATGTATATGTAAAAAAAAAAATCGTAATGTATATCCACGATGTAGAGATGGCCTCGAAAAATTGCATCAGCTATAATCTAAATCGTGGGAATGTCCATTCTCAGGCTTCTTCTTTTTTTTCTTTCGATTTTCTTATAAAATTTATCCTATCCAAGTATTTTTTTATGCGTACTTTTATTCTACAAAAGGATTTTGTGATGTAAAATCAATTCAAAAATTAATTTATTCTGTATTGCGATCGGTATTCATAGGATCCTCTTAAAATCTTTTTTGGCGCTCATTTACGACTTTTATGTCACAAAAAAAGCAGTCATTTTTATTGTGACATGAAACTGAAAATTAATTAAAATTTATAATAAATTTTTTTAAGACTTCTATATAAAAAGACGCACTTAAAATAATTGCAGTTTACAATCAGATTCAGAATAAATGTTACTGAATTTATGACAAAATCTTTAAAATTTAATTTCTTATTTTTATTTCTTACGCTCGTCGCAAATTGGCATAATCGCAGAAACAGAGACTTGAGCGTCAGTTTAATAATAGGATTTATATATCTCAGTTTATTTAATTAAAATATACAGATTATATAAACGTGATCACACATTTGTTCAAGTTTCTCCGATATCTATTCACACCCCCTCTCCCCTTTGCCGCAATATTTTCTCTTAACCTGAGATAAATCGCGCTATATAATATTTTTCTTCTCACTAACAGTTCTCTCGCGTTTTACGCCATAAATCTTTTTACTCCTCGCCTCTTAAAAAATACTCAGTTTCATCATATTCTTTACGATGTAACAAATGATAAATCTACGGGCGCGCAGGGGGTAGATTCGATTTTTACTTTACACTCGTTTCACCCCGCAATTTGTTTAACAGACGAACGAACGCTAAGCCCGAGGCTCTTTGCTCCTCTTTCTGCTGCATAATCATTTCAAGTTTTATCTATACAATTTCTGTGTTATATACGTATATAAGTCTATTAACACTGTATTTACATGCAGCGTGAGACCTGTGGGCATGCACCAAAAAAAACGATAAATACTCTTAAAATAAATCCTCGCCGTTAACTAATACATAACATCTTTCTCTTTCTCTCCTCGGTAACTTGGCTCTGTCCCTCGCTCTACTTTTAAACTTTCCTCGGAGATATATCCCTTATCTAAGCACACACACATACATACACACAGACACATATGTGGTAACTATTGTAGGCACGCGTCATCCCTTTCTTTCCTTTTTCTCTCGTCTTCGTTTCAGTGATAGTCTCTAAGCAGCTCCCAAACGACTCTCTAAGCATATATAATTCACACGATTTTATGTACACAGAAAATCACCTTTAAAAGCTAGTTAATAAATAGTCGACATGATATCAATAATTATTATATACGTGGTTAACGTTTTACACTTTATTATAATATGTATCATCAGAGTTTTTCCATTTTCTCCCCCTTTTCTTTAAAAATGTATAAATCTTAAAGTGACTATATTCCGAAATGTATTTTAACTCTAATTACTCTGATCCTTGCATCAGATTGCTCTCTGAAACATTCTTCTAGATGCACAAGTAATTCAAACAATACAGGAAATGATATTACATTCATATAAATAATAAGTGAAACTCAAACAGCAGATTTCTGTACGATAAAATGTAAGCAAACGCGTTGTGCGTAATTTCTGTATGATGAAATCAAATAATGAATTTTCATCCTGAATTGTCCTCGTTTTCTTTGCTTAAGATAAAATGATGACTATGAAAGACTGATATAGAAGATTATTATACACTGTATTTTATTTCTGAGATTAATATATATATATGTGTATATATATTAATATCAGATAAATATATCAGATATAAATCTTTCTTATCTCCGATGACTTAATTGTTATTAGATCACTAGTATGAAAGTGCACATTTGCATTTGGAACATAATTGTTGTACAATTGTTCCTGCCGAGATAGCAATTTTTGAACTCCTTCGATTGTTTTTTAGCTATGCTTTAAACATATTCCGCCTAAGTATATAATCCTAGATTTTAAACAGTCGTTTTGGTGCTTCGTACCGAGTGGTCGTTGTTCGAGACCATGCGTTTGGAATCTGTTCAGAGATGTGAATTTAAATCTTCTTTTTTTCATACATTATTTATCTATGCAACAATTTATAACTTTACATCTACGAAACGATATCGATGTACTCGCGAGATAAAGGCTGCCAATTATCCTCAACTATATAATTATCCTTACAATTCTATCTACACGCAATTATTCAACAACCACTCCGTACTCAGCCAAGGCAGATCAATGTGATTGCATATCCTACATACTAGAAAATGGTTCAATAGCTTAATCATAAGTATTCTCTAAATACGGTGCCTTTTTGACTTGCAAATTCTTTGCTCGAGCTATCGTCGAAGACTGCGATCGTCAAGCGGAATCAATGAGGGGAAAATTACTTCTAGGAATGCACGCATGTGCAGTTACACGAATCATACGCATTCGTATTCCGTATTCAGCCCTACAGCATTTGGTCAGCTTTAATCGGTCTAAGATTGCAAACAATAGTTATCACTGAGAATGTGCAAATGTGAGATATGCATACGAACTCATGTCTTCATACGCAACCGTACCTTCTTATTGTCAGGCTACTTTAAACATACTTTCATTTTTTTGTCCTATGTAATTTGCTAGTCTACGAGAATATTGGAAAGCATACAAAAGATTGGGAATATCTTTTTTTCGTATTTTTAATTTTTAATTTTTCTCGGGGCAATAATTTACGATTTATCGTCCCTCGACTGTGCTCTCTCTGTATGCCAATTGACTCGACTTAAACGTACGAACACTTTGCATTTTTAGTATCTATCTATATATCAGAGAGAATGGTACAATCTTTGATCAGAAATTGCGAAAGCACAGTTTTGTAAGCTATCTAGAAAATTTTGAATATAACACTTTTTTAAGAATGACTAGTTCCATTTTAGAGTTGTTGAGATTGTATATATCCTTTATAAGGAATTAATGATTAATAAATGTTTAATAAATAGAATGGGAGAGCGTAGCAATTTATTTCTATGAAGAAGACAATTTTATAAAATAAAAGATATATGCACTTCATGCGAACATAAAAAAAGTAGTCAGTGTAAATAATTCCAACAAAATACAAATACAATTCGACGAATCAATAATTGTCACAAATAGATATAAGTATTTGTGTAGATTGCGATATCAAATTTCAACACATGCTTAAAAATAATCCTACTATAATAATTTATATTTATCTGATTTCTTTTATGTTAAAAAATGAAATAATAATGGAGTAATAAAAATGGAATAAACATAACTTATAGAGTGCTCAGGCCCCATTCATAGTAAATATCTCGAATAAAAGATAATATGTATGTAGTTTTAAAGATAAAAGTAGGGGAAGTTTTAAAGACATAAAATGCATGTAACAATCGCTCTTTATACTGTAACTAGATGATTCGCAGATAGCGAAGGGTAAGTGTCATACCCTAAGAAACTCGCGAATCCGCAAACAGCCGTTAACATTCCTCTTACTTTCCAAGACGTTTGATTCGAGATCGTGTGCTCAGGGATCGAGCACTAGGATTATACGGTGATTTGACTTTCTTGGCTATACCAGATGTAGAACCTGCTGTTGAAGGATTTATGGTCGCGCAAGTACTCACGCTTCCACCATTACCGTTCGCTTGTTTAAATTTATTGGCTGACAATGAGGAAGACCTGACTCTACTCGATTGTAGCGATCCACTGTTCGCGGGTTGCTTCAACTTGTTCGGTAGAGACAATCGATTTTGCTTCACTACTCCGTATTGATGAACTAATTGCGCAGATATTGTATGTCCGGCGATATCTACGTTACGTGAACGTAATGTTTTCACAGGTGTTGCCGCCATTGTGTCTGATCTAAACAAAATAGAAATTAACAAAGTTTATTTAAAGTTCGTAGAGCATCTTTATACATCGATAAGAGGTAATCTACGATACAATTTTAACGATTTGTGTTCTATTTAATTGCAATCGTTAATCTTGAATATGAATAATAATGTCTATATCGTTTCAAAAAATAAAAATTTAACTTTATTCAAATATCGTCAAATAGTATGTAAAAATTATAATCTGGGAAAAAAGAAATATAAACCAACCTTAGCCATCGTTGCGGCATCGTCGTATCCGTAGGATCGATTATCGTTACTGTCCTATTTAATGTCCTTCTATTGTTACAACTGTTCGTTCGGTTATTCTTTCCTTGGTCCCAATCTCGTAGGCCAAAACTACCTCTTAGATGTTGCAGTCGAGTCGAACAATTGATAGACGATCTTCTAATAGCTTTAACAGGCGTAGCCTTTTTGCCTAAACTTCTACGTTGGAACGTCTTCGATGATGAGGAGAGCGTCGTTAAAGTGGCGCCGTTCAATGACGAATCCGAACGTCTGTCTGACGTGGGCCAACTCAATCGAGCATTAGCATTTTCTACCGTTTGATTGGCCGGATCATTCTCATCAATGGGACTATGCCGTTGGTCCTCGGAACGCGTTCTCCTCTTCGCGCAAGGTTCTTGTTGCGTACAGCTGTTATTAATTCCGGACGACGAAACCGACGTCTGTGTGATCGCACTATGCCTGCGTTTGTTATTATTTATGGCACAGTCGTCGTTTGTTTTCGATGCACTTTTCGTCATCTCTTCCATCGTCGTGCTTTCCGCAACAGACGATTTCGTTACTCTGTACCGCAACTTTACGCTCACATAAGTCTTCGGATCAGGTGTCGGCGTGACATCGGTGAAGGTATTTTGAGCCTGAGAGGCGCTCAGACTGTGTCGTCGCTTTATCGTTCCGACGTCCGCCCTCGCGGGAAATAAAGGGTGTTGCTTATGCCTAGATCCGTTCAAAACGCCGTTTTTTACCTCACCATTGTCGAAACTGTTACTCTTAACGGAAACGATGCCGCTTCGACGTAACCTGTTTACGAGGGGAACGGGTTGAAGCATTTCCTTGTTTACACCAGAAAACGTGTTTTGCCGCACCACATTAGATACTCCTGTCTCGGTTATGATTTCTTTAGGCTCGATGAACTTGTTCGATTTTGGATTCGATTGGATCGGAGTTTGCGCATCGTCATTTTTTGCTTTCTCAATTTCATTCTGTGCTGCTATTTGCCTTTTGTCGTTTTCGATATGTTCCAATTTTTCGTAATTAGTTTCATTTGCTCTTTTATTTTCCGTATCTCCAGATTCTTCTAGCATTTGACTAGAGGAGACTTCGGCAACCTGAATACCTTCGCCGATATCAGTAGTCTCAATATTCTTGTCTATCGCGGTCTCTTGTAATTCCGATGAAGTATCAATCTCTGATAGAATTGATTTTTCGGGACACGAAGCTGTCTCCGACTGTGACATCTGATCGACAGTCTCTTCATTCCCATTTGATGAGTCCGGTTGTTTGGAATCAATGTCAAGATCCGTGGAAGCGCTTGGCAACGGTATTGGCATGCATGGCGTTGGAGCTTTTGGACTGATTTCGTCGACATTTTCAGGCTCTTTCGTTGTAATTGGCGTATTTATCCCATGATGTATAACGCGATCTTTCTTTTGATTGAACAGTACCTTTGACAGAAAAAAATATTCAAGCTAAAATATTGGTTTTATAACCATGATAATCTTACATTTTCTACAAATTCTTGATTAACACTCAAAGTTTAAAAATTTGAACCTTTTATCTCAACATTTTTATATGAATTATTTGCACGCATTATATTAATTTAATTTATTGTGTAATAATTATTACACAATAAATTTTATTTATACACACACATTAAATTAGATAACATTAGATCAAGTTTCTTTAATTTCTTTAAAAATATTATTATTGCCTAATGTACTTCATTTTCAGTACTCAGGAACAATTACAAGTACTCTAGAAAAAATATACCGAGGTATAGGTACAAAAAAAAACCTAGATACAAGTACCTCAAAGTTCAACATAAAATTAAAAAAAGTAACTTGTAAAATGATCAACTAGTTTTATTCAAATTCATTAAACGTTTACGCACTGTTTCAAAAATATTAAACATTTAAAATTGTCATTGGACAAATTATTTTGTCGCGGTGTTAAAATTTGTTGCCCTGCATTAAATGCACATTTAACAGACATGAAACTTGATAAACATTCATTATATTCCAATTTTAAATATCCAATTATAAAAAAAATTTATATGAAATATTTTTCTCGAATTTCGCGCTTGTTGAACATGCATTTAATGCAGAAAAGTATCATCCAAAGAGTAAATAAAATGTACCTAATGTAGAGACCGGTAGTACAAGAAATTGTACTTAGGTATAGATATAGATACCAAAGAAAAAAAAGGTACCTTAGTACGGAAGTACGTAAATTTGTCCCTAGTTACCGTACTTATACCTAATAGTGCACAACATTGATTAATTGTACCTCACTACGACATGGTCCTGATGGATCCAACATTAATGTTACAACACTGGTATTGTCTGCCCGTAATCTCGTCGATGACCATTTCTCCAATGCACGATCCACAAGACTTTTTGAAGGATTTATCCACATTTGCCCCATATCAGCCTATCAAAAAGATTCATATACCTTACTATATGTAATATAAGTTATCATATTATATATCAACAACTTAAACGTTGTCACCTTAATAATTGTATAGATAAGTAATAAGTAATTTTTACAGCAGAATTAATATAAACTCTCTGTTAACTTAAAGTAAGATATGTTTATATTTGTTATATGTGTATGTTTTAACAAAGCCAAGAATTAAAATTCTAATGCAGTCTAGTGTAGCAAAGCAGACCTACTATAAAATAATACTTACACCACCAGTCTGCTGAGAGGCTATCAAATGTTTTTCATTGTGTCTGTCTGTGGCTTGAACAATAGTTACTGCAACTTGGGGCGATAACATATTCCATAGGCCGTCAGTACCAAATATTAAACAACGGTGTGATTTAACATCAACTGGAATAACTTTCACATCTGGCTCAGGAGAGACGACAAAAGTGTCCAATTCAGAATTGTAACTCCATAAATCACCTAAAATAAAATTCTGTTTATACTCTATCTTACATAAAACTATCGCGTATAAAGGGATATTCGCGAATTTACACATACCTAGAGATCTGGCTACTGCGAGGAACGGGATTTCATCCATATGAGTGGATCTTCGAACAGGACCTTTGTGCCCAATGCGAGGTCTATTCCACACAACCCTTGGGACACCAGATTTACTGATTACTTTTCCACCCGATTCTTGTATGCGCGTCATCTCCGGTCCACTCTCCGGCTTGTGATCTTTTGTCAGTGCTTTTGCCCTCCACTGAGTCTCACCCTCTGCCTGATATCCTAATATGATAGCGGAATCTCCTACATGGCCTATGTATATTTTGCCCTTCCGTATGAAGGCGATGCTGGCGGTTGTCCCAGCCGTAGACGGCAGTCCGGACGCGGTTCTCGGCCATTTGTCTGCGCAAAAAATAACGTCAATTCAATGATATTCAAGGTTCGCGACGCGATACAAAGCACGAGCTCTCTGCGATCAAGGTCGACGCGCCCGTTACGCTTAACGCGCGCGCGCACGTGTGTGTGTGTGTGTGCTCGCGCGACGATACCGCCGCGAAGTCGTCGCGATCCGGATTCGCGGACAGAGGATGCGACGTAAGAAGCTGCGCATCGCCTGTCCCGCCGCCCCTCGAAATCAAATTTTCAGGTTAGCTCGAAGAATTACATAACCTAAACTCTAACCTAATCAGGCCTAGTCGCGACGGCGGTGGTGGGGGAAATACGCGGGACGATAACAGAAATTCTCAACGGGAGACCATCGTCACTGCGAGGGACGACGTAGCGACAGTTACTTAGCGACGGCAAATTTAAAATTCGCGCGAGAGAGCTAAAATGGATTGCTTGCGGATACAATCGTGTTCTTCGTACCGAGCTCCCGCCACATCGCGTAGTGCGTGTTCATGTATCCGTCCCTGATCGCTCGCAGCACATCCTCGTCGCGATCACTCCAAAAGTTCTTCTGCTTCACGATGATGTCCATGAGGTGTTCCTTGGCAAAAGTTGCGGCCTCCCCGCCTCCGTGGCCGTCGAAGATTCCGAAGAACGCGTATTCCAGGTCCTTGTCGTCCGGTGTCGGTTGGAACGCCACGCAGAACATGTCCTCCATGTATTTGCGACCGCCCTGATTACAGTGGCCGGTCACCCGCAGGTTAACGCCGATGCTGAGCGGCATGCTGACGCCTGGGGACTATCCGTTCGGTGACGACGGCGACGACGTCGCCGAGGTACGAAGAACTGTCCGTGTACCGTGCGCTTATTACGCGCTCTCTCACCGAAACGTATACTCGTCAAACGGAAGCCTCGCATTTACTGGGTAGGTCCGCGCGCACTGCACTGTCTGCGCGCGCGCGGGAAAGAGAGAGGGGAAAGGCAACGCGGGAGGGAGCGGACAGTGACGTTGCGGTCGGCGGCGAATCGACAGCGGTGGGGACTGGCGGATCAGCGACGAATGGTTAGAGCCGAAGCACAAGAGGGGAGTCCCGTTTCCCTCTTCTTCTCCCGCTGCCCTCGACCTCACATATACGAACATGACTCACATGTACGCACACGTGCGCGCACGGTTTCTCTCTCTCTCTCTCTCCTTCCCTTTCTTTCTCGTCCTTCCCGCGCGCCTCTCTCGTCATCAACGATTTCACCGATACGAGCACGGCCGACGTTCGCCGACGAGAAACGGCCGCAGCGGAAGATTTTGGAATGCACTCGCTGCATGTTTTCGAATATGCCGCCGTGCGATCAATCGCGGACCGTCGATCGACGCTACTGAACTTCGACCGTCGACGATTTCCGCGTGCCAGCAATGGTAATCTCGACGCAGGGTGAGACGGGCGAGGAAACATACGTGCACTCGCTACCGTCGCCGTCGTCGTCGGTCGGTCGGTCGCTGGGTCGCATCGTCGTCGATGGAGCCTTGAAAGTCGGTCTCCGCCGATAGATGGAACGGAACCGCGCGTGACGCGTACTTCACGTCTTTAAGCCCCGTGTCACATGGTAATATGTATTTTCGACTCTCGCGCTTTCCCATTACGTCCAATTACTTCGCCGCCACGTGCCGCCTCCCCCGCTGGCGGACCTCTAATTGGTCGCGGTAAGACTGCGAGTTAGAAATGCGCTTTACGCCGAAGATAGACAAGGCGAGATAAGAGCGCGTTTCTGAACTTCGCGAAGTTCGCGGCCGTATACATATTTTTGTTTACAGCGGCGCGTAGGGATAACGTTACGAGCAGAATTTATTTTCGATTAACGCTTTTCTTTTTATCCTATGAGATGACGCAATGCAGTATCCATCGGAAATCAGTTTGCACGAAACAATTTCAAAATAATTCCAAGTACCGTAAATAACAAGACTTGAAGATTTTAATTCCTAAAAAAAAGTCAGAAAAAAGAACATTAAGTTTTTTGCATACGCGCAACGAACAAAACGCGTTTCGAGAAAAAAGAACAGGCAGAAAGAGAAAGAGAAACACTTATCGTATTTCAATAGTTTTTTTGTAGTCGTAAAACTGATAACGACAAAATTTTCAAAATAAAAGAAAGAGCGATAAACGAAATAAAGACAGTCTGATTTGCAATTTCCTCGCAAAGATTTTCTCAAATGATCGATGTAGCTATCGTATTCGACTTTCATCGTCCAGAAGAGGAAAAAAAAATTAGATGTGCGTATCTCTCGGAATTGATTTACCCGCGATAATTATTTATCTACCGATTAAGCACACGGCTTCCGATCTTTATTTCGAATCATCGTCGAGGCGCGTCGCCCCTCAAGAAAACACTCTCACCTATCGATAAGTTCGTTTGTGGCATTTTATTTCTCTTTTTTTTTCAATTCGAAGCACGATTTCTCTCCGCGTGGTAAAAAAGGAGTTAGCTTTCGTACAAAATTAAGCTCTCATTTTCCAAATAGATCGACATCGAAACTTTAGATCCGTTTCTTCCGATCATGTTGTCTCTTTTTCCTTTTTTATGTATCTGAGCGCGTACTCGTGCCTTTTTTCAAAGACAATAGACATGAAGTGAGCGGCTAGTCGAACCAACTTTCCAAGTCAGTCGAGGCGCGAATTATGGTTTAAGGTTAAGGATTAAATACGGCGTATCGGTACGCTAGTTGCGCGCAGCGTTCGAACAGGATGAAAGACTAGTGAGATGGACGAACGAAGTTTATGAAATTTCCAAAAGGCACCAACAGCCTGCCCAAGTAACGCGTCGCCTTGGTCGTCGTATCGCACGCGCGCACGGCTGCGACCAGCCGGCGGCACGTTCCCCCTCGCTCCGCTGTCGCGCTAGCCGAGGAACGCGCCGCTCCTCTCCGGCCGCATCCCCACCGTTGCGGAAAGTTTTCCGCGCCCCCTGCTCCCCGCGCTTTCGCATTCCCCCTTGTCTCCCCTTCACCCCTTCGCGCTACGAGCGCTCGACGCTCGATCCTCCTTCCCGTCACCCCGCTCGACGCGCTCGCCCGTCAAACCTCACGGAGCTATATTCATGCCGCGCATCTCCGCTCACGCAGTCGCGCCACGTTGCCGCACTTCCTTTCGTTCGGTTCTCCGTCTCCCTTCCACCCTCCCTCTCTCTTTCTCTCTCTGTCCCCGCGCTCTCTCACCGTACTTGCTCCGTGAGCAAGCAACCTGATTTCTTGTCCAGCTCGGCATTGTCGTCGCGAGAGATGACGCACCTAGAAAAATTGTCCAGAGCGCTCCCGCTGTTTAATTTTGAAATTCGATCAGGAATCCCGTCGCACCGCGTCCCCATCTTTCCGAAGGCATTTCAACCTTCGATCTCCCGAAATATGTAAAGTTTCGGGTTTCTTGAATACGTTGTTTTCACATATTCAAGCCTCACGTGAGCCTCTTTTGTCCCTCCCGCTTTCAACGATTCTTCATCTCCGGCGGAGAGAAATTTCAGGGAAACGACGACTCTCTGTTGGCACGGGTCGTGATAAAGGGCCTAAAATCGACGAGAACGCAGCTGTGCTTGTCCGGAGCACGGAAAAGTTCCGGACGCCGTCGTTTTGTCGAGACGTTGTGGCAGTTATCTGTACGCGTTGAGCGGGCAAAACATGGTGGGGCACGTGTTTGAACTTGTTCGATCGCGACGTAGGCGAAGCGTGGCAACGTCGCATCGCGCCGTTCAAAATAGCTCTCACCAGCTGGCGACTTTCGCCCGACCCGCGGACTAAAGTCCGCGGAAATGCTCCGCTCTCGGGGGAGGCGCTCTCGCTGATCCTCAACCAAACTCTGGACTTCGATCTCGACGAGCCAAGCGAAACGAGCGGCTCCCGGAAAATTCGTCCGCACGTCGTTCACAAAATTGAACATCTGGCTAGGTCGAAATGTGTCATCGATTGCATCATTCCCTCGGAAAAGATGGCCGCCGCCGTTCGCGATTCGTGACTATTGAAATTCGCACTACGTGAATCAAGCGGCGATTAGCTCTTCATTGCGATGGAAAAAGAGCGGAAGGAAGATGAGAATACCTTTCGGTCGTAAGGGAATGCCTCGAGGATTTTTTCCGAGAAGGAATTTGAGATTGTTTCCAATCGCAAATCGATAAACCGCAGGCCCGCCCGTCCTACTTTTTGTCGCGAGCGTATCGAACGGCACTGCCGGCGCCATCTGTCCTTTATTGACTAAAATAGAAAGAAGGGCCACCGATGCGTTATTTATTTTCCACAGCCGTGTACACGCGCTGTGTTATAAACTCCGCATCATGTGTCGTTCATGCTCTTTTTTATTTATATCCGCGTTTAACGTTATTTAAGTTGGTATTCGTATAAATGACAAACAAACGCGTTCATATAATCTATTCATATTTAGGCTTGTCCACTTACAAATGGACAATTCTCGGCTACTTAACTTGATTCTCATTGGTCAGGCGGATTCGTAGGGTTTGCGTAAGGGCGCGCAAATCTGGTTATCGCTCAAAAGTAAGATTCTCGAAATCGTAAATCGTATTTTTCATATATCTTCGCGTTTTAAACGCAGCGAAAGAGAATAAAAACGGTTAACTGCAAGTCACACTTTTCCACATTCATGATAGTTCTCCGAGACCGTAATTGATTTTAATCTCCGATCTTTTTCTTTTCCAACGGATAAAGCCGTTTGTGTAATTAGTCGCGAATTTTTCGTTACGTTGACGTTTCCCGTGATTTGTTGCACGCATCACCAAAGAGGACGTGTGTCTGATGTGTGCACGTTACGTTAGCGCGGCCTTCGCGGGTTTCGTTAGCGTCTTTTTATCGATTGTCCGCGTCGGCTGGGTGATACGCGACACACACGTGGCATCCGGTACCGGGCATTCCCCAGCTAGCTCGGACTAGAGTGTGCAGGTTCATACTTGTCGAGTTGTGTTGAAATGACTCGCCAGGTCGCGCGTGAGTCACGTATGATACTGGTATGCTCATCACATTTTCTTAAAGAAAATGAAGGCAATATTTGAAAATTTTAGAACTTTCCCACGTGCAGAATTCAATAAAATAAAGTAATTGCTACGACTTATTTTCAATAAAAAATATAAAATAAATTCCAGACTTATTAAAAATAATACTTATTTAAAATATAAAATAAGAAATAGATTCCGAAAATTTATTTAAAATATAAAATAAATAAATAAATAAATATATATATATATATATATATATATATATATATATTTAAAAAATTTCAAATATAAAGTAATTTTTTATAATTTTGTCTAATTGTTTGAATGTACATTAATTATTTTCATACACACACACACACACACACACACACACACACACACACACACATATATATATATATATATATATATATATATAATTTTCAATAGAATTTTTAATTAAATCTGACAAGTAACAGATATGATCATTGCGTCATCCTCTGCCACTCTTGTACATTTATAATACTAATTCTTGTTTTTTTTTTATATTTCAATAAAGAAAGCCAAATTCAATCGAAATTAATTATAATAATCAATGGTAAACACTTATTTAAAATACTTATTTAAAATTAAATAATTTTTTTTTTCTATTTGAAATAGTAATACAAAATAGTCATAAGAGGTTATTTGAAATAATAAATAATAAATATTGAACAACTATTTTTTTTATTTTAATTTATTTTAAATACATATTTTTAATAATGTTATTTTAAATATGACCAATTTCTGCTTATATATTTTCTATGTGTTTCTACATATTCCTATATGTTTCTAAATTAATTATTATACAATTTAATAAAAAATTATGTGTAATAGTAATATTAATGGTGATATTCAAAAGTTGGAAAGATTTTTTCAAGAGCAGAGTGGCGCAGTGGAAGCGTGCTGGGCCCATAACCCAGAGGTCCGTGGATCGAAACCACGTTCTGCTAATTCTTTTATACAACTTTTTTTACATTTATACACGAACAAAGCTGTTTTATTTACACATTTTTATGTTAATTTTTTTATTTATATTCAGCTTTTATTTATTCATATTTTATACAAATTCTTAATGCTACTTCTATTTGTTTTTTTTTATATTTATTTATATAAGACGGAAAACAATATAAAAACTATTTTATATTGTTTTCTGTCTATTTAATAATTTTTTTAGCGACATTTTTCAAACATTAATTTTAATGTTATAAAAAAAAATTATAAAAGAATATCGCCCAACGTGGGGCTCGAACCCACGACCCTGAGATTAAGAGTCTCATGCTCTACCGACTGAGCTAGCCGGGCTATTCGGCAAGTCTATCATTTAATATGTACATATAGAAATAGTTTCACAGTAATAATCAATATTTGTATAGTCTTCAACATTATGTTATTAAAACAATAATAATAAATAAAAAAAACAGTTGAAGTAAAGATAAATTGCAGGAAAGACCAGATATAATTGTTGCACAAAATAAATCTTTATTAAAACTCATTGCATCAGTAGCAAATAGCTTTGTTACAATCTTGATAGTATATTTACTATATATTATATACAATTATTTCTTTTATATTAATATAAATGAACACAGGTAAAAAGTACTTTAGCGTCGCACGGATCTTTATGGCACGTGAATATGTTTGCTGTCATTAATTAACATATACATTTATAACATAATGTTTAACGTAACTTTTTTACATTTATTCATGATGATCGTTTAATGATGGTCCCTGTCGGCAGTATGATGAGTGCACCAACCAAATTCCGATTAACTTATTTATCAATTAATATGGATAAAATTATTATTTTTTATTGTTTAACATGTAAAAAAGGGATTAGATATTAAAAAACACGAATTATGTAATTAAAAATTTCTTCAAATAATTCTGTAAAACTTCAAATAATTTTATCAATTTATTAAGTAATACATATTTTATTAATATGAATCAAGTATTTTTTTTGTCGTTAAAAACTTTACACTTTTAAGCGATTTTGCCAATTAGTCAATGATCAATTTATCTAATAATATCTGTATTTCATTATGGACAAAATTGTTAATTTCTTTCTTTCGTGTAAGAAAAAAGAAGGATTAAAGTCATCAAATTATGTAGTTAGAAATTGCGTTTTAAGCAGTTAAATTAATTGTTATTTAAGTTAATTAAAATTTGGTCGAAGTTGCCCTAAAGTCTCTTGCAAATTCTTATCGATACTTTAGATCGTATTCTCATCGCGATGTATCTGATATGACAACGTCCGTAATTGTGCTGTGTGCGACAAACAGGTACTAATGATCTAAGCAATCTAACGAAGTATCTAGAGATCGAAAAGCGTTATCCTATATGTACGATAATACACAATATTACTGCAAAAGGTTTAACTTTAAATATATATATGTATTCGCAAAAATAAATATACCTATTTATTAGTTTATAAGCGCTTTCACAGTATGAACACATTGAATGACAACATTAACAATATCAAATCTAGCCTCGCTTATTGCAAAGGGTAACTTTGCTTCCAGAACTCTATTGATTATTAAAATCACTCCCATCTATATATTTGATCGAAACGTCGTTATTTAATATCCGAACGTAATTCTCGATCCAACGATGGATCAATTTGAAAAACTATTTCGCCTGTTGATAAGACGGAGTCTTCGAGTATCTTATTTCTGGCCTCACAATTTTGACTCTTATTTACCGAACGACTAATGCATCCGTATCGCGAAGAACAATACAAATGCTATAAACAATGTCGAACTCTTTCCCAGCTCGATGTTGTTCGCCGTCGAGCAGCCCGGCGGACAATCCACTTCGACGGTTCGATTCTGATAGAGAAGGTTTCTTATGATTTTCTTGCCCTCGCACGTGTTCTCTACTTTAACGAATTTGATCTTCTGTGTCTCGAGAAACTGCTCTAGATCCATGCGGCAACGCCACTTGAGCGGATTGCCGGCAAATTCGACAATGTGTAGATTCGGCATATTCTGAAAATCGCTCGTAAAGATGCACTGCAGATCGTTGCCCTCGAGATTTAGATAGACCAGCCTGTGCAGGTGGCGAAAGGCGCCTGGTGCGATGTAGCGGATCGAATTACCGCGCAGATCCAGCCGCTCGAGACGTTCTATGTTGAACCAGTCCACCTCGATCGACGTCAGCGGATTACCCTGAATGGTGAGCCGTTCCAAAGAGTCCAGACCTCTGAAAGCGCCGGGCGTAATCGTTCTCAGGCCGCAGTTTCTTATGATTAGCTCCTGCAAGTTTCGAAAATCGTAAAGAAAGCTGGACGGTAGAACGGGCAAATGACCCTCGTGAAATTCTATGGAAACAGCGTCACGCGGTATGTTCTTCAGCAGTTGTAAATTGCCACCTATGCAACGATACCGTGGTTCCGTGGATCCGGCAACCCTGAAGCAGGAACCCTTAAGGGTTTCGTTATAGATGCCTATAGAGGGTGGCTCGGTGGTCGTAGTAGTCGACGGGGTGATCACCACCGTTGTGGGAGATGTCGGCGATCCGGTAGCGTAACAATTGTCGCTCATGTCAAATAGGGAATCGCGATTGTACGGTATTCTGCGAGAGTCTAAGAAACTGGCTAGCTTGGTGCCGCAGAGACAACTCCACGGGTTGCCCGATACCTTGAGAGAATTCAGATGCGGCATCATGCGCGCCATATGTTCTACGCCGAGGCAATTCATGTAGTTTTCGGATACGTCAAGGCTGTATAGATGCGACAGCGTGTTGAACACCTCGTTGGGAATCCGGTAAATGTGATTGCGCGAGAGGTCTAGGTACTGCAGATTCGTTAGACCTTCAAACGCCTCAGGTGTCACAGTTTTCAGCTGGTTACTGTGCAGCGACAAATGCTGTAAATTATATAGATTGATGAAAGCGCGATGTTCGATCGTCTCGATATTGGAGTCGCGTAATTCCAATCGAGTCAGCCAGCTGTCGAAGTGAGCGAACGCTCGTGTTGGAATTGTTTTCAGGTTCGAAAGGACGATGCGAAGAGAGTGAATC
Organism: Solenopsis invicta; assembly: GCF_016802725.1. NCBI lineage: Eukaryota > Metazoa > Arthropoda > Insecta > Hymenoptera > Formicidae > Solenopsis > Solenopsis invicta. Next base: position 7,174,664 of record NC_052678.1, read on the forward strand.
GAACGAGGTAATAAAGCATTTAGCTCGCTGAGCGAGGTGATGCCGCTACAAGTGTAAACCTGCTGCGACATTTGGGTTCTGTCCCGCATGCAGATACCCTTGTGAATCGGCGGTCTTTCCGTGGGAATCTCGATAGGCGGTTTTATCACGGAGATGTTTTTCTGGCTCAGAGTTTCTTCAAAAGTAGTCCAATGCACGTGGCCCACAACCGAGGTTGTTAAATCAGTCTAAAAAGAGATTAGATATAGTATTAGAGATTATTGTTAAGAATATTTCAGGAACATTTAGGAAAATCCAAGGGTTTGTTTGGAATATGCTATTTCGTAGATATTGTCTAAATATTGTCTAAAATCGAAGACAAAACTTTAAGAAATCTGTAAGAAATATGTTTAAGATATTTCATAAAGAACTCTGTAAGATATCTTAAAGTTGTCTGATGCTTCGATTTTTAGATGTTCTGCTCACTGTGTTACTTCTCATCAGTAAACTAAATTCGCTTTTGATTTACTTTTGGCAAATATACCGAGCTCTTTTAGAATTTATATCCGACGACTGTTCTTATAAAAAAATATATAAATACGGGATAAGTTTCAATGAAATTCAAATTTGATTGGCATATCTCTAACAAGAGATTAAATATCGTAATTGAAAAGATCTATCTTCTCTCACTGTTAAAAGTGAAGCACTTTCATCTTTTCTCGAAAAATTGAAGTCCATTTCTATCAATGTAGATAAACTTTAACTTATTCTTTATCTTTTTCTAATTTTAAAACTGGACAAAGATAAAAAAAGTAAGTTAAACCAAAAGTTAAAGTTAAAATCTATATTAATAGAAATGGATAATAGAATGATTGTGACTAAACTCCGATTAACTTAATCAACGATTACTTTTCATTGTACCTTTACTTTGCATTTTGTTAACATTTGGGTTGGGTAATAATAAGTTAAAAAATGAAAAGTTAAATAATACAGTTAAAAAATCAATATCTTTTAACATAACTTAATTACCTTTAAATGAGTTAATTCTTAACTTTAACCAGCTTTTAGGACATAGACTTTAATTTATTAACTTTTTTCGTAAGTAAAAACTTAACTAAGTAAAAAAAAGAAATTGTAAAGAAAAAAATAAATTCTTATATAAAAAAACAATATTTCTTTGTTAATTCATGTAAACTCGATTCATAAATAAAATATTAAATTTGTATTTGATAATTCAGAGCTGAATATATGAGCTGAAATACAAATCGTATTTCAAATATAAATATTTAAAAAATGCCCAACCTTATCTATTATTGTAATTGTTTGGTTATTTAGAGTTTAACTTTTAAAAATTATGTTTAATATAAAATTTAATATAAAAAGAGTTTTTCAAAATAAAGTTTAACTTAAATTAAATTAAATTTAATCTTAATACAATATTTAAAAACTGAATTTGTTTTTTTGTTTGTAACTAATCAATTTTATAAGCCATTAATTTAACTTAAGTTAAAAAAAGTAACCAATCCTAGGATAATTTTTTATTTAACAAAAAATTAGATTAAAATCAATTAAATAGTTAGAAATTCTGTTTTAAGCAATCCCGTCGAATTAATCGCCAATTAAATTAATCAAAGTGTGATCGAAAAACCGCCTTTAGATATTTTCTCTCAAGTGCTGCAACTTACGCCCGGCTGCTGCCATCTGTCGAGCTCCTCAATATTTTCGTGTTCCTCGTAACAGCGACCGCTGATCTCGAATCCCACGTTGTGATTCGTCAGGTATCTCTGCATATTTCTATGGCACTCGCAGTACCACGGATTACCGATTATCTCGATCCGCTGAAGGTGTCGCAGATGCGTCAGCTCGTTCAGCGGTAGGCAACGTAGGCGATTGTACCTCAAGTCCAGTTGACTCAGGCTACCGGCGAGAGGGCGCAAGGCGTCAGGCTCGATGCGCTCGATGCCGTTGCGCGCGAGCACCAATTGGCGGAGCGCGACGAGATCGCCAAACCAATGGGCGGCGACCGCGGGCAGCCGATTACCGACGAGTGTAAGCCGTTGCAGCTGATGCAGACCGGCGAACGCGCCCGGCTCGATCACGCCGATCGAGCAATCGCGCAGATCTAGGCTGCGTAGGCTGTTGCCGAAGCGGAAGAACGTGTACGCGGGTAAACGGTCGATCCACAGTCCCGTGATCTGGATCCACGTCGTCCGGTCCGGCAGACGGTCCAGCGACGTCAGCGCGCTCGCCTGGAAGCGGTTACCGGGACGGTCCTGCGTGAGAAAGAGCGAGATAAGATATTTTTGGTTGTGCGATCGCGACAGAGAGGTGAGCGTACTAGTCGGTTACAATTCGCGTTAGTTTATTTCTAGATTCATTTTGTGTCTGTTATTGTGTCGTTTATAACGGCCGGGATTCGAGTTCTGTTCCTTCTCCCCCCCCCCTTTCCCCTCCTCTTCACTTGTGATCTTCCATACAAGTTCGTGAAATGCAATTGTCAACGAGGACCAGAGCGACAGCTAATCGCAGTAATCGCATAACATCGACGATAACGCGGTAACCTTCGCCTCCTACGCGTATTTACTCATATCGGTCGTGCGTAGTACGATTGCGTAGCGCGCGCGACTTTTCGTCGGTCCCACGGCGAGCCAATCAGAGCAATAGCCCCGGGTGTCACGTGACTCGGCTCGCGCGCGACAAGCCTCGCTCGAGTCGCTCGTCCGTCGCTCGCGTCGATCGGAACGGAGACCGGAGACCGCGCGGTTTCTGCACCGGTGTGCGATCTCGTGCACGTCGGATACGCCAAGACGAGGGACGTACGCGTCGGTCGCTCTCGGGGGACGGGCGGCAGGAAGTCGGCGCGTCCCCGCGAACAATTGCACGTCCCGCGGATCACGTGATTCGCGCGTCCGTCCGCCATATGTCGCGCGCGGTTTTCGCCGGAGCGGACCTGTGCGCGCGTCGCCGCCGGTCGCGACAGCAAACGTTTTTCCGCCGGTGTGTGGTGCGCCCACCGGCGGCGTGTCGTCCACATGTCGTGCGCAATTTTCGTCGGTCGCGAGGTGAGGCCGCGCACCAGTGTCGTCGGAATCCGAAAGGAGTCGTCGAAGGGGAACAAGGATGCCCGAAGGGATGCCGGGCATGCGAGGGTTGCTCGCGCCACCACCACCGCCGCCGCCGCCGCCACCACCACTGTGACTCCGTCCTCCGATAAAGTGAGTTTGTGTTTGTTTATTCATTTATTTTCCCGGTGAAGGGACGAACGTTCGCACGCGACAACGGCAATTTTAGGTTATAAATGTAGCGAAGAGAAACAAAACGAGTAAATGAAAATTGCAGGTGATTTAGTACACAGTTAACCAACGTACTTTGACGTATTTAAAACTTGTACAGAAAGAGGGCTGTTACGAAGAGGCCTATTTTCGCTGTGCTCAGGGAAAGTTTAAGTAGATATTGTTTCTTACAATTTTTGAAATGAGCAATGCGAATATATCAACCGCAACGGAAAGTTTCTGTACGTTCGCACAGTTGGGTGGGGGAAGCCGAACATGTTCGTGCAAGCGCGTGTTCGTTACGTCTGATATGTTTTGATATGCTAATATCGCATTTTATAGCATTTTATTTCTATATTTTTAATATCTCAGAACGTCACGTGTTTCCCCGATTTGAACTCAATTTTTTATAGGTCATAATTTTAATTAACATCATCAGATTGCTCAAAAACTCTAAAGGTCTGAGCACAGATTCTTGCATAATCATATACATAAGGAAATTAATTGGTCCATTTCTTTACGCATGTGCTAATGGATCAATCAATTTCCTTATGCATATGGTTATACAGCTGTGCAAGAGTCTGTGCTCCAGCCATAAGAAACGATGTTTATTCTATTTTTTCCGGAGAAAATTTAACTTTTCACTTTATGAAACTTAGAAAGTATATAGGAAAGATATAAATAATTTTATGAGCGTCCGATTTTTCGCGCTACGAATGATTCCGATTATTTGTAATGAAATGCCACCAGTTTACACCCATTTATGGTATCTCGCGTTACAGCTCGTGTTAAATTATATTAATTGCACACGATTTTCCTTCGTGTGTATGATAATGGTTAATAGGATCAGAGGCACCGAGAGTAACGACATTACACGGTCGTTAGACGTGCAATTACATTCTTAATTAGCTATCATGCGCGAACGTTAGTATTAAATTTCAACTTTCACCCGCGATGCGTATGGCGATAAGACCATGGGTTTTTTAGGCGATAGAAATCATGGCGGCGAGACACATTGTGCGATATTGTCAGACACGCAATTATGATCGAGGCGTTTCTGCTTCATCCCACGTTTCGACCCCATGAAACGCGATACTTCGAAAAACAACGCAGCTCGAGTCGTATTGCTTTACTGTAGATATATCGGTACTCCATGAGGCCGCAGCTTATTTCACAAGATTGCGAGATGAACGATCTGTTTGGAAAGCTCGCAGTATTTATCTGATACCTTCACAGCGATCTTAAATTCTCGATATTCAATTCGAACTTTTCTGAATAAGAAATATTAATCTTATCGTGCCGTTAGTGCCTACACTGAAAAAACAGTTCGGTAATAATAATCAAGCTACCTGTTAGCTTACTAAACTTTGGTGAAATAATTTCGATTAAATGCTCAATTAAATGTTTGTCAATATAAAAATATTGAATAATATTTAGTAACCGATTGGAATATTTAGTTATCGATTGATTATTATTATTATAATTATTAAATATTATTAAATATCTGGTTATTAATGAATTATTTAATTGAAATTATTATTTTATCAAAGCTTGATTATTATAAATTGTTTTTTTCAGTGATATATGGAAAGAACAGTTTTACTAAAGTGTTTAAACATTTATCTGCATAGAGATCTGAAAATAATTTTGTCAGACTATCAAAATAATTACATAGGACGTTCAAGTTGGTTGCTAGAACGTCAAAAGCTTTTGCAGTTTTTTTTTTGCAAATTATTTTCAATTTTATTTCTATACCTAATTTTTAAATATTAGCAAAACTGTTTTTTCTGTATAGGCATCAAAGTAAATTCAATCATTCTATGATATTGATTTCTTATTATATAAATAAAATTAAAAATTTAATTAATTTAAATTTAACTGTTTAATGTATTTTTAATTGCACACTTACACCCAGAGAAAAAAATTTCGTAAAATAAAATATTTTACTTAACATAAAAAATTAATTACTTGCAGTAATAATTATTTATTTTAATAGGTAAATAATAACTTATTTATTTGAATTAAAAATTTCTTAATTGAAATACTTATGTAAATAAAATAAAAAAGTAATTTTTAAACAATTAATTTTTTTTTGCAATTTAAAAAACATTTACTGTTAAACTGTTTTTATAATCAAGACAATCAGTTTTTTAAATCTAAGAACATAATTTAATTAAGTTTAATAACATTATTAGCTTATTTGTAAAATCATTATTCATGATTTAAATATAAAAAAAATGTAAAAATATAAAATTATATACTTAAGGTAACATGTTTATATTTTTTCAAAGATAAATATTTTTACCTAAACTGAACGAACAAACAAAAATATTTTTCTCTCACAATCAGTGTACGCATTGAAAAATATCCATTTTAACTTTCTTTATTTGTTTAATAATTTTAAAGTTTTTAGAATCTTTTGATATTATCATTTCATGAAGTTGTTGCGCCATGTTAGATTATAAACAATTGATTTACCTCGATATAAGGATGCCCTATCGGTTCGACGGTTATCGTCGGAGGTGGAAGTGGGATGTCGATCTGCGCCATGCACTGCGACGGGATTCGATGCTGCACAGTGCAGATCCTCGGTCGAAATCTGCACTCTACCTCCTGGACGATCGATCTCTCGCGAAAGAATCTCTCCATTCTGATCCGGCACTCGCATAACCACGGGTTGCCGTCGATGCGCACGGTCCTGAGCGCGGTCAGATGCGACAGCTCCTCCACCGACAGACAATCGAGGTCATTGTCGCGCAAGTCCAGGGTCTCCAGTCGTGGTAACATGCGAAAAACGTTGGGCTCGACGTGCACCAGGCCGCATCTGAAAAGGGGAAACACAAACGTGCTTTACTTATGTTCTGTGCGTACCACAAGTGTGTACTTTAACTCTTTTCTCTTCGAAAATCGGAGAAAGCGCGAACACTCACGAATCTCGAAATTTACATAAATCATCTTGAATGTTTAAAATATTTTAATTAAAAAATTCAAATTTTTTTATAATTTATTTTTCATTATTTTATCATTAATTATATTTTCATTAGAGTACATGTCTCCTTATTGAAACAATTTTTTATCCAGATAGAAATAAATCACCGTCACATTTTTTTCTGTTACTTTCAAATGCAATATAAAACGATCTGTAATTTTTTCATAATTTTCTTAACGTTTTGAGAAATCGATAACCAATTTTCTTACAAATTAAAAAAAAAACTGAAGAATTTTGCGCTGTTAGACTCAACATCAGAACGGGAGGGATGTTAAAGATTGCATTCGTTTATTTATTAAAAATCGAATAAATTAATTAAGAATTTTAGAGCAATTGGAATTTTATTACAGTCGGAAATATTTGCTTCAACAGAACTTAAGGATGATCTGTAATTTTTTAATAATTTTCTTAATGTTTTAAGAAATGCCCTATATATCCTTAAAGCTCTTCAGATTTCGAGATTTTTTTTCACGTTTGAAACTAATTTTTTTGACAGGCACTGAGCTTAATCTTTGCGATCTCTGTTAATCGCGTTTAATATCTAATTGTCGATATTTGGGCACCGAATGACATCACTATCGCGATGGTGCAACGAGTAACTGGGTCATCGACATTACCGAATGTATAACCGACGGATGGTTTACATAAGCTGCTGTACGTGGCCTCGATCTATCGATGGCCTCGAATTTGAGATGTGGCGATGCAGAACAATATTATCGATGACATTTTGCAGGAATCGCGAATGTGGCAGTCGCATCGATTGCCACGGAAGAAACGAAAAGATTCTTAATTGATAATAAAAATAAAATGAATAATTCTTACGTTACAATTACTTTATAAACAATTCACTTTCTGCAGTACTAGCGCTTGAAAAAAACTATAGTAGTTTCTTACAATTCCGTCACATTCTCTCGATATATTTCATTCGAACGGCGCCTTCTCTGATTTTACCGGTAATTTTATCAGTAGACTGTGAGACAACAAATGATACCTGTCCAAGACCAGTCGTCTGAGATTGGGCACGTAGTGGAACCACGCGGACCTCACCGCGTGGATCCTCGTGCCGTGGAATATCAGCCAGTCGAGCCGTTGCAGGCCGCGAAACGCCGCGGGCTCGATCACATTTATGTGACAATTGTAGAAGGACAGTCGACGTAAATTCGGGAAGTTGCGAAACGCGTCGTCGGGGATGGCGTGGAAGCGCGACACCGAGAACTCGATCCACTCGGTCTCGCTGGACACCACGTCGAGGTCGCGCAGGTCGCTGTGGATGCAGGCGTAGGCGATCGACCGCTCGTTGTCGGCGATCGCCGTTAAGCTGCATTTGCCGTGCACTCCGCCAATTAGGCCGACCAACGCCCAAAGCAGCAATATCAAATTGACCATCCTCCCTCGTGATCGCAGTGCTAGTGGGTCACCTGGAGGAGCGCCATTAACGTTGATATAGATGATTATTTTCAAATTTATGTTTAAATCTCGGCGCACGCGACAAGAAAGAGAGATATGTTACGTAAAATGTTAATCAATACATAAACAAGATACACGGAAAGAGAACGAGTTTGCTGATTTACAGATCTGAAAATAGATAGAAAACTGAGAAGAAAAGTTGTTAACTTGACTAAATTTTTCAACTTGATTGAATTTCTTTAATTCAAGTATTTTATGTATTTAAGTCAAATGCATAAATAGTTGAACTGAAAAAAATTTAGTCAAGTTAATAACTTTTTTTCTCAATGTAATTATGTTGAACTATTTAAAAAATTGTATCGGATGTTTAACTTGATTATTACAACGAGAGAAAAAAATATTAAATTTTAATAAATATTTGCTTGAATAGTTGCAATGAAATATTTACTAAATTAAGTAATAAATGTTTATTTAATACAGGAATCACTAATTTAATTTAATTATTATTTTTTTATCTAATAAATATTTATGTATTGTAAGTAAATTTTATTGCAACTATTCAAACACAGATATTTATTAAAATTTAGTAATTTTTTCTCAGTGTAGAATGTGAAATTGCTTGCAGCAACATTATTATACTTGGACGTCCTATATAATTATTTTAATGGCCAAACGTAAAGTTATTTCCTGATTTGTATCTAGCTAAATGTTTAGCTACTGCAGTAAAATTATTCTTTCCATGCATATATGATGCGAGTGCAAACATAAGTCGTCACGCTTTAAAATCTTTCCAAACAGTAACTTATACTTAATTTAACTTAATAAGAAATTATCATAAAACTATAATTGCTAAATTAATTTATTATTATTAGTAGAAATACTGAGCATTGAAAGCGAAATGTAAGTGCTTTGATGATATTCAAATGAACATCTCTCTACCTGGAAACTCGTATTGCGTAATCTCGCTCACTGTAATCTCGCTCACTTCGTAGTTCGTCGGAATCGTTTCAGCCCTAGAATCATATGAGACAAATTAATATTCTGATATCCAAAATACACACAAAAGAATAATAAAGGAACACGTGAAATAACGAAAAATAAATCATCGTATGATACTTCACTTGCGCATTGCACCGGTTATGATAAGTTCTGCGATGATCTCACGGTCAAAGAATAAAAACAGACTCAAAGTGTTTATGTTTGTTTGCATATGCATTAAATGCATAAGGCCAATGCCAAATTCTCGTTTCGTCGAAGCTTCGCTGCGCTTCGCTTGTCGTACTCTCAAAATGTTAGTAGTAATCTTTACGGTACTATCCGCTGAGAAGATATTTTGTCCCCAACAACAAGTTTGACGTAATGTCGTTTGCACGGAGTGTTAAACTAAAAGAGTCGAATAGATTTTTTTGCATTTCTAATAGGCTCGGGCTGCTCAACAGATGTGATCTCGTGCGCGCGTGACCATAATGAAGAAAATCAAGGCCGCATCGAGTTTAACGCTTTTCAACAGACGCAACTCGAAATCAGGTTTATTAAATTCTTTTTTCAATTTTATTTAGTTCGTTATTAAAGTGAATAAAAACAATGTGGAAAAACTAAAATATTTAATTCGATACGTTCAAATAAACATTGAATTGATTCCACAATTATTCAGCTACACGAAACAAGATATAGTTCATTCATGTCAACTATTAACATTTTTTAATAAAAAATTCGCTAAATTAACTCAATAGTTAGTTGAACTGAAAGTATGGGACTAAATATTTTATTTTTTGTAGACAATTTTTTCCCGTGTACTATTTGCAGCATTGTGCGCAGTTGAGTAAAGATTACGAAATACAAATCATATTCTGAACTTACAACATATAATCATTGGAAAAAAACTCGTGTTCATTATGTCTAACCAATTAACTTTAATCTCAATTAACTTAATCTCTATCTTTTTCTACTTCTTAGAATTTAGAAAAAAGATAAAAAGATAAAAAGTAAATTAACCGAGATTAACTATCTACATTAGTAGAAAAGAACATCAGATAAAATGTGAGATTCTAAATCCAAGTTTTTTTTTCCGTGAGATAGCAAATTTAAAAAAGAAAAAAAAATATTTGGTGATCATGGCAGAATTTTCAGAATGGTAATACGCAATCTTATAACCACATTTCGGATTAACTCACCGCAAACGAGCGAACGCCGCGTAAACAATGTCGTAAACAATTGCTCGACCTCTTCACTCGACGGGCACTGCGACGCGTCGCGCGGCACTGACACTCGCATCTGTCAAAAAAGCGGAAGAGCCTCGGCGATGTCTGTCGTGCCGCCGCCACCCACGGGCTACCTCCGTTTCTGCCAAGAAGAGACGTTGATTTTCCTGACGGCAGCGGCGAGATCCCCACCGCGTCCACCGGTCAGTCGATCAGTCGGAGCGGCGCGCGCGCTCCTTTAGCGCGCGCTCCTTTAATGGTACTTATATTTTTCCGATCGCGCGGCTACCATCTCGAACGGTGTCGCTCGCATTTTCAGTAACTACCTCGTGGAAGTTTCCCACGTCGTCGTCGGAGCGGCCTCCGATCGCGACGGAACGAAATTCAAAGGGCGGGAAAAAAATGCAAGATCGCGTTTTTAAATTAAAATGGCACTTGATAACTGCGCGGAAAAACGCTGCAACTAAACGAGCAAAAAAAAAAGAAAAAAACACTCTTGCGTTGGCGTGGAAAATGGTATATGTAATAGACGTTCTAGTAGTGCAATCGGCGATGCAATCTGTTCTCAAGCAAAAAGCGCGAAGAGCGTTCTAATGACGTGTTCTAATTTCGCGTTGAAATCGATATAGAGATACGGCACGAGTAGAGGGGGGAAAAAAGAAATGCATCCGGAAATGCATTTCTCGTTCGGCGGATTACAATCGCTCGCGCGTGTCGCGTCGAAACAACTGAGCTCGCGAATCGGCCGCTTCCTCATTATATAAGTGCGTAAGGCCAAGGTTGCCCTTGTTCCCTAACGCTGGTAATGGATGCACACCGATTCCTGCCTGCAACGACCTATCTTTAGCACAGCGCGCTCTAGTTTGGCATAAAACTAGACGCGTAATATGCTACGCGGACGAGTGGGGGTGGCTGACAGTGAATTTTTGTTTGCAAGGTCCGCGAGGAAAGAGGAGATGCGGAAATGTCGCGTGAACACTTCTCCGTATAACATTTACATTTAAATAATATGTATATATATATATATATTTATTTATTTATTTATTTATACACTAGAAAAAAATTTTATGTCCAAGTAAATATATTTATTTTATCATCATTTCTTTTGTTAAAAAAATATTTCCCATGTTTAAAAAGAAATGATTTTATACTAACTAATGTTTATCTAAATCAAGGAAATAATTTTAACACAAGAAACTTTTTTCAGTGTGTCTGTGCATCATAGAATGAGACATCATTCTAAAAGAGTGAAAATTGAGCTTGTGTTTTTGAGTAGTTTTTTTTACTTAAAAATTTAGAGAATACGTATTTACATGAAGAAGAATTGTAGTTCATTTAAGCAAAACATTTTTAATAATTAAACGAAAAATACATGCGATTTTATAAAAGTATCTAAAAATTTAGCTAGATGCAAGTCTCAAAATAACTTTTACTGGATCATAAAATTAATTATATAAAATGTTCAAGCTAATTGTTAGAATATCAACATTTCTTGCAGTTTGCTATATAATTATTTTACTAGCAACAAAATTATTTTTATCTGTATCCAGCTAAATTTTTAAATACTTCAGCAAGACCGTTCGCTCTGTACAAGTTCTAATTAGTTAATATCAACTGCGTTCTCCTTACCTTTGTTAATAATGATACACTTCTGAATTATCCACGTAGAATCAATTGGTGATGTTAGACGAAGAACTTTGGAGAGTTGCGGTTTTGAAAATTACGAACGTATCGTTCCAGAAAATGATTTGATAAAAAAGTTCTACACGGTTTGAAAGGCATCGGGATCAGATACGGGCATTTAGCGTTAGATATTTAACGAAGCGTCACCGTCGCGATCAGAGATCGCGACAGATTTTTCCCACCGTTCGTCAGTTCGAGGTCGCTTCTTACGATCGAACTCCGTCCGCACCTTCGGCCTTTTTTTTTCACCCCGTGTGAAAACGCCCGCGCCCTTTCGTGCCCCACCCTAACGCCGCGTAATCGAGTACTCCGCGTGGCCTATGGCACCGCGCGATCGGTCCACACCTGCGTCAATCCGCTACTACGCCCCGCGAAAATGGTAACGCTCTTCGGACCGCCAAGGTCTCTCGCGACGCGTTGACGACGACGATGTCGAGGTCCCTCCTCGTCTCCCTCGGTCGTCCACTTCTCTTCCTCTTCTTCTTCCTTCTGCCGCTGTCTCGGTCCCTCGTGGACGATTGCATTTACGACGGCGCACGTACACGGTGCACAGGCTAGCGTGACGAAACACGTACCGTTTCAAAACGCTCCGCTCGTTGTCTCCCTTCGTCTGATCTCTTCTGTCTTCATCCTCTTCCGCGTACGTTGTCGTCGATTTCTAATTTTTGCGCGAATCGTCGATTCCGGTATCTCGAGTACAAATAAAGATGAACGAGTTTTCAAATTTTTCGCTGATTCGATCTTTAAGGTAAAGCGTACTTTTCTAAGCGTACGTTTCAAGAAGCAGAGTTGGCAAGGCTTCTCCTTGGCAAAGTGGAAGAGAAAATTTATGAAGGCGCGGGATATAGCGGTAGTGGACTTGAACTTGCAAGCGTATTCGCGTCGACCGTTTTGCAATCGACTTTTCTCCGGAGGAAACGTTTTCAGCGGCATTGAATCTTCATGTTTAAACCTGAACTTAAAACTTTTATAGCATCAAGGCTTAATTCAATTTAAATTAATGCCAAGACTTTGTTATCTAATTGCATCGATATTTTAAATTCAAATACAAAAAGTCGATTACAAATTGATGAGAAAATCTATTATTAAAATTTAAATATAGATTCTTAGGCACACACGTCCTGCAAACAGAAAATTCAGTCAAACAGCTCGACATATCAACCTTAAATAAGTACGAATTGAGCTTCGAGCAAAGAGTAGATCGATTATTTTCTTGCACTCAAGCTGCATCGAATTAAAAAGCGTATTAGAACATTAATATGGATACATGATATAGACCCGTAACTGCCCCTAAGAAACTTGTAATTACGATGAGACGACAATGTCCAGCAGTGTGTTATTATATTATCCAGTGCATCGATAACTCCACGCTACTCACGTGTTACGATATACGCAATTAATACGTTATGCAATGTCACGGCCTAGTCCAGAAATGCGCGTTACATCATACAACTCACGAAGGTCTAATTGCACTTTGGGAAGCGCATAATTAACGAACGAACAAACGCTTCACGCATGTTTTTCATTTACGTGCCATTAATTCAATTAAGTCATCGTGGAAGATGGCGATCTAATCAAAGATAGCGAGAATTGGAAAAAGGAAACTACAATGCAAATCAAATGACTTGCATTGCATTACATTACATAGCGTCAGAAATTTTCTTGAAAATTTTGCGACATTTAATGCTTTTTCTATAAGCGCTACAACATTATTAAAAATTAAAATAATATTAAAATAGTATTCCAAGAATATTATTCCGAAAATATATTTTTCAATATTATAAAAATATTGTATTAATATTATATATCCGCTTTATATAATATTCATGATATATTATTTTAATATTAGTGGAATATTATGAAAATGTTCTAATATTATTTTAAAAAATTAATGTAAATTGTTATGTATAAAATATTTATAAGCTTTATAATTATTATATTTAAAAGTTAGCTAGGATATTCTTAATATAATCCTAGGATAATTTAAAATATTGAAATAAATATTATTCACTTTTCTCATATAATATTCATATAATATTATCTATTATATTAGAAGTGGACGCTTATAATATTTATAATGACTTTTTATTAATATTAAATAATATTGTAGCGCTTATAGGGTTGTAATTTATGCGCGGGCACATGAATTACATTTATTAATTAATCGATTTCCGCGATGATTAATCTTATGTGTTTAATATAATCGAGTACACGTTAAACGCAAAGTTGGCACGAATAAAGAAAATAAACAGTTCAGGCGTGAGAAGAGTTGGTACTATATCGAGATTTCACTAATCTCTTCATTCGAGGGACAGATTAGGAACACCTGTCAGTTTTGAGTAAATTTTAATTATTTCGAGGGAAGACTCGCGCTCGGAGCTTAATCGCGCGTTCGACGGGATACTCAACGCGATGAAAAGTACAAAAATCGCGCCCGCGCGTTTTAGAGGCTTCGCGGCGTCTGTCCATCGATCCATCTATCCATCCACCCATCCATGCGTCTACTTTGCCCATCCAAGCCGAATGCCAAAGACGATGCGTCGTCATCGGGGGGCCGGCAGTCTCGCGCGGGCTGTCGTTCGCGACGCATGCAGTTCCGCGTTCATTCCTTCGCTCGTACGCTCGCTACCGCCGCGCCGACACGACGATCGTCGTTGCGAAACGAGCATCGCGCGATCCTCGACTCTCTGCGATGATCAACAGCATCTCCATGGTGTCGCGCGAACAGCTCCGTGAGTACACGCGAAATCGCATGGTCCGCGGCGATCGAATGTCGTACGATCTAGATATGTCATTAACGAGACGGCGATCGGTGCTGTCAATTATTCCGTAGAGTCGTTATCCGTCTCTTATCCGCGGCGTATGAATTCCAGATTTGTCCTTTGCGTGACGTGCGATCATATTTCCTCAGTTGGAGAACGTGGATCTCAAGTGAAATTATTTGAGATAATTGGTAACGGATTTATCTATGAGCTCATGGGACTGGAGCCCTAAGGCACTAAAGCGCCAAAGGGATAATAAGATATTTTATTTTTTGAGTTATTTTTGTTCTTACACTGATATAATAAATAAATATTTATTAAAATTTAGGAATTTTTTTTCTCTCTGTAAGTTTTGGTTACTTGTTAATAGTTTAATAGATATTAAAAATGTTAATTATTTATTGCTTATTTATTAGAAGGAAAAGAGAGGGGAAACGTTCCTAGATTGAAGATTATAAGCCCTTGGGCTCCAGCTTCCAAATTTTATAAACGCGACCTTGTTAATATAGATTTTGTGTATTTGTATATGTGGAAATTACTACAATTAAACGCCTATCTTATTTTTTATTAAATTATTAAATTATTAAAGAATCGCAGTAACGCATTTTGTATTTCAGTACTTTCGTGTAATACTCTGAAAATTCATTGTCGCGAATATTCATTGCAATGTTATCGCGTAACAAGAGATTGCATTCGATCGCCTTATCGAAGTTGTAATACGTGATTGACATTGGCATATCGAGGGATCTTGAAGGTTTCAGAATTTCTTTATAATATTCTTGTACGGCTTAAAAATTTTTTTGTAAAAATAAATATCGATTGATATATTATACGTTATAAAAAAAGAGAGATATTTATAAAATAATAACATTTTATCGTTACATTCAGTTTTCTTATTCTATTCAGTGTTCTTTCTACATGTACCGACTTATACTCATTATAAATAATAAAAAAATTTTTAAACTACATGGAATGTGTAATGGGGAAGATAGCCGATGTCCCTCTTTCGGTGATCCGGGAAGAGAGAGATGATAGAAAAAAAGAAGGAAGCAGACTGCAATTTTCTTCTATATATATATATATGCTCGATGCAGGGTTCTGATCGAGGGCAGCCGGAAGGAGAGTGCAACTGGCGGAAAAATGGATTCTCACGACGGTAGCGCGAGGTTCCCCCGTCGCGAGCCGCGGCTAGATTTACGTGGGACGCCACGAGCCATAATCACGGCAGGTGGGTAGAGCCGAACAGGTATTTGGAGCGCGACAGACAGGCGGGCGAGCTCTCCGATGCTGCGACGCGTAAAAATGCGAGCGAGCGAGCGGACGCCGCCGCCGTGACGACGGACGCGCGGTTTCGCAGCCGTGTGACGGCAGGTTTCTAGCAAATGAAATTAGCGGCGATTAGGTCAGAAGGTCACCCACTTAGCTAAGACCAAGGCCAGCGGCGGCCGGAAAAATTCCGCGGGGTGCTCGTGAACGGCGAGCGATTTGGTTATGCAAGAAATTGGTACTGTACTTTGCGTTGGCATTGGAAATTACGAGATTTTGGTTGTAGTTACAGTCTACAGTTGATAGTCGATTTTTCGAGGTTTTTTCATCACGATAATCATTGTTCTAAAAATTCGCGAGATAATTGAAACTTTGCATGAGTTTATAAAATGAGCAGAATTTCTGAAACCGGATTCCGAGTTCCGCTTAAACGTGACGACTTCTCGTAACGTTCATCAGAGACGATTAAATGATGCATCATCGGTCATCTCAAAGGGCAACGATGACGAGATCGTCACTCTTGGAGCTCTAGATTGCAATTTAGTGGAATGCGGGTATAATTCAAACAGAAATGTTACGAAAGATGAAATTGATAATTTACATTTTTACAAAAAAAAAGATATTTATATTTTAAAAATATCTTTATTTTTGAAATATTAACATTATTGAGATTATTTAGCGTTAAACAGACTTGCTTATATGAAGATATTTTTATCTAGTTTAGTTTTATCAAGAAAATTGTATTATTATTCAATAATTTCATCAGCTGAGAGGAAAAAGTATTGGATAGAAAATACCAATATCTTCAAATGAGAAATTAGAATTGTTTAATACTATCGTTATCAAAACAATCATGCTGCACTCTTAAATGACTGTTATAATATTGAAATAAAAATGTAATTTTTGTTTTGAAATTTAAGATTATCAAATTCTTTAAAGGAGATTAAATTATATTAACTGAGAAAAAAAGTTGTTAATTTGCCAAAATTTTTCAATTTGATTGAATTTCTACAGTTCAAATATTTTATATATTTAAGTTAAATACATAAATATTTGAACTAAAAAAATTTAATCGAATTGAAAAATTTAGTCACGTAAACGACTTTTTCTCCTTAGTGTTGGTATAACAAAACTATCATTGTTTCATATATAAAAATATAATTTCTTGTTTTTATACATGAAACAATAATTGTTAAATAAAATATATTACTTTTAATTTATTCTATTATAATTTATTAAGGCTAGTGTTTTTTCTGTGTGTGAAAAAAAAATATACCAAGACACAAGTCTATGCACACGAATACATATTTAGAGGAGAAATAGACCCTTGGAAAATTAGATTAGAGCAACTATATCGCATTAAATGATCCGAGCGTTTATTTGCAACGTATGAGCTTATTTCATCTTTAACAAGATACGACTTATCTAACCTTTCTCAAGCATAGTAATTGGGCGAGATACGACGATTTGTCCTGCTCCGTGATACTTTGCTCGCCCGGTTGGATAAGTGTCCCTTCCTTTCCGTTAATTCCGAGACGGGTCTTATCTTAATGAACTAATTGCCAGCGAGACGCACCGCGGGCGATAGAGAGATTGGGTACAGCGACACCGACGAGAGTCTGAGTGATGGAGATCGCGAGAAGGACCCGGCTGAGAGGAGGGAGCCTCACTTTGAGACTGAGTGAGATAGAGAGAGAAAGAGAGTGGGATCACTCGCGGAATAAGACCGAAAGGAACGGTGGCGGAATGGAGTGGCATGGGACGCGGTCAGTTCGGATTGAACTGCCGAATCGGACGCGTCTCCTCCTCGCGAGGAGGGAACTCGATCGAGGATTACGCGGATCGTTCGCCGATCTACGACCACGTCTCCTCGGACGGGACGGCGCCGTGGTCGTCGGCAGGCGAAAATTGGATATCACCTATGTGCAGGTGCGTCCTTCCGGATTCCTCTCACGTCGGTTCGCGCGATTCGCATACCGAGGACGCGGTGGGATGTGGGATCTACGCGGACATTCCAGTCTGGGATTGTGTCGAGAAGAGCGGCTCGGGAGCTTCGGATTCGGATTGTCTCGGTGTCCGCGGCAGACGTAAATAAGACCCGCATGGGGTACGGCGTGGTGTACCGAGTAGCAGAGCTTCCGCGATCCCGCTGACTTAATCAAGCATAACGAGCGGCGTGAATGTTCGAGCGCTAATTCCCTTAACGATCGTAAGATTCCCGAAGAATCCGTGGAATGATATTGAGAAGTTTAACGATGAGACACTGTAAACGCGGAACGTACATAAATTTGTAAATACGATGTAGGGATTATGCGGGTAAAAGATAGCTCTCTGCACGTGGGGATTAAAATCAGTGTCACGTTTCTTTTTTAGCTACGTCGTCGGTAATGGTTTTGCGCAGAGAGTTAGTCACACCATAAATTAAAGGGACATTAAATTTTCGTCAAAAAAGGGACGTCGTGGATGTCATGATTGCACTCGGACAGCTTCGTCATTCGCCTTATGATTTTCTTTAGAATGCACGCATAACGGTACTAATGTAACACCGTGGTAACGAGGAAGCAAATATTGCTGCTTCATCTGTGACGAAACAAAGCGTGTTTAAATTCAATCTCGCGTGCGCCTCGGTAAATCCGTTAATCGAGCATTAACTTTGGAAAAGATAGCACTCACGCTTATGTTATATGAACCTGCTTACTATAATTTAGTGACGGATATTAAATAGAAGCGTATTACACTACAAATCCAAATGTGTAATTTTTACGCACTTAAATGTGTGAAACGTGTAGACATTTTTTTTTTTTTTTTATATTTCTATGCGTGTAATTTTTATACTTTTCTATACGCTTAGACGTGTATCGATATTAAATTACGAGTTCTATACACTTAAGTGTGTGAAAAATTACACATTTGGATTTGTAGTGCAGTAATTATTCTTTTCAAATTTAATTAATATAAATTTAGAATTTATGTTTATTAATTAAACAATTAATAAATTAGCTAATTTACATTCTCACGGAAAAAAGACGAGGCTTCAACATGCCAAATTTAAAATAGGATACATATGTATACAATCTGTTATCAATGAACATCGGTATTCATCAAAAGGTTGAAAATGTCAATGGCGCTCCCTTAATCCAAAATTTATTTTTTTTTGGGGTGGGAAGATCTTAAAGATACTTAACATCACACAGAAAAAAAATTGCTATCAAATCGACAATCATATCTTATATATTATACATATAAGCAAAATTATGAAATCTTGAAAAAATTTGATTGAGTACCAAGATCTTGTTATTACGTGATCGTATAGCTCTTTCTCGATTTAAATTGTTGTTTACAAATCACGGTCTTCTCTCTAAATTCTTTGGAGTGGAATCCCACTCTAAAAGTGTGAAAATTCTGCTAGTCTTGATAAAGAGTGGTAGGATTTTCACACAATTAGAGTGAAATTCCACTCTTTTAGATGAAATTTCACTCCAAAGAATGTAGAGAGTTGATTCATTTTACTCTTTCCGATACTTGCAGCATGATCTGAACATGACACTCGGCTCGATCGTTACGCGCTACAAAAATTTCATCTTCGTTTATCGGATCGGCTGACTCGCCATACATAGTCACACAATCCGGAACAAGATCGTCGTCGCTGGTTGAACTCGTATCGTCGCGTGTCATCTGTGGATGCACGCACTCGCGCCGATCCATCGCGATGATTCTGTCCCTCGCGGACGGCCGGCGCAGCGGCGCATCTCTCCGCGGAAAGCGAAATCCAGCGGTGCGTCGTCGCGCTCGCGTTAATAAACGCGCGCACCTGTTCGCGCGAGTCAATTTCGCGATCGGTTGAGCGAACGCGATCACCGTCGAAGATAGGCGATAAAGGTTAGCGATCCGTTCGTTCGAAGGGGAGAAGAGCGCGGCTCGCGTCCGTTCGCGCGTGTAGGCCGCGCGATTCTAAAGCTGCCTCCACGCTGTGCCCGTGAAAATCATTCCAGTGAACTGAAACACACGATAACAAATATAACTGAAAGTGCGAGAGCTGAGATAACATACATGGGATCTGATCGGTGAAATCTGATCTTTGATATTCGAAAGTGAAATCTCCGAAAAAATGGAATGAGAAAAAAGTTGTTAACTTGACTAAATTTTTCAACTTGATTGAATTTTTTCAGTTCAAGTACTTAAGTTAAATATATAAATGCTTAAATGCATAAATATTTTAACTGAAAAAATTTAATAGAGTTAAAAAATTTAATCAAATTAACAACTTTTTTTTTCAGTGTACGTCATTAGAAATGCAAAGAAATTCTGGTAGCAAAAAGTTAGGTCTCTTAATTTAATGCATTAGTTTTTGACTTTTTTTATTTGATATTTTTTAATATTCAAATATACATGGAAAGAAATTTTTATTACAGCATTTGAAAATTTAACTAGATACAGATCAGAAAATAATTTTATGTTGGGCCATCAAAATAATTATATAGGACGCCCAAGCATGATATGAATGTTGCTGCAATTCTAGCAACCAAGTTAAACACATTCGATACATTTTTTTTTTTTTTAATGGTTCGACATAATTATCAGATCTGTATTTAATAAGCAAAATTGTTCTTTTCGTGTAGAAAGAGAAAAATATTGAGTACACATGAAAAAAAAAATTGGAAAGATGCTGTACTATTAATAATACGGTGGGAATGGGTTAAATAAAGCAACACGATCGGCTCGTTTAGAGTTTTCTTTTATTTCTTTTCAATATATCTTTCTTCTTTCATATTAACGACACGACTAAGATAAATGTACGTTTAGCTTTGGACGTACGCCAAGATCCGCGTTTACTTTTCATTACGCACTTGTATCTTTGCACTTGGAGATATAAGCCGAGTGTACTCGGGCGCAAATCGGGAAAGTGATTGAGGAGAACCGCTTCTCTCGCGTGCACATTTGTGCGATGTGAAGCTAGCGTAATACGCGCCTCGCTGTTACATTGCCGTTGCATTTGCTGCCGCTGTCGCCGGCGAAGTGTAGGCAAAAGACCAATCGCCGCCACACCCTGCGGCTAGAAGCGAGAAACATCGAAGGCGACGGCGACGACGACGACGACGACGACAACAACGACGATGACAGTGACGGTGACGACGACGACTCGCCGTGTCGCCGATAACGCGAGCAATAACTATCATCTCCGATGCATCTGCGGCAGTCTCGCTCGACGGAACGCGGGATTGCCTTTTTAGCGCGCCTTCGGAGAGAAATTGGTATGTGATTGCTTAATACACACGCACGCACGCACGCACGCACGCACGCATGTACGTACGTACGCGTGTATAATGCATAGTAATAGTATCCAAGGCAATTGCCTTGGACCGTTGAACCCATTAAAACGCTAGGGTATATTCGGATCTTGCTGCGGCTGAGCGTTTCCGATTCTCTCGAATTTTTTAAATACTCGAATTCTTTGAAACGTTCTGGCAAAAAAAGAACTTGAATCTTGGAATTCTTAGATTTTCTTTCGCTCCCGATATTCTTCGTCTATTCCGATCCTCGGTGAGATTTCTCATCGAGACTCTGCGTATATCCGCATTATAATTATTGTAATAAAATAAAACAAACTTCTCGCGGAATGGCAGTTGCTCGTCCTGCAAGATCATCGACGCGTTTTTTGCGCGTTCGCGGTTGTTGGCTTCTCGCTCGCGCTCGCGCGAGGAAGAGGTCGACGATATCGCAATTAGAATAATTTTGACGCAACGTCTCTCGGCGTATACCGCGAACGGCCGTAAAACGCGCGTCGCGTGTACTATGTCGTAAATATCAGCAAACACGAAAATATCCCGGCTCGTCCCGTTATCGTGCCGCGCGACGCACCGCGTAAAGCCGATACTATATCCCTCGTACACTTTCGCGCTTGCCACGAGCTACGAGCGACGTCGTCGTCGTCGTCGTCGTCTCGCCGCCGCGCGCCGCGCCGTCGCGATTTTTATTGCGATCGCGGGAATGGATCATCGGGAGCCAATGATCCGTTCCGCAGGAATTCCAATTCCCGTGCACGAAAGATACACGCGACGTAGTCGCCACTAAACAGGCAGGCGTAAATGCGTGATCGTGTATACGGGGTGTACGCATAAATTTTCCGAGGAAAACTAAGCTGGTTTATTTACGTTGAAGATCTCGGAAAAAAATCTTGTCTCCATATAAATCAGAAAAATCCAAGGGTATAAAATCATATTTTAATCGCTGACTGTAATGCGTGTGACAATAATAAATTGGAATAATTATTAATATGAATCATATTAATTAGAATAATATATTAATATAAACAACAGTAATTATTGTAAAAGAATTCAAAGATGCAATATGTTTTCTTCTATTCAATGATGAATATTTCTAAAAAAATGTTTTAATTGAAATTTCTTAGAATAATTTAGAAATATTGGTAATTTATATCAAAAGAAATCCACAGAAAGAGACGCATGAACGTTCTCAATGCGCGCGCTCTTATCACGAAGCAGATCTGAGCAACGTGTATTTATTACAGAAAGGACTGATCTTTGGATTGAAATTCGAGAGAAAGATCAAGGAAGACGGGTCAACCGATAAGATCGATTTTCCGGAGGGGTACGAGAAATCACCGGAGATATTATTGCCATTCGCGTACCGAGAATCGCAGAACGTAACACAGTCACGGGGGGTGGGAGAGGGGGGGACGTTGCGCAACCTAGAATCCACGATCCGAGAATGTAACGGTTCAAGAATGTTGCGAGAACGATTCGAAAAGTCGTGCTGAGAATATAGCGATTCAGGGAGCCAGAAATTCTGAGTCCAAACAACAGTTCGCCTCGCGACGATTCGCATCCTGATTTGTATCCTGCGGCCTCCGTACGTAACTAGCAAATCATTTCGATTCACGTAACTTACAAGCATTATACTCTAGTATCGCAACGTTTTGAACAACAAATCAAAGATTTAGGGGAATCTTAGAGTAGCGAAAATAAAATTTATTATAAAATTTGACTGTATAATTGGCAATGAGATCTAAATTTTCTAAAAGGTATTACTAAAATATTGCTGCTATAAATTCTATATGTGACACACAATAATTTTAGCAGGTACAAAAAGTAGCAAAATTTAAATTTTTGTCGTGACACCTAGAAATCTACCTACGTCAGCAAAACATTTTTTTTTTTTTTTTGAGTGTGCGAGGACGCGGTAGATTTATACGGGGACACCCCGTATACACTTAGAGTCTTTCGTGGCGAGAGAAAGAGAGGAAGGAAGAGAGAGAGAGAACGGGGTATGAGTGCAGGGTAGTACTTAGGTACGTATGTACAGAGCGTAGTTACGTACCGGGCGTGCATCTTTATTATTGGCCGAGAGAGAAGCCGGTACGTGCGCCCGAGGTTCGATGAACCTTCGCAAGGTATACGCACGTATACGGACGTATAGCCTTCCGATCGAAGTCGCCTGGTGCTGTGGTGTCCGCGGCGGTTCAAAATCCTGCCGCACGATCCGCCGTGTTTTCGCGGGACGGCGCGATAACGCCGTCGATCCGCACGCGGCGATGCGATTGAGGATCGGGGATCGGGATCAGAAAGGGTCCCAGGTGTCAGAGATAAAGCCGACATTCCGGTGAGCTTCGAACGGTTTCATGCTTCTTTCCTCGCGCGATTAAATCGCTACATACGTCAATAAAATTACGAGAGAGAGAGAGAGAGAGAGAGAGAGAGAGCGCAAGTGATTATTATCAAAATGAATGAGACTGTTAATATTAAAATGGAGAGATTACTTAATAAACAATGTTGCGCTTAGGTAACTTAAAATTATTTAGTTGAAGATTAGATAAATTACATGTAAATGTAACTTAGATAAGATAAAGATAATTTAATTTTAATTTATATAGATGAAAGATAAAATTATGTATAATTTTGTCTAGATGAATTTGTAGATGATATCGCTATCGAGCAAAACAATTTAGGATATGAGAATACATGTATATTCATATTTTTATTTTGAAATCTTTATTTCTTAAAAACAAAAGTTCTTCAAATATTTTAATTTAATGAAAGATATTGCTCTTTGGAATCAATACGCAAATGCAACAGTAAATTTCGGAGCGTAACTCTGTTATCATTTTGAAAAATTCTTTCGTTAGAATAACTTGGAGGTTGAGGCTGGAAGGACAATATACTTCATCCTCGTTATTGTTCATATTATCTTAAATAAATTAAAAAAGATGACACTTTTTTTATCCAAGATAAAAATGAAAATAATACACATTTGTATTAATCTAAATAATGATAAGATGAAGGTATTTTTTATTTATTATAGATGATTAACTTTATATTGACAGTAGCAAACACTATTAATAAAAAATATAAAAATGAAATAATGAAACTTTATAAATATTTATATTTGCGGACAACGTGGCAACTGAAGTGGCAGCGAATTGTTCGACGGATACAACTTTGTATCGGACTTAAGGCTCCGCGTTTGTGTAGGCGTATATGCGCTCGCGAATGCACATATATATACACACCTACCTCTAGATATTTTCTAGCTTATCGCTGGCAACGCGTTGTTATCTTGCCGGTTCGAATTCTCAGTTAGTCTTCGGACGCGCTTCTCCGAGTATCGCGGCGTGTGTCGGCGAAGGTCCACCGCGCCTCCGTTCGAAATAATATTTCACCATCTTCCCGCGCTTCGAAGCCGACTTCGTGTCCGGTTTTCCGTCGAATTGGTGCGCGATTCTCTCCGGCGTTTCGCCGGAAATCGCGAAGTCGCGCGCCGATAACGGTCCGCGCGCGATCGCTCGACGACGTTTTTCTCGCGCAGCTCCCGTTAGCGCGAGGGCGCGATTCTTCGGGAGGATCGAGTATCGACGCGCGTCTCTTCGGTGACGGGAGCGCGTTTAATCTCGCGGAGGTGTGAAACCCGCATCGGCGACGGTTCACAGCGGGTGTAAGACCGGCTTCCTCTCGCGTGTGTAACGTAAGACGTGGTGCGTTGCGCGAGACGGTGATTCAATGCGGGATTTTATCTGCTGCTCAAGATGATCCGGCAGTTTCTAGATGCGCTGGGCGGGAATTCGGTAATATCTTCTCGCGCATCCGCATATCGCCTGTTGCGTATTTGCATACTTCTTAGATGTACTGCACACCCAGAGAAAAGTTTCTTTAAGTCAAAAAATATTTGTGAGAATCAACGAAATTTGTACATTGCTACATGGTTAAAGAAAAGTTACTTTGAAAAAATCTTTTGGTTGTACCTTTTATTAGAATTAAAAAAATAATACTTTGATTGTGCACTCGTTCTTTAAATGAAAGTAATAGATTTGTAAAACCAGAACAACTAAATTACTTTTTACATTTTATTCTTTCTTTGAATAGCAAATTATTTATTTAAGTTAAACTAATAATTTATTTACTTTAAAAAAAGACTAATGATGTCATTCTTGAAACTAAGTAAATTTTTATTTTCTTCAAAGATATTTTTAATTTAACTTAAAAAAAACCATATCAAATTAAGAAACTATTTCATTAATTTAAACATTATTTCACTGAGTGCAATCTTTGCCTCATGAAAGTACCTTTTATAAATATACTTAGTTATTATTTTCTTTTTCAAATGTAGATTAAAGATTACCTAGAAAACGCCTTATTTTGCAATATATGTATAGCAACAGATAAGACAAGATAATTCACGACCGTATCCATCGAGTCTTCCGCAATTTTTAAATCGTGATACACATTTGGGCAAAATTGTCTATAAAGTGCGACGGCGTATGAATTTAGAAATAAATATAATTCAGAATATCCTTCATTCTTAATATAGTTACTGCTCGGCCAAAAATAGCAATCGGTATCTGTACTGTAATAATTCGTTCTTATCTTATCTAGAAGTTTTACTATGATTAATAAAAATATTGAATCTATTTGGTGTCTATATGCACTGTGTGGAAGCGAAATAAACAAATTTTTATAAAGACCGAAATTTTAATAAAAAAATTTAAATATTTAATATCTAAAAATTACTTATATAACGTAACTTTTTAAATATATTGACCTTTCCCCTCACAATTAAACTTCATAAATTATCAGTCTAACTTTTCCGCTATAAAGTATTCGGTAGTTTCTCGATCATTAAGATAATTTACGCAAATACTTACGCAATTAATTACACGCAATGCGATAAATTTGTGCGTTTCAATTCTACACGTACAAAAAAAAATTAGTTTCTTTTATTTATATGCCTCGTGTCGTCGTCGTCTGTGTGTCATAAGTCTGTGTGTCATAATTATTAAGGCGCGGCGATAATAAAACGATCAATAATATTGATCGATGTAACGCGTTTCCGAAGTGATCCGAGACCTGTCACCGCCCAGCGTGTAATTGCCCGCGTTTACGGCGTCCGATTACGCATCCAGCTGTTACGCATAAATCACGGCCGAATCAGAGCGTCACGGAAACGTTAGCCGCCGATAATTATTTGTTTTTAATGCGCGCCCGGGGATAATTACCTGCGTGTCGCACGTGCGCGCACGGTGATTATCGGGCACGCGGGCCCACTAAAAGAGAGACCGCAAGTCGGACGCGAGTTTCGCGAACGATCCGGATCGGCGATAGCGTCCCGCTTTTTATTAAATCCCTCATCCCCCCGGTAATCCCGATCCCCCCGGTAATCCCGGCGCGATACGACAAACACGTGTGTAACGGCTTATAACTCGGCGATTTAATTGTCGGCTCCTTATTGTGCACGCGCGCGCGCGAAACAGAGTGGAACGCAGCGCGGTTTTAATGCGTGTTCGCCCCATCGCGCCCCTCTTTCCTAATTATTTATTTCTGCCGGAGGTAATCTCCGCGCGAGACGTTATCGCCGAAGATTGCGTTATCTGCGAGCGTTCTTTAATTACGTTCTTTAATCTCACGCTTATCGAGGCGTAGGAAATCGTAGAGTTCTCGGGTTCTGTTTAACACTTGAGTTTTTTAATTCTTTTTTTAAACAATTAATTGAATTAATTTAATTAAATTTTCTTATATGGGTGTGTTCTTTGCGTGATAATAAAACGCATTTTTCTGCTTGTTAGTGCAGTATTATACAAGAGATATTATATATATATTTTTTTTAAGCGTAATTCTCGTCAATGTATAAAATTAGTCACTAAATTATTTCGCGTTACTTACAACTGTTACACAGAACTTTTGACTTTAACTTTAATTATCGTTAAGTCGTAAGATGATTACAGTTACTTGTGATTTGTCTTGTATTCGAGACGGGGGTGCTCATTAGAGAATGTCGTTTCTTTCAGGCTCGAAGCGGGATGTCCGTGGGTTCGGGCGGCCGGGCGCCGTTTAAGCGGACCACGCAAAATATACAGCCGCTTGCGAAGAGGCCCAGTAGAAGCCAGTAAGTACATATTTTATAATTGCCATTATGGATAACAATAAATTTCCGCTGGATTTGCTGGGCGAACCCACAAATAATCCAAGCTGCGAAAATGCACAGTTTTACACAAATTCGTTAATGTAATATTTAGAGAATTATTATATACAAACTTCAGAATATTTATTGATATATATAAAACGCTAAAAAGTTGGTTTGAATATATAAACAACGATAGCTTTTTGAATTGTAATCCTAAAAGAGCAAATTGAAAATGTTAATATATTAAAAGCAATTGTGAACATGTTTTAATACAACATATGAGAGCAATAATTATTGCAACTTTTACAATGTGTGTGTTCAAAAAATAATTATATACGGTTTTACGAATTCCTATATTATCGACCGCGCATTCATGACCGATTTTGTGTAGTGAACGAGTCACTTTGTAGAGAACGCCAGTATGCAGTTTCATCGTCGCGCGCGTAATAGAAAAATAACATTGCATAATATAGAGTCTACAATGCAATTGTTACTAGAGATTCTAAAATAAGAGTTGCGGTAATCAGATCCATCTTTTGATTGGTCTGTATTTTATGACCCATTCGTTATATTTTAGATGCTCAGGCCTTTAATAAAGACCTGTTTACGTCTATTGTAAGGCCTTATGACGTTAAGGCATTCTTATGACGATCCTAAAAGCTATCACACGTAAAAAAAATTTATTCGTAATCGTAAGGTCGTAAACAAATCGACCAATCATAATCAAAAGTATTTACGCAAAAACAGGGATTTCAGACATGATTAAACAGGAGAAGTTATCCACTTCTATGTACATGAGAATTATGGAGATGTTAGTACAATGACAAACTTCCATCATATCTAAAGTGACCCTATGTAAAAAGCTTCGCGATTATGTATTAGAATAAAAAAAAAGATATAAAAGTACTGAGTATTACATAATAAAAAAAATTAGTGTCAAGCCAATCATTGTCTCATATATCCAAGAAAATAAATATACAGTTATAAATAATATAATAAAATCTGTAAAGAATTTGATAATCATAAATTTTAGCAATATATATACAAACATTTCTTTTATTTCAATACTATAATATCTTATTTCAATATTATCATCTGAAGAGCACAATATAATTTGATGATAATTAAAAAAATTTTAATTGGCTTACAGATATTGTTAAGAAAGTTTTATTCGACTTTTTTTCTCTTAACTCATAAAAATTATTGTTGAATAAAGATGGATATATTTTTCTTGAGAAATAATTCGAAATTTTGTCATATAAGCAAGTTATGTCTGCTAATATCAAAATATTGAATTCTTTAAAGAAGATTTTTACATTTTTACATTTTTACTTACATGTACATGAGACAATAATTGTTGATTTGGTATTAATTTTTTTTTATCAAGATGTGTGAAGGATCTCTAGTTAAGAAAATAAAAACTGAGGACGACGACAAGAAGGAGGAGCGGATGCAAAACGTGACTTCCACATGTGCAAACGGGAGAGTCACAGCAAGAACTAGAATAAGGAAATCCTTGTCTAAAAGAAAAAGAATGATGCATTTGAGCTGTCATATCAGACACACATTAGAATTAGTTTCATTACAAAATAAAACTGTAAGTGACATGTTCTCACGTCATCTATTTTGTATTTAATAAAAAAATAGCGTAATAAAGACGTTTATTACTGTAACCGTGATAGTCGCGATATTAAGGACGAATTCCTTGCCCGTCACGGATCGAAAAACCGGTCCTGCCATTAGTTTTCCGGGAAGCCCGTTATCCACCTGCCGTTACAGACGGCTTCTCGTCTTAACTTCTGAGAATCCTTTATTATGATTCGAGAAACCATTCAGCGTCCAAATCTCACTTGACAGATTTTATCGTTTAATACATCGGAAAATTGCATCTAATTCGTTTCAGTCATAAAACATTTTATTTAGCTCGAAATAATTTAGTATCTTTTTTTAATACTGGAAATGCCTGGAAGTATTGTAGAATTTTACAAAATAAATAGAAGATACATTAAAATTGAAAACATTTAAATAGGTACATTTAATACATACACTATTATTGGATATTTAATTTTTTTTTTAACATACAATTTTGTTATACATTTATCGAAGCAAGATTTTAATGTGCCAATGAAGAAAGATGTAATTTAGAGAGTAGTGAGTATGATTGGGGATATAGCTCAGTGGTAGAGCATTCGACTGCAGATCGAGAGGTCCCCGGTTCAAACCCGGGTGTCCCCTGTCGTTTTTTTTTTTTAATAGTTAAATAAAATTCTCATTTTATTAACTGCGTTATTACTATTTGATTGAAAAAAAATTATTATTAAACTGTTTTAAGGGAGAAATTTTTTACACGGAAAAACAGTAGTATCAAATTAAAAGTAATATATTTTAACCATTATCGCTTCGTATATACATAAAAAAAAATTATAATCTGCTTTAAAGAATTCTCAAATGTCAATAAAATATTATATTTTTATCTTAATATTATAATAATCATTTAAAGAGTTTAATATGATTGTTTTGATAATCCTAGTAATTAAAAATTCTAATTCTTGGTTTGAAGATATCGCTATTTTCTATTACGATAATTTTTTTCTCAAAACAAGAATATCTTTTTTTTCTGTGTAGCTAGTTTATTTTCTTAAATTAAATTTCTCTTCGCTTTCAGTAGTTAACATATTAGAGAGGAATTTTCTCGTTACAATAATGAGATCATTAAGTAGTTCTGGTATTAATTTCCGTTTTCGTAATAGCCTACTGAAATTTTCGCGCGCGTGGCACGCAATAAATGAATCTCTCTGTGAAACTTATATATAGCTCCTTCGCGGTGGATGTTACCCGCGTGTAACTTTCCTGGATTAATAATAGGTAGAAGGCGCAAGGTGTGTCGCAACCTCTCTTGGCCGCGATTAACGTGAGATAGTGTTCTCGCAGATAGAATTACCGCGAACGCTCCCGTAAATTCACGTCGCGTTTTATCGCTTAGAATCCAATTCTCGCGTACGAGGGAACGCCACGTAACGGAGATAAACGGGTGACCGTCGCACGTGCTGTGGACCGGTGTTATTATCGCGAGCCGGTTCGGTGACGACCGTCTCCTCTAGGAGATTCGCTCCTCTATATGCTACGTGTTCGTCGCGCAAGCCGGAAAAATGCGCGTGCATCTACTTTATTTTAACTTTTTTTTTAACGCAGTCGCCTGGTGACTCAGGCTCGTTTTCTTTCAATTTACATAATGTCTGATAACCGCGGCGTACACGCATACGAAAAATCCACCCAAGCTTATCCTTGATACATCGGAAATTATACGGAATAATTGACTGGGACGTTAAACCTTACCAATAACTTAGCTTCTTGTGTTACAGTTTACTTAACAGTCAGCACGCGCTATCGATGTTATTTTCGTGATTGATTGAATTAATAATTCTCTTTTTTTTTACGTCGCCTATCAAAAACATTTAAATCTTTTTTTTTCTATTCTCTATTTTCTCAAGAAGAGGCGACATGTCAGATTTCTCTCATCGGCACGAAATACAACTCGTGCTTTGTGTTCGATTTTATCTGCGGCACGACAAATTGCTCATAATTTAATGCCAGGTGAGCGTTGTTAACCAGGTGCGGTAACGTTGCTTAGAACGAAATCAATCCGGATTCGTTGAGCGATCATACGATCGATCGATCGTACGTTCGCAACAGGCGGATCCGACGAGAGGGCATTGACCAGCAGTCGGCGATCGAACTGACCTCATCAAGTGGCCTATACACACCGCTGGAACCCGTCGATACGCTAAACTCGTCGAATTGGATTCTCGAGTGTCCCGATCCTGCCTCTCGTCCTTTCCAAATGCGCGAATTCGTCCTCGACGACAAAACTGAAAATAGGCAGCATCGAAATTAGCAACTAACTGACATTTACTTTTAGAATCGTGATAATCTATCTATAATCATTATTTGTCGCTGTTGATGAAGTCTCCGTGAGTCGAAGCATAGCGTACAACTTTTTGGTTTCAGTTTTTGATATTTTTTTGTTTTATTCTGTCGGAAACAGACAACGACATTAATAAACGATGTTCTTAGCAGATTACATTATTTTGCTCGTTAGCCTGATTATTTCCTGTGAGCTTTACGTAATACGAGCTGTTTATCTAGAACTTATTTCGAATCTACACACGATTATGTGATTCTTTTATGTTTACATAAAAATGAACACATCGATGATTGAGAAAAGATAGTACGAACATATATATATTTATTTCAATTTATATGTATATACATAAATTTTTAATATTGAAATTAATATTAACAATATTTTTACACAATAAATATCTCAAATGTTTAAAAATATATTGTTAACATTAATTTTATTATTAAAAATTTTTAATACTAGTTACGTAACATAAAAATATATATATATAATAAATATACATATATATTAAATAAAATATATCTATTTCTCTCTCTTATTATATTTTTATTGATACTGTTACGTAATTTAAGTTTTAATTTCTTTCTCTATGTGTAAACGTGTGCCAATAATTTTTTGTCCGATGAAAAGTATTTTGTCAGTCCAGTATGAAAGTCACTAAGAAATTAAGCGATGTATTAGCGTAAAGCCGTCGTCTCATTAGTCAGCTTTCCCGACGACGTTGTTCTCTCGACGATTATGACTTCGCCGCCGTAACGCGCGCGATAACGAAATTAGCGTCGGTGCGCGAAACCGACCGCCCCCGTACCTCCTGATTGTTCCCGCGGGGGAATACCAAAGGGGAACGGTTAACGCACGCACAAACGTTACACAATCCTCCTCGTTAATCACCTGTACCGTATACGCACTCCTCTGCGCTATCGCATTGCGTTACTACGCGCGCGGCGGCACTTACGTAACGCTAATTCTATCGATTCTTTGCGCAACGAGAAAGAGAGAGAATAAGCGGCTTTCCTACATTAGAACCCGCGTTAGAACGATCATTATCGCGCGGGCGGACGATCGTTCCACCGCCTCCGATTTTTATTGAGCAACGAAATTGCGGACTACACGATTGTCTCCGCGCGTCGCTCGTGGTCTCCTCGCCGTTGTGGGCGCGAGTAAATGGCCGTGCGTGAAATCGATACGATCTGGAAATTGTTGGCGGGAATACAGAATATTCTAGCACTTTTATGAATAAAATATATCCCTGATGTAACAGAGACGCGTGTAATATAAACGTATCCTCAATTGTGACCCGAATGTGATACGGTCGAAAGTTATTTCTATACTCGTTAAAGACGAGAATTAATGTAGTAGACTGAGAGACGATACGATGGAAATGTAACCCGATAACAATATCTGTAAAATATTTTATCTCTTTACTTTTTAAAAATATTTTTAAACACAAATGATTTTCGTACATGGAAAGAACGGATTTTTTTTGCTGAGATATGTAAAAATTTAGCTGGCTATAAATCTGAAAATAATTTGGCTGGACGATTAAAATGATGAATGAAGAATGTGATAAATAATACTGCAAAATGTTTCGACATTCCAGCGACTTGAGGGTCCTACATAATTATTTTGATGGCCCAACAAAATTATTTTCAGATCTGTATTCAGCTAAATTTTTTGATGCTTTACAATTAGTAAAACTATTTTTTTCGTGTACGTACCCTAAACGTTTAACTTTTAGGGAATTAATATCAATATTAATGTGGCGCCTCTCGAAGATAGCGTCCATCTTCATGACTGTCTCTCTCCCGAAAAGAAAAAATTAATTGACGATTCGACCAATTAACCGCGGTCAATGCCTCCGTTAATTAAGAAAAAAAATATCGCCAGTCCTCAGTTTAATCCACAGCCAATTAATGTGGGATTTCAGGGCGAAACCAGCCGAGCCTGCGGCACCAGCGTCTAGAGCAGCGCCGAGCGCGGGGCGGAAAAGGGACCCGGTCGCGTCGCTCTTCAGCACGAGGAGACCGGCGAGGAAAGTCGTCCAAGGAGGCAAGGCGACAAAGCCGGGGGACCAGCAGCTAAAGTGAGTGAGTCCTCGAGCATTTCTCGCGATCTCGCATGTGTGCTCGTCCGTTGCAAAAAACTTGGGGAAAGAGAGTGACAAGGAGAGGCAGAGACGGGAAAAAGATGCGCGAGATGCGCGCCCGTACGTCGCTAGTTCTCGCGGACGGCGGGGTTCGACGACCCGGACGCCGGCGGCTCCTTTCCCCCGCGATTTCTCGATGCCGCGCGTTGAATGGTATTAAGAATATATCTCCGGGTATTATCTCCGGATATCTCCCGGCGATCCCGGCACGCCGCGAGGACGTCGTCGCCGGGATCGCGCCGGGTCGCCGCGACGAATGTCCGACCGCGATCTTGATGGTCGGCGAGATACAGCGTTGATCGTTTTACGTAACAGGTGGATTCCCGCGAAGGCGCGCGACACACATGTTTTTCCGTCATCGTCGGTTATTTCTGTTTTGCCGGTGTTCTGAGCGCATTTTCCAGGTTCCTTCATTCTATCATTTTTCCTTGTATTTTAATAGCATGATTTTTTAAACATTTACTTGGCACCTTCTTCACGGAAAGAACAGTTTTTTGCTAAAGCATCTAAAAATTCAACTGGATACAGATCTAAAAGTAATTTTGTTAGTCCATCAAAATAATTATGTTGGGACTCTCAAACTAACTGCTAGAGTGTCAAAATTTTGTAATCTTGCTCGTCACGTCTGAACATCCGTCATAATTATTTCGATGGCCCAATAAAGGTATTGTCAGACTGTATCTGACTAAATGTTCAGATATTTCAGCAAAATCGTTTTGCCTTAATGCCACGCGCGTTCTCCTCGTTGACCTCGATGTATCTAGTGCAGTATTGGAGCTCTATTTCCGTGTCTATCAATTTTTATTCCCAGGTGAACGCGCTATGGCACTTGGCGGTCAATTGAGAATTTCCTACACGCGCGAGCTCTGTCTTTTTTCTTATCTCCCTTGATCCTGATACGGTTGTCGTATCACATATATCGTAAAGTGGCATGAAAAAGCGGCAGGTCGACGTGTAACTTAAACGCGCTTAATTGGCGTCGTATTTTCGATGCACAATCGATAGATTGGTCTTTCGCCGAAAATATGCTCAGCCAGATTACGACCGGTTCGATTTTTCATTACTGATTTATAACGCGAGTTCAGCGAACCCAGACGTTACCTCAGAAATAAATAAATCGTCAGACTCGCTGGAACGAGTTTCATGATAATCGACAGCGTAATAAAATGTATGAGGCAACACGTAATGCTGTATTGACTCGATACATTTATTTAATCTTGTAACACAAATGTAATGAGATCTCTACTGGATGAAGAAGAGAAAATTCTATATATGTATACGTACCCGTTAATCATTGATGGTTAGATAGATGAAAAAGTTCCAAAATCCATACACTGAGAAAAAAGTCAACTTGACTAAATTTGTCAACTCGATTAAATCTTTTCAGCTGAAATATTTATATATTTAACTTAAATGTATAAAATACTCCAGTTTAAGCATTTATATATTTAACTTAACTATATATGTACATACTGGAAAAAATCTTACAACAAAAATATTATTTACTCGGTAGATTCCAATACCTTATTTACTTGCAGTCAAATTTAAAATTTCTCAATTAAAATATTTATGTAAATAAAATGAAGACATAATTTTTATTCAAAGATTTTTTTTGTAATTTTAGACAAATTTTACTGTTAAATTATTTTTATATTCAAGATAATCAGATTTCTTATTTGTAAAATCATTATTTAAATGTATTTTTTTATTTAAAAAAATTTTTCTGTCAGTGTATATTTAATTTTGAAAAATTTAGTTTACATCTTTTTTCTTAGTGAAAGCTATTGAATAGAAATTCTCAATATCTTTTTATTATACATTTTACAATTATAGTTTGATTTTATCAAGTTTTAAAAAGTATCGAGCCCTTCTATATGGAAAGATTATAAAAATATAGTCGATTATTTCGGGTTCGAAAACAATTATCTTTCGCACATTGTCGCGTTGCATTGCAACGGATATCGAGATTTCCTTAGTGCACTTCGAGGCGCATTCGCGTCTCGCGCGATTCGCATTCGCTGCTCACTTTCTCTCATTTCCCGCTCCTCGGCGGCTGGATTTCGCGAATCTTTCGAAATATCGCTCGCCGATAAAAGGAGGCGGACTGTTCATGCTGCACCGCACGGTTTAAACCAGTTTAAACCTCGAGGTTACAATAATATGCCGATGATTTGCGTTATCGAAGCTGCGCCATATTTGACATCATCAGATTTCGCTTGCAAATTCTTTTATAAATTTTAATTTTAGTAAAGAAAATTTTTAGCTATAATGAATAGCTAAATTTTTATTTATTTATAATGAAAATTTGAAAGAAAAAAATTAATATGTACAATTACAGATATATAGCGAAAGACGGAAGTTTATTATTTTAATTGAATTAGGATATTCTTTTCAAGTTTTCTATGAAATAAGCATTTTTGAATAGTCTGATTTTATTCTAACTTGCAACAACAGCTGCAACAAAAAAAGTAGCTAGATCGGCTTCCGTCCGTCCCCGGATTTGAATTCAATGCGAAGTGTCGTCGACAAGATGACAGGCCCTTGAAAAGTAACTTATGAGTTTGAAGGCCTGCAAAGTGGCAGATGAAGCTCCGCAATGAAGCGCTACAGAATGGAGTCTGAAAATAAAAATTATTAAAAAACTAAAAAAAATATTAAATCCGATACGTGTAACTAAATATTGAGTTGGTTTAATTAATTCTTAAATTAATCCTAAAAAATTTGAATTGCCATTAATGAACTATATTCTTTTTCATGCAACTAAATGATTGTTGAATCAACTCTTTAGTCGATCGTATCAGACTAAATATTTTGTTTTTTAAAGAAAATTTTTTTTTCTCTGCAGCCTTTAGCCTTCAGAGTTCCTTGACTGTGTTCTATATATCTGTCATACACAATACACGTATCTAGTATGCATAAATTTAGCGTTTCGCGAATCTGATATCGCGCACGCGTAAGTCATTGGTAATCATTGGTAAACTCGTACGTTCTGCGTTAATACCTCATCGATGCTCCGTGTGTACACGCGTGGGTCTCAGGCCCATCGCTACCGACGACCCACTCTGGCAATGAGAGCGGCACTTCGACCCACATACCCAGTGAATCAAAAGTCAATGGGTGGCGCGACGCGCGCCGGTGCGTTCGCCGTAATTTGCGCCGGCCTCGCGTAAAACCGCGGGAGAAGACGCACACACACCGTGAATATGAACTCACGGAGAGTCGTAATCGAATTTTTCCTGCGCGAGAGCGCTAAGTAGAAACTCACTTTTCAATATAACGTCGTCATTCGCGACGTCCGGATTATTGTAATCGAATGCCGACTGCAATCACTTCAAGATTACGAGATCGGAAGACGATTTTTAAAAAACAATTTTGGAAATACCTAAATTTATGTGAAAGAGAGTAATGATAGAATAGCAGTTTAATTTTAGATTTTTCTTAACAATTATAGCAACTTGAATGCAAATATTCCTTGTATGCGCACAATATTCCTAGAATATTATACGAATATTGTTTATTAAATTAAGTTTAAGATAGAATATTATTAAATTAGAATATTAAATAATATTACACGCTTGTAACGTTACAAAGTGATATTTGTATTATATAATTATATATTTTTAATTTTTTTAAAATTTTGTTTCCTCAATGATACATTGGCAACTTCATCGATTGTCAAGCTTTGAATTTGAACAATGAGGTATTTTTTAACGCCATAGAAATAATGAATTCCAAGTATCGTTGAAAAGATAGGAAACCCATCGCTAATGATCAATTGGAAAATCTGAAAAAAAAAATATGGGAAGGAAAGGATAGTCGTAGCATGACGGGCGATTTTGTACGAAGGCTCTGTTCCAAAGTCCGTGGACGTCCTGCGATCCCAATGGCGTCTGCACTCGATTTAACGATGCGGTAACAGCAAGGCAAGCCACGGTTCGCCGTGATGTATCGAGCGTTTAAACGCTGTCCCTCGGTTTCGTCGCGAGGCGAACGGGGCCCGACAGAGTGGCCACTGTGCGCCGAGCGATTAAGCGGCCGCCTCCGCCGCGCGGAGGAAACGAGCGGCTCTAAACGAAAGGGTCTCCAAAGAAGGGCAGAAGCCAATTGACTTCTCTCGCATTCGAGAGAGAGAGAGAGAGAGAGAGAGAGAGAGAGAAAAGAAGAGAGAAAGGAACGATGAGACGATGAGCACGCGAGTGACGTCGCGTCGTTCGCTCTTGAAAGAAATGATGCCTGGACCGCTATCCGCCACGCTTCCATCCGCGTGTCGTTCACGGTTGGCCTCGCCGATCAGCGCGAACTCCCGTAGATGTAGGATGATTCGGAAAGATCATCGCGAATCGCAGAAAATTGATGAAAATTAGAGTGCAAGTAATAAGGATCTAGCTCGAAAAACCGCAGAGCAGATCGAGAGACTCGTTGGCATTGCGTTCTATTTATGTTTTTATGGCGAAAGAAACAATGGAAAAGTTATTCTAAAATATCTCTTTCATAGCACAAGTATTATTTCCAAAGTTTTATTTGAATTCAAATAAATTACAATAAAAAAGGAAAAATCTGATCAAAAGAAAGCAAGTAAATTTCCAAAATTTCGTATTAATGTTTTTTAGCTTGAGATTAAATCTAAGTGATATATTATTAAGTTAAAAGAAAAGTTTCTACATTAGACATGTTACTTTGTTATTTATAATAGTAATTTGTTGTAATAAAATGATTGAAATCGAACGTGAGTACATTGAGAAAAAAAGTTGTTAACTTGATTAAATATTTTCAGTTCAAGTATTTATGTATTTAAATTAAATATATGTGTATAATTAAGTAAAATATAAAAATGCTTTAGCTGAAGTTCAAGTATTTTATATATTTAAGTCAAATATGTAAATACTTGTTCTGAAAAATTTAACTTGAGTTGAAAAATTTAGTCAAGTTAACAACTTTTTTTTCCCAATGGGACAAGTTGACTTGTATTTACATAAAATCAGCTTAACTCAAGCTAGCTGCGAGCCATTCAATTACAACTCTGACAAAGCGTTTATATTTAATATTTATATATTGAAGCAAGCTTATATGTAAGATAGTTTACATTTGCTTTTCTGAAACAATATTTTACTATTGGATCATCATAAAATAACTTTAAAAGATATCTTTGCCAAGAAACACATATTTGCAATCTGTTTTTTTACTATCTATAATGCAAAATGTTTATACTTCACTTACTACAAGGACACTGTACCATATACAGAATTGTTCTTGCCCTAAAAATACAGAGAAAGGTTTACTCTATACAAGTACAGTTTAATCATAATAGTTATTAAAATGTCTAAATTGTCTCTCTTACATGTTTGTGACCATGGTTTCTCTTAACGTGTGCGTGTGCGTGACACACGACTGTCACAATATTTGTTTGCGCATATGGCTGCATTTACAGAGCAATAAATATAACGCTATCTTTTCTTTTTTCGACTCTCGGGTCCGTTTGCACGAATGTGAGCTTGACTTTAAACTCGGCTTAACTTACTTTCTGTCTTTTTCTAATTCTTAGAACTAGAAAAAGATGGAAAGAAAGTTAAGCCGAGTTTAAAGTCAAACTGTATGTACATTGGTGCAAACGGACCTCGATCTCGTATTTCCGATTTCTCCCGTTTCTCGAGAGAGATTTCTCCCTTTTGTTCCTGCAGTTTTTCCCCCCCCTTTTCTCGAGCATCTAGTTCGTCGTGACGCGCATTCCCACTGTCACTTTCTCTCTCTCTCTCTCTCTCTCTCTCCCCCTTTTTCACACGATTATGACAATTGCATAATTTTAATGCGCGACTCGAAGACATTTATCTCTCTTCAACTAGAAACACCTTTATGAACAGAGTGACGTCAGCGGTCGATACTGCTTTTCTCGAACTGCCAACTTGTATCCTACACCTTGCGATAAGGATATCTACTTATGTCTTGTTCGAGCCAGATAAAAGTACATAAGAGCGAGCCCGAGGCCGTTCGACAAAACGAAGCCGTTCTTTTTTTTATTTCGAGCGTTCGCCTTTGCAATTGGACACCTCTGATAACGCTTGAAAATGGAAGAATTTAATTTTACTCCGCAGAATTTTTTTATTCTATTAGTCGAAACAACGCGATTGCCGTAATTCGCAATGGTCTCGCAGCTCTAAATACATGAAAGTGTCTGGGGCGATAAATCAATCGTGGTAATTGAAATAAGAAACGACAGAGATACGAGATATCTTAAAACGCCGTGAAATATATAATTGAACGCATTTTTTTTACGCTCATAACTATTCAAGTGCGATTATTTTTTTTCAACGACAGGGAAGAAAATATAAATTTCTAACTCCGAGCGTAAATTTATCATTTATCCGTAATTTTCTTCGCGGAATATTCTCTCGTTAGAAGGTTTAGTATATTTTACCCTGAGTTACTAGCCGAGAATCAAAGATACTGAATCTAAAGCGCGCTTAAATTAGCGACGTCGCGACTTCGCATGCAAATGTGTTTGCTCTCTCAGGTGAGGCCACGTAACTCACGGGAGACGCGACAAACACTTTTATCTCGGCCCGCGATTGCGATGTATAAATTTCCATGTGGTAAATCCATGAGACGCTCATCGACGACGACGACACCGTATCGTGCACGCTCCGCATGAAATTTTAATCGTACCGGAGCCCTCGGCTTCGGTATGCGCGCTAATAACTGCTTACGCATCACAGTGATACGATATCGAAATATTAATGGCATGGATGAATAACGATTAATAAACAGATCCGTAAATTTCGAGACGTTTTTTTTTTCGAAGGCCTGAATTGACGTCGCACGACCGACGCATGCGATTCCGATTATAAATTCGTTGAACATACTTAGAAAGCGCGACGTAAAATCGTCCGATAAATTTATCCCGAATAACTTTCACTCGTCTCAATAAATGCAATTTGCCATTCTTCCCATCCGCTTTCTTAGAGTTTAATTTAATCGATTAATTTTTTTTGTTTTTATGCATCCTGTAGGCAATGTATCTCTTTCCTGCAGATTTTTTTTTTCAAGTTTAAGAATGCAAGATTGCAATATACGGTGTGCAAAAAAAAATTCGTTATTCATGCCATGTCCACTCAAAAAAAAGTTATGTATGTTTAAATCGTTTCTTCAACTTGGGTTTTTTTTTTAATTGAAGTGAAAATATCTTTGAGGAAAATAAAAATTTATTTGATTTCAAGAAACGACACTGGCTTTTTTAAAGTAAATAAGATACTTGTTTAAATATTTGTTCAATTTAAACAAATAGATATTTGATACAGATCTCTATTTCTGAAGCAAAATTATTCTTTCCGCGTGCACGCATACAGACATACGTACAAATCTTCCAGTATTTGTTTCTACTAGAGGCAATCGAGTGAAAATTTATATTCTGCTTTTAATGATCGAGAATAATATGCTTCATTCTAACGAACGAAAATTTCTATCGGTATTCATCGTAACGGAATCCCATCGAACGGTCCATGGATGCCACACGAGGGCACAGTGCCGTCTCTGTTCCATGTTATCTCACCGATCGCGCGATCAGACAGAGCTTCACGTCCGACTCGATCACTTCGTCTTCTGAGCATTACCATCGCGGGGACTCATCGTCTCGCCACGTGCACGAAAATCGACACCGCGTCGATTCGCACAACGAACAGCCGTTGTTGCTTACTCGTTCACACTTGGTTGCTTGTATCGGGATCGACAGTTGAGTCATAAATATAAAAGAAAATATAGAGCTATAATTTAAGAATCTCTTTATATCGTTTCGAGAAACAAAATAATTCATAAAAGTGTGGAAAAGTTTGGAGCCAACAATAAGCTTTTAAAATTGAATGAATAATTTTAATTCACGTGTTCGTTGTATTTATTTCTGAGAACTGTGATATTATGACATAACTGCGCATTTTTCTGAGCGTTTCACACTTCGTTTCTTCTCTTTGTTGACTTGAATTTCTGCTCCCTGCGCAGCATTTTCACTTTTCCCTCATTCCCAATGTGAGATAGCCTTGCAGAGAGCGAAATCTAAGATTTTAAATCGTGTAGAGGCGATTATGCGGGAAATCTGGCGCGAACTGCAGCTTATCGTACATTTTTACTCGAGGCCATTGTATAGCGGCTCATATACCCGCTGACGAGAGAGCTCGAGGGACCGCGTCGTCGAGGAGTGTCGTATTTCCGTCGGCCGGAAAAACGCATACCGGTTTGCCCCGGGCGGAGGTTCGGGCGCACGTGCAAATATACAACCTACCCGGGTCCCCGGCATGTGCTCCTGCGGAATATGGGACCCCATATCGCGGACGAGTGAGTTTACGGCATATGCGATCGATGTCGTCTACCTTTCAATTTAATTTCTTCTTCAAATTTTTAATATCGAAACACCCTTGTTCGGAATTTCTTTAAAAATAAGTTTATCAAAAAAGATTTTAGATTCTTACACGAAGAGAGCGGTTTTATTTATTTATTTTTTTAATTTGTACATTAGGGTGGTCCTTATTTTCAAACTGGACACATTTTTATGCAGGATAATTTTTTTTTATAAATAAGTATTTCTTATAAAATTTGGGGCCAATTTGTAAACATCTCAATGGAGCTCAAAATTCAAAATAATTGTACAAGTGTCACAGCTTGTTTGCAAAAATATTGGACTTATTGTTAGTACAAAAAATATTCGGGAGAGGTTAAATAAACCATATTTATAGACTGTAGTTTAATATTTTATTATTTAATTAATTTTATTATTTAATAATTAAATTGAATTATGTTTATGATATAGAAAATGGAATTATAATGTACAATAAACACTTTGATCTGTGTTTCCGCAATGTGTCTAAAGCAAATTCTGCTTTATTGATCGTTCTAATAAATTTCGGGAATCCGTGACACCGTAGGCTATTAGTCACGTTGTAAGCTATATCATAAATACTTTTACGACTGACGCATCGATAATAACTAAACACGGTCGATAGCAATATATGCCTGTCATTCGACCATCTAGCGAGTGGTAAACAGTTAGGTTTGACGTTTCGAACATGCCATTCCATCCTGCTCCTCGGCTAACTCCTTGCAACGATAAAAATTTCTTTGTTCTCCTCGTCTAGGTACAGTTACGAGTACTTATCGAGAGAGAGAGAGAGAGAGAGAGAGAGAGAGAGAGAAAGAGAGAAGCTACAGTGCCTACGTGCATTTACAAGTATACAAAGCTCATGTAGATTTAGATGTTGGCGTAATTTCGAGAGACAGGTATGAGTAATCAAATCGAGATGGCTGCACATAATGAGGGAGCGTGGTATATACGGAATATGGCAGAGAAAAGATTTATCTACTTCGCGGCTCGCATTGCGAAGGCAAGGAGACCTTTCGGCCACCGGGTACATACCATATGTCGACCGTATGAGAAAACTGGTCGACCGGTGAGACGTCTGCGGATTCCGTGTGGCCTCCTTAAGCAGCTCCTCCGCTTCTCTCTTCTCCTTCCCTTCCCCCCGATCGTGCCATCCTCGACGGCGACGAGGCGCGTACCCGTTCCCAAGAGCTCGACGGCTCTGG
Source organism: Solenopsis invicta (assembly GCF_016802725.1). Taxonomy (NCBI): domain Eukaryota; kingdom Metazoa; phylum Arthropoda; class Insecta; order Hymenoptera; family Formicidae; genus Solenopsis; species Solenopsis invicta. Next base: position 7,217,267 of record NC_052678.1, read on the forward strand.
TCTCTCCCGTCCCACCAACCCACCCGGGCAATTATCTCTCTCCCTCTCTTTGTCTCTCCTTCCTCTCTGATCGAAAATCAACGCGATTCCAAGTGATCGAAGCGCGTCAAAGGGCAATCGACTGTGTAGCAGCCGCTCGGAGATTGCTAATCCATGCGATTACCGCGATCGGCTCTTACCTCTAACCCTCTCCTTGTGTTAAGTGCGCATGGAGTTGGCGATTCAATTAACGAATCCGCTAATTGACATTTCGCAGATGCATTCACTTGAGACGATTACATTCATTTAAGACGTTGAATTCGTTAGATCGTATTTCGCGCTCGATCGTGAAGCTCGGAAAAAATATGAATTAACAGCTCGTAATAGCACAGACTAACAAAAATATTGCAAAATATTGTTACAATTACATTCGGCAATATTGCAGCAACAATATAATGTTCGCTTCAGAAATATTGATACATAATGCTGCAGCTATTAATATTATATATGTTGTTACAATGTTGCTGCAACATTACATTATTAATATTTCTGAAATGGACAGTTTACTATTGCTGCAATGTTGCTGAAAAATTATGTTTTTATTAATATTCGTATAATATTCTAGGAATATTGTAGCATTTACATGGGATATTTGCTCGTCAGAATTGTATATTTTACACGAGGCGCCCCCGTCGTCAGATGTAATAAGAATGTGCAAATTAGCGCATTTACGTTTCAAAGATTTGCGTCAGTCACGTGTAATTTGATTTGAGGTACCATCCAGCGTTATTAAATTTGAGCCTCGCGCATCCCACGTGCGTCCGTGATCTCTCTCGGTCTCGGGCAGCGGCCTATTCCGCAAGTGGCCCGCAATTACGCTCTTTAAAAGGCGACGGCGCGGATCACGCGGAGAGAATTCGCGGCGAGGAGAATTCCTCAATGGCCGACGAATGCGGCGGCCCAAGTACGACCTCTAGGCTGCACTTACGACTCGTTGGCCCTTCGAGTATAGTCCGGCGAGGCGGCCGCCTAAGAAAAGCCTTGGTCGGACGACGAGAGCAGGAAAGAAAGAGAGAAGGGATGGGGACAGAGTTACACGGGAGGGGACGATCGTGCCGAATGCTCGTGTATTCAGCAGTATTCAGTACTCGATGCACCGTCGCGTGGTATGCGTCGTCGTCGTCGTCGTCGTCGCTGCTGATGCTCTACGACCGCTTCACTCGAGCGTTCTCGTCGAGCGTTCTTCCCCGAACGTCGTCCGGGATATCGTCGTCGGGACGCGGCCCCGCCCGGGAATTGTCCACCGGGACGAAATTATTAATCGGGGGCGATACGCATTCGTGAGAAGGAACGACGCCCGTCCTCCTTCTCGCTCCGATTGAAATTCCGATCGTTCTTCGAGGACCGTCCGTCGACTCGCGCGAGCGTCGTCCTTGGGGATCCTTGAGAGGTCCGCGCCATCGCAAGGACACTGGGGCGTCCTTCCGCGGCGTGCCCGGCGAAACGTCTCGCGGTCGTTGGCCGAATCCGAGAGAGCAACAAGTGGTCGCCACGCGACGAGACTAGAACGTCTTCTCGGTCTCCGGGGTCGCGCCTCGTTCCTTCCTTCCGACGAGGAGGAGGAGGAGGAGGAGGAGGAGGAGGAGGAGGAGGAGGCGAAGGAAGAGACATCGAGGAAAAAAGTGGCTCGAGGTCGCTCGCTTCACGCACGAATCTCGGAATTCCTCGACGAGCGCGCGCCACGCGATACGGCGACCGAGGCTCGCTCCTGTTGTGTAACGTTGCCGTCGCCATCGGCGCATCCTGAAACGGAAGGATAACGAGAGAAAGCCGGCTTCTGGACCGTGACCGAGGCACCGCCGCTCTCAGACGCGAAGATGCTGCTCGGTAAAATTGCCGAAGCGGCGGCGTTTCTTATGCGACGAAACACGCCGGAGGCTGAACGCATCGGAAGACGCACCTGGATGCGTTCCGAGATGGGATTGCAGTCGCGTGACGGACGTGGGAATCTAATCAATGTATTCTAATGCTCGTCGCGTAGATCGAGTGAATCGGAGGTTGTTTCTCGACGAGAAGATAAAAGGATTTTCTATCTGTTATATGATCGTGTGAATTGATGCATTTCGAATTTTCGCTTCCATTGTTCGGGCTGTTCGTAGATTCGCACGTAAATTTAATGACTTTTGAGTGTCGTTCGAACACAGTTGAGGAACTCTCGTTGCAAATTTCGGAATCTTTGTAGCGAGAAGCTACTTACACAAATATTAATTATCTATCTCTATCTAAATAGATGGATGATGGTAGCGGGACTGTGACGTACGATTTTGCGATCGCCCCTCAAAGTGACTAATCGCGTGGATTAAGTGCTCCCCAATGTGGGTCGACAATAAGGGTTCTAAGTGAATCGTTGAAGTGCACTGCGAAGGAATCTCTGCGAAGTGCTAATTTAGATCTTTTCTTTTGCAAACGTGACAGAAAGCTACGTATCGATTTAAGAAACATTTTTAAAGGGGCTCTCCGGCGGCGCACGTGCGATCAGAACGTCCACCTTCGTCGTTCAGTCGTCTCGTCGTACGCCGACATACTCGCGTCCTTCGCGGGAACATCTAATCGGGAGACAGGACTCTGCTATCGAACGCCTCCGCGCTCGCGATAGTCGCCGGCGACTCGTATCCGTGACCTAGCGACGATTACGTTCGTTACGTCGTAACCGGAGGAGACAGGATGACGGTCGTGCCGTCCCGCTCGCTTTCCTTTTCCTGTCCAAGTTCTGGATACACCCGTTAACGGGAACGGCCGACGATGTCATCGTTCGTGGACGGCGTGGAGGGTCGTTCCAGGTCGTAGGCGTTCCGCCTCGTCGACGAGATTCGGATCTAAAAAAAGAATCATTCCGTTTCGCGTTTTTCTTTCCTCTCGCGGACTCTCGAAGTCGGAGTCTCCTCGTTCTACGAGAAACGGGATCGTCTGAATTACGCGGTGACCAGTCGAGTGACCATGATGAAGTTCAAATCGCTGTTTCGCAGAGGACAGCCCAGTCAGCAGCAGCAGCAGCAGCAGCAGCAGCAGCAACAACAACAATCGGCGCAACAGCAGCAATCGGCGTCGCTGCGCCAGGCGCCGAGTGCCTCCTCGCTGGAGGCGAAGAGCGACGTTTCGTCGACCGGGAACAACTGGGCCGGCTCCCTGGGCAACAAGGAGCCGGCCAGGCCCACGAAAGCGACGACGGCGTCGAAGGGCCCCGCAAAGGCCTCCAGGATGCAGGAGCTGGAGCGCGAAGTCGAGGCCCTGCGTAAGGATCGTGTACGTCTCGAGGCGAACCTGCGTGATGCGGCCTCCGATGCTCAGAATCTGCGTGAGCTGCGTGCCGAGCTAGCTTCCCTCAAGGTGAGCATCTAAACAATCGAGCATTAGCTCGACAAATAATTTCTGATTATTCAAGAGCAACTGTTATATATATATTTTTTTTTACATAATATCTGCTACATGAATGTTGCGTGATGATCATTCACAGAAGTCGTTTCTGGTCACTCGTTCGTTCGTTCGTTCCCTACACGGAAAGAATAATTTTGCTGAAATACAGATCTAAAAATAATTATGTTGAATCATTGAAAAATTTATATTGAACGTTTGAGTTGGTTGCTAAAATGTTTTGTAGCAGTGTCATCACGCTCGAACGTCTTACATATTTATTTTTGATAGTCCAAAATAAAATTATTTTCTGATCTGCATCTAGCTAAATTTTCAAATACTACAGTAACATTATTCTGTTGCTATACCTGGGTGTGGCATATACGCAACATGGAAAAAAAATTAGTATCAAACTAACAATCATATTCTCATAAGCATATGAATAAGAATATATCATTGTTGATTTGATAATAATTTGTTTTCTGCGTAGATTGGATTTTAAAGATTAATTATCTTCATTATTCCTTTCAACGTGGCTTTTGAATTATTTTTCTTAAAATTAAAAGCGATAAACGATCATCGTTCTTTGCGTATTATTTTTATTATGCAACGTAACCGACAGCATCAAGTGCGCGTAATGTTATTTTGTTCTCGTACTCTCTCATCTCCAAGATTCCTCACTCAAGTGGGTCAACGGAAGCTTAAATTCGTCCCGATGGCGAAAGGGTTCAAAGAGGTTCTTTCCTTATCGGAAGTGAAAGGTCGGCTGATATAAATAAATGTGTCATGAACATCTCCACACAATCCGGTATTATTCTACAATAATGCCTCGCGTTCTTCTCCTCGTTTTGTACTGCGCGACTGAAATAAACTTTAGCATGTTATTTCGGATGTGTTTACCTTGATATACAGGAAAGCAGACTCTTCTTCTTGTTTATTTTATGTTTAGTGTAGTTATGACTTTAAGCTAAAAATTTAAAGCACTTCTAATCTAATACGTTTCTTTATTAAAATTTAATTATCTTATTTGTAAAATTAAACGAAAATTTGATTGATCAAATAATTTTGCTAGAATTAAACCGTATCTAGGATTTCAATCAGAGGCTGACCAAAATTCATCTTCACAGTAAATTTATCAAAGATAGTTATACTGATGTCAGTTTTCGAGGATCTTCAACCAACTTCTTCTTTTTTATCGCATCATTTTTCACACTTAGCATACATAGTGCATTGAGGCGATTTTTTGACATTGATAACAGCAGTCAGATTTTCACCTTTTGTATGAGAGACCTTTCAATGGCATTCGCGTGTACAATTGAACTAAGGAAATATGCAGGCTATATTTCATCGCTGAGAAGAAAGTTAACTTCTTTTAACACTTCTAATAAATTCTCTTTCAATTTTTTTTATCTTTCCCAGTAGTTCAGTTCCCCTCTTGAGTGGCCCCCAGATGTCATTTTATTCTTAATGTTTAAATGTTAGACAAGGATAAAATGATACCTAGGGGACATTCAGGAGGGAATTCGAACACACCCCAAAAAATAAAATGAAAACCGCGTTGGCTAAAGAACATTCAATTTTTCGTCAGAATCATTTTCATAATTTAGGAGACAAGCGTCCTGCCATGCTTTCCTCGCATACGCCCATGAAATGTGTTGAATGAATTCAGTTCGCAGCTGTACGATTTACTGCGAGGAAAATATGTTTTCCGCGCAGTTCCAACGCAATGTATCATTCGTACTCCATTTCTGTCGGCTGAAAAATAATGACGCGTGGAATGCAAGGCGCATTTAGCGCCTTGTGCGTCGCAAAATGCGCTCGATAAATGAATTATACCGCGTCGCACCGTCGCGGTCGCTCTGATTCATCTGCAGTTGACGTTGACGCCCCGCATAATTCCTTCCCTTTCCCCCTTGCGTAAGTGAGCGTCGTACCTAGCGTGCACGTTGCACACGTGCATACCTGCGTCGCTCCCTCTCTCCCCTCCTTTCGCGGGGGTTTTTTTTCCGCGTACCGTAGAAGGAAGACAACATAAGGCACGGTCGAGGACGACTGCCATACGGCTGTAAAAATATCCGCTTTGCATCTAAATTGCACTTAAATAGATCGATCCAGTAAGAGATACGCTTTTATTTCCCTTCTTATTTAGATTAGCCGGCGTTTTGACGTTACAGGCTGTTTCAAAAATGTATCTGATACAAGAGATTTATTTCGGGATCAAGTTAACTTTGAAGATTAGATTTTGGTTCCTTCAAAATTTATTCGAGAATTAGTCTTTCAATTTTTTTAATCTTATATTAATCGTTTTCATGCCGAATGTCCATTTATGTTAAAGATGATTTGGCTATACAATGCGAGCTAATTAAAAGTTCGAAATTTTAAATACTACAGGCTTCTCTAGGTTTATTCTTTTTTTTTCTAACCGTACAGTTTTAGTCGCGAATGTCCGAATTTTGGTCCTAAACTAGTTGCAAAGAAGAAAACAATAAAAAATTAGATTTATATTTATAATGGTTTTTGCAGCGTAAATTTCTATATCTTACTGCAGCTTTAAATAATTAATTTTTAAATAAGTAGATTTAAATGAATTTTGCATGAATATTTATTGAAGTTTTATTGATATATGTAAAAATTTTGATTCAATCTACTTTGGTAGAAATTGATATATAAATTACGATTTTTTTTGTTGATAAAAATCACGTTTTTCTTGTTTGCTGTTTAATTCATAAGAAAGCGTTTTATTTTTAAATCTCAGAAACTTCTCTACACAAAAGAAAAAATGCTGTTGAATCAACCAATGAAAGTATCAGTTTATAATTGAAAATATCTTGTTAATTCAATAACGGTATTGACGAAGCAAAATGATTGAAATTGAAAGCAATTACAAATATCGATGAATGAATAAAATTTAGATGAATCAACTACTTATTATATTTTCGTTACAGTTCGCGATTCAATTAATTGAGAATCGAATTACGTTTTAATTCATATTACAGCATTTCTCTTCAGTAAAATCTCCACAAATATGTTTTCCTAAAAAATATCGACTCCCGAAAGTTCCTCTAATTATAATCGTAAACAATTTTCAATCTTCGATTGAAAGCGTAATTAATTACAGATTCATTGATTCAGTCATTTATTTTTTTCTCTCAATTAAATATTGAAAATTATTTACGAATAACCGGCCTGAGAATCCCTTTGATATTCTTTGACAATGCTCGGAACGCTGCGTGAAAAACGGATTCCATTATTCTCTCGGATTCCTTTCTACCTGCAAATTGTTGCATTTTGCCATAACCGTCCCTCTTTCACGCTCGTTTCACTCCGACATAAAAATCTGCAGCTATCCTCGCGGAGAATATTACAGTTTTACAAAACCATTTCCGCGGGACGCAGCACCCTGACGCGTCATTCCCCCTCTCCGACGATCGTTGCCAGGACGATTGTAGAACCCTTTTGACCCTTTCCGTTACGCAATCCCGACGAGTTGAATTTTCGACGCTACGGTGGCGAAACGGAAAGTTTCGCGAGTCGGCGTGTTTCCCGTCGCCGTCGCGAACGGGACGCGGGGATCATTTTCGGCTAGCCGCAGCGTCGGAATCTGAACTCGACGGAAATTATACCGGTTTCAGTCCCGGAGTTCGTGTAACCGACATAACCGTTAGAGCATTAGAGCGAGGAAGAGAGAAAGAGAGACGCGGAGGGGTCGAGGGAGCGAACGAGAGAGAGAGAGGGAAAGGGCACGAAGAGTCGTTTTTGCGTGCTCGAAAACGGAGCCAGAGGGCGTAGAGCGCAGCGGGGATGTTTACGCAGGAAGAGAGCCGGGGAGGCCGAGCGAATCCGATATGAAAAAGCGTTGCTTCTCATCACCCACGGTAAAGCCCGCGCGCATAATTTCGCGTAGTTGGAGCCGCGCACCGTCCCCGTCCACGCGCGATCGCCGTCCGCGTACGCCCGCGAAGTTCCGCGAGTTCCGACCTACCGGCGCCGTCCGCGTCGTATACGCTCCTTACGCTCGCTCGACTCTAACCTCGAAGCCGGATTGGCTCCGTTTCTTCGTTCCCCCTTGGTCCCCCTTCTCCCGTCGGCGCGATATTTACGAGACGTCTCGCTCTTCAGCGGCGTCGTTCCACGCTGGCATGTGTTTTTCTGCAAGCAGGAACGAGACCGCGAATGTTATGATTGCCAGCATCATCACCGTTTTTTTATGAGTCTCTGCAGTCGCGCAGTGTCGTATCGTAGGATATTCCAGTCCCTGTGTGCAAAACGAGGCCGTGATATAAATATAACTGTTGAACGTTGGTTTACAGTCGTAATTAAATAATTACATTGTTGTTTCGGTGTAGATACTCCAGAGCCTGATTTTGCCTTGAAAAACCGCATCTGTGTCTCGAAATTGCTTTACTAGAGAGTTGTTAGTCAATGATTTTCACGTTATTTGTCGTTTTGATAAACAGGAGCAGCATAGTCTGGAGCTAGAGCGTCTTACCGAGGAGAACGAGGCTCTTCGCGCTCGTCTCAGGGACGTGGCGCACTCTCCACTGTCAGACTCGGAGAAGCAACAGTTGTTGCTAGATGCCTCGAGGCTCCACAACTCTGCGCCAGCCTCCATCGCCATTCCCCAGGACGATGGTTCGGCACACAATACCAGTACACCTCAGGAAGGAGCTCAGTGCACCACGCCGGACTGGGACAAGCACTCCTCCAGCTCGATGTCCGAGGTCTCGGTCGCGTGCCTGCAGGACAGGATCTTGCAAATGGAGGAAACGCATTATTCTACAAATGAGGAATTACAGGCGACTATTCAGGAATTGAGCGACTTGCAGGTATGCCTTGATTTGTTAGTATTGAAGGAGACATCATATAGAGATGAGCGAATACAAACTTTAATGAATTAATGCTATTAATCACACAGGCACAACTGACAGAGTTGCAAGCGGACAATGAGAGGCTAACGGAGGAAAAGGGAGTCCTTTTGGAATCACTATGCCGTCAGACGGAGAAGCTGGAAGACTCTCGTTCCAAGGTTGACACTTTGCAGGGGTTACTTTTAAGGGAGGAACAGCCGCAGGAAGCATCTAAGGGTTACAATACAGAGAGGGAACAGAAACTTGTGGACCTTCTGAAAGTGAGTGCACTAAATTTATACGTGTAAACGCGAAATGGCGACCGATTACTGATTACTCATACTGTTACAGAGTGCGCAAGAGGAACGAGAGACTCTGCTTCAAAAGCAGGAAGAGCTGACCAGTGAATTGAAGAGTCTGAGAGCGACCGCTGACGCTAGTGCGGCGGAGACTGAACGTCTGACGAAATGTGTCGAGTTACTAGAAGCGTCGGTGGACGCGGTGAACGTCGAACGGAAGCAGCTGGACATGGAATTGGCAGAGGCCAGGCAGGAAGGCGCGAATCGCAGTATAGAGATCAGTAGATTGGCAACTCTTTTGGATAACGCGCGGGCGAAGATCGAAGAGTTGGAACAATCGAGACAGCTGGAGAACAAGAGCGAGGCGGACGAATTGCTTGATGCGGCCAGAAGGGAGAAAGATACGCTCGAGACGCAGGCGGCGGCGTTGCAGGAACAGTTGGCGCGCTCACATTGCGACCACGATCGGTTGAAGGACCAATACTCACAGCTTCAGGAAGAATATAAAGTACGTTTGTTTTGTATGTGTAGAATAGACACAAATTTTTGAGCTTTTTTGATCAAGAGAGCAACTAGTTTTTCTTAAAACTACAAAAATGTAAAAGTACATTTTTTTTTATGCAAATAATAAATAAGTTCTAATGCAAATAAAATTTCAGGTGGCACGAAATAATGCCAAGTCCGCTATAGACGACTTGGAATACAGGCTGACTCAATTGAAAGACGAGCGACTGTCTGTGAGCACGGAATTGCAGCTCGTCCGAGATTCCTTGGCGGAACTGCAGACGCAGTGTCAACGGCACCTGGAGGATAAACGGGAGCTGAAGGCCGCGTTGAGCGAGGCTCAACGACGAGAACGCGAGGTGCAAACGTGCCAGTACGAGTTGGAGCGCGCGTTGGCCGATGAGCGTAAACTGAGAGAACAGGAGAGCGCTGAGTGGGAGCAGTTCCAAACAGATTTGCTGATGACCGTGCGAGTCGCCAATGATTTTAAGACCGAAGCCCAGAGCGAGTTGGAGCGCGTGGTCATGGAGAACAAGGCGCAGAGAGATAAACTGAGAACGCTGGAGGCACAACTTGATAAACTTAACAAAGGTAAATAAACGGAAACGATCGACTTCTCTTAAAATGAAAACTGTTATGTAATAGTATATTGTAACATGTGACGAACAAGATCGTGAAGATTTAACGATAATAGAGTAAAAAATGTATAATCTATGGTATACTATCACATAATACTTTCTAAAACAAACAGACGAAAAAATTTTGTAAAATCATCGGAAAAAAGGATTACCTAATGAAACAAAATCAATTTGCTGTAAATATTAATTTTCTTTATTTTCTTTATCTATATACATACATACATATATATATATATATATATATATATATATATATATGGTATATATATATATATATAGCTATTTTGTTAATGAAAGTTTTATTAATTTTGTAATTGTTCCTTTTTTCCTCAATTGGACTGCATACTAGATAGCACTGTAGTGAGTTGCAAGGCACTCGATGTCACTAACGGGAATAAAGAGAAATTGGCGAGCGTTTTATTAAAGCGTGGTCGGATGATTCTAAAGAAGCGTTACGACTCAAGGAAGCACGCGTTACGAAATACCTTGTTCAAAGCAACAATGAGCGGCCGGGAATTGTATAAAGCGAGGCTTGAGGACGTCGATACCGTGAATCAAAGCGGACTCGGTTTGCCAAATGATAATCTAGTTACCGCAGCGGGCACGCCGACACTCAAGGAAGCCATCAAATTAGAGGACAAATTGATTTCCGGCGAGGAGATTGAATACTGTCCTGCTTATCACATCGACAGCCAGCATACCGAATGCGTCACGGATGGAACGGTCGAGTGTTCGGCAAACGAGAATTCGAGACAATCGAAAGTCTCAAGGACCGAATCGTCCAAATTTTACTTCGACGACTTTGAATCAGACGGGATTTCTCACAATTCATCTGAAAAATCCCCAATAAATGCGGAAGATTATCCAAAATTGTATATTACCGTTACCGACACGTCCGACAAGGATGCGACGACCAAGAGTTCCTTATTGAAAAGTATTCGCAGTATTCAAAACGTCAACGGAGACTCATACGGCATTAACATTTCGAACAGTCGTTTCTTCGTGCCAAAAGATTACATATTTTCCGGCGTGGAGAGCGCGATGAACGACCTCAAGTTCGAGGTCGATCCGGAAATGGGAAGGTTGTTGCAAAGGAGTTACAGCAGCCCTCAAGTTAACTTGTCTAGTCTAGGCAATGCCAAAGCGAATCTGTCATCTTTAGATGATACATTAGTAGAAACTTCGACTACGCTGAGCGTAGATTTGACGAAACAACCCGCAGATCCAGACTTTAGGAATGCAAAAGCGCTTTCGGATTCGTCCGTTTGTCTGAAATCAAAGGAAAACAGTAATGAGCAAAAGCAATTGTTTTTTAAACATGAATCAAAACCGAGCTGCGAAGTACCTGACTCTATCTTGGATGAGACAACTTTGAAATCAAAAACGATTGCAGAATCACAAACAAGAAATGCTGAGTTATTATACAAATTTAATAACTGTTGCAGTACGCACGATAATAAAGAAAAATCACAGAAAACGAAATACGAGGATCATGAATCTTTTCTTTTAAACGATGAAACAAAAGAACGAGAAGCATCATGTAATAATCAGTTATGGACAGCAGAACACGTGATCATCGATGATGACCAAATTTCAACAAAGCCTTTATGCCTTAATATTGCGCCAGGGGATAAAAAAGTTCTTGATACGCTTGAAGAATCGAAAATATTAAGTTCGCCTGATGAAAATATCGAAATAAAGTCGCCTACGACAAATATAAATGTCACATGTGAGGAAATAAAAAGTTCTCACGACTTACTAAACGTTCCTCTAATGAGACGGAAATCGTATCCGTTGTTAACGCCCTCCGAAATCGCATATAAATCCAAATGTTCCTCGATTCCAGTTGTTTCATTAGACAGGCCAACAGCAGTTTCGAATATTCATTCATTTCAATCATTCGAGGAGAATGAAGCGAAGTCAATCTCGGAATCTTCTGTTAATCAGGTAAATCATACTGGATCGTCAGTGTGTAATAAACAAGTATTACAGTGCTCAAATCCGAGCGAGATAAATCGATTGAATCGCATAAGATTTCTGCAAGGTAGCATACTGTCAAGCGAGAATGATTTTCATATCGAGAAAGTGACTTCTGAAAGTAAGCTTCCTACAATGAGCGAGGAAGTTAAAATGACACAAAGTAATGTGGACTTGGAATCGGATCAACCTCCGTCGTTGGGACGGACGTCATCCTTGAGAGAAAAGTTTGAGACGATCGTAGAAGATGTGGAATTGCGGACGCTGTCGAAACGACGCTCGTATATGAGCGAGTCTTGCGGCCGTAAGTCGCTCTCTTAATATGGGAACCGCTTGCAAAATTCGGCCTGTTGTCCGTCCCGGCTCCCCGATCTAGGCGAGACTTGCGTATCTTCGCATCGCTAGCACCTACATTGCGCCACTCGTGTTGTCCCCTGGTTGACTGTCACTTGGCTTTTTTTGTGTTTTTTGACTTATCGGTATCTTCACACGCTACGATATACTCGCTTACTTATATTTCTATCATGAAGTCATTCTGTCCTTATTGAATTAATCCATATGAGCGTACCATTGTCTATCGTGAATGGAGGAGACTTTCGAAATTGTCCAAGTGTATTAATTACCGATTATCTGTGCTTCATTTTATGTACAAACCATTTTATGGCTTATTGCTTATTATTTGTTCGCAGAATTATTCGTACATAGTGATTCGCTAAGTACTGTAATAAAATATTTGGAAATCTTTCAGCTAATCAAAAAGTGATACAACAACCGCCTACGAGGCCGGCCAGTACGCCGACGGAAACTCAACAATCGGTGTTGACGAGTGTGCAGCAAGAGATTGCTGCTCGTAGAAAGGCGAACATTTCGCGTCAGGATTCGAGGCTTTCTGTAAAATGTCTGATCGAGAGCATCGAAAATGCCACGAAGCAAGCTAAGGCCGGTAAGTGATTATAATACAATTTCAAGTACATTAACGATTGCCAATATACATTGTACGCGATGCTATTTATTCGAAATTGCAACGTGAAATAATAAATAAAAGAATATTTTATTTTATCAAATTTTAATATATTTCAAAAGTAAAAACTCGAAATTAAAAATACCGTTTTGTTTTATTTTAGGACCTGGAAGCCGTAGCAGCTCTACGTCGTCTTTAAATTCGATTGGGACTACAGATATCATGTCTTTGAAGACTCCCCTCAGAGATCAGCAGCAAATCAACAATTTAATCTGCACAGCGAATTCGACAAATAACAATAAAACACAATCTACAATCACAAAAAAACCAGTATCAGGTAATTATCAGTAAAATCTTGCAAACCTATAACACTCGTACAATATAAATTATACGAAATTTTGTGCATTTTGACGTTTTTCGTACTTAATCGTGTACTTTGAATATTGATACACAGAAACAAAATCAACTCCTGTGGTTTTGAGTCCGGGTGAGCTATTGGATTCGGCTGCTTTGAATGCCAAAGCGATCGATTTCGTGCGTCGAAACAGCGTCACTGATCTATCGGAACGTAAAGATCCTCTGTGCGGCTTAGTCAAGAACGGCGGATCCAAGCGTAACGCATTACTCAAATGGTGTCAGAATAAAACAATAGGATACCGGAATATCGATATCACTAACTTCAGCAGTTCCTGGAACGATGGCCTAGCATTGTGCGCGATTCTGCACTCCTATCTGCCGAGAAAGGTACCGTACGACACGTTGACGCCGGTCGAAAAGCGGCGAAACTTCTCGATCGCCTTCTCTGCTGCTGAGAGCGTTGGCATACCAACAACTTTAGTAAGTTGACTGATATATCATCCTTGAATAGTTGTAAAAGTATACATAAGCACAGTATAACTTATTAAAATAATTTATAAAATATTTCAATTGTTGTGCAATTGTACATCTAATTGCTAAGAGTATATCCTCCTATGAAAGTAAATTATTCTTTCCACAGAACATTGGTGAAATGTGTCAACTCGAGCGACCTGATTGGCAACAAGTCATGACGTACGTGACTAGCATTTACAAGCACTTCGAAACGTAACTGATCATCGTTCTATTACATCGCCTGTCAGGCGGTACGTGCTACCATTGAATGCGCTCGGCATTGTGAAGCGAACGAGTAAGAACAATAGCATCTAGTCAAGCAAATTTTATGATGAAAAGAAAGCTATGCAGCAAGAAAGATTCTAAACGTTTATCGAGGATCAGCTGGATCAGCACTGCCTATTAATTTTATCTTCACGCCCCGTACGCGTTGTATATAGTTTCCAATCGGAAAATGTACAAGCCGCTGAAGCATGCAAAAAGTTCGATGGAAGACCAAACACCAAATGGAATTGCCGTTACTATGAGACTGAAAACTTTATATATATATATATATATATATATATATATATATATATATATATACACATATATACATATATATATATTTGCATATATATATGTACACATACACACGCATGCATAACGTGTGCGCTTTATAAGGCACGAGCGAAGTCGGGAAGAATCTTTCGTATGTCGAATGAGAGAGGAGCCAAGTAAAATTGCAAGTTTCGTGAGTAGCTTTCTGCAAACGAAAGTAATAATCGTGTGCGTGCGGTGTTCCTCAAAGGTCCAGCGATACGCGTTCTCACAAAGAGTACACACGCATTGCCTCTGCCTCGTAGTCTTTTGCACCGTTTTTGCAAAGAGTAAATCGGAAGTCGAGTGTATTTGCGTTCCTCTCGTACCGAATATTTTTGTACGTGTATTATTTTTCGAGAGACTTTTTGTAGAGTTTACAAAAAAACGAATGTACAGAACAAAGCGCCTTAATTTAAGAGATCTAATTTATTGCAATTAGTCGCGCATTTAGTGCTCTTACCAAGCGGAGAGGTCCGTCCCCTCCTCCATCCCTACGTCCCCGAGAGAATCGTTTTACGTTTCTACTCTCTTGTTAAGGAAAAAAAGAGCTCTAAAAAAACCATTATGTTGTGCGAGGATTAAGTTCTCTGTGATATAGCAAGATAGCTCCGAGACAGAGATACAGACGTTATCGTTATTGCTACTACTATTATTATACTATTATCGCTATTAATATCGTCCTCATCGTCGTTGTATCATTGTAGACAATACGGATATTGCTGTCTGATGTAAAACAATAAACTTGCCTAATGGATATTTAAGATTCGGATATCCTGAGTGATCCGTATCGCATATCATTTTTTCAACGAAAAAATTTGTTTCTTCTCTCTTCAGCAATATTAGGATAAACAAATTCAGTGTTTGAAATACACGTGTATGTGTTTTACACATTCTTTGAAAATCCTTGCAAGATTTATTTGAAAATAAAATATGCTTATTTCATCGTCAGTATAAAGAAATCAGTCTGTACAGCTTCCATATTTACAGCTTTTTCGTACTTAAAAAAGTATTCAGATAACATACTTCTTCGTTTTGTTTCCATACATTACTAGTTTTGTTAAAAGTTATAAGTTCAATAATTGCACAATAGCGTCTAGTGTCTTGGAATCAGTAGAAAATAATCTCAGCACACTTTACAGCAGTTTGTTGTTGATCGATATTGATAAAGTCCAAATGCATATTTGTATTTAATTCTGTTAAATCTTCTGTTAAATCTGAACATTGTACGTAGGATCGAACGCGCGATCATTTTCACGTAAACTTCGTAATATTGTTTTTATCACGAATCGCTCACGTCCATCTTGTCTTGATCTTTGTCGCCAGCATAGTATTCGTTCGCCGGTTCGACGATCTTGTCCGTGTCTTGTGGATTCTGTCGGGAATCTGGGTCTGGTTCGGGCTGTCTTTCTTCCTCAGGTGGTAACGCATCGCATGGGACGTCCTGCATTTGTACGCTGGGCGAATGTTGAATCATCTTAAGATTGTCACAAACATGCCTTGTGATCGCTTCTAGATACTGCTTACTGTTGGCGTTATCCTGTCTGGTCACGACCTCGGGATGTAGAGTGAAGTCAGGTGCAAAATACTCTAGGTACTCGGTATATGGTAGTTCATTGCTGATCTGTTCGTCCACCAGCAGAGATGTTTCATAGGTCCAACATCTAGCAACGTTTCGCAGAGTGTAACCACCACCGCCAACAGTCAGTAACGGTACGTTCAAGTCCCTCACGAACTTTACGCACTCGCCGTGTCCCTTCGTGCTAAGACTAAAGCAACCGAGTCGATCGTTTGCGAGGGAATCGGCACCGCACTGAAGCACTATCGCCGTTGGCTGGAAGAACTCCATCACGTGGGATATGACGGGCTTGAAGACCTGAATGTATGATGTGTCATCGATACCCTCCTTTAGTGGCACGTTTACGGAATAGTAACGACCGCTCTCGGCACCGATCTCGTACATGTCGCCAGTACCGGGAAAGAAGTAGTTGCCGTACTTGTGGAACGACACGGTCATGACACGATCGGTCAGGTAAAAGGCTTCCTGCACGCCGTCCCCGTGATGTACATCTATGTCAATGTACAACACCCGAGCGCGGTACTTAAGCAATTCCAGGATAGCGATCACAATGTCGTTAATATAACAAAAGCCGGACGCCTCAAATTTCTTTGCGTGGTGCAGCCCGCCGCTCCAGTTGACGGCGATGTCGCAGCAATTGTTGTTCAACTTGGTAGCGCCGTCCAGCGAGGCGCCGGTATACATAGAACAGAAGTCGAAGAGACCATCGAACACGGGACAATCATCTCCCACATTGAAGTGGCTCAGGTACTTGGTGTAACCCTGCAGATTCTGCGGCGTGACGCGTTGCAAGAATTCCACGTAGTCCTCCGAATGGAAGCGACACATGTCGTGGGTGCTGGCACGGTACGGCCGGTAAATCTGCATCTTCCTGTGGAGGCCGTAGTTGAGCACGAGGCTGTGGATCACGGACAGCCGGTGCGGTTTCATGGGATGGCCCGGCCCGTAGTGGAAGTTACCCACCTCCGGGTTGTAGAAGTACGCTACCTTCTTGTTATAACTCATGTCGAGATTATCTGCGCGACGTAAGGTTAGTGAGCGTCACAGTACACGGGGGCATATGTATCCGTGCTCGTCGAGGAAAACGCGAATACACACCTCATATTCCTCCTAGATGTCGAAGAATTCTGTCCTGGTTCGACGATCCTGATGCATTAGCGTCGAATCGGACAGGTTAGGGCAACTAAGAGAACGATGAATTAAAATTTCGTTCTAAATTACCTGTGCCCTTAATGTGGTGACGAAATCCCGTGTTCAACTCTCGTCGAGCTCTTGGTGTTCACTGGCGACTAATTCTGACTAATTCGCATGACTATTTATGAGTATTTTCGTCAAAATGGAACCAAATACCACGAAACGCCAAGTACGTTCGAATCGGTCTTTTCCGTCGCAGACGCGCGAGTACACAAAGGGACGTCGGCAAAAATCGTATCACGTGACCAGCCGAGTGCGAACAATTAAATAACATCGAACTGAAAACCGAAATAGAAAAAAATTGTAGAACTTACAAATTATTTTTTGTTTATGCGCTCAAAAGAAATGCAAAATGCATTGCTATTACTCAATTTTTTTTCTAGAAATATATAAAACATTCAATTTAAATTAGAGTTAGTTTTCATTCAAATTTATGGAGACAGTTTAATGGAACTCTAGGTAAATTTAAGAAATAATTTTCTTTCATAGATAAGATACTATTAAAGACCGATGATATTACGAAAGTTTATTTTGTTATATATATATATGCATATATATTATATATCTGAAAAAGTGCATTGTATCGAATTCTCGAAGTTTTTTATCGCGTATTTTGATTATATGTATTGAGGGGTTAACAAAGTAAAAAATATAAAATTACGTAATATCAAAAATTTTGTAACGCACGCTTGTTTTGTCTATTAAAATAACTATTGAAATTTAAGTGATTAAAAGTCAGAAATTGATAACATTAAGCTTTTTCTCTGTTTCTCTCTCTTATCTATATTTACATCTATATTATCTCTTTATCTCCTTTCAAAACGAAGATTTGAAGAATTTCGAGATTACAATGCCGCATTTTTCGTTTATTCATAATAAATACAATAATCACCGGGCAGAGACAAACTTACACATTTTCGCGTAGTTGGCTTTTATTTACAATCGTAGTTCTCTTATACGATACGCTACCATTAGCGCGATGCAAAGACGTTGATACGTAGACTAGATCCAGGCTACGATGTGAAGTCAAAAGAGCCGCATAAATCATGCGCGTTTAGCGGGGGGGAATTTAAACGTGTTTGTCCGTAAAATATGTTACCTCCAATAAAGTTATGGAAGGGACAAGCACGTTTAATGCTAAACGCAATCAGGACTAACAAGTGTGTAATGATTTGTCCTTTCTTCATATAAACTTAAAAGTTGATGGGTTTGCCGAAGTAGGCTGCCAGATGAGCTTCTCTGAGCGCTTCGGCGCATGTCTGAAAAAAAAGAAATGTGTATCAGAAAATAATTCAAATTTATTTAAATCTTTCTTTCATTTTTAATGCAAATTTTAATTCAAAATTGATTTCAGCTTCGTCGTCAACCAAGATTTTAAGTCAAGTACAATAAGCAACATAATTTAAATGATTAAGGATTATTTTTTTTAATTTGTTCTTTTTTTTGCACAAAATTTCTGAACGTGTGGTATTACCAGAAATTTTGGTATTACAGAAAAAGAAAGAACGAATTAAAAAATAATTTTTAATCATATCAATTATTTTGCTCCATCAAGAGAATTAATCGAAAGGATGTATTATGTGCAAAGCAACAATTGTTTGATATAAAATTAACGTTGAATACTTACTGGATGTGCGTGGCATACGCGGGCAACGTCTTCCGCGCTTGCACCATACTCCATCGCGAGAACCGCCTCGTTAATGAGCTCTCCCGCGGCCGGTCCGATCATGTGCACGCCCAAGATCTTGTCCGTGTTGCTGTCGGCAAGCACCTTGGCGAAACCGTCCGTTTCGAGATTTGTTTTTGCCCGGGAGTTTGCCATGAACGGGAACTTTCCAACCTTATAGTCAATGCCCTCCTTCTTCAGATCCTCCTCCGTCTTGCCGACCCAGCCCACCTCTGGATGCGTGTATATCACGCTCGGTACGCAGTTATAGTCGATATGAACCGCACCTATATGTATCATGATATAGTTCATGTTTAATTATATTGATAATAACAAGTTCACATTTGTATCTTTAGCACTAAAGTGATACGAGATAAATTGTACTTATAATGCAAATGATAATTACCTCCGGTAATACCTTCCACTGTGATTATGCCCTCATCCTCAGCCTTGTGAGCCAGCATTGGCCCGTGAATGCAGTCACCAATAGCGTAAATACTGTGAATTTAGTTATACAAACAATTACTGGATAAAATAATTAACTCAATTACTGACATAATTCCGTCATAGATATTTCAAGAAACTAGAATCAAAATAATAGCATTTAATTTCCAATAAAAAATGTACAGTTACCTAGGCACTACCGTTTGGAATCGGTTATTCACAGGTATTCTCCCTTTCTCGTCCCTCTCGATGCCCATATCTTCTAGACCCAAGTTTTGCGTGTAGGGCCTCCTACCGACGCATACCAGCAATACGTCGCACGCCAAGTCCTCTTTCTTGCTAGGATCCTTCGCGTCCTCAACGGAGACAACAATTTCATTGCCGCGCTTGTTAGCAGCTGTGACTTTCGTTCCCAGTTTAAACTTCAGACCTTGTTTCGCGAGTACCTTCTGCATGGTTTTACTGACCTCCCCGTCGATACCCATGCCGCCGATCGTTGGCATGAATTCAACAGCCGTTACATCGGAACCCAGTCTGTGCAGATGATAATTTTAGCGAGGTATCTTTCTTACGTTAAAGGATTTTTTTAAATGCAAGTTTAGTAGATTTACCTCTGCCAAACTGAGCCCAATTCTAGTCCAATGACTCCAGCACCGATGACAATGAGTCTCTTGGGGACTTCGCTGAGTGACAACGCACCTGTTGAGGACACAACTTGCTTTTCGTCGATTTCAATGCCGGCGAAGGGCGTGACCTCGCTACCGGTCGCTATCAGAATATTCTTCGCGTTGATAGTCGCTTCTGTCGATCCGTCGGGCTTTAAGGCAGTGACTTGGTTCTTGCCTGTGATCTTTCCATGACCCTTGACCCATTCAACCTTGTTCTTCTTAAACAGGCCCGCTATACCTCCGGTTAAGGCTTTGACCACGTTCGTTTTCTGTTCCATAAGCTTGTTGAGATCCAATGTAACATTTGATACTGCAAAGAGTCATAAGAGTCTCGTGTGATAACGCGACTGCTGATAAATGCGATTTTAACTCGGTTTACTCACCGACGACCCCGCGGTTCGCTAAATCCCCACTGTGTGCCATGTGATAGTAATGTGAATTGTTTAAGAGCGACTTTGATGGAATGCATCCAACGTTAAGACACGTTCCTCCCAAGGTCGGGCCTTTCTCCACGCACACGGTCTTCATGCCCAATTGAGCGGCTTTAATCGCCGCTACGTATCCACCGGGGCCAGACCCGATCACCACTATGTCTGCGTCTAACGTGCTGGCATACCTGCGCTGCTGGGTAGCCGTCAAACCCGGTAGAACACGTTTTATGCATGTTGGCTGATAAGAAACAGAAATGATATCTATTACAACACTCACCGATACTTGACAAGACATTGACAATTGCAAAACAAAGGTATATATCGGTACATAAAAAATAAAGACAAACAAATAAAAATATATTTATTTATCAGTCAAGGATGTACAAATAAAATTTATTACTTTTTTTAAAAATTCTTATCACTATGTTATCACTTTGCTTTTATTCAGCTAAATCTTCTCCATTGTCATTCAATTTTTTGCCTTTTCAATATTTAATTTTGAGTGCAGAAGGTGTAACGTGGGACAGCTGAGAAGAGACACACTAACACAGAGAAAGCAATGACATAACCAATTCGTGAAGCTACCTTCGCATGTAATATAAAAACTCCGAGTGTTTTTTAGAGTATTCCTAAGAATTTGAGGGATAACTCTGGCGATCTGTACGGGCCAGAAATTCTCACTAATAAATTAAAGACCAGAACCACGCTGGCGGTCTGGCTTACGAGATGTTACGAAAGAGATATCCAAGTGAAATCTAGTCCGCATAATGTCACATGAATGACAATTCGTTTATCCGTCCGACTTACCCTGACCGACGTGGTCACCAGGTTCCACAGACTTGCTTGCATCATACTTTTCAAAATATACCCTGAATCCCGACAACACACGGGGGAGGGACAGAAAGGGAAAAAAACTCGTGCGGCAGTGAAACTGGAAGGCCTACCGGTTATCGCGACAGGTCGTCTTGCACTGCCGATACGCCAGCGATCATAGAACAAACGTAGTTCGTGGATTCCACCGAGAGATGGCGCTAGAGGTTCAAAATCGGAGATTCATCTAGTTCATGCGTAGGAAACGACGCAACAATTTTAATCAAAATTGAACAGGTAAGCTGGTAAGTTAATATATATTTTTTTAAACTAAATTAAGTCAAAGCCAATGGCTTATAAACTTAATTGAGTTATATTAAAAGTTGCACGAATAAAAAACTAATTGGAAGTTAAATCAATTTAAGTTAAAAGATAATTTTGAAAGCATTATTCATACTGAATTGGTAACTCGTAAGTTTTTAAGGTTAGATTACTCCAAGCGATTAGAATATGGATTATCAAAAAAATTTAATATTTCATTTATAAATTAAATTTATAAAACTAGATCTAGACGAAAAATGGATTAGTCGTAACATTCCTTTCATATTCGAAAATGCAGAAGAGAAACAAAAAAAGTCTTGCAACTTGTTCGCGAGATAAGTATCGAATTATAGTTTATTCCGTTTTAAAGGAAGAGAGATATCGACGAAGATGAATTTCTGACGATTGATAAGAACGCCGAGACACGCCGAAGAATGTGCTTCTTCGGCGAAAGTCTCGGATCGATTGACGCATGAGCGTTTTAGGTGGCGTCGCGACGCCGGCAAGCGTCGTCGTTTCGCCTACGCGCATCCCCTCGACGGCATAATTCACGACCAGCCCCACAATTTTCCTCTTTTTTTTATTTTTTCTTTGGGGTAGATTCGAAGGACCGCGCGGTGGAGAAGAGGGAGGGGAAAAACCGTAGCGAAAGGAAGGGAAGAAACGGAGTATGGAAGGGAGCGTGAATTGGTGCGATAAGGGGATGAAAGGGCGAAGAGCGAAACTCGAGAAGAGAGAGAAGGAATGGTAACGGGGTAATTGGAGAGAAAGAGACGGCGATAATAATAAAAGTGGTAGAATAGATAAAGGGCGGGGAACGAGAAAGGGGTGGGAAAGAGAGAGAGATAGAGTTGAATAAGCAGTGATGTAAACGCGTCTCCGAAGGGCCCCCTTTGCGTAGCGACGCCTCCTGCATTTTAAATGTCATAGATTATAATAACTGCACGTATGCAAAAAGAAAAGAAACGTAAATTAAAAAAAAAGCAATAGCAGAATTAAAGCAGCTTAAAGTTACATTTTGGAAAGTTGTCTATTTTATTTGTTCAGGAAAATTTTTTAAAATTAGAAAATAATGATCTTGTTTTCTCCGCTTAGATTTTATTCAATCTAAGTTCAAGTAATTAAATAAGGAAGAAAGAATTAAGAGTTAAAAATCTTATGATAAAAATCTTTTTTTTTACCAATATTAGAATTGAAAAAAAATACATGTAACCAGGGCTGGTCAGTAAGTAATTGAAAGTTAAGTAATAAAGTAAAAAAGTTGATAACTTTTAACATAACTTGGTTAATTTTAAATGATTCAATTTTTAACTTTAATTATTTGTTTTTGAGACACTCTTTATTTTAAATTTTAATTTATTAACCTTCTTTATGTAAAAAAAAAATATATATATAAATATATATAAAAAATACGTTTTTACATAAAAAACAATCTTTTATATAAACTTAATTTACAAATAAAATATTAAAATTTTATTTGATGATCCATACTGTTATATCAAAAGTATATAAAAGTAGTTAATCTAACTTTAAAAAATTACAAATATATATTTCATAATGCTTCTGAAACTTGATTTTTAACTTAATTTAATTTAATCTTAATGTAACTTTTAATTGAGCTAATTTTTTGACAATTTTTAACAGAATTAATTTTATAAAGTCATTTAACTTTATTTAATTAAAGAATATATTAACTTGCACAGCTCTGCATATAACAATAAGCGTGTCTGAGATTAGAATCATACATCATCTCGTCATAATTTTCGAGATAAATTTATTAAAAGACCATCTTCAACTAGAACGAATCATATAACGTACCCTTGACAGTGGCGATTTTCATCGACACTGGCGCCAGGGCGCTTTTCCTCGCGCCACCCTCTACATTTTACATCACGCGTGCGTAGTACCGAGCGTAACGATCTCCCGCGTACGTGCGAGGGAGATCAGGGAGAAGGAGGGACGCCGCGACGCGGGACTCGCGGGAGCGAGCGAGCGAGAAAGAGAGGTTAGGGTTGAGCGAGACGCTCGCCGAGGGGTGCCGCGGGCGAGGGACAACAGATGTCCTTCCGCATGACGCACGCGGGGTGGTCGTCCCTGGTCGTTCCTCGGAGAGGTAGTCTCGCGTCTGGTGGTGTCTGCGCGTCGTCGCGGCTGATAGCGGAGCGTCCTCGCCGAGGACCTCGTACGAGACACGGGTCAAGGGAGGTAAGTCCCATCCGTCCTCGACGGATTTCGCGTGTTCCGGAGAACGTCGCTCCGCGCGTTCAACGAAGCGCGTCCCTTCCTTCGGAAAATGCCGAAAGTTCTCGCGCCGCGGGTGCGACCACTGCGACCGAAAGTGGCGGTTGTTCTCAATTGTCACCTCTCGCGTACGGTTCGATTTACTCGCCAGACGATTCGCCGTTTCGCGAAGCGAGCAGTCTTCGTTGTCCGAGGATAAGACAGCGTTATACTTGCGTCTCGTAGATATCAAATATAAATTAACGCCGATCCGTTATTAACGACGCTCATGTGCGAATGCAAAAGAAATTCCGAAACTTAACCTATGTCGCGCAGAACGGGTGTATTCTGCGATGATACACCGCGAAAGAAAGTCGAGATAAATGTTACTTACGATGTTTTCTTCGATATTTACTGTGTGCAAAGAGATTTGATTGCGATGACGAGATAAAGTTCTGTGAAATACATCTTATTTTTCTTATTGATTCATTTGCTAGGAATAAATTTTTATTTCGGTGCAATAAATTTATAATTTCCTACATGTGTAAAATTTCGAGCATCTTTTTTTCTCAGTGCAATGACGATGCTTCAAAATCTATTTTAAACGCATGTCCTTTCGCCATGCGCGAATCATCTCGTTGATCCGTAATAATTATTGGAAATTCTTTCAGGCGCTCGTCCGCGTGAAATGTACGCGTGAAATGTCGCTGGAGGTGCGCTGCCGCGTGGCTTTCACCCTACGAAGGGCATTCTCTGGTTAGCGCGCGATGTGCGAGGTATCCAAGGGGCAGCGCAGGACGTTCCGCGACCAGGACCCGCCTCGAATATGCAACAAGAGCGCGGATAACCTGCTGCGGGACGAGCTCGAGTTCTCGCGCTCGACCCCGAGCTCGCCGACGACCCTCCAGCGCGCCGCCAGCCTCGAGAAGTGCTTCAGCGAGCCCGAGTTCTTCCAGAAGCAGCGCGAGCTGCTCTCGAAGCACGAGCAGCGGACGACGAAGGAGAAGGATGGCGACGACAGTGAGGAAGGCGGCGTCACTACCCCCGGCTCCGCATCCGGCGCAGCGGACGACGATTCCGCCGATACGGCCGACGCCGCGAGCACCGAGGACCTGCTGAGGGAACTCTCCGCCAAAGTGCCTTCCCCTTGCGAACACGCGAGCGAGGTACGTGGAAAAAACAAGCAGTGAATTGTGCCAAATAAACGTCTCGTGGGAAGAAGAAAATTAAACCGATCAATTTCGCGAATTAACTCTCCGTATGCACACTGGGTCTTTTTTGCCCAGACGGAATTTCACTCTTACATCCTCAAGCATAAGAGAATCTTAAGGATGTTTTGGCTGTATAATAGCTAAAAATTATAGAACTATTAAAAACTGAAGGCTTCTTACATTTAGTTTTCTTTTCTAATTAACAAAAAAAATTTTTGTTGGAAATGCCCGAATTTTCACGCTGAAACTAATTGCAAAAAGAAAACGAAAAATTGGTTTATAATGATTTTTGCAGCAAAAATGACCGTACTTCACTGCACAGTTTAAGTAAATAATCTTTAAAGGAGAAAGTGGATCCAAATGAATATTTATTAGCGTTTTATTAATATACGTAAAAAATTTTGATTTAAGTTATATAATAATACTTTCTTATCAAAATAAATAAATTTACGCGATTTTGTATAACAAGAAGCAATAACAGGAGCAAACAAAAAATTAAATTGTAAACTAATAAGAGAAATATGCTTAAATTTTATACATACACTCAAATGTAATAATAGAACAATATAAAATTAAAAAATTTTTAATAACACTTGAGATGTGAAACATACATCCTTAAATTATATAAGCCAATTTGTTATATGTCGGTACTAAAAATTGAGAGATATTTGCACAAGGTTGATCGGTTTGATTTTCGAGAGGCTTGGCTAATTAATCGCATCCCGAATCTTATCGTTGACTGTTTTCATTTGAAAGGACGCATAGATTTTTGAAGAATGCGATTACTTCATGCCTTTTTCGCAGCACGAATTATTCGAGACGAAATAAATTTGTACCGTTTTGTCATTGAGATAATCGGATTATACGTGGATCATGCTATGTTTAGATGCTTGTTGGTTTTTTTTTAAGACATCCTTTTTAGAAATATTAGGTCATTAGATCAAGAAACAATGTGGAGCATCGATCGGCTCACGTTTCTTCTTGACTCTTTTGGTTCACTTATTAACGTCGAGATTCTCATAAAATAGCTACAGAGAAGCTAAATATGTATCGCGCGTCTATCCAAGGATACATATCCAACGATATACTTATTATTAAAAGCGTTCTGCATCTCGAGAGTCATTCATTTTTCTTTTCCTTTTATTTTTTAACGAGAATTCGATCGAACGGCATTTCTTCTGACAATTTCTCTAGAGACTCGCAATCAAATCGGCGTTTTTACGCGACTCGTGCATTTCCCATGCACTGGCATTCAGTACTTTTTACTGGTTTAACCCGTTTTTCCGTACGCAGCGAGAAATTAAGCGTTATTGATTAACAGCGATATATCGCCAGGAAACGTGACCGCGCCGCGTGTTGCACGTGCGACAACAAAAATCGCAGATAAAGAGTTCGGAGCGGTCGGTCGCGAAGCGTGAGTCACGAGTGACTTTTTCGCGTTACGTGAGACTGGAAAGAATTGCGTTGAATTTCTCGGAGAAGGAACGTGTTTTTGTGGTGGAAAAAAAAATCTCGCTGTATTTAGCCCGGCGCGTATCGGAACAGGTAGAAAGACACGTATCAGGACCGGTGGCTGACGTTGGTCCGGTCGCAACGGTACTTATCTCTCGGCCGACGAGAGACGTGTGTTGTACGGGTGCACTATCGACCCGCGCGAGAATCTCGCTGAAGTATCGGAGGAAGCGTCACACGCCTCGCCGAAGAAACTCGCGAACTCGCTCGCGCGGAATCGGCGCCGGCCTTCGCTTTTGTCGGTGAAATCTCGCGCCTCGACACGTTTTTTTTTTTCCTTCGAGATGGACGCAACGATTGAGGTGTGCGGGAGGTTTATGACGCAAGGTTTGCTTTCCCGGACGCGCAATCAAGGAATTCCGCCTTTCATTGATCAGGAACAACCTGGAGATGTGGTCATGCGCGCACGCAAGATATCATGTAGAAATTATATACCGTTCTCGTATCATTAGACCTCGGAGATCTTATTGAGAACTAGGCAGTAGTTTTCCTTCCATTCAATTTTTAATAACTTTAATAGAACTTCAGTTCGAGAATTGTCGATACTACCAATTTAACTCGAGTATATCTTGATTTCGATGTATTAAAAGCTGGCTTAATTACGTTAAGTTCTTTGGACCAAATATATTTAATGAAAAACTTAGAACACTGAAAAAAGTAGTTGTTAACTTAACTGAAATTTTCAACTTGATTAAATTTCTTTATTTTAAGTATTTATGTATTTAAATATATATAGATGTTTAAATTAAATATATAAATGCTTGAATTAAAGTTCAAGTATTTTATGTATGAGTTAAATACATAAATACTGGAATTATAAAGAAATTTAATCAAGTGGAAAAATTTAGTCAATTTAACAACTTCTTTTTCTCAATGTATATATTTAGTGAAAAAAAGAGAACGATCTATCAAAAGTAAGTAATGCATGAAAAAGCTCAAGGATGCATTACTAAATTTTAATCAGTATTTATTCGAATAATATTAATGAAATAATTACTGCGATGTAAATATACAATTTATTTAGTACAAGAACCACTAATTCAATTTAAGTATAATTTTTTTCCTATAGAGTGTGAATATTTATGTATAAGTAAACGTTGTATTAGTACTATTCGAATAAATAATTATTAAGGAATTTTTTCCATCGATGTAAATATTGAGGAAGTAAAGATATTAAAAGTTTTTTCAGAAAATCGTGTCCCTGTTATTTTAATTGTGCAAGTCTTCGCGTTACATTTTAATCTTTCAGATTAATCTAGAATAAAAACGAAAATTACAAAAATTTAATGAGGTATATATTAGATTCGTCTGTCGGCGCGTTTCGCTAATTAACGTGAAATTTGGCAAAATTTATAGTAGAACTCTTATTTTTCACTCATTACCAGAGATTATACAGATCTCTCGTGATGCGGTCTACCGCAATAATTTATTTCATTATATTTCATTATATTAGAGCATTATACATGTGCGGGGATAAAGTAGTAGCGTAAATAGATTCAAAACCGGCATTTTATGCCACTTGATACGCACATGCCTGCTATCCTTGAGAGGCTTAAGAAACTCGGTACCGTTTTACGGCTCCTTCACTTTCTAGACTCTCATCATTTTTATCACATATCTCCGTTCATACGATCCGATTCGTCCAGTTTCAGCAACTGGATACGTTTTTTGCCATCGAGTATAAGTTTATAAAATTATGCTCATGGATTTAGGTGGCAAGGATTCTACACATTGGGCAATAGCTTGCGTGAAAACTGAGCGTAAATAAGATTGATTTTAATCTGAGTAATGCCCAATTTCGTTACCTCTAGATAATCTATGAGATATCTCCCAGAGAATATGGTAAATTCTAGTACATTTTGTGTCGAAATGAATTAATATGAAGAATAACTAGCCATTGGATACGTAACCAGGGATTTCAGTAAAAGAAATGAATTTTTATTTGACGGTTGTCTTTATCTGAAAGATTAAAATTACATTGTTAAATTTAATGCGTCAAAAGTGCATTAAATTTCATGCTTTTCAGTCATAGATACTTTTATTAAATTTAATGTGTAACTTAAAAATACATTGAATTTCACGTTTTTAACAATGTATTGAGAGGTGTGAGAAATCGAGCATTAGAGAAAAACGTGAATTTCGTAAGAATAATTTCTGATATATCATAATGAATTGAAACATATATATTTACAATAAATTGAGATGTCAGAAATTTAAGAGTAGATTTAAAACTATCGGACTGCAAAATACAATACGTGCAATATATAAAAAAAAATACGTACGATTATAAATTAATATAACACGCAGTACAGTGTAATATCACACGCAAATATTTTCTTTTGTAAAATCGAGAATTTGATACTAGACAAATTTATAAAGCCTATTTTTTTCTCCGCCTTTTCTTAATTCGTTTCGCAGTTTGGAGAAAGAGAGATTATAAAAATCCTGCCACGTGTGCGCGCGAGCACGTGTGTGTGTAGTTTTACAAATTATTTAGAAATCACGAGCGATTTTCTGCTCTTAAGTTCGTTGATGCGCCGAGAAATTTTTCCGCCGGGTTTTACTTTGAGGAAACGTCTCGGGTGAGAATTGCCGTGGACGGCTGCGGATGACAGATGCGTCGTTTCTAAAATTCTCAGAACTGTCGCATTAGTGACGGTAGGCAAGGTGATTGTAAAACCTGTAGGGCTCTGAGATGAATTAGGGTCTGGAGGGAAGATGCGGGCCCCGTAGCAGGTTCTTTTCCATCGGACGCCTGCCTTTGTGCGGAATTTGGATTAAGGGGCGTTCACAAAGCTTGCACCACAGTAATTTAATCTTTCCGGTTAAACTAGGATGAAATAAAAATTATAAAAATTTTTTTATAATTTAAAGGATATTTTCTTATTGAGGCGGACATAGTTAAAATTCTAATACTTATGGTAATACGTCTATTTACTTAAAAATAAATATTTTCAGTTAAACAAAGCGAACAAATGCTTGCATTAAAATATGTGGTTTTAAGAAAATATATTTTTTTTATTTAAAAAAATTTTTCTCTCAGTGTAGACAATATTAGCTTTCTAATTACCTCTCTCTCTTTCTATTTACGTTCTCTTTCTTCTTACATTTGCTATCATTTTGGTATTTTTCCTCATATTTCCTTTCTTACAAGTTTCAACAATTTCCATTTTTAAGATAATAGAACAAATATCTTTTTCTTCTCGCTAAGTGTCATTATAGGTTTTTAAGTTGATATCTGGTCGTTCTCACTCCCGCGTGTATAATGCGAGAGATAAATTCAGTTTGGTGTGGGAATTATTGTAGTTCCCGTGATATTTATTCGTCCTTTTTGTCGTTTTGGTATATACGTAAATCTTTTGGGAAGTAACGGCGAGTACGATGCAAATGGGAACCCGGGTCCTCGAGACAAGCCAAGCAGTGTGCCGATATCACGATTTTCCGCTACGTACATACGTCGTAAGGAGATAGACGCGAATGTGCTCGCGCGGAGTGAGGGGAATTGAGAATTAGCTGGAAATTTGCTCGAAATACACACCGGTTACACGGTGCAACCGGGGGTCGACGACCGGCAGCGGGCAGCGTTACGATATTGACGAGGAAGCTGCTATTTCGGGGGACGACGATTAATTGCCGGGGCGAGGAGAGGCGGCTCGGGAACGCAGCTGATAAATATTCAATCGATCCTTCATGAAATTATCATCTTACCGAGATTGCTTGCTAATAACCCACCTAAGCTCGATCGAGTTAGCGGCCAAGACGAACACCGAATCAACGTTCGTTTGAAAATTCCATCTCTTTACCTATCTTTATCAGATTGTTTTATATAAATTCTGCAATTTCTGAAATTATCGCCGACTTTCTTCGATAGGATATTTTTTGATACTGGAAAAAAGAATTTGTGGCAATAGCTACCAAATGTTGAATGAAATAATGTTAGTTAAATATTTGATTAGTATAACTAAAAATAATTTTACTTTTCTGAATATTTAGCAAGTATTATCAATGTATTTTAATTTCATCATCTGACAATCCGTCCTAAAATGCTACAACGAGCTTTAATGAAGTATTCTCATAAAATAGATGCAAATATACATTTAAAATAATGGTCAAATACAGTCACAATTTTTTTACTGTAAAAAATAAACTAAGGTAGATAAATGATTAGTAAACATCGTGATACTTATTACATATGTTTGATACTTAACGAATCTAAATAGCAGAGACAAAATTTATATCTGAACTGTTCATGAAATTTAGAAAGAAAATTTTTCTATGGCGCCTATTCAGTCTATTGTTAAGGCTAATCATACTCGTTATAAAATTTGACTATATAATTGAGTCAATCAGACCTAAATTTTTTAGAAGAATTGCTAAAATATCTATAAATTCTATATACTATAAATTCTATATGTAACAATCAAGAATTTATCAGATACAAAAAATGGCGATAATTTTTTGTTATGACATCCAGAAATCTATCTATATCGGCAAAATATTTTTTTTGAATGTATGAAAAGAAATGCATCACCAATATTTCAAAGATAAAAATAAAATATAAATATAATTTTTTTTTATTTCATTTAAAAATTGCGTTCAAGAATGAAAGTAACGGCGCATAATTTAAAGAAAATGCACGTGAAATCACATAAGAAATAATATTGAGCGCTGAGGTTGTGCTATGACCATTCGTTTTATGATTTTCAACCTTATCTTGATTTTAATTTCGTCAACACGTAACACTTAATGTTATATTAATTATTCTAAATTTTTAACTGTTTCTAAACTGTGTCTTGAGCTACCTCTTACGTAACCATATCTACCGTTGCACAACCACGTCGCATTATGTATACGTTACGTGTTGTACGTTCTTGCATATAATACAACAACATACGCAATGACGATACGGCGAGCGTCGAGGCGCGCGTCGCATTCGCAAGGTTGCTCGATCCAGACCGCCGACCAACCAGATGCAAACTGCATCCCCACGGGTGCATCTTCTATCCGGCGCGGCGGTTTCGTTATGAAAGCAGCCTGTTGAGGTCGGACGCGGCGCGCGTGGCTTCTCTCGCACACGGGCGGCGCGGCGCAGCGGCGCGCGTAGTCTCGTCAGTCAGTCCGATGTTTACGCTCGTGCTTTAAACATTTTTCCTTGCGTGCTCCGCTTCGGGAAGCCACCGTCGTGGTAATCTCTCGTCCCGTGCGTGTCTCGCTTGGCTTTTTCTATCCTTTTTCTCTCTTTCTCTCACTTCCCTCACGCGTGAGGAGCACAACAGCGTGACTTCACCGGTCCCCCGAAGAACGAGTGTTTCGCAGCTTGGCGACGTAACAGCGGCGCGGTCGGGCTACGCTCGTAAAACCGAGATTCCGGCTCGCCGTTTTCGATCGACGATTCTTTACGCTCTGCTGCGCGAGACGCCGATTTCGAGGCCTCCGCAATTAGGCCCGCGAGGAGAATTGAATGGTCGAAAGTAACGGTTGATGACGGAGGTAAAGAAAAATATTTACACATTATGCGTGTGTGTGTATGAATGTGTGAGAGAAAGAAGAAAAAAGAGAAATTTCGATACCATATTACGTACTTTGGAAGATTTCGCGAATAAATATCCGTCAAACGTTAACAAACATTCCAGGATATGAATATGAAAGAACGTCGCAATTATACATCGCGATTTTATTTAATAGGTTTATTTAGCGGCAGTAGAAAACTCATTTCTCTTTACGCCATTTGTTTTCGCGCGCCCGACAAGTGCCCGACAATTCGAGAGAATTGTAATTCAAATTTTAACTCCGCCATGCGTTGCACATACGTACATGACGCAGATCCGTTACGCCGAATCGCGGTATCGCATGTACGTGACGCATAGAGACGAAAATACCTATGGAATTGTCGACCTCAAATTCCTCAGATATCAACGAGAGGTGTACAGTTAAGAAATACTTACGTTTTAAAATTATCAATGGGATTTAAGCGGTAATCTGTACTTAATTTCGTATATGTAACTATTTTCAGCTTTTAAAATATTCTTTTATCTTTTATTTCGAATTAAGTGTGATTATCTGAAAGTTTGATCGTACGATCGAATGTATATATCGAATCTAATTTTTGAAGAGTTATTATTTTCCAAATAAAATATATGCGGAAATGTCGCGCTGCTTTTCTGGAAATTTTTATTTTGAGCTCGTTATCGTTTTCAATTTCGACTTCCCACTAAATAAATTAATTTTCTTTTTTTTCTACGAAGCCACAAGGGCCAGGTCAATGCATATATCGGCAAACTCTGCAACAATACACGGCCGTACCGGTAGAATTGCAGTCGAGCTGCACCGCAACTTGTTTTTAGCGCATCAATTGATCGAACACGAAATATGGTGTTTTTTTAAATTAATATCATGCTAAAATCAAAGTAATTTATTTCTGTATATAAAAGAGAAAGAGAATGACAGAAAGTCGAAGAACGGTACAGAAAAACATAAAGCCTAGAAAAGTATTTTATGTTTTTTTTTTTTATAGCAAATTTACATTTTTATTTATATTTTTCAAACTTTTAGTTTTGAGTTCGAAATATCAACGAATGCAAAATTAAATGCTCAATATAAATTTGCTTTTAAAAAAAATTATATAACGCACACTGAGAAAAGAAAGTTGTTAACTTGACTAAAATTTTCAACTTAATTATCATAAATTTCTTCAATTTAGGTATTTATGTATTTAAATTAAATATATATATATATTTTTTTTTATGTATTTGTGTTAAACGCATAAATACTTGAACTGAAGAAATTTAATCAAGTTAAAAAACTTAGTCAATTTAACAATTTTTTTCCTCGGTGTAGATCAACTGGAGTAGGAGAGTTTGTAAAAAGAATCAGGCCGATTGGAATCGCGCTCGAGTTGATTGCTCTACGAAGGAATTCAAAGACTTCGGATGTTCACCCAGATACATATTCGCAGTCGAAAAAAAAAATGATAACGAGCCGTCGACGATAATAAACCTCGGGCGCCGTGCGGTATCGCAACCTTGGAATTTCGTCTTCCTTTCGCGCCGCCCGCACCGCATTGCGAATATGTGTAACGTAATGTCTAACCGGGTGTGTAAATACGTGCACGAGTCGCGGATCGGCGAGCGGGTGAGAGACGATCGCGAGCGGAGCGTCGTCGTCGCGGGGCAATTGCGTAACGGAACGGGAAAACGCCTTCCTTCGCGACACACCACGCCCGTTCTACATACGTATGTGCGAAGTAGAAACCCTCTTTCGTCATCGGCGATCGACGAACGTGCGATCGGTACGCAACCGCAGCTGTTTTTCTCGCAATCACGCTGTTCGCATCTCGTCGGCATCACATGCCTATTTTCGGAAACAATTTGCAAAGAGCAAAGTATTTAAAATTCATACGGATACACTGACGGAGAATCTATTAAATTTTAATAAATATTTATTGAAATTTAGAAAATTTGTTCGCACAATCAGTGTAGAACCAATTTTAATTAGCTGCGAATTTGAATGCATTATAATTTTAGTGGTACGGCAAAAATACATCAATTATCGCGCCTAAGATCTATTTCAATTGTAAAGAAGTTAATTAAATGTTAATTAAATAGTTTTAAATTGATTTTGCATATCAGTAAAATCAAAGTTTTTAGGATCTCAGCTTTCGATTCTTTTGTAATCGTGATAGAAATTGCGTTTTAATATTTATTTTACGCTTTTGGAATCTTCCTACTGGCACGGGCAGTGTAAACAGTTTTCGATCGATAAAGTTTGTTACACTCGACTAATTAATGTGAGATAACGTTTATCGATGACCATGTGATTATTGTGGCTACACGTGTAACAAAGTGTAGACAATCATCCAGTTGTTAACGTAATCGCTAATTAGCATGGAAATAATTCGATGTAATTCTCATTTGAGTAATCATTATCAAAATTTCAACGACTAATTAGATACATTTAGAGATTTTAGAGAAATTATTATTCAATTCTAAATATTTTCTAAATCTAAATTATTTTCAAATCTAATAACGAATATACAGATAGGGAAGATAAATAAGAGTTTGAAAGATCCTGAAAGTAGAATGCAGTATTGGAAAAAATAGTTGAAATCGAAAATAGTAATGGAAATATTTAAAAGATGCATCTATAAAAAATACTATTTGATTGAAATAAGTTTTTTGCGTAATGCACAAAAAAGCAAATATTAGAATTTACATTTCTTTAAGATAAGACATTTTGATATATCACCGATAAATAAATTATTCCTATTTTCTATTTTTTCAGTACAAAACGAAAATTAGTACAAACAGTGGAAAATAAATATAACTTGTTTATCGTAATATAAAATAAATATTGTCAATAAATGTGAATACAAATTACTATTTGTTTTTTTTTATACATACACTATACAAAATACTTGTTTCAAATAGTATTTTTTATAGATACATTCAAATAAATATTCCAATGGAATCTATTGTATTTGATATTTTTCCAAACTCTCGAAAACGCACACCTTGTAACTTTTGTTGACTCAGAAACATTTCGTAAGGATTTTATTATAGATATAATTATTTTTGTGATTAAAGGCACATTAGCACAGATAATAGATTGCTTAATCGCGCGTCCACCTCGGAAGCGAAAGTTACACGTTTCGGCGCGCGCTATCAAGGATGATCTCGCGCAATTTGATCGGTCGGATTTTACAGTTAATTGACGAGATAATAGATAACGCGTTGTCGCACGATTCAGGGCGAGACACAAACATGCACCTCTCGCGTATCTTCGAAGCGGCAAACGGCAGGCTACAGGTCTTGCGGCATTAATTAAACTGCAAACTGGTTGCTCGCCGCTCACGGAAACTAGTTTCCGTGCGGCAGACACGCGCATTCTTTATACAGGGTGCGAAATCATTTCCGACGTGGGAAACGGGTCCTTTCGATTAAATCGCCGACGGAAGCTAATAATGCCTAACAGAGAGCATTTCCCTCTCTTTGGGCGGTAATTAAATGTAAGGGCGAAGGCCACAGCCGCGGCGGCGGCGGCGGCGGCGGCGGCGACGACGACGACGACGACGACGACGACGAGGCTGATCTCGAGGACGTACCCTGTCGCGAAGTCGAGTACAACCACCGTGATTGTTCCGCGAAAACGGCCCTTGAAAACGTCGCGATTATGAGTCTCTGACTAAGAAAGGCGAATCCGCACGCGCTTTCTCTCTCTCTCTTTCTTTCTCTCTTTCGCGGAAATTGCACTTGCCATTGTTCCGTTCCCTTTAACTCAGATGATGACGCCGAAGAAATCGAGCCGCCACTTTTTCCCTTATTACGCGTGATGAGTTCTCGACTTTCGTGTACAGTAGCAAGTAGCAGGGTCGACTTTTCTCGGAGACAGAAATATTTATTAGCGCAAACTCGACGGCGAATTTTTTACTTTTAAATGCATAATTTTT
Organism: Solenopsis invicta; assembly: GCF_016802725.1. Classification (NCBI taxonomy): domain Eukaryota; kingdom Metazoa; phylum Arthropoda; class Insecta; order Hymenoptera; family Formicidae; genus Solenopsis; species Solenopsis invicta. The sequence goes on from NC_052678.1 coordinate 7,252,833, forward strand.
TAACGTGTAGTCGTTACACGCAGAAAATTATCATTCCCGTGCTAAGAAAAGTGATTACTCAATTTTTAGTTTTCTCCTTTATGTAATCTTTGCAAGAAATATTTTCTTCAGAATAGCCTTAAGATATACTCATCATTTACTTGAAACAAGTGATATTCATTTAAAATAATTTCTTTGTTTATTTTATATAAACATAATTTATAAATGAAATATTGAGTTTGTTTGATGATTCATATTATAATCGTTTTGAATAATCTAACTTTAAAAACTTGTGAGTTTCTAATTTAATATGATTTAACTTAATTTAATCTTAACGTAACTTTTGATTACTTAGTTTTTTGTTTAAGTAACTTTTAATGTAATTAAATTAATTTTATAAGCCATTCATTTTACTTCATTTAATTAAGAAATATATTAACTCATCCCTGCTTTTCTACGACACAATTTTATAAGAATATTCTTTAAAAGAATAAAAATTTTTGTTTTTTAATATAGGAAAATGAGTTTTTCTAAAACTTGTACATTTTAAGACAATTATCAAGAAAATATTCCTTATTAAAGACCGTAATTAAAAGAAAAAAAAATGAATTGAGTAATCGCTTTTCTTAACAATAGAATTGATATTTTTCTGTATATAAATCTTTTGTATAAAAAAAAGTTTATTATCCGTTTCCTCTGCTATGAATTATTAAAACTATAAAAGATCGTTTATTTCGCTCAAGTCTCGACTTTCTTTTTTTTTCGCAAAAAATCTACTCGCGAGAATCTGCTTTACATTGGTTTTGAATACGAATGCAGCCGTAAATGATCGTTTTATTCGAAGTATCGCGTGAGAGCACGTCGATTCGTCGTTTCCCTTCGAAAAAAGGATCCGCATCTACGTGTCGCAAATTCACCAATACGCATACAGAAACAGTGCTATTTTACTGAATGCGCAATTTCGAAGCTACACCTAAACGCAGTCTAACTAACAGTTTTGTCCGTAGTCACGAGAGACGCGATTATTAAAGTGAAAGATCGCGCCGATCACGATCTGCCGATCGCCGTATCCGATGTTAATCCCGGCGCCTTTGCCGCGCGTGATGCTGTTTTACTTTCTAACGATCACGTATTGTATCGATCAATTGCGATACGCGCCACTGACCGGATCGGGTGTATTGCTCGGTGTTCTTTTATCATCTTTTTCTTTTAGCGACGGCATGATGACCGACAGCCTGTTGAATCAACGCGAGACAGGTGACAAACAGACTTGATTAAGAAAAAAGTTTAATTTCTATTTCAATGATAGATCGAGGTAATTCGTTCATCGCGGATATTTTCTTCATCACTGAAACGTGTAATATACATGCATTCGAGATAGTGGGATAAAATTCTATAGCGAAACTAAAAGAAATTGATATTTTTAAATAAATCAAGCCTCTACCCTCTAGTTCGGAAACGGTTCAAAATTATGAATTTCAAAGGATTGCTTTTTTAGAAGAGTAGAAGAGTAGAGGCAGTCTATGAATAACAAGAAACATAAATAACTTGTCCAATAATAATTATTATTATCTACTCTAATAATCGTCCAACTTTTTAACAAACTATTTATTTTTGCTCACAAGAAAAGCTTATTTTCTAAATTTATTATAGAAATTAGTCATAAAAATTCTTGTCAATACAATTCTATTATTGTCTTGCAAAAAATTGGAATTTCGTCCAGCTAGATTTGCACTGCATCATCCCACTGGCACTGTGCGCCGCTGGCACGGAGAGAAATCATCGGCCGAGCCGTACGTCGTTTTAATCATTACCGAGCCGATCATTGTATTAATAACATTTGCAACGTGACTCATCTCAATTAAAGTAACGGTCAGACGGCGCGCTCGCGCTCGCGCTCGCGACGCTACATGATCGCCGGCGGTAGAGGGCCGCTTTCTAAAGACGGTCACACCGGTGATTATCAAGCGGAATCGATTAAATCGCGCGTTCGCGTGTGCACGCCCGGCCCGCCGAGAGAGAGAGACGAAGGAGACGGTAAAAGTGTCTCGCCGTAGATCATATCGGCCACCGTAATTCCGTAGACATCGCGATTTCTATGAGAAAGCCGCCGCAATTTTTGCGCCGCGGAATTTCGCGCGAGACGCCAACCCAGTTAATTTCCGGCGGGAGGGCGCAAAAAATGCGCTCGAGACAAGTGCAAACGAACGTATGTTATATAGGTTTAATTAGATCGCGCGAAGGAGGCGGACGGGTAAGAAAGTCTCGCTCGAGGCGTCTCGTCGTCGTCGACGTTAGAAGTCGCGACGGCTCCACGTTCGCTCCACGATCAGCACTTTAACATGCCGCTAATCGCGCGTTAACGCTTTTTCGCCGTGCTTATTGCCGTCGGAACACGCAAAAGTCGAGCTCGCCGCGCTCGCATCGCGATGCACGGCGAGAGCAGATGCAATGCACGCGTTCTCCCCGTCCGACCCTCCGTCGCTCTCCTCCTTCTTCCTTCTTTCTTCTCTCCCTCTTTGTCTCTCTAACGATAGAATGTTGCGGGCGATCCTGTTGGACCGGTACTTTTTGTTTTACATAATCCACCGCGGAGAAACGTGGCGTGCACAGGATCGCGTTCGCCAGGTGTTCGCTTCCGATCCGAACATGCACTCGGGCTCGTTCTGATTGAATGTATGTACGAGATACCATGGCGCGGATTAGCATGTATAATCGCTTTTGGCAGAATGTAAAATTTAATTTATTAACCGATTATAAAAGCTCAAGCTACGGAAGATAGTCGGATGTTATTGATAGTTAATCCTCTGATCGTGTTTATTTTACCTGACCGTTCAGGATCAAAGTAGATCTAGCATTAAAAACGTATTAAAATCTTATCGTATTAAAATATTTTGCCACATCTTTTATTTTATAATTGTATAAAAGAAGGTTAGATAAAATTTTTTAATACAATTAATTTATTAATTTTTTTCTCAAGTTAAAAGTTCATCTATGCGAAAGAAAAGAATTGTAAAAAAGTATATTTCCATAATTAAAGAAACAATATTTCTCAATATTTTACATAATTTATCACTTATTTTCCGCTTAATTTACAAATAAAATAAAATTTATTTGATCTTTATTCGATCTATGTATTGCAATTATTTCAAAACAAAATTAATTTTCTAAATAATTAACTTTAACTTAATTGAGTTAAAAAAATATGTTAACTTATCTATAACTCTGTTAATGCATTTTATAAAAATGTTTAGATTGGAAAAGACGTTGAATACGATTAGAAGGTTGACCACATTGAGAAAAATTACTAAAATTTAAAAAATGCGATCATATGTAAACATATGATATATTAAAATTAAAAAAATTTTTCTTAATATGTTTTTCTTAATTTTAGTGAACAATGTATTTGCATACGACGCGTTTTTTGAATTTTAATAAATTTTTTTTAGTATCGCAAATTTTTCACGTATATCGAATTCAATCTTAAATGTAAGGATTCTGTCGAAACAAAGCAGACTTCGAATTGAATAGAAATAAGATATTTGAATTTCGAAGTTGAATCGAGCGCGGAAGGAGCGTTGACGCTTTGGAGCAGCTGCACTTCCTTGTCGGAAGAAAGAAAACTACTAGAGGTTTATTCTATAATTCTACGATTGCGACTGTGTATTTCGTATATGTCTTAGTTCAGTGATGGATTCGTTAGAGTACGGAAGAGAGACAACGTGCTGATTTCACGGACGCGTAGCGAGGAACGGCTGTAATTTGGTGGCACTTTAATGATTCCATCGCTACCGCACTGATAGGCGCTTCGCTCCCGCAATAACCATGCATTAACACTTTCCTATGGCAGCGACGTCTACTATTTGGTTCTCGTACATGTGAAAAAAAAAGCGAATGCGATAGTTCCGTGATTCAACCTGCTGTTACATCTGCCGCAGTAAAATTCCAGCTTTTCGGAATTATCTAAGGAACACTTTATCGTTAGTGAAAACGGATTGTTCGCAATATCGATTTTTGCAAAATTTTATTTCTGCTGTGTATGAATTAATAATTAATTAATAATTAATGTTGAATATAAGTTATTTTCGTAAAGAGAGAGAGAGAGAGAGAGATGAAAATCGGAGATACCAATGATTATAATTATATCTACTGGACCAAAAATATGTCTAAATCAATATTTATAAGTCGCGAAATCTATGACCGAAAACCTGCAAGAATCTAGAGAATCTAGATCCTAATAAGAAGTCGAGTCTATTTAAATCCATTAATTAAAATCTCACGTCAAGAATCTTTGAAGTTTCAACTTAAACGAGTTCATAAAATCAAGCGTAAACGAAATAAGGGATGCAAAACGAGATGCATAACATAATTTCCGTGAGCAACTGGCAAGCGAAGGTCAGGTCTCTCATAATTGCGAAAAAACGCGCGAGTACCGTTTTCTTATCGGAACACGGAAAATTCCGTGTCGCGTAGAAAATCTGCATAATTCCGCCTTACGTTAGTCTCACTTGGAAGCAACTTTTGTTATCGAACGCGTCCGCGTAGAAGCTGCTACTGCTGCTAGCTGCATCGTTGAAGGAAGTGAGAGCCTGTCGCCCCGAGGTGCGCATTTCGCTATTGTTTGCTCATCGCGTGTTTGCTCATCGCGACATTTAGCGGCGAAGATGGTGGCAGAAGACGCTCCGCGACTTGTCTTCTGGCGTTTTACTTTCTAACGATAGAGCGCGGCTGGGATATTACCATTGCCGGCAGCAGGAACTTCACGGCGCGTGAACGCGGCGGAAAGCGGCCGTTTTAAGGCCAGGAATTCGTTCTACGCGGGAAAATTCGTCGCGGCCGCGAGAGCAGAACCAGCTCGCGCTAATTTTCGTCGATTTTCATAAAAGCCGCGCGTTGGCGTCGATGAGCGATTGCGATTTTCACGCGTCCGCGAATACACGCGGCGAAGTAAATGTTGGCTCCTGGAAAAAACGTAGATCAGACAATTAAGCATATATATACGTGTAAAATATTTTTTATATTATACGTGTGTGCAGATACAAGATTTTATATTTAAATACAGAACAACTTTTTAACGTTTCTCATACTGGTTGCGAATTATTTCACATGCTACTAACTAAAGAACCCGGAAAAAATTTTATATAATTATATAATTTTACCCACGTATATGAACATATATAATTATATATAATTATCTATGAAAACATTTTTTTCCCTGGAATTTAAAAGATTTATCGTAATTCGATTGCCTTTTTTTGTGTTAAAACTGCAATTGAAAAGCGCAATCATTTGTGTTGTAAGCGAGGTTGAGTAATGGGTATTCTTGTCAACAGAAAAGAACAAAGAGACGTATACGGGATAGTTGCAGAGTTGAGGATTTAAAGGTCTCTCGACACAGAATTTTAATTAACGTATGGGTTTATAGATTCGAATTTTCATGTTCACAATGATGTGACTTTTACGGCTTAACCTTGCGCATCGCGGCGCGTTAACGACGCGAAAACGGTAATTTATTACGCGGCTCGAAAAGGAGACACGATTTCTCGCGTTGCCGTTTTTGTGTTGTTACCAGCACGTGCGCGTGAAACTGGCAGACGAGGGCTTTGAAGCGCGTGTAAAGAGCGACGATTGCGAAGCGATGATAATTAGGGTGATCGATGCGCCATAATTTGTAACTCTCCGTCCCAGCGGACACATTTTACTTCGATTTTATGGGTGCTCGAAATCTCTGCAGCGAACGCACCGCGCTCTCGAGCTTTCTCGTTGACATCGAAAATCTGGAGTGCGATTTGCTTACATCCGACAACATAATGAAATATTGGAAATGGAAATGCACTGAGAAAAAATGCACTGAGAAAAAAAATGGCCGCAGTTACCATAATTTAGCTATAATTTATCATCATTTTCGGTGTCAACTATGTAGAGAAGAAAGGGAGAGTTATGACTATTATGAACATTAGAGTATGGATATTAGAAATATTTTTGAACGCAGGAAAATTTTAAATCAGGAAAATTCTATACGTTGGGTAATTAAAAATATATAATTTTGTAATTTTGTAAACTATGTTTTTTAAACTTTTTAAACTAATTTTTTTCAATTTATTTTTGAGCTAGCCACCATTTTTTCTCTTCCACCGATTATGCAGTGTCACATTCTTATAAATTACATCTTAAGTAATAAATATTTCATTACTTTGAGTTTAGAATCTGTTAGACAACAATTTTGATGAATATAATTGTTGAAGTTTTAATATAAAATATTTATTACTAACAAAGTTATTTAACAAAATTATAATGAGTCATTTTATTATCTTCTTTTTTTAATTTATAGTTTTAACCGTGCAAATTATAGCTATTATTACTACGTAAAGACAGTAAGCAAATGTTGAAAAAATAGTTACACTAACTATAATTGTATGATTTATTACAAATGTTTATTTCACCATCTATATCTTGATCTTTCATTATAATTTAATATTTGAAATTATCACAACTTATATATTTTTTTATAGTTGTTAGAATGATAAATGTAAAGTTATTATTATTAACCTTATAGCAGTAATAACTATAAAAATAGAATTTCTATTTTATCATACGATTTTAGACACAAGTAGTAGACACTTTCCTCTCAGTGCGTGCAATTTCTGATAGTGTCGTCGTGAAAAGTTTCGCGAAAAGAACCGCTTGTCTTTCTCCTCGTTGCTATTCTCTGCTACTAAATCAACTTCATTTCGCAGGGCAGAGAGCCAAAACGTTCCTTTTCCTTTGATATCGATCAAAGATGGAAACTCACGTCGTCGCGATGTCGCGAATGTGTATGTATGTACATACAACAGTCACGGCAGTTCGCTCGTCGTTTCTCATTGTCTCCGCGCAACGCGGAGATTGGGGAGGACGTGTATATGCACACGCATATATTCGGTTTCGCTTTTCCCCGATTCTCACAGGGAGGGCGAGAAAACAAAGCTACGCGCGCGTCGAGTGCGACGACGCACGCTCGCTTTCTAAATGGTCGAACGCACCGCGCCGCGGGACGAGAGCGTACGCATGTTCAATCGACCAGAGAGCCATCGTCATCGAAGAGAGAGAGAGAGAAAGAGGAAGAGAGAGAGAGAGAAAGAGGAAGAGAGAGAGAGAGAAAGAGAGAGAGAGATGTCCTAACCGCAGCATTCGTCACTCTGTCAATTTGCGTGTTACGTTGCTGCGTAACATCGAATTATCCTTACACGCAGGAGGAAAAAAAGGGAATCAATTGGCACGTTTTTATTATTTGAAATTTCGTCGCTCGAAGGATCCAGGAACTGATATGTTCATTTTCCCCGATGTAGATTAACTTGGATCTCGACTTAATTTAGTCTTTCTCCTCTTCTAGTTATAAAAATTAAAAAAAGTTAAACTGAAATTAAACTTCAACATTTAGCGCACGCTATTCAAATATAAATCAACTACTAATTTATTAAATTAGTTAATTTGTTAATTAATTAATGATGCAAATGTTGGTAATTTTAATTAACGTGTATCTTGTAATTTGTTTTCTCAGCGTTACTTGTATCGCATCTTGTAATTATTTCCTTAATTTCTACTCCTCTTGTATAAATTGCATATATTAAGCGCAACATTGCGCCTCACAATTGACGATTTGCAATTAACGCGGCCCTCGAACTTTCATCGATACGTTCGTTGTGCATATGGAAACGGTCGGGATAAATGGCGCAGATAAGATATGCAGTAGCGCATGTCTAATTTCTAAAATGCCGTAAATTATGGAGTCACGTAAGGGAAAGGCGCCGTGAATTATATGGCGACAGAAATTCCGCTGTTCAATGCCTCTCTGAAAAACATCTCGCAGCTTTTCGATTAGTCTCGATCTCACGGGCCGATTCGCTTCGCGTTTGCGGCCGTGGAAATGTGAAATATTCGAAAAATATGCGATATACTTACCCAATTTACGTGTTTTTTTTTTTTTTTTTTTTACGATATCTCCGACCTAAACCCGCAGGGTCAAACATACTGAAGTTCACTTAACACTCTGCCCATTATTTGTTTTCCATTATTTACTAAAAGTATTCTGGTGCGATCAATAAAATTGTGATTCATTAAATTTGTTTTTAGATAATTTTTTTTACATAACTTTTTTTTCTAATAGTTTAATATTGAAAGAAAATTTATCTTGAGTTTTACGTGAAATGTACAATAATTTGATTAGCGTCTACAACAGATACGTACTCTCTCGAAGCAGGATTAATTGAGTTTTAGATCAACGCGAATTTATCGACGTCTTAATGCAACCGTCATTTGTTACCGCGATCGAATGATGCGCCGCAACTTTTCAATTAGCCGCAGTTTCCTACTCTCGGGAGTTCCCCGAGTGACTTTGTTCTGATCGCCCCGGCTGCATCTGCGTCACGAAGTTGCATCGGAACTGCAGTTTTCCGATGAACTTTAACACTCGGTCGATCTGTTCGCGCTGAAGCATAAACACGCTCTGTAACAATAGAATTCAAGTTCCATTTTTGTACTTTTTGCTCACGGGATGATTCATGAGAAATCTGTAGTCGCGTTTGTTAGTCGCGTAATATTTGCCGTAGCATGCGTATACTTTGCAAATTTTACTTTCTCCTCGCGTTAAATTTTGAGGTAAGACAATTCTGTTCTGTCTCTGCATATACCTCCCTCAGCGAAAAATTTTTTATTTTTTTCACTCAACAATACGTTACAACGTTTATAAGACCTTTGATTTTAATTATTGACGACGCTGATGTGTCGGCACAGTAGAAAAAAAATTCCATAAATCGACTCGTTCAAATGGCTCGGTAGTCTGTTGTCGATTACGAGAGAGTGAAAGTGTACGCCGGTGGTACAGGTGCTTTCGATAGGTAGCACGTTTTCTCGGCTGGGATTCAGTTGCACGCACGATCTCGCGGAGTGTCGATCGCGATCCTTTTTTCTTTTTTTTTTCCTATCGTTCTCCTGTCGTTTGTTCGATTTTCACGTGCGTCGGAGAAGCAAATTATCTGCAATCGCCTCGTGTCGATAATGGCGTGATAACGATCGACATCGTTAAGAGAACTGACGGACGATTTGTTGCTCGTATGCAGACTATTACGGTGCTACGAATCGTAGTGCGTGTCCGATGTATACGCACTTCGCATTGTGCGAAAACTCGAGATATTTTTCTGTAGCAGGCAAAGGTAATGTTATCCAAACTGTTAAACTTTGGAGGAAGGGAAAGAGAAAATATAATACATGACGCATATAAATTTTAATGCCTGTAAGAGCTATCGTTATTAATCGTGCGTAATGAATTAAAAAAATAAAATGTACAAATGCAATCTCGTTTCGATCTTACAATTAGTTGGATCCCCTTTAGTGTTAATTATTGTACACTATATAAAAAAATGTCATGAAATTTAAATTTAAAGTAAATTTAATGTATTTATAACTGAAAAGTATGTGCATAAAATTTAGTGCACTCTTGGTAACATTAAATGTTTTTGATGTATTTGCTCGAAATTCGCTTTCGTTAGATTATATTAAATTTTGTTGCCTATTTTTAACAGTGTACCTTGCACCGATGAGGACCCAATACCAGAATTGAAACGTTTGTATATTTAATTTTATTTTGTAAATTCATTACGCTACTAACGAAGGTGGCTCTTAAAGGTATTAAAATTCACATATCATATGTTGATTTACTCATTAGAATTATACTTCAATTTTTTATTTTTAAAAAACAATACGTTTTGATTTCTTTTACTTGTAAAGATAAAAGGCCTTCCGAGCCTTTATCGTCGAGAAGATATTGAAGGTACCGGTCTCGATTCCATTAGATAAATAGCGTTTGATAACACTCAAATGGATCAAGCGAAATCACGATCGCGATCGATATCTGAATCGATATCTGGACGCGCTGCAATTTGCGCGTTTATCAGCCATCTCTCACAAGCGTGAAATAATTGTAACGGATTACGAGGAAATTGCTCGTTCCCACGACCGTGAACCCTGCGCCGTGGAACCGCAGGACTACTGACTACTGAGCATTGCAATCCGACTGCCCGAGCCTGCATCGGCAAAATACTGGCAAATGCATTTCTGGTCGCTGATATTTCTTCTGTATATTTCGTGGCACAAAAGTGTCGCGGTGCGATTTTTAAAAGAAAGAAAATGTCTCCCTTTACTCTTCTGAGAAACATCCAAAACCCAGAATGTCGTTTCACACTCGACTCTGCTGTCTCAGAATAAAGTGTCGTAAAAATCATCGTAACTTTAGAGATGTAAGATTCCAAGCTGTTACACTCAGAGAAAAGCGTTTGATATTTTTGACTATAATTGCATGGTAAAATAATTGTGGTTAGAATCTCCTTTTTTTTTATTCGACGCAGTGTGATAACAATGCTCTCTGTTTAGTTTAAAATTAAATTTTTTTAAAAATAATCCACGAAATTCTTGCAATATAAATGAAAATAAATTGAATATTAAAAAAAAAATTTTTTTTCGCTTTATACGCGAGAGACATCCTGGGTTATTCGTGTCCCCCAGGATGAATTTCTGAAGCATCCTAAATAAAGGACATGTACGAATTCAGGCCGGCAATGTACTAGGCCTGTCCTCTAGATGCCAAATTTTTTTTTAGAAACGAGATAGAGATCATTGTTTAGCCAGGTGTCCTTGATATTAAAAAAAATACTCAGGACAAATGTCCTTAGGTGTGCATTAAGTGTTAAATACTATTCTATTTTCGTCCGTTAGACCTTCTGCTCTTTTAGAGCGTGGTCCTTGTGTTAAATGCGCAAAGAGGCTCTATCCTTGAAACTCTGCGAGCGTACTGTTTGCGCGTCTCATAAAAATAGAGGCTAGCATCAACCGTCGCGACGCCAAGTACAGGTGGGGGGGAAGGGATTTTTTTTCGCTCTCCTCCACCCTTGTGCGATCTATTCTTTGTAGAGAATTTTCCGTGAATGTCAGCAGATTCACGGCCGTTGCTGCCGTAGGAGGTGCGTAGAAGATAGCGTAAGAGGTACCCGTTACAACTTACAACGCACCACGGGGTCGCGTGCTCGCCGCCGGCCCGTCCTCGTCGTCGGCCCGCGCGCCTCGCGTCTCGCGCGCGCTGTCCGCGTCTCGGCGCGCGGCGTGGCGGCTGTCAGTCAGTTCGCGTCGGGCGAGCGGGTCGGTCGTAAATACGGCTGCAAGAGCGCGTAGCCAACACGTAACGACGTAACACGCGCGCGGACGGATAAGAGAGTAAAAGTAACGAGATATATTCTCGCGCTGCTGCTGCTGCGTGACATCAAAGCAGCGCTCTCGCACGGCACTTCGGCTGCGAGGCCGTAACATCCGCCCTGGTACGTATTTTATACGCTCGGTTTTTTTCTTTGGTTGTTACAACGGAAGACTCGGGTGTCTCGCGAAAAGTTCGATATTAAGATTTAATGTAAAGGTAATTGAATTTGTAGCATGGACCGAGAGCATGGACCGAGACGAATCGGATTATTATAAGCTTTGAGACAATTATCATTAGTTTTTTATCTCGTACGATCTAGATTTAATTACTGTTAAAAATCGGCAGCAGAGTTTAACGTAATGTAACGTAAACAAATGTATTAGGCCATTTCAAGGTACATATTAGAAACGTTTGATATACATTTTATGTAAATTTTAATGTTGTCAAAAGTGCACTAAATTTCATGCACATGCTTTTCAGTTATAATCGCATTAAATTTTATGTACATTAAATTTGATGTGCAGCTTAAAGATACATTGAATTTCATGACATTTTTGACGGTGTATATAGCATGATAAAATAGTTCATATAAAATAAAAAACTAATGATAACTGTCACAAAATTTATTTTTTCTCGTATTCTTAATTTCTCTTTTTTTTATTACAAAATATTCTTTTTTAATTTAATATTGATGGATTATTGTATTGTCCGAACATTATTGGGTTGATCGGTCGCAATGTCACGCCCGTGATTCTGTCTCTCTTGGAAGTCACTTGATTTCTGCCACATGCGAGGGAGATTCCGGAGTGTTTAGAGGATGTCTTCACGGTTCTTGGGGATTGTGCGTAAACACATTTAGAGAATAATCATTACCATTTGTGGCGAGATACGAAAATATTTAGATCGCAATTGCACGCACGGTAACTCCGTGGTTATTTGGAGAACCCCGCCGGAGGTTCCACCAGGATGTCAAAAGCGCCTTATCGCGTGCGGCAGAGTCGCGAAAACTTCTGGAGATTATCTTTTTCAGAGAGATCGTCTTAGCTGAACTTATCTTGCGACGATTCTTCCGGCGACGTTTGAAGGATGATCGTCGAGATTCCTCGAGAGTTTTAAAACTCGGCAGAGAGAGATTTGACTCGAAGGTCGCAGATATTTGGTATAGTTCTCGTATCACGATAACCACGTCGTACATTCCAATCGTTCGACCGTTGTAAACACGTGCGCCACATATGACGTATGCTGTCGGTCTCTCGCACATCACACAGTATCGTTTGCGCGACGATTCTCGTTAGCAGCTCGTAACAGCGGAAAGAAGTCGACCAGAAGCATTATCGTAGTCGGTTTTTCATTTAGTCCTTGGTGGGCGAACGTGTTGATTATCCAATGGAGCGGACGAGGTAAGACCGATGCGCCGTGTCAAGAGCACGAGTTCCGTATTTATCGGAGTATCCTTGACCGATCGCAGGCTGCCGATAAAACGAAGGTACTCTTCTCGCCTTCGAAGGATTTTCGTTCTCTTCGTTTAGGATTCTCAACGAGAGAAGCGAGAAAGTGAAAAACTTTTACGTTAATCGTGGAGAGACGCAAATCGCAATATCTCGTTCGAAACGTTTCATTTTTACGCCTATACGATATTTAATTAATGTAAAACGTAAGAAAGAACGATTTTGCTGAAATGCCTAAAAATTTAGCTCCATTGAAAAAAGATGTTTTGTATTTGTGACTATAATTGCAATTGATAAAATAATTATAGTTAAGAGCTTCTTTCTTATAGTTATTACTACTTTAATGTTAGTATAATAATCTTGTGTTTATAGTTCTAAATTTTATTATAAATATTATTTACAAATATTATTTATTACATATAATATTTTTAATATAACATTTAAAATTTTATTATAAATTATAATAATTTCAAATATTAATATAGCAAAATAGCAAGATATAAATAGTGAACATATAATAAACATTTCTATGTAGCGAAAATCACGATTAAAATGAATGTAATTATTTTTTAAATACTCTCTTTTAGTATTTACGCAATAATAACAATTAATAACTATAATTTGACTAAAACAACTATATAAATAATATAATAACTGAAAATGACCATTATAGTTAAATTATATCAATTACAATTATTTCTTTTTCCTGCAGTGTAAAATAATTATGTGGGACACTCAAGTATGACAAGCAAAAAATTTTGATTTGACATTCTAACAATTAGCTTGAGCGTAATAATACATAACTATTTTGATGGTCTGATAAAATTATTTTCAGATCTGTATACAACTAAATGTTTTCAGGTACTTTGGCAAAATCAATTTTTCCGAACAGTTTAGCAAGCAAACGAAAATTTGGGATTTTTTGGAAGATGACTTGCTCTGATTTTTTGGTCTTTAATTTTAACGATTAAAACATATAGTTTATAGTTTGTCTCTTTCCGTCGAGTTAGATACGGACAATGCGCAAGAACGAGCTACGTATCTCGCGATGTGGAGATAAAAAAGATACAAGGGATTTATATATACTTCTTACGAACGTAACGCGTTATTCGCTGGGTGAATATTATGAAACAGACGGGCGTGATCATCGTTGATCGTCCCGATTATCACGGCGCCGGATATCACAGCTGCGCCTAATCGGTCATTCGATGATTATCGTCATTAAGACAAGTCCCCCGTTCACACGAAAATGGCACAAACGCACCGTCAATTTTCGACGACGCAGTTAAAATTGCCGAAGAAAAAATTACGCAAGACTTATCGAGGGCATTGGCTCTTCCGCTTGCGTGTGTTAATCACATTGCTAATTTTCGCATCGTTATATCTGTTTATCTATAAATGTATATTTTAGGTAGATTAAATTCCTTTTAGGATAGATACGTTAAAACAAACAAGTTTTGTCCATCTAGCTGAATGTTAAATTCATATTTGATGAGAGATAATATTCTATCGTATGTGATGAAATTGTGTGTGGCAGAATAATTAAATAAACGAGTTGATCTTATATTCAGTCACGAAAATAGGACACTGAGTTTATTTTGTGCTACAATAAAAACGATATCAAATATTAGTGTCAAACTAAAACTAATATATTTTCTTCAACGGTCAGAGTTTCATGCATAATCACAAAAAATTATATTTTTACTTATATGAAATAATAATAATCTTGCCTATATATAATTTAATCTTTTAAGAATTTAGTAATCTTAACTTTTAATAAAATATATTTTTATTTTAATATTATAATAGTTCTCTAAAAATCGCAATATAATTATTTTGATAATATACATATTAAAAAATTCTCGTTCTTGATTTGAGGATATTATTTTTTTTTCGATGATTTGTCCTCTCAATTCGTGAAAATTATTAAATAATGAGAATATATTTTTCTTGATCAAACTATACAAAATCTCTTCATGTATGTAAATTATATCCGTTATGTAATCTCTTTTCAATAACATTTTGAAAATAAGGATATTCTCAAAACAAGAACATTCTTCTTTTCTTTGGTGTACAAAGGCATATTTTTTTTATGGAAGAAGTGTATCATTATCTAGACTCTTTACTTCCAATCGAGTTTCTTAAAAAAAATTATAATATTAAATTAAAATATGTAAATAAATCAAATAAAAATGAAATAAGTAAAATTATAATGTTAAAATAAATATTAACGTGTAATGTATGATGAATAATGTAGCATAAAATAATCTGTTGGTATCCGGACAATTAATTTCATAACTACATGACGAACAAAGCGTTAATTATAAAAATGCTTCACCTAACGCTTCTGTTGCCGACCCGAGACGTAATTATCGCGGATGTTATGCGAGTATATAAAATTTTACGCGCCGGCTCTTTCGCAACTTGCGAGTTGTGCGAGTGAGCAGTCGAACGGGTTCTTGGCCAATAAATTATTAGAAGAAGGAAGCGCCGGAAGAGAGCTACCGGGAGAAAGCGCTCCCGTGGACCCGATTCTATCCCATAACCAATCGAAGTCTCGCGTAATTACCATTTATTACGTCAACTCAGACCCGCGATATATACGCGAGATGAGGAGAACGGATGCAGCTGGCCGCACCCACCGCGAATAGGTTCGACACGGAAAATCGATCGCGCATCCCAAGGCGCAATTGGCAGTTTTGTTTCGCGTTAATTTTTTTTTTCTCAAGGAAGAAATTGTGCATGTGTCGACGCGCGTATTCCGTGTATATATTTGTAGTTGCCACTACAAATATAGAAATGCTCCATTTGTAGACTAAGAAATGCGTATTCGTAGCGTGATTTCTTCAGTTCAATTTATATTACTCACATATATTTAACTTGTTAATGAAGCACATAAATAAATTGAACTGAAAACATCGCTACAAATGCGGAAGTTTATTTGAAAGTTTATTATGCTATAAAAATTTACTAAATATCATTTTTAAGGGAAAGCTCGATCGGAAGTGAAAACTTTGCCAATGATCTTTAAACCTTCACCAAAAGTATACTTTTGATTTGTAGCATAAAATTAATTCCCAATATCTCGTGTGTTCGGATAATTAATTTCGTGACTGCAGCACGCGTATAAAATATAATGTTATACATTTGAATATTTATTGAAGCAAAACGTTGCGTGCCCGAATGCATTTTTTCGTTCCACGTGCACCCAGCTTTCCCGCTCATCGACGCTCTTTGTGCGACCGGAGAAAATCGAAAGCGGAAGGAACTCTCGGAGAAATAATCAGGATATTCACGGTGCATCCGGCACGTCGTAAAGTTTATGTTGTTAAGTACGGCGCACCGGTGCGGCAGTGGGAGCGACTTTAGACTGTAGGAATTATAAATCGCTCTGTCACGACCGCTGCATATTGCTGCGTCGCGTCGCGACGTCAATTATATCCACAGCTCGAGATACGGACTTTAAAAACAAGCCACTCCGATTAATGTGGATTATGTAAACGGGGGAATAAAGCGAGATTTACGATCTCTTCTGGAATGTTTTCGCGTCCTTTGAATTGCAAATTTCAGTCAATCTCGACAGGCAGGTGAGCGAGACCATCAAGCCGCGGCGTCAAACATCTTTATCGCCGATCCTCGAAGTAAAATAATATATCGAAATAAAAGAGAGTCAGCTTAGAAAATCGATAGAGAAATAAATTTCGTTTTACGTTCTCAAATTGCTTCAATTTGCATTCGTTTGTTTTTATAGTTGTACGAATCCGTGCATAAGTACTTAAAGAAAATTTGAAGAAGCCGAGAGGGGGAGGGAGAGGGCGACCCGTGCATTCCGCACGTTAAAGCTCGAAATGAAAGAAGGAATAGTTACGAGCGAAAGTATCTCTCCGAGCGATCTAAGCGAATGGGAACTAGGTGTGTTCACTTCTAGGGCCGCGACGGGAGGATATCCTTCGGCTTCCCTCGCCTCGTGACCGGTCGGTGGAAATAAATCGCGGACAATTATCGCTCTGTGCCGAAGAGAAAATGCGCGCTCTTACGCGGGTGTTTGAACGTTAAATTAGCCGTTTCGGGGACAGCTCCGATAGAACGGAGGCAAAAGGCCGCGGGACGAGAACTGCATTGGAGGCGATGCGGCAGCGCATTACCGGAATAATCTTCTCGCGAGAAACATAATTTTCAGAAGCGCGACGGCGCGCTCGATTTTTCCTCCTCGCTTTGCTCGCCGCGACGGCGGCGGTTGCTCTTGGCAAAGAAGAGAAAAAAAAACGAAGAAAATTCCCTTGAACTTCGCACCGCGTAAGAAGATGGAATAGTGTTACGGTGCGTGTACATTCATGCCGTGTGTATGCAAATGCGCTTTTCCCCGGCCCATTGTTGGCGCGCGATGTTGACGCGCGTCTCATCGAGCGAAACAAGTCGATGCATCGTCATTACGATGGAACGCATGTAATTCGTACGTAGGCGAACGATACGCGAAGAAAACGCGCATACGTCATAAATTAATCGCTCATAAATTAATTCACTGCGAGTAAAATATCGATGCAATTGTAGACGATCAACGTTCAATCATATAAATTTGCTATGTAAAAAATTTTAAGTTATCAATATGATATTGATAAATGAAGCATGTAATGTATAGACTGAGAAAAAAATGTCGTTAACTTTTGATTGCATTTAATTCATAACGATTTCTTTGGTTCAAATTTATTTATGTACTTAAGTTAAATATATGTGCACTCGGAGAAAAAAATATTTTAAAATGAAAAATTATTTACTTACTGTTAAGTTAAACATTTCTTAATTGAAGTATCTTTTATGTAAATAAAATTAAGAAATAATTTTTAATCGAGTACTTTTTTCTTGTAGTTTTAGAAAATATTTACTGTTAGATTATTTTTATATTTAAGATAATTGCAGATTTTTTAATCTAAGAAAATAATTTTATGAAATTTAATAATATTAGCTTATTTATAAAATCATTATTTAAATGTAAAAAATGATATGAGGTAATATGTTTATTAAAAGTAAATATTTTTACTTTAACAGAATAAACAAATGGATTAAAATATATATGGTTTTAAGAAAATGTATTTTTGCATTAAAAAAAATTTTTTTCTTTCAGTACAAGTAATATAATTGAAAAAATCGCGCTGCGAATTAAATGTACAATATTTTATCGAGTTAACTTTTTTCTCAGTGTACAAATGTAGCATATTTCTATATTTGCAGTGACAAATATAGAAAATATAT
Source organism: Solenopsis invicta (assembly GCF_016802725.1). Lineage (NCBI taxonomy): Eukaryota > Metazoa > Arthropoda > Insecta > Hymenoptera > Formicidae > Solenopsis > Solenopsis invicta. Next base: position 7,270,734 of record NC_052678.1, read on the forward strand.
TTTCTTTAATATTTTAAATGACTCAGTTCTAAAAAAATAATTAATTGTTCTTTCTAATTTTATGTTATCCGGAATCATTAACAGGACTATGTTTTGTAAGTTCAGCTTTCATTAGCCCTTCGAGCATGTTTTATCATAACAATTTAAACGCACAAAAAAGTGTGAAGATACACCAAATTTCTCACATTCATTAACAGAATTATTTCTCTCTTTCTTTTTCTCTTCTCAAATTGTTTTAATAATCTCAAACAATATCTCCCGTGCGCATCGCAAAGGTCCGATCCCCCCAAACAATTCGGTCAGCTGGTCTTCGTGTTTTTTTTTCCCTCGTCGTGATGCAAATGCGAGTAGATTGAGTAACCACCGTCAACAATTGCCGGCTCCCCCGTCCCGTCAGTGTCGTGCGAGAAATATTAATACCCTCCACTTCCTTCCGGGGAACACACCCGGCCGGGGTTCCCCTTCGACACACCGAATCCGTCGAAACTCCGTAGCCGCATGTGTAAACGTATAAACAGCACCGACCAGCCCTCGAGGACGAAAACCCGCTTTTTCGAGCGCGTGCGGTCGAACGCGCGTGCGAGAGGGGTATACAATTAGCGGCTTCATTTTACGCGCCGCAGCGAGCTACACACAATAGGATGGATGCTCCGCGAAATTGCTTACGGTCTATATACGTTAAGGTGGTTAAGGTGATTTCGTTTCGTGGCGGTCAGGAGAAACGTCGAACTGTGTGCAAATAGCGACGCAAAGCTGATTCTCCTTGGGTTCTCGACGGGCGCGGTTGCTTCTTTCTCGCGTTTGAACGTCTTCGTTAGGCGACCCGGTTCCTTTAACTGGCAACTTTCTCAAATTGAAATGATGGTTTTCGTAAAGTCCTCATCGCGATAGCGCAAGATATATCTATCGTAGTCATCGCTTCGTAAGTACCTCTAGATAATCAGTAGATTGAATTATAATTTTCTTACGTATCTCATTGTTTAACGCGTAAACAAATTGACCCACTTAAAAAAAATATTTGTAGTAATAAAAGTGATTTCATCTTTTCTTTAATTAGATTTTATTTTGTTTACAAGCACAGCAATTAAACGAAAACGAAAATAACACAAAGATCTAATATAATTAATATTATTTATTTTGCTTTTATTAGCAATATTAGAATTAATAAAAAGAATAAACAAATGCATGCAATGAGTGTAAAAAATATTCTTAAAGAGGATATTAAAAAAAAATTTTTTTTTAGAAAGTAAACATTAATTAGCAATTTATTATTAACAAATGTAGATTGTATAAATATATGGCTTATTTATAAATTGCTACGCAATAATGTTCACTTTTTAAATATTAAGTTTTGAAAAATATCCTACCAGAATATTTTGTACACTGTATGTGCCAGTATCTCTGGAGAAGTTGAAATGAGAAAAAAATGATGCGAAATAAAAAGACTTTTTTTCTGTCGCAGTCAAGTGGCAAAAACGGCACGTGCGCTCTTTTATAGTCCTCTCGTCCTGTTACCTTCGTGCACTTCGGCGTGTTATCTTTGTATTAGATCCAGTAGCTTTGCATATGAATGGCGAAAAAAAAACACGTTCTATATAAGATTTGCACGTTCAGTGTTCTTGATCTACAAGTCATATCGTCTCAATGAATTTTCAACGAAATTCTGCTGGCTAATATCAAGTTTAAACAATTTATAATTTGCAGAATTTTATTTATAAAATTCTACGTGTACATATGTGCAAAAAAATAACACGAGAAATAAGACGAGAAATATTTGAGAGAAATACAGGATAAATAAAATTCCTGAATTTTGATGCGAACTCTTTAATTCGCTTGAAAGAGCGATTTTAAACACGCGCTTAATAAATAACAATTTTTTAATTATACACTGCAGCGAATAAGCTCGTTCTTATTAATATGTTGTCATAAAGATTGATATGAAGTTATTATTTTAAATATTTTTTATAAAAAAATCATGACGGTACGACGAATGCAACATGCTTATTATAATTTTATTTCATTTTATTTTATTTTTACTTGCACGTGGCATTCGAAGAGGCGCTATCGGCAGCCGAAATCAAGGGCGGAAGCTGTTAGCGATAACTATGGTCCTTCATCATTGGATGTGATGTTCAGGCATCATCAGGCATAAATTGACGTAGAAGTTTTCATTCATCGGACAGAGCTCGATACGATCCCGTGATGCGATATTATGTGAACCCGGTAATCATCGTTTTCCATAACCAGTTATACGAAATCGAGAGTGCTTCGGACCACGCATAAATTTCATGTGTCAACAGGTCTTTCCATTTGTATTCAGCAAACGTTTTAAAAGAATGTGCCACAAAGACACGCGATAAAGATTTTACAATTTTTTTTTTTTTTTCAAAACGCGTTAAATAGCTTGACGATATCTCTCTTTCTTGCAAACTAATTTTATGTAAAGGTAATTTTAAGGTCTTTTTACTACAAATCTAAATATCTCGTTGTTTGATTGATTGAACCTGTTGGGGAAGACATTATTTTTGTAATAAAGTATTTAAAAATCCTTAAATTGATTTATGAGATCTTTACAAAGATCCACAGAAGAATTAAAAAAAAAAAAAACACTAGACTTAAGACTTAAACTCAACAACTAGACTTAAAAAGAATCATATATAAAGACGGAAATTAAGTTTATCAATTAGTCAACGCATGATTTTTTATATGATTTGTACGGTCTTATTTCTCTGCTCTTATATATAATTATACAAATGTCGCGCAAATGTGAAGCTTCCTCTCTCCAACCATTAATTTATTTAATACTTCCAATCAAACAGTCGCTCCCTTTCTCATGAAATTTCACAGAATGTTTATTTACAGTAACCGTTTATATTATTCGCGACTGTCGCAAAACGTTCACAAAATGACATTTTGATTATTTATCAAAACATTGATGAGAACTAAGTAAAAGAATCGTGTTTGTTACATAGATAATAAAATTTATACAAATAAACGTCTATCTTCTTGTGCTCACTATTTGGTCATTTATTTATTGCTTTGCATATAAGCTTATTTTGTACTTGTTAGGAAATACTTGTTAAAAATGCCCGTTCAAAATCACTCATTTTTATAAACTTGAATAATTAATTTTTTTAAGAAATTGGAGTGTCTGTTTTTTTTTCTAAACTTCACACTTAAACTAAAAATCTCTAGAGTCATTTTTCTATATGCATTTATTATAAATTTTTTAATTCAAATAACATTACACTTTGACTTAATTTGTGAATGATTAATCTTTGCTAATTAAATTATATTAAATTATATTTTTTCTAAAACAAAGTACAGACATTTATTCTAGAAATTTAACAAATATTTATGAATTTTTAGAGATTTTTTTGAACCTTTTTAAATAAATAAATAAATAAAAAAAATGATTGGGTGCCCAGGCTTGTATTACAAATAGAGGGTTTTTGTATTGTAAGCGATAATTTTTCCAAGATATCTATGACTTACGTATCAGCTGGCGAAAGAGATTTTCTTCATTAATTTTCTCATGTTGCAAGACCCGCTCGAAAGGATTTTCTCGTGTGGATAGCGGAAACAAATTGCGCGTTTAAGGATTAGAATGGCTTTCTCAGGATTGTATCTCTTGTGTTGCATCGCAAGACGGATAACTAATTTCATGTCATTAGCATACGCTTGATGATGGGATTTTTGCGCGATTAAAAAAAAAATACATACATTTCTCATGCGTGATACTTGATTTTCGACATGTTTATATATGCTTAGCGATTATGATAGACGACCGGCTGTGTAGCGGTGCACACAGTCTGCATGCCGGATGGAAAACCGTTGCAATTGCCAGTCATCATCTCGCAGATACCAACCGGAAGCAGCTTTATCCGATTTTACACGAGTCCGTGGAAACGTATGGCGTTTCGCAAAGATGCGGCAATCGGGATCGCGATTGTAATTGAATGCCGTTGGCGTACGGCCAAGTAAGAGTGATATCTCAGTGAAATCATCGATGACGATATGACGACAGGAAGCCGTGACGCCGCCCGCGAATGTACGCGGCTTTCGATTCTTCCTCAACCTTTGGGCGAGGCAGAATGCAAAAGTGGTGAACGTAGCTGAACGTTATTTAATACCAAAAATTAATACAAGATAATATAATATAATACGATTATATAAAGAATATAATATAGATTAATTATACAGATAACAAATTTAATAACACTTGAAAAATGCGGAATTTCTTTCACCGCACAACGTATCGAAATTATTTCGAGACTAAATTAATAAATTGAAGATTGCGTCAGCTGCGAGAGAGGAATGCGAAAATTAAATAACGAGCTGTAATAATTTCAGGAATTAATTTAGATAGACATGCCCCGACGAATTTTATAAGCTTGTCGGTTTATCTGTTAATTAGATCGTTGTCCGTCATTGTTTTTTTTTACGAGATATACAGTTGCTCGTCGCTCAGTGTAAAATGCTTGGAATCTCTCTCCGTACGTTAACTGTAACTATAAGCCGCCGTTAATCATGTCTACGTATGTGTTTCAGGTGATTACTAACGGTCTCAAGTGCGACACGGACGACGTCGACGGTTTGACAAACGGTGAGTCATTCAAAGGACCGCTCTCTCTTCCCGATTCTTTTTCTCTCCTTACTCATTCATTCCTTCATAAAGAGACGCAATCAACGAGATTAGATTCATTTGATGCGGTACCTTAGTTTCATTGACGAAATCCCACAACATAAAGGAGTCCGTCAATGAGGCAGCTCAGGACTGTACGAAAGTCTTTCGACGCCTTCCCTTCAGTCTTTAATTTATGTAAATGATAATTTATAATTATTATTATATATAATTAAATTTTTGATCATTATTGGCAATTTATTTGAAATATCTATTTGAGAACTTGTATTAAATAATTATTAGCTTAATGGTTTCTTTATATTAGGAATGAATTCGGATAAAGTGTGAATTATTTATAACCTATTTGTTAAGTTTGTTAAACTATAGCTGAACTTTATGTAACGAAGTTTTCACCTTTAGACTTCTATGATTGATTTTATTTAATTACTCAGTCATTACGATGACTTTCACAATTTAACACGCGTAGTTTACTGACTGTTTTTGCATCAGTTAAGTACTTTGTGAAACTAACGTTTGTCTCTCTCTCTCTCTCTCTCTCTCTCTCTCTCTCTCTCTCTCGCTCTCGAAGTCTTGGCATATAAAATGCATGGATTGCATACTTAAAAATTATGTGCGATTTTATTTAGGGGAGAAACGTGACGCGTTCGTGTGTTACTCATTATCATTCTAATTGAGTCCTAATGTTCGAGACGTTTCGCACTCGTAAATTTACGGCCTCGGCCTTTTTACAACTTCGGCTGTAATTTGCACTGTGGTTTTCCCCTCGTAAATCAAGCGCGCCACGCATCGGCCTTTTTATCATCGCTTATGCGACACGCTTATATCTAATAGTTGCGTCGCGTTTATGTTTGCATAAAAATCACAGCTGTTTCCATCGATAATTGCGCCAGTTGCAGTACACGCTCCGATCGCTGACCGTTTATACTAAAATATCGTTTGTTCTAAATACATTCGCTCTTGTAAAGATAGAAGAATCATTTTTAACAAAAACATTTATTTTGTTACAAATCTCGATATAATTCGATTTTTCAATTTCTTTTTTTTTTTAGAATTGAATGCGACTGCGTTATTTTACTACGTTGCGATTATGTTAGTAAACGAATTACAATCAAAGATTAAAAAAGATATCGCGAATATTAGAACGAATCTCGAGAAAGTTTATCTTAATTATTTGTAGTTTTTAAAAGAAAATATCTCAAGTATCTCTATCCACAACTTTTATTAATATATCGTTTCTTTATTATCAAAGAGTACTTTCAAAAAATCGTTTATTAAACTTTTCGAAAAAATGTCTCTTTGATTCTCAACCACTCTACCGCTCCAAAGATCGCCTAGCCAAACGTGCTAAAGGCAGATGCATGTTAATCTGCCTGTCTACAAATTATCCCGTCGTACGTCTGAACTCGTCAGTTTATTTAGGGCCTAGGCACGACGCGACCGGGGGGTAGCGCTCGCGCTTTATATACGACACACGGATTTCCCGGATGAGAATAACACAGAGCAGAGACGTGAGGCGGTCTCGTTGAAGGAAAAAGCGTGTTTTTTTCTCGGTGACGTAACACGTCGTCCTCGGCAAGGACGTCGTTGCGACGGCCCTGACTTTACCCTTCGGTCACTATCGTACGCGCCCGGGCCGAGTGGCGAGCGAACGACGGGCGGCGGGCGCCGCGTGTGCCGACAACAACACACGGCGACCACGATGATCCGGCCGCATTTTCTCACGCTACTTCAGCTGCTCCTTGCCGGTGCAATGATCTCCCTTCCGCGGCCGCACATCTGCCTGAAAATTACGTCCCGAGCCGGCTTTACGCGCGTCTCACCCGCCGCGCCGCACCGCCCTAGTCTCCTCTCCCTGCGTACTCGTTAATTCGAGATCCGCCGCGTCATCTCGAGCAGGACGCTCCTCTCGGTCCCGGAGATTAATCCCTTCGGACACACTTCGTAAATTTGAATGACCCCCCGCACCGTGTAATTTTCCTGTCCCGAGCATGCTGTGTAGTGTTCGCATGATACCGACGAACGAACTTTCTTTAATTTTCGAGTAATATCGCGTAAATAAAATCGTTCCCTGATCTTGCGATTTGAGAATTCTCTTTGTTATTTAATGTTAAGTTCCTCTTATAATTATTTCTACACTGAACATTTTTATTGTCAAGTAAATATATTTTTCTTTTAACGTCACTTATTTGATTTAAAAAATATTTCCTTAATTTAGATATAAATTATTTTACTCTAGTTAATATTTGTTTAAATCCAGGAGATAACGTTAAAATTCTTTACAGCTTTTTTAAGGGGGAAAAGTTTCACACATTTAGATGCTTGTTAGTCATGATTAAATTCACTTTCAATTTAATATCGTGATTTTATTAATTCTTGTTCAACTTAGAACTGTTTTAATACCGAAAAATTATTCGATGCAATTTCGTGAATTTGAAAGTGTATATAATATCACACTATAAATGTCAGCATTAAGATCTAACTGTGATCTATATAAAGCGTTTCGTTTAATATTAATGTGACGTTAAAAATGGATAGATTCACTTGAAAACAAAAAAAAACTTTTTTTATCCAGTGTAAATTTGAGATTTAAATAGTGCCGCTAAGACAACGCGACTTTCGACATTAATGAAGAACGAGCGAAACGTGCCATTCGTTTCAAATTATACGTAGGCTGTAGCAATGAATATTATTCAAGGCGAATATTATTCAGGGATAGTGATTACAGAGAAACTCCTCCATTATTTATTTTATAACAGGCCCCTTTTGTGCGGCATTTTTTCCAACCTTTATCCTTCGGTCGTCAGAGTCTCTTTTTTTTTGCGATCATTATGTCGACTGCAAATCGTCGATAGCAATTAGCAACGCCGTTATTGCTACAGTTTTTTTTTTTTACTGGAGCTTTTGTTTAACGTGGAAAACCAATTGCGTGTAGCGATGAAGTTAGATAAGGCTCGGTCGGTGAAAGTAGGAAGGCGGAAGAGGATGGATGCAACACTAGAGGATATCGCGCGGATTCGTATCGCGTCGCGGATTATTAGATCATTACGTCATCTTTGATTCATACCGCGGTCATACTACGTAACGTAAGGCTGATCGAAACAGCGTAAGCGGCCGCGTGTCTTGTTGATGAGTCTAATAATCTTTCTCCGCCAGGATAATTCAAGGATAACCGTAATTAACCGCTGCACGATACGCGGATGGTTTCGTAATTAGATTTTAATTGTTAATGAATAATTAGCGATTATACCGTAACTGCGATTAAGGCCTTAATTGTTACGACTTTGTCCGCGCCGCGCAGTTTCTCCCGAGCTTAGAGCCTTTACGAAATCCACGATTAGAACGAGCTCATTTACCGAGAGAGTAATCTAATTTTTTTGAAATAAGATGTAACAATCAGATCTCGTTTAATGGCTCTACGTTATCATTTATCATCTCAAGTTTTCAATATTCATTATTGCATTGTTTTTTTCCACAAGTTTCTTTACGGTCTAAATTTTTCTAAGCAAATCGCGATTAAACAGAATGTTCCCGTATGGGATATATGTTGGTAATATTCTAATAAGAGCCCGATTAGTTGACCTGAATACAAATCTGGGCCTTGTATGGCATGCAACAAATTGTTCACGAGATCTTTATATGGAAAGAAAAAAGAAATTAAAAGAATCGGGTTTCCGTTGCTTTCTACTTTAATCATATATAGATCTCACTGTAAAATAAGATTTAAATAAAAAATTATTATGTCTACTCTGTAGGGCTGAACATGGACTTATCGAATACTTATTTTATACATATGTCGTGCCATTTATAAATCCTTCATTAATCCTGATAAATCAATCTTAATAAATATGTATTATAAATATTTATTATGGAGTTAAAACTTTCTTATCAAATCCCGATAAAGGACTCGTAAAATAAAATGAGAAAACTTTTCTTATTGCGTCCTTAATAAATAATGATCAAAGCCTCGTGTTACGTTTAAGACCATTCTTAAATAAATTTTTACATGGGTTACCGTTTACTTAAACTCTTATCATTGATTCACTGCGAGGAGCTTTAATACGATATCTGAATATTAAACTAATAAACATTAAACGTTGAACATTGGGGAAAAAATGTTTCGAGGACGAGTCGATAATGCATTCGAAGAGCCTTTAAGTAAGATTGAAATGGACAGAGATGTACGCGAATAAAATTTTATAGTCTCGCTCGATAATTCTTTATAGCTTCGTAAATTCTCCGATGGTTCGCGCTAAAACCTCCTCGAGATCGCTCGTGATCGGTATCGAAAGTGAGAGTTACGGTTTTTGCTTATCGAGAGATCGTGGAAAGTGTCGTTGCGAAGGATATCTCGCGGCCGTAAAACTTTCGATTCGGATCTCGCAAACGCCTCTCGTCATTATCCCGCGCACGCCCGCGCGTATACGTTCCTTCGGCGTCCGTCTCGCTTCGGGGTACCGCGAGGCTGTAAAACACGCTCCGCTCCGCTCCGCACGCGATTAACGACGTCGCGCCTCGCCGGACGTCCCGGGCGCGAAATTCACTTTCCGCTCGTAAAATCCAACAATCCGGATCCGGTCCGGCTCGGATCCTCTCACGACGTCGTCGACCAGGGCCGCCCACGTCGAGAGAGCGAATTACTGACAGTCCGCTGACGACTGTTACATCAGTGAATGAAACTGACGAATTGAAGGAAAGCACCGGTTTCCAAGAACGTCCCTTTTCGAGAAACTTTATTGATTATCGTAAAACGAGATAATTTCCCGACAAAGTACCGCCTTGATTGCACGTTCTTTTCCGAATCACAGCGTATTTGCTCCGAGATATAAATACTGATATTGGCAATTATAAATTGGGCAATTATAAATCGACGTTTTACGACTTTTCGAATTTTTCTCCGAAATTGTATTGCCCTCGTTTTCTAGGATCATTATATTTATCTATGTTTCTGCATTCCCGAAATCTTCTGAAACTGGGGCCTTTGAGATTTTGCCCCGAATCTTCCGATTCGCGCATCTTTCTCTTCACAATCCGCGGATTGTTTTCTTTATTTGTATCTTATAATGGGAAATTCTGTTGTAAAATATAAAAATTTATACGCTCAGTTATTTACGTTTAAAAAAGTGAAATGATTCTTGAATTTCGTATTAAAAAAAAATTGTTGAAGAAACTAAAATATTTAGTCCAATATACGTTCAACTAATGAATTGATTCAATTAATTCTTGAGTTATTAATTTTAATAGTTGACGTTAATAGATTGTATCTTTTTTTGCAACTAAGTAGCTACTGAACCCAATGTTCAATTAAACGTATCGGACTAAAAATATTTTAATTTTTCAACAAATTTTTTTTCCTGCGAGAAACATCAAGATAGAAAGATCGAGTATGCGTTTAATAAAACATAGATTAATGGTTGCTAAATGAGTGCTAAATAGAAACAATCTTGATAAATCGTTTAAAATCTTATTAGTTCGTGATCGCAGCACACGTGCAATGTTGTGCAATGCTGTTTGGTTGAGCCGAAACGTAATCGCATGCGCGTGTAGTAATAGAAGAATTATATTACCGTATGATTATACGCGCGGCCGATCGAAATTCAGTTATTTTCGCCGAAATGCAAAAAGTGATAAACATAACATATGCGCTCTTATATAATCCTGTTATCCTGTTACCTGCATGCACTTTCTGTGACTTTGCACGAGGTCTCTTTTCAGCTCCGTGTGTGAATGGCAATGAAAGAACGTTTTACGAAACATGATGTATGTCTTCCGCGATTTTTTTTCCAACGCATTCGATCATATCTTTCGAGATTCCGCTAACATTTGTCAAAATCCAAATTTAATACGTACACTTTAATATTAATTTTAATTGCGCATTGTAATAAATAATAAAAATTTTTAACTGTTTTACATTTACAAGCACATTTTATAATAAAAATTATTATATTTAATCATATGATATATGTAAACAATGCCATTGTTCCTTAAATTACGCGAGGGCCTATATAAATAATTAATATTGTTTTTTCTACTCGCTGCCGCTTAAAAAAAACATCTTAATCGGAGATCTAAATGAAGGTATATTTTCGCTATGATAACTATAAAATTTATTTACGACCGTAAATTGATGTACAAATTTTTATCTCCGCGTATAATTTTTCGTCGACTTGTTTTTTCCGGTTTGGTGTAATGTTTTAAGCTATCTTACGTAGCGATCTTTTGTAAATTGAATCGAGATCAGTGATACTTTCCATGCGAGGCTGGCGATGCGCGACGACGCGTAGTAAGTAGACGATCGTGTAACGGACTTCCGATTGTCATGCGCAACGTCACCTTTTGTGCATCATGCTTCGATGAATTTAAACCGAATGCCGTTCGATGAAAATACGCGAATACCCGCTAGAATCGAAGCGCCGTAAATTATAAAAATTGACGTTATTAATCTCGTGCAGTGCTGGAGAAAAATTGAAACAGATTCAATAGAAATATTTATTTGAAGGATGTATCTAAAAAATTCTATTAAAAAATGTTTTGCATCGTAAATATTTAAAAAAAAGCAAATAGTATTTCAACATTTATACAGATATTCATTTTACATTTGGAGATGGACATGAATAAATGAATTTTCTCTCTCTATGTTTTATCTCATCCATTTTCTCCAGCACTGATTCCGTGTAGATGCGCGTGGTGTGAAATGATCAATCAACTTTTGTTAGTTATATACATATGTAAATTATATCACGTGCTTTCTGGTACGTGTTGGGTGTCATTGACATATGAAGTTTTAACTTAGATTTTACAGAAGTAGCACACGAAACAAGCTTGTCGTGTTTTCTACTTAAAAAATATTACTAGTCAATTAATGTAAACACGGTGGTGCGAAATGCTGTAGCTGCCACACGAAATAATTACATAAAAAAAAATTAGTATTAAATGAACAATTCATTATTTCGCATATAAGCAAAAATCTAAAATCTTGAAAGAATTTGATAATCTTAAACATATAATTTGCTTACATAAAGAAACAAAAATGTTAGCAAATTATATATTTAAGATTATCAAATCCTTTCAAGGTTTTGTAATTTTGCTTGTATATGAAATAATGAATTGTTGATTTTTTTTTTTTTTTTAGCAATTATCGGGGAAGTTCTCACAGCGTGTGATTTGAATATTTTTTAGAGCACTTGGAAAAGGTCAAAAAATGGAGATGTACTTGTAGTCATTGATTACGTGCGCACGTATCTAATTGTCAGGCTCGAGTACACGTTTATCTCTCGGTGCTGCGCATTATCTACGCCTAATGATGCGTTGCGTTAGTCGTACGTACGCGTTATGCCAGCTTATCTTGCGCTTTCAAAAATTCGGATCAATGCACCGTCGCGTCAAGTCAATGACTCTGCGAACAAATAAACAGAGAGTGAACGCAGCCGAGTGTGAACAACCGGCTAAGAAGTGTCTTTCCCGGTGACGTTTAATTTTTTCCCCTGAGCATAAGAAAATAGCGTTATTTCCGTCGTACGCGTAATACTTTTGTCGCGAGTTTTTTTTTTTTTTTTTTTAATCGTAATGTCATTTACGAGAGAAGTATAAACTTAACGATAAATTTAAGAAGAAATTTAATTTAATTTAATTTGAGCCTTTTTATCGAACGTGTATAATTTGAGGTTGCTTAATTAGCATCATGATCTCTTCCTAATGGCACCTGTCACCGGATTTCCATAAAATCGCATATGCAGTTCGCGCTATGCACGCGAACGAAACTGTTCGCTTACTTTCGCGACCTCATTTCACGACTCGATCGAACATTTCATCTCTCGGGCGGTTCGAAATAAAGTTACTCGGTTTTTCCATGGTGCGAATGTAACGCGAGAAGCATCCAATTCGCAACTTTCACGAGAAATTTGCAAGTGAATCGCGATCCTTCGATTGATCACGTTCGCATATACAAGTAAATGAATAAGCGTCGAATATTCTGGAGAACATCATTTTCCATCGATCAAACATTAAAAGAAAAAAAGAAACATTTAAATGAACATGGGCCAGGCAACGCTTGGTTCTTGAAGAATTTTTATTGTGAAACAAAAAGTGTCAGACAAAAATCGTGTGATCTGAAAGGGGATTTAAATACTTAATAGTAAAATCAATTTTCGAAAGAATCAATTTTTTATATGATTCCAATTTTTAAATGATAGAGTTATATGATTTTTGTCTACATAATATAATTTGTATAGTTATTCTGCATAAAAGTGCTAAAGTTGAGCTATCAAAAAAATCAAGTACATTTTATGCTTTATTCCAACACATTTCTGCATAAAATCAATTGCTTCTTTTTCGATATATATATATATATATATATATATATATATATATATATTTATTTATTTATTTATTTCACTGTTTCACGATAAAATTCTTTTTATCTCAGAAACTAAGTTTTTAGATTTAAATTCATACTTTACGCTTAATCGACGAGAATACGTCCCTAGAATATTCGGCAATTATTTATTTACACTCTGTATATTTCTGTCAATCTTGATATATAAAAAATTAATATTATTTTATATATGAATATTATAAGGCTACACAATTTTGTTATTAATTACGCTGTAATATTTTCATCGATAAAACGAACGAAGTGGTCGTTCTCTGGCCATCGACCCTACTCTATTGTTAAAATTCGAACGAAAATCGATTTAACAGCGTCTATTGAAGAGCGTCATTTTAGCTTTTCAACTTGACTAGCGATTTCGAAACGTTATCTAGACGAGCGTGCGGAAATGACAGTCTGTATCAATCTATTGGTAGAGCCGTGGTATCTTGTATAAATGATGATAAGCAACGGACAAATGTATCCAGCATATTGTACACTTGGATTGTTGTCGCGTAGCAAACCTGAAGCTAAAATCAGACTACGCCGCGCTGAAGATTGAGGATTGCGAATCGAAGATTAGAATTCAACCATTCGGATAATTATAATTCTAATTCGTTTCGCTTTGATTGGTTGAATTCGCAATCCTCAATCTTCGTTCAATTCGCAGTCCTCAAACTTCGGCGCGTGGTCTGACACGAACGTACCGAGGAAAATTGCGACGCGAAGCATCGAAACAGCGAACGCGGATTCTTAAGCGTGAAGCTGCAATTTCGAAACGGTACGATTTTTATCTGGAAATCCGCGTTGCGTCCTCTCCCGCAAAGGGAACGGAAGTATAGAACCGAAGTAGAACACTCGGACACGCAAGACGAACGTCGCGGCAAGTGTCCTCGTAACCATTTCGCCAACCCTTTATCGCGCCTGTTTCAATTCATAGCGATCGATATGTATTACATTCATCATCAAAAATTATAGGTCTACTTTTTTTTAGCTAAACTTCTCGCACAGTTCAGCTTTTCTCTTTTTAATATAATAAATAGGACTCGCAATGTTAAAAATAAATGAAACAACATCGTCATAGTTTTGCCGAAATACTATTTCGAAATTACATGCGCAAACGGTTATGAATATTTTATAAAAGATCAATACTTTTACATCTACTTTTGTAAATATACCTAACATGATTGCAAATTATAATTTTTGCGCAAGATTTCGTCATATAATTTAATAACTGTCCTATCGGGAGATCTGTATCGATCGGTGTCCATCAATGTCAGAAATTGTTCGATCGTTAACGTATACTTTAAGCGACCCGTCGCGTCGTGCCTCTCGCGTGCCTTTTTCGAATGTAGACCTAACTAAAGAAGAGGGCTAAAGTGCTCGACCTGGTTCAATCGCAACGGAAACGCGCACCGTTTGTTTCACCTTGAACCGCGACCATTTCAACTCGCGCGGCACCCTGATCCCATTAACGCTATATCCGCGAAGCCTTATGCAAAAATATATAGAACTTCTCTTTCTCTCTTTGCTACATACCTCACGTGAGGAAGTTCCGTTTCAGTCGCGATACCACGACGATGTGCGAACAGGGTAGCTCAGTCAGGACGAGGATAGCGTTGTTGGAGGGTGAATACTTATTGAACGCAGGCTACACTTTCGCCAATCTTGGGAGTGATCGTGTGCATCGGTCGAGTCGCCATTCTGTCGAGAAGAAAACAATTTATATAGTATCGGTTCACCTATTCTTCCATTATGGAGAGATCGCCGGAAAAATCGTTCGCCATTGTCTCCTCGATTGTTTCAGACATCAAAAATATTTTTTAATTGGAATTTCATAACGTAACGTTAACGTTGCAATTTTGTAATGAGGCTGAAGAGCCAAGTGAACGAAACTGTTCGATTTCATCCACGCGATTACTTTCGCTGCAGCAAATAAAACGGTCAGCAGCAAAAGTGGTTTAATTCACTTTTCCAATAACTTGGAAAAATTGAACATTATTTATTCGGTTACGTGTAATAGAATATTATTTTATGTTCAATTTCAAGATTTAAGAATTTCTCTTGAATTCTTGCAAAAGTGAAATAATTCCTTGAAAATTGGAAATTTATTAAAATATAAGAACTCGTAATTGTCATGCAAATACGATGTCTTGTTTTGATCTCGTAGGATTATTTATTGAATTTTTCTTTTCTCTCAGGGAAGAAGATGGCACCGGTTCTGGGCGTACCGCCTCCGCCACCGCCGGCTCCTCACATGGGACCAGACGGCCTGATCTTGCCGAGAAAACCGTATAACCCTTGCCTTATCTCCACTAATCATAAGGACCTTCACAGGGAATTACTTTTCAATCAGAAAATGTAAGTCGAATCGCTTCAAAATTTTAGCTTCCAGTAACAAGCGAAATTATCTCGGCAAAATAACAAACGAAATTTTTTATAGTGGAGATAGATTATAATTTTTTTTTTTTTAAGGTCAATAAACACATTCTTTATTCGAGTTAAAAGCATAAATTAGAAACGCTTCGTCTTACTGTTCCTTTTTTTCTTCTGTCGGAATTACTATAAAATTAATCGCAGGATGCTTTAAATTTCCTTTCTTAAGATTTTTTTGATACAAAATTTTCTCTTGAATTGATTATCTATAGTTTCTCCGAATGTTTTTACAATTTCATTAATTCTATAACGGTAAATTCTTCACGTTCAGGCAAACATTCTTTTATCTGCGCGGTCTGCGAGGCCGGAATTTCGAAAGATCCCTAAAGTAAATACTTTATCGCTTCTCTGCCCCCGCGCACGTGCAGAATTAATTAATATATTAATTAATGCCGCGAGTAGAGGTAATATTCGCAATGAAAATGGAAAGCCGATTAGCCGCGTGTAAAAACTTCCTGATGAAAGCTGGCACCACTATATGCAACAGATTTATTTTTATTGCGCGCGAATCCGAGCGTGCGATCGAGTATCGGAGATCGTGCGGAGACCACCGCGCGTACGTCTGAGAGTTTCGCCTCTCGTGGAAACGTTATTTCTCGCGCGATTACGCTATTTTCGATCGCGGTCAGGCCGCGATATATAATCAAACGCGTTTTCCACGTTAATTCCTTGTTTACGTCTAATCGGTCTACGCGCGGCCGCACTTGTACGGCATGCCGCACCTGCGATTCTTCACGCTTCGATGGAATTAAGCGGTTCACGCTTACCGACTTTTACCTTGGCACGTAATTCACGCCAATTCGCACGCGTGGTTTTTCCACTTGCGATCGAGACAACGTAATCTTACGGGCGCGTTCCTATCTCGTCTGTAAAATCAACGCGTACATCCTTATTTTTATGCGCGCAAAAATCTTCATGCGTTTCATTTGCTCGAGAACTTTTTAAATTCTCATTTACATGCAATTTCACATTCGATATTTACATTCCCCAAAAACACTTCACCTTTTATATCTTTCGCTGGAAATTATTGTTACATAATTGTAGCGGCCAAAGCCGCTCTTGTTTTTTAATTAGAGAGGATTGACCTGAATACACTAAATCTCAATTAAGCTTCCCTTTCTTTCTGCAGTGGCAAGAACGTCTTGAACCAGAAGAGCGAGCTGCAACGTGCCCTGGAGAAACAGAGGGAGGCTGCGTCGAGGAGGGAGGCTGAGAGGATCCGCGAGGAAAGTTACAAGGACGATCCCAGGACTGCCTTGCAAAGGGCGATCGAGCAGAGAGCGAGACACATTCAACTGACGGTAATCCGAGCACAATTACCTAATCTTTTTCTTTGAAATTATTATATCCTTAGATTTCAGATTCTGACATCTGAATCCTTACGTCTTCAAATCCTCGAAAGAGACTATTTAGTTTTTGAGTTTTCGTATTCTAAGAGAACTCATTCAATTCTAATCCTCAAAGATCATCGTTTAACACCTTTACCCTCATATTTTTTAAATCGGAACATTCAGTGTATTTTTCACTGAAAAACAATGAATAGTTTTATTTTGTCAGATATATTTATTATAAAATATCAATCAGTGATATATGCACTGTTTTTCAATGGTAATACACTGATTTGGTCGGTAAGAGTGCCATCCTCTCAATCAGAATCACTGAAAAATAGTAAATAATCAATGATTATCACAGTTATAAATACAACATTGCAACTCAATAAGATTTCATTGATTCAGATTTAGAGAGTGGAATTCTTAACTCTTAAACACAACATTGAATCTGGGAGACTCTATAGGAAATTGCAATCGTTTTCTATGTGAAGAAGGAATGAGAAAGAAGGTTCGGGTTAAGAGGAGAAAAAAAGTTAGACTTCTTCATTATTGTTCGCGACGTTAATCCGCTTCAGAGCTTTTAAATAGAATTCAAACGGCACGGAAGTAAAGTTTTTTGTCATCATATTTCTCTTATTACATAATTCTAACTTTAAAAGAAATAACAATGCCATAATTTTTTTCTTTTAAGTATCACTCTTTAATTTTAAAACGTATTTTAAGGTCCTTAAAAGTTTTTTGTTGCTATATGATTTAATTAAATAAATGAATTTTTTTACAAATCTTTATTTTTTTCACTTAATGATTTTTCCTTAATAATTTCACAATAGATCGTTTTTCGGCAATGCCGTTTATCCAATCATAATTTTGAAACTCTAAACTTTCATTTTAAAAAATTTATTGAAAAATATTTATTGCAATCAAAGTTATTCTCAACATTGGATCTCTCCTCTTATGCTGTGTTTAAGAGTTGAACTCTGAGAGCTTTAAATTGCCGACCAAAATATCTCTGACTACGTATTTCGTTTTTTCTCAAAATTACAGAAAACGCATAAATATTCTATAATTTCTGTAAAATAATGCAGTTCAATTTTTTTTTCTGTATTCTTTCGAAATTTGCAACTGGTGATCAAGCTAAATTCCGCATACGTTGATTAAACGAAGACTAATCTTTTTGTAGCAGGAGCAATCGCGGACGACGACGGAGCCAAGCAATCTCCTGATAACGGCGAGGGCGAAGTTGAGGCCTCGCACCGAGTCCCAGTGAAGCTGGCGAGGATCGAAGATCGCGCCCGGGTGAAGGAAACGATCCGCTCTAAAGACGACTCGTAATTTCACCCTTTGGCGCCTTATCGATCATAATCAATGTACATATGCATAACCCGATAACATTGGCACGAGGATTATTAGCGGCGTCATTTGGCGCGCGTCGAGAAGCGCGTGTCGAGAGGCGCGTGTTGCAACGGGCGTTAAGTCTTAATAGGCGTTAAGATAAGGCAATGAGACGTAATAACGAGCGCGCGTATTTGATCGCCATCGCGAGCGCAAGGAGAGGGTCGCTGGGGAGAGGGGAGGTTCTATCTCGATAATACTTATTGTTAGCGCGCCTCATCGTCGCGCCAATCCGCCGTAAAATCATTCCCAAACAACGCGAAGGACCAAACGACGTCGCATTGTGTCTTGAAGATTAGGACACTATCTTTACGACGTGTCAGGGTTTAGGCACCGTAAATTATGGTGTCGTATTTGCGTATTGCTCTGGATCAAGTGGCACACAAATGATTCTCATAAAGCGCATCGCATATCGGGTGTCTCGATGTATGTACAACAATACAATCAGCAACCAACCACGTGTCTTCGTTTAATAGTAGATGAGCGTATGCCAAGCTTAGCTTGACGACCAATTAATATGTCGGCGCGATAACGTCATTATATATGGTAGTTATCGTAAATACGGTAATCCAGTTATATTGTACGTGTGAACGTCGACTCGGATATAATAACCGGCGTATTTTTTCTTATAAAAACGGAGATTCGTCGCGAGGACATGATAGTAACACAGTAGGACAGATCGACAATAGATAGTAGCGGTAGACGGCGAGATATAACGCGAAAGAATTTATTCGTGGACGACGTATTGTCGGCAAAAACTGTCTCTGGTCCGAGCCTTTGACCTTAAGCGATACGTAACGCGTTCTCTTTAATTCGGAAACGTTCAAAATTCATGTTACAAAAATGACGCCGATGGAACATTCGTCCCCGCAATGATAATAAAAACCATTAATTCGCTACGGGCAAAACGATACCATGGTACCAATCGCTCGAGCACGAGTTAGGGCATCCGCGATACGTATCCACGTCTCTGGACGAGTTCTTTTCGTGCCGAAAGCGCGACGATCCCTGCCCTACCCTCTTGAAAGTCCACGATCCTCGACGCGATTTCGGGCACGTAGAAAGAGTGTATTTTGTACGAGGTTTAGCTCGCCGACGGTGGCATTATTTCGTCTTTATCTTCGATTGGAAACATCGTGGAACAAGCCTCTTCAAGCTAAACTATAATATAGACGATTTCACGAAAGCAAAGTGTATAACTAATCGTACGATTCGTTGATAAAGTTGTCGCGGTGACTTCCGACGCCACGAGTTAGCGCAACTGTGACGACAAATCATTTGGAATTTCCAGATCTTATACGAATATAACAAAATTTGCATCGTTACGATTGTATGGAAATGATGCCACCTGGAAGTAAAGGTAGTTTCCGCGAGGAGACGAAAGATAAATGAGTCGGGACCCCGCGGGACCATGTGTTCTTATACTTCGTTACACGGTAATGAGAACGAGAAATCCGACGTCTGCCTTGCATAGTAACAATTATTATTAATCGTATTTAAGTATCGAATCGACGTTTAATATTAACTGTATTTCGTGGCTCATTATGTTTGACGAATCCTGCGAAGGGGCGTGCAGCGCATCTTAGGTCAAAAATAATGTAAGCCGTTAAATTTGTTACAACTTTAATTTACCAACCTGGATCCACATGAGGATCTTATAATATGTAATTCGCGCTTAAGTAAGGAGATATATCCGTATATCCAACCGATAAAGGAGCCACAAATGGAGGATACTTTCGTTTTCTTTTTGTACAGTTGTCACATGTATGTATATGCTAAGTTTCTGTCGTTTTAACATAAACTTAATCATGATATATTCAGGACCTTGAGAGATCGTCGCAATGATAAAATCTCGGATTCCAAATATATTTTATTCAACACTAAACATCAACCCCGTCATTTCCATTTCCAACGTGTAAGGAACCAATAATAAAGTGGATAAAATAAAACGTTGCGAATACAACGAATACAAACCCTCTTCTCGAAGTACACATATCAATAGAAAAAAAGAAACAAACCGCGAAAATGTATCCCTAAGACGTACATGAAAACATCTGGTGTATAATAAATGTTGCCGGTACATTTTTACCATTCATATCGGAATTCATAATATCGTCACTGCGATGTTTTTATGAGAAAAAACGAAATTACGGATAGTACATCACACTCAGAAATGCCATATTACTAACGTATTACAATGATTACTGTTATCACATCGCACATCGTGAAATACGATGCTTTGACATTGATGTTACATCGAGATTAAAATACACCTTGATATCCGATAATAATTCACATAAAACAACGACCGACTTTAATAATCGTCACCGCGGGAGATGACTTCTTTACACGTAGGACGCAGAACGAGGGTATGCTCGAACTGAGCAGTGTAACAGCCCTTGACGTCGACCAACGGCGGATACGCTTCCACGGCGCCTTTCTCACAGAGATCCTTCAGCGCCATTTGGTACTTGGTGCAACCGACGCGGTCCAACCAGCGCTTGCAAAAAGCAAGCGTACCTGAAACGCAAATATACATAGAATGATGAGTATGCTCGAATGCTGAGATCACGCTGTTATTACTTTTTTAAAATAATAATTAAATATTTTATAAAGCTTCTCTCTCACCGAAGTGCTTGTTAATAGTGTTGAGAAGAGACTTGCTGCTCTGCAGTCTCAATGGCACGAAACCGGCGTCGAAACTCTTCATGTAATGCGAACATTCCATGTCGTCGTGAACAACGCCTCTACCGGTAGATCCAAAGGTTTCGATCGCATAAAATTCGTTCTCTTCCATTCGGATCGCCTCGCCGCCTCTGACTATCGGCACCGTTTTCCCGGCGTGTATACGGTAAGGTGAAATCGAGTGGCCATTTAGATTCCTAATCGATTTTACCTACAAAAAAAATTTAATCCACTGATTAAATCTTTATCGCATTTAACATTGACGTTTATTTTTAAATATTTCCGTAATTAAATGTCAAATTAAAATTTAAACACTTGCGATTAAACTCGGAACTTCATATATTCTTGCAGCCTTATATCATTAAAATCCGTAAAAGTATACTTACTATTAAAGATAACAAAGTTAGTCATAAATTCCACTAGTAAGAAAGGTTTACTGATTACACTTTGCCGATCTCAGTATGATAAGTTTGTTTTCAAATATTTTTAAATATCAAATTAAAGTTCAAGTTCTAATTAAACTTGAAATTTCATACATTCTCACAGCTTGATTCGTTAAAATCAATTAAGATAGCTGTTCAAAAATAACAAAGATAAATCCAAATAGTAAGCAAATAATTCTATATTTCGTACCGGATACGTCTTGCCATCCAGTTCCACCTCGTATGATTCCATAACTTCCTGAATAGCGGCACCGACGTCGCACAGTTGCACATCGATACCGGCAGCCTTGATACCGGTATTGGTGGCATCGCGAACAGCCTCGATCAACTTGTCGTACTTGGGATTGAACGTCAAAGTGAACGCGCAATCGATGATACGTCCGTTGATGTGAGTACCGAAGTCGATCTTAGTGACGTCGTCGTACTCGAGTACGGTTGGATCACCGGCGTTCGGAGTGTAATGAGCCGCGCAATGGTTGCGGGAGCAGCCGGTCGGGAACGCCAATCCGGCCAGGAGGCCGTCCTCCCCTATCAGTTTTCGAGCGGTTTCCTCCAGCTCGTTACAAATCTCTATCATAGTCATTCCTGGCTTGATCTGTGAAATTCATTAACTCATTAATTTCCGATTTTGTTTTATTTTAATTTTGAAAAAGCTTTAACAAACTATTTTAAGAAAATACTTGTGTACAGATACAAAAAAAAAATTAGAGAAAATGCTGTCCTATAAATAGGAAAGAACAGATTAAAGAAAAATATATTTGTAAGAACGATCAATTTATATTGCTTATTCAAATATATTTCGATGTTTATTCTAAAATATTATGTAAACCATGTTTAAGAATTGAAAACTCAAGTTTTGCGAGAACATATCTAGTTCTCTTACCCATTTCATGATATGCTTTCTGGTTTGTCGATGCGCCTCGGCCGCCTGTCTGGCCTCATTGTAAATATCGTTGTGCATTCTGTCGAGAGCGCGCGCCTCCTCGCTCGTGAAGCGCATCTTCGCCATTCTGTCGTCTATCCCAGCGGATCCGTGAATCATCACTTGTCCCACTGGGAAATTACCATCTGGGAATAATTCTGACACGGGAATGCTCGGCGGATCTGTCTGCTGCTTAACGCCACCCTTATCTTTGGGTTTGCGCTTCTTCTTCTTTTTCTTCTTGGCCTCCTCGCTCTCACCATTGTTCTCGGTCACCTCAGTGGTGCCTAAAAATTTTTATCAAATTTGTTATTACTGTCAAGAATCATTTAATGTTGATTTTGTAACCTGTAGTTACAAAAGTATAGAAGAACTAGAAACAGTTAGATGATACCTTCGGCCACTGCTTCATCATCCTTAGGCTTATCTTCTTCCCCTTCTGGCACATCTGCACTAGCTTCTCCAGCACCTGTACGAACATATCTAATATTAATATTTTATATAGGATCAATAATACAATTTCTCATTAAAAACTAAAAACACATATGAATTGTATAGAGTTCAAAACTTATAGTTAAACATAAGTTTAGGAAAAGCCAAGAAAAATAATGCTCCATATGTTAGAAAAGCAAAATATGTATTTTTCCTACAATTTGTAGTATTTAAATGACGTACAACTTGTCTCGAGCTTATCACTTTCAACTCATATTTACACTTAAAAAAAAATCGACAACAGCACGCATAGAGAAAAGGGTCAATTTGTCAACATTTCGGCCGGCAATTGTCAACATTTTACATAAGTACAAATTGTTTTCACGCCACGTTGCATTTTTGGGAGAAGAAATATCCAGCCTTGAAACTTCTCAAGCTCACTGCTCCATTTCAAATATACTCAAGTACATATTTCAGTGAACGACGTATTCACTTCATTCGTCGCAGAACGTTTAGGCGCGAGTGAATCGTTCCGGCGACCTCGCGACCGGCTACATCTACAATTCATTAAATCGTCAACCGGGAAAACGCGTGCCGCGTGAAATCGAGGCGTGACACTCGGGGAGAGATCCATCACTTAAGGACAACACTCGAACAGAACGCACCGGCCTTCTTCTTCTTTTTTTTCTTCTTCTTCTTCTTCGAGGCCTCCGCCGCTCCGGTCTTGTCCTCGCCGTCGACGATTTCGTCGACCTTCTCCTCGTCCACGAGTTTCTCAGCGGATTTGCCGACTTCGTCCAACACGGCAGCCATTTTCGGTAATGTGACGGCTAAACAATGCCGCGGCGTACGGAACTCCGCCGCTCCGTCGCAACCGCGTAAAAAAACGTGTGCGAGAACCGGAATAGGATTACCGACCGCCTGCCGGGTAACGAGCATTTTTACCGATATTATTCCGACGCAAGGTAAAAGCGCGAGAAATTTAAAAGTTAATTTTGATCAAGATTTGATGTTTACAAGAAAAGTATAATTTACATTACACGCATACAATACTGTATAACAGTAGTTCAATAATTTATTGTTAGTTTTGTGTTATATCATTTTACAGAGGTAATAAAAATTTTTTCGGCGAAAAGAAAAGCACAAAATTTTCTTAAAACATTTTCATTGAATAAATTGTATAAAATGAATTGGTTGACAAGGAAAGTAGCTGGATATTCTTTAATTAAGTTTTATCTTTAAAAAAGAATGTTGTTCCGATTACGATGGCATTTTGAGTGTCCAAATGTCTCGATTGACATTAAAACACGAAAAGGAGTTGACATAGTACAAAAGTTCACTTCTTCAATTTTTCAGGAATGTGAATTTAACATTGAAGATTTAGTTATGGAATTGCGAGTGGGCAGGAATACTTGAAAAAGATATTAGCTCGCAATCCCAATCGATATCTATGCACGGACGATCGCCTTGCCGATGTTTTCGCCGCGCAGCATGCTGATGAAAGCGTTGAACAGATTCTCAAAGCCTTCGGTCATTGTCTCGTGATAACGAAGTTTACCCTCGCGTATCCATCGCAAATTCTGTGCAATTCCTTCGTCCCAACGAACAATCCAGCGCGTATAAATAAAGCCCTCCACCTTTAATTCGTTGATCAAGATCGTCGGTTGCAGGATCGTGGACTTGGGCAAGGAAGAAGCGTCCGCATTGAGGCTCGAGGTGTAACCGCATACGGCTACCCGGCCATACGGCCTCATCTGATACATGACCGTATTAGAGATATCTCCACCGACCTGTAAAGTTAATTAAAGTGGATTTTAAGTTTAGCTAATCAGAGAGAAAATAGTTTTCAATCAGGTACAAATGGACTTTTTAACCGTAGACAGTGAACAATGATTATTTTTGACGTTTTTGCTAAAAAATTCTGTCGAGAGTTGACCAAAGAAGATAAGAATTATTATTGAAAGCAATGATGTATTTTTAATTGAATTAAGATGTAATATTATCTTATCAACGCGCACATTATCGAAGTAACAATCAACGCCTTGCGGAGCAGCTTTGCGTAGACTAGATGCAACCGACATGGTTTTGTAATTGATGACGGAATCAAAGCCCATTTCCTCAGTAAGCCACTTGCACTTCTCGTCAGAGCCGCATATACCGATTACAGTCAGACCAAGAATTTTGGCAATCTGGCCCACATGCGAGCCAACTCCACCGGCGGCTCCGCTGATGACGATTGTTTCGCCAGACTTTGGTTTGCATATCTCTATCAAGCCGAAATATGCTGTATTGCTGCAAACAGGAAAGCTTCGTATACATAGACTTCCGATATACACCGCTGGTACTAAATATGAGTATTTATTGTTTACGTTACATATATTGTACATGTTCAGTATTGGCAGCATAAATTTTGAAATTACACAGCCTAATTTAAGGCACTGAAAAAAGAATGTGGTATTTATAATCAAGCTTTAGTGAAATAATTTCAATGACATGTGTAAAAATTAGAAAAAATTAATGAAGAGATTTAAACTCCCTGATTTTTCTAGCATGCTATATCACAACTGCTTCACTGATCTCATAACGATTTAGTTTCAGTCGTCTATAATTTACCTTATCACCTTTTTTTATATTCATACAAATGTTTAATTAATGAAAAATTTAGTACTTATAGATTAATAGTTAGTTTATCCAAACATAATAACAGTAATCAATCAATTACTAAACAATTAACAAACAAAAGTTGAATAATTTGTAACATATAATAAGATCCATTAGCATATGATTTATTAACTTCTTTTATTAAGTTATAAAAATAGAATTATTTTTCTTTATTGTTATAGTCATTAATAATTTACGTTTCTTTTTCGCGAGTTAAGTGTATGTCATTGTAGAGTGATGTAAACACATAAAATTTGTGCAAAAAGTCTCACCCCGGCATTCCCAATACACCTAGGCCAAGAGACGGCGGCAAGTCACCTATGTCCGGTAAAATGTACGGCTGTTGATGAATCAACGTAGCATCAGCAGGGATCTTTGGATTGACAATCGTATGAGTTCTCCAGCCTAGGTTTCCGACGATCCTTTTGTCGACCGGAAACTCCGGATTCTTAGATTCTATGATCTTGGCGACCTGTCCACCGAGCATCGTGCTTCCAAGCGGGAATTTTCGCATGTACGTTCTCATATGCGGATCCACAGAAAAGTATTCAGCTTTTACAAGATATTCTAGAAGATAAAAATATATGATTTCAATATTCGTTCCAATAATTATTTAACAAAAAATAATTATTTATATCTAATAATAAAATTAATGTCTATAATTAAAAGAGAGTCGTATTGATCTTGTAATTTAATAATTAATAAATTTTATAAATTCTTTTCGAATTTTAAATTTGCTTATATCTTTTATACAACCATGGGAAGGTAGAGAGCATACTTGCAGTAACATGCTCATTTTTATTAATTACTTATCGATGATATACTGGCATAGCAGTTGTCACAATTATGTTATTTTTCCTACCTCCGTTCTGTAATGGTGGCAATTCCTCTTCTAACAATTTTAAATCCGTCGGCTGTGCTTCGTTCACGAAATGATTTACTGTCACGTATTTTCTCGCTTTCACCATCTTGCATAATTACCTCAGGAAAACTTTTGGATCTAAGACTAAGAGATTCAAATTCAGTTTTTTTCTTGATGCAAATATTTCTAGAGAATTCTTAATATAATATTTAGAATGTTTATATAAATGTTAAAATTTTTCACAATTTCTGTATAACTGTATAAAAAATAATTTATAAAAAATTTCTTTTATTCATAGAACACTTTACAGAAAAGCTAAAAGAGTCTATATTTTTTCTTCATACATATAAATAAAAAATTCCAAGATTTCAAATTCTATAATTTCTGAAAAAATTTATAAAATCTGAAAAAGTGTACGATATTTTTCCTGAAATTTTCAAAAATTAAAATATAACAATTTTTTAAAAATAATATAGAATAGAGAGCAAGGTTATTATAAAAAATTTTTCTCCAAAGTTTGCAGTGATTTTGTTACAATTACTGCGAAGAAAACAAGCAATAACGACTATAAAGTTCTAAAACGTTTTTACACTGCTTTAAATATCCTTCACAACTTTTTGTATTCACACATGAGTCATTTCTATATCTACGCAAAGATATGCAAATTAGATGTACTGAAATACGCTTAGAGTTTTTCTTAAAAAAGCAGAAGAAGACTAACGAAACGCACTCTATAGAATTTCATGTTTAATAGTTCTGAAATAAATAGTAGCTTGAGTTTTATCTTATCAATGGTTTTTTGCAAGATAATCGCTAAAACAAACGATTGGAAAGCAAAGAGTTATTTTATCTAGAAACTCGAGCAGTTATGTAATACAACGCTATGCATAATTGTACATATTTATCGGACAAGATTTCTGTCAATTGCGATTTAAAGGTACACTGAAGTTTGATAGATTAAAAATATAATAAAATTTTGATTAAATAAACAGAAAAATTAGTGTTAAGATTTATCAAAAACATAAAAATATTTAGAATGAATATTATGTTAATAAATGCATTAAAATCGCAAGCAATTGTAGTAATTTTATTGCAAATATCGCATATTGGTTTTAAATGGATTTTGAAAGAAAAATCTATAAATATTTCAAAAATATTTGTGATGATTTATTTCTTATATGTATAATTACCTTTGTAATATTTGTCTATACAAATTGAACAGTTACATATTACAATGTATACATTTTGTGCATATAAAGAACAGGTTTCATTCCTTTAATCTTTTAAAAATATTAAAAATATTAAAAATTTAGATATGAAATTGTGAGCGGGCAGGAATACTTGTGAGAAACGTTAAATTTCAACGCCAATCAATGTTTACACCTGCACGACCGCTTTACCGGTGTTATTGCCGCGCAGCATGCCGGTGAACGCTTCGAACATATTCTCGAAGCCCTTGGTCACAGTCTCGCGATAACGGAGCTTGCCCTCGCGTATTAATTTCAAATTATATCCAATTCCTTCATTCCAACGATCAATCCAGCGTGTAACGATAAAACCCTCCACCTTCAATTGGTTGAATACGAGAGTAGGTTGTAAAATCGTACATTTGGGCAAGGACGAGGGGTCCGCGTCATAGCTTGAGATGCTCCCGCACACGGCTACCCGGCCGAACAGATTCATCTGATACATGACTGTGCTCGAGATATCCCCGCCGACCTACAAAGTTAATTAAAATAGATTAAATTTTAGAGGAGAAAATAATATCTTTTAATCAAATAAATCTTTTAACACTAGAGCTACCAAAAAAGTTAAAATGACTACTTTATAATTATTTTTAAAATTACTCCAATTTATAGAAGTACATTTTCTAAGGTGCTCAATAACTTTTGTAAATATATATATATATATATATATATATATATATATATATATATATATATATATATATCCCAGTACATATAAGTTATAATTATATAAATATTAGTTATAATTTTTTACTCAGTAATATAATTGCTATGTAAGAATTACATTGTTGAGTAGAAAATTACATTTATATAACTGTAATTTGATGTTTGTTGGGGCATAATTAGATTAAATCAATTTTCTTGCATTTTTATTTCTTTTTTTGCAAAAAATCTGTTTAATATACTTAATAGTAGAAATTATTTGTTGGCATTTGTTTCTAGTATTAACAAAATTGTGATGTATCACAAAAATTTTGATAATTATAGATGATCATCTTTGCTTCCAGTGAGAAATATTCTGTCAAGAGTTACTAAAGAAAAGTTATAGAAAAGCAATGATCTGAACGTGTGTGTAATTAAGTTGAAGTAAAACAATATTATTTTATCAATGCGCACATTGTCGAAGTAGCAATCAACGCCTTTGGGAGCGGTTTCGCGTAGTTTGGACGCGATCGGTGCGGTCTTGTAATTGATGGCAGAGTCGAAGCCCAATTCCTCAGTGAGCCATTTGCATTTCTCGTCGGAGCCGCATATACCGATTACAGTCAGACCCAAATTTTTGGCAATCTGTCCCACGTGCGATCCGACCGCACCAGCGGCTCCGCTGATGACAATTGTTTCGCCAGATTTCGGCTTGCATAGCTCCATCAAGCCGAAATACGCCGTGTTGCTATAAACAGAAAAGAGCTTCGTGTAAATAATTTATATCTTCTTGCAAACAAGAATTTTTATTTAATGCTAGTATTGATTCATGAATAAAGCTCGAAGTACAAATCAACGTCGCAGCAAATAAAAGACATAATTGCTCTTTTTCGTTCGTTAAATTTTATTTTACGTCTTTTTCACGATGCAATAAGTATATGAGTGCATGTCATGGTAATGTGATGGTATAAGTACGTTTGCAAAAATTCTCACCCCGGCATTCCCAACACACCTAAGGCAAGAGAGGGTGGCAAATCACCCATGTCTGGCAAAATGTACGCTGGTTGATTCATTATGGGATTATCCGGGGTATTTGGTTTGACAATTGTATGAGTTCTCCAGCCTAGGTACCCACAGACCCTCTTGCCGACCGGGAAATCCGGATTCTTGGATTCTATGATCTTGGCGACCTGACCGCCGATCATCGTGATTCCAACTGGAAATCTTTGTACATACGGTCTCATGTATGGGTCCACAGAAAGATACTCAGCTTCCGCGAGATATTCTAGAAGAAAAAGATATAAAAGATCTAAAAGCTCTAAAAAAAGAAAAATTCAAATTTAACTATTGCTTAAGAGCAAAAAAGGGAGGAATCAAATACTCAATATACTATGCAAAAATTGTTAAATGATAATATTTTATAAGTTGATAACAATATATTTAATGTTGAAAGATTTAGAATCATTTATAGAGAGGTACATGTGAAAGTTTACAATAGAATTCTGAAAAGTCTGATAGTGGAGAGGTAATAAAAAAAAATAAGCCAAAAGATATATGTGAAGATCCTCACATAGAACGTGGATTAAATCAGACTGCTGAGCGTACAACAGGGGAAGAGACAGTGATTGCGTTCAGCGAAAAAAGCTGCTTTGCAACTATTGTAAAATTCTTTTATATGATTGATTTATACATTCAGATCCGATAGGTATTAACAGCAAAAACCAATCATCTTAAAGAATTTTACAACAGATGTAAAAAGAACTACTTTTTCTGCTGAACACAAGCAGTGATTGTTAACAAAACAGTGATATGAGCATATCTTTAAAAATAGAACAGTAAATTTGAATTTATAATTAATCGCAGGTGTTTTTGCATATTTTTTTGTAGAGACCTTTAATCATATTTCAATGAAATTGTAATTACATAAATTAAAAAAAAAATGAAATTGAATCACTTGTTATCTTTCGCAGTACCAATCTATATCCTTATTACTAAATAAAACAATTTGTTTATTTATCAAGAAATTAATGCTGTATATTTTGTGCAGATCATTTTACCAATGCGCCTTGAATAAGATATGTAAATTAATCGCGTCTATGTTTAGTTCTATGAAATATTCATTGTTAAAATATTTATTGTTTTGTTTTTACAGTAAAATATTTTACTGTAAAAACACTATTTTGTTCTTGAGATATTTGTGTGCTGTGTGGTTAAACTGTAAAGATGCCAAATCATGCAGCAAAAAAAAAAAAACTAAGTTTATCCTCACTCTATTGATTCTCGCTAAAGTGACTCAATGAAGGCTCAAAGTTCAACTCATTAAATATTCTATGCGCTACAGTATTCCTAAAATATTATTCAAATATTATTCAAAATTAAAATAATATTAAAATAATATTCCAAAAATATTATTCCATATAATGTTTTTAAATATTATAGGAATATTAATGTTATGTCCACTTTGTATAATATTTGTGGAATATTATTATTTCAACATCCGTAACAGAATATTATGAAAATTTTCTACCAATATTATTTTTATTCAAAAATTAATGTAAATTATTATGAATAAAATATTTATAAACTTTACAACTATTTAAAAATTATAATATTCCTGATAATTTAAAAATAAAAAGTAAATCATATTTCATACAATATTCATATAATATTATCAGGAATGGTCGTATAACTTTTATTAATATTAAATATCTCTATTGTTTAATATTAAATAAAAGTAAAATAAACGTGAAAAAATTGTAATAATTTGTAATACATCAATAAAAATGATAATTTAATAAAAATATGGCACAAAAAACAAGTTTTGCAGAAAATCCGAATATAAATATATATTGTAATCTATTAGTTAATTAATAGTTGATTTTATTGATAAATGATTTTTATACGTTAATAATCACAGGCAAAAAATAAATGACACTTTTTATGTTATAACTTTTTAACGCTGCTTTGGTAATGAAAATGGAATGTAATCAACGGAGGTAAAACGCTATCTCATGCTGACTTTTCTTTTTTCTTCATTTCGTGAAAAGATAAGGCGTGACAGCTTTTCAATGTTGCTTTGCATTTGGGAGTAGAAGTGCCAGCGAAATTTTGCCGCATAAAGCTTTGCTAGGTTATGTCTCAAGTTCTTCACCGGTTGATTCATTATAGGGCCACTTTCACCAACGCCGATTAACTTAATCACTGATTAGTCTATCGGAATGGACCAATCGCATTTGTCGTTTTTACTTAACAACAAATACGATTAGTCAATTCCGATAGACTAATCAGCGATTAAGTTAATCGGCGTTGGTGAAAGTGGCCCTTACTGCTCAAGTTTTTCTACTATGCTCCTCATGTCATTTTTCCTACCTCCATCCTGCAATTTCGGCAGCTCCTCCTCTACCAATTGTAGATCCGTTGGCTTCACCTCGTTCTCAAAATGTTTCACCAGCACATATTTTTTTGCTTTCATCATCTTGCGTGGGTGTGATGAAAACTGTCGGATCCAAGAGCTTGTTGAATTCGGTCTTGTCGCTACAATTTCACCAGCGTTATTGCAAAAGGAACGGGCAAATTCTTTTATCAACTTATTTCTTGTATCAATGAATTCCAATCTTCTCCAATGATTCCACGACAATAACTCGCGCCTCAATACTTTGAACATGTTAGTCACGATCATCTTTTATTTGTATTGCAAGTTGAAAGTCATTCCAGGTAAATAGGATTGAATCTCTTAAAGTGGGGAGAAGCGGATAACTTGAATTATCATTTCTTATCAATATTCCACGTAAAACGTGGGCACTAAGATTAAAAAAATTTGTATATTGAACACTTACGTAACAAGGTAACAGAATACGCGATTGAGTATAATCGGTTATTTTTATTTCTCGTCAAAACTGCAGCAGTTACGCAATACAACACTGTAATTTTGTACCATATTTATCGAAGAAAATTATCAATCGAAACGCGACGCTTGATCGGTACATGGAAGTGCGCTGATCAGAGAAATATACACAATATATATAGGGAAAATTGTGTTTAATACGACATACTGGAATAAAATGGGCACTCAACAGTTGAGCGAGTGCTCGCTGTTATTGGCATATTTTTCTAGATCTAAAGCTCTGATTGAATGATCTAGAAGAATATCTCAACATGTTGAGTGCTAAACGCGCCCAATCTTTTCATGTTTTATCATTAAGTTTTTTTATAAATTTTTGTTGCACTTTCATAATTAACTTTTGTTTTTAAATTGGATACCTTAAATAACATCTTGGATAATATTCGTGTGCCATTTTGCCCAATATCTCAGGGCAAAATAAATAATTACGTTTTTCGTTTATAAGTTATTACAAAAATATGTCAAGGTAATGAAGGTTTTTAAACATTTATATTAGCAAATTATGTTTATGCTGAGAGTGTATCTAAATAGTTTTTAAATATTGCAAAATAAAATTTAATAAAAAAAGATATGTCATTTTAGGCATAATTATCCTATATGTGTGAATGGCTGTGCTCCTCTCGTGGAGCACGCAATTAAAAGTTACAAACAATCTCAACAGGATTCCTAAAATAATTATATAAAAATAGTAGAACATATTTATCGAGCATCTAATCCTTTCCACATTTTTATAATAATTCGTCTCGGTTTACCTTATAAAATTTATATGCACTACGTCAGATCTACCATACAATTCAAACTGAATTATATACAGACATCACGAGACTCGCCACGCCGAACTTCAAATAAAAGTTGGAAAAAAAATAGTTTTGTATTTGTGAACCCAAAGAAGAGACGAAATCTTTAGGAATTTATACAATTCTTTTACGTTTTTTTGCATTGTAATATCGTTGCGCGATTATGGTCCGTAATCCATGTAAAAACATTAATCAATATCCGTGCTGCAACTCCGGCAATCTCAAAATTGTATCTAATCTATGTGGTCGTCTATTGCGTTGTCTTTCTAAGGCGAAAACGCAATAATGCGACTAAATTCAAAAAAGGGTATTAATTTCTTACATTTCCCTATATAGAAGTATAATAATAACAGTGTTAAATTGACCAATAATTATTTTTTATTTTTAGTATTAAAAGCACTGTTGGTTAATGCTTTTAATACTAAAAATAAATAATAATTACTTGCCAATTTAATATTGCTGGTATTATATTTCTGTAAGGATTTATGTCACACAGTACATTCTTACTTTTCATTCCCATTGGACTTCAATCTATTATTTAAAGATCGAATGCAAAAGAAATTGTTAAATTTTATGGATCGTTTTGCTGTAATGCCCAGCATTTATACGGTATTAATTTACCGAAAGCGTTTCTCGTATATCTCATTGCAATCTAGAAAAAAGATCACTCTTACAAAAATTCATGATACAAAAAAAAGGCTCGGTATTATTTTCGATATGTCAGAACAGACATTCGTTCGATGAAATTGCCACCTCACTTATCAACTCTAGATACGCAAACATGTGTACATTTTTACTTTTTCTTCACGTCTGTGTATTAAAAACCATTAAATCAAAACAGGAAGTTATCAGTCTTCTTATCAGAAGAATATTAAATATGTTCTGGGTTAAAACAGTCTATATTTCATATTAATTTTTAATCATTTGTTTTATGGCAAATATTTTCCCGAAAAAACCCATGTGACAATAATTTGTCGTTAATAAATAATTCTATCGATTACATTAAAAATTATCGGTTACAGTCAGTTACAATAAAAATTATTTAAAAATAAAGCTTACAAGTCGTAGATTAATGATTTGAATGAGCACTGAAATATCTATATTATATTATCTATATAACTTTGTTTGTGCATATTACACTTGCAGTCATTTAATTTTTTAACACCACACACTTTTCACGGAATAAATTATTAGTTGTTATCTCTTTCATAATCCATCAAAGTAGTGAGGTGAGAATATATATCAACATCTTTATTTATATCATTAAATAAATTAATAATCTCTATGTTATACGCTAAATTTTCTACATATATATATACACAATTTGAAAGTCTGATATAAAGTTATCTTTTTGCACTTTAGAAAGCACAACTGGAAAATCAGGAACGTTATTGTACTTGATAATGAAGAAGTTAAAATGGGATGAGAATGTAAGATAAGTATCATTTCAAAGTAGCAATTAATTGATCGTCCGACATCGATTTTCCCATTCCCATCACCTATTCCTTTACATCTGTCCTGTAATGTCACTAATGTTTCTTCTAATTCTTTTATCTCTAAGTACAGTCAAGTATAATTTTCTAACGAGGAAATATCACTTTATAATTATCACGATGCTAAGATGTGGTAAACAGCAATTAATTCGATTCGCTCAATATAATTGATAATTGTTGGGTGAAGTCAATCGCGTTAACACGATTGGATCTACGACAAAAACGCTAATATCGTTATATTTATGTTAATCTCTCTTACTGAGGTCTTAATAAATTATCTCTTATCTGTTATCTCCTTTAGTTGAAGTTGGAAAAATCGGTTTTTAACTTGATCGATGGCGTGGAGATCTTGATCTGTGGTTTTACAGGATCAACTGGCCGGGTGTGGCGTTGCGCTTGCTGATGGGTGGTTCTCACAGCATTTTCCAATTTAGTTTTCAGCTCGGTGGACTGCGACATTAGCGTCTTAAATTCCTAAAGATACAAAAACAATTTTTTTTACATATACTCGAATCACTCGGGATTAGAAGATATTTTTGAAATTACGTACTTGCGGATACTTCGGCCCAATCTTATTGAGCCACTGAAAACTTTGTTGATGGAGGCTCGCTTGATATTTAGTAGCACGTTGGAGCTCGTCTCCTTCCAGTAGGTAATTGATTAAAATTGGTACGAGCAAAGTCAACATTTGGATACCTGGTAATTTCATGAAATATCACATGTATGATAAACACACTCAAAATATATATGTTTAGTAAATGATTAATAATTGATTAACATATTAAGAAATTATGAGACCGCACTTTTCACACACCTTGTAACAGATCTCCTGTATAGCGTGTAACATATATTACATTAACATTTTGCATTAACGTTCTATGAGCTAATCGTAAAACAATTTTATAGTAGAGATTTCTCATAAGTTCAATTTAAGGCTACGATCCACTTGACGCTACAAAAGCTTCGGAGCATCCTTTAATTGGTCAATTTGTAAAATTCTTTGTTCCAAAAGGTTAATCAAATACTTCGAAGCATTTGTAGCATCAAGTGGAACGCAGCTTAAGTAACATACGATTAGGGAGATCGGCAAGTCCTATGAGAGCTTCCACTGTACTGATGCACTCCAGCGTAAAAGTCAAGTCCATGTCATTCGTCACCTGTTTGCTCTTGTCGCTATATAGATATTCTACCAATCGCGGTGCGAGCGCATGAATGTACGGCGTGCTTATATTACGTTCCGGATGCAGAAATATCGTTCTTAACGTTTGCACGCACTTCAGCTTCACCTAGCAAGATTATTCAATTATTTTCAAGATCTAATTATGAATAATATTTTTTTCTTAGTGTCATCAGCTCACCGTTAGGTTTTCGGATTGGAAAGCATGTCGAAAGTGATTAATGCATGGAAATTGCAAATTCGGAGCGCTCACTACGTCTGGTGACGCGTGCAACACAAATACTGCGATACCTAGCATCATCGCCACTTCATCCATTTTAGTTTCATCATGGCCTATAAAAGCAAAACAGATAAAATAAAAATAAGTAAAATATATACATATTACTTTTTTCAATTACTATTATAAAAATGTCATATATTTTGATATGAGGAACGTGCGTATAATATATATTTCATTCTGAATTCTGATATTTTATGAATAAAACATACGTTTAGTTCCATATTCCTCCTATAAAGGCTAAAATTAACATACCTGTTTTGGCAAGATCGATAATCTTGGCAAGCGCGCTTCGCAGTAACCCCGTCCATTGCTCCTCACTCCTGTGATCCCGCGCGTATTTGTTACTGATAAGACTCTTGACGCAGTGCAATGCGGCATGAACTGGCGCTTCCGAACCGGATTTGGTGTTATCGTTGTCTGTACGCACCGCGGTTTCGCGTATCACGCCTGTCGCCAGATACAGCAGCGTCGGGAGAATTGCCACTGCACCTTTAAGAAACAGGATAAATTACTATGAAACGATTAATTAACATTAACGTATTTAATTACGTTGGCACTTTGCAAGACTACCTTGTGGGGAGCATAAAGTGGGAAGAGATTCCATTATATTAAGGGATGATGCGATCAGCTTGCCACTCTTCTCAGATGGTACATATCCCTTCTGAGATAAGATGGCAGTGGCACCGCCAGGATTTGGATTCAACGCTGGTATCTGTCGCACCAGGAGACACAGACACACCTCCAGGACAGCAAACACTAATGATTTGCCAGGCGTGAGCTCGCCGCTTTCTTCTCCCTCGCCCAACAAATCCATTTCTACCGTTTCATTGCTTTCTTTATGTGTCGATGCATTATCTGTTATAAAAAGGTATACATTTTTTTAATATACGTGTATGCAATGTAAAAAATTGTTAAAATTACTGAAAATAATTTCAGAGTTAGCGTACCTTTGAGTTTCAACCTTTTCCTTTCAGCAAGATCTTCCTGCGCTGCTTTCATCACTTGTTTCAATACTTCCATCACTATCATTTGAATGACATAACTCTCTCGTGTTAAAAGTAATCTTTAAAGCAATAAATGTATCAATATTATTATATGATAGAAAAATAAATTGTACTTTCGCACATGTGTACATACCTATGAAGAACATTACATAATTCGATGGGCAAGGAGCGATCCGAGATAAAGACTTTACGTGCCCATGTTGAATCGAGTAATGTATATAATGCATTTAAACATGTCTTTATATTTTGCGGGGATTCGGAAGAGCGAGGGCTGCACAAAGCTTCCATACATATACCTGCGAATAATTATAATAAAAAAAGAATGTTATATAAACGTATAAAGTAAATGTTGATATTATATTTAAGCATTTTAATGCCTTATACATTATATACTTACCAAATAACAAGTGAAAACGTTCAACATTTGCGTTAGTTTTAGAAGTAGCGGATTCATCGTTATTATTAATATTATTATTATTATGATGATTGTTATTATTAGCGAGATTTGTCGTCGCTTTTTCCTGATTACTGTCTCCGATTTCGAATCCTCTAGCATTGAGCCAGAGAGTTGCGGCGTGAAGAATTGGCGCCCACGATTCTACATAGTGAGGACGCGCGGATTCCATAGTGTCTGTCGTGTAAAAAGCACCACCATCGTGCGGTAATTGACTGGAGAATTCTAAGAAGATATGATAATAATTTTAATTAGTTAAATAAATCTAAAAAAAATATGCATAATATAAAAACATAATAATATGATAATGTGTAAGAAGAGTTTATTTCAATAAAACATGTATCTATCATAAATTAATATGTCATATATCTTATTGAAATAAAAACTTCATTTGCTATTACTCATTAATATTAACGTTTACATAATTCTGCATTATTACATTTCAATGTATTAAAAAATACCTGGTGGCAAAGAAAGTAATGCATGATCTCTCAACGCGGATAACCAATGTTGACTTAGACTCAGAAGCTCCGGCTGTACGAGGCTCAATAAACTTTCGCTTTGAAATTCGAATTCTCCAAAATCCTCCTCGTTGACCTCGTCGACTTGATTTGCGTTTCGATTAGTCGTATCTTTGCTGTTCAATGCGGATCCATCTCTTATCATCGCAACTACATATACCTGTTGAAAAAGTCAAATTTAATTTTCTTTTTCTTACAATGCTTAGATCTCTCTTTTGTCCTTGCTTATGCTATTTCTATATTGAATATAGAGACTAATATTTAATAATATACCTCTGCCCATGCTTTTAGAATCGCCAATCTCTCCAACGTCGACAAGCTCTCGTTGTACAACTGTGGTCGAGTGTTACCTTCTCTTAATTTTTCCAGAGATGACACAAGTAACTGATGTACTCTTCGTAGATCATTAAGATCCCTAGCGACGCCGCTACCGATCCACGCGCTGCAAGCTTCACAGGCTGCAGCTGTAACATGTGATGGTGTTTCCGCGGAAAAGGCTGGTCTTAAAGCAGCTCCGACCTTCAAACATATTTCATTTATTTAACAATGATAATTATTAAACGCAATTGTAAAAAAATAAAATAACATGAGATTTACCTGTGCTTGAAACTGCTCGAGCAATAAGTGTCCGGGAAACTCCGGTTCGGGAACTTTGGCGAATTTATCAATAATCTCTTGCAAAGTTTTGAGACCTTCGAGCCGCAATGGATCACAATCACTCGTCGCGGCCATGAAAGCCATGCGCACCAAGTCCGACAGATGTAATACCAGAAAATCTCCTGTAAGATTCCAGCGAGTATAAAAATCAAGTCTGTGAAGAAATGGAAATGTTAGAGCTTTATTAATCATACCTTTTCCCTTAGATTGCTGCATCTCTTTGGCCAGGGCAAGATCAAAGTGCGCTTGCTTGTTATTCATGCAAGCCGCGACAATACGTCGGACGCATTGCGCCGCGAAAACTCTCGTTGGCCATCTCGGTGTGATAGACGGTCGCTGTTTGGTAGATTCGTCAGCGTGGAACTCAGCTTGGTCGTCATCACCCTCCGCATCTGCTGATTCATTATCAGCAGTGCTATCTTCCGCATTCGCCGCGTTACCTTCCTCGATCGTACTCGATTCTATGTAACAAAACAGAGTATATCATTCAAGGAATTTTTCGTCAACGATTAATTAAAAGAAGAATTCGACTGTTACCTGTGGCTATCGTGAGAACATCTTTGCAAAGTGACAACCATTGAGACAAGTTATCAGCCGCTAGTATCTGTAGCATGCTCGTCAAAGTATCGTGAATATCTTTAATTAGTTTACTATCAGTTTCCGTGTCCAGCATACTGAATAGCACGCCTGGAAGACCGGTCTCAGTAATAACGAGACCTTCTACTACATTAGTGTCTCTGCTTTCGTTAGCCAGTGTCATCGCGTGCTCGCATACTTCTTTCGCTTCGCGCTGAGCAAGTTGCCGAAGACACGATATTGCAGCTTTACGCAGAAGCAAATGATTGCTGGATAGTGTACGCTGTAAAAGATTAATCAAGTAAAATTATGAAAACTTTATGATAAATGGTATAGTGTTTATAAAGAAGCCTTACACATAATGTAGGAACAAGGGAAGACAAATTGACGTGTCTAGGTGCAAAGAGATGTAATTGTTGAAGGCAGCCGGTTGCTTCGGCTTGGACAAGTGGATCCTGATGATCCTGCATAATGGCACACGCGCACAAAAATGACGACCGTGCCATGCAAATCGTTGACGTGTTGCCTGTAAAATCAATTGTTCAGCAAATTATATTACTCAAAAACTTCAATAATCAACTATACTTTGCAATTGTTCTATAATCAGTTAAGTTATGTATTTACCTTGCAATTCTGGTCCTATCGTCGTGATAAGCGCCGATAAAACCTTTCCGATGCATTGATGCACATCAATGTAAGAGTGAGGAACATTGAGAAGAAGAGTAAGTGCTAAGGATAGCGTAGGTTCCACGTAACCCCTGAACATTGGTCCACCGGAATCAGCTATCAGAGCTAAAGCGTGCAATGCCCAAACCTTAAAAAAAAAAGTTATTTTGTAACTTTTTGCTGAAAATATATATCATGAAAATAAAGCAACATGGCACTATCTTACTTGTACTACAGGAGACGAATTATCCTGAGCAAGCGCGAGCAGGATGCTAACGCTAGTGTTGAGATGCTGGCTAGAGCCCATTCCGCCGACGTACTTATGAAGGCAGCCTAACGCCAACGAGTGGCCGGTTCTGCTGGCCACGTCACGCGCCGATTTCAAACGATCAAAACTAGTCTGCGCCAATTCCGCGGTAAACTTGGGATCGGAGATCACCTGGGCCATTCTGCCAACCGCTTCTCCCGCTGCCCATCGTAGAATAGGATTGCTACTGACCAGCGTACTGATGATAAGATTAGTAGCAGATTTCTTGACGTCCTCTTGTCCGAAGCCTGTTTTTGCCTCATTGAGACCCTTCAAGCCACTCAATACAGCAGTAAACACGTTCATTTGTATTGCTTCCTGTCTTCCAGATTTGGTATGCTTTATGCACTCGCTAAAATGATCCAACATCTGCAGTCTGTGCTTGTTTGCTACACGTGGGAATATCTGGCCGAATAACGCAACTGATAAATCAATTACTGCTACACCTAACGGCAAGGGACCAGGAATCATTTCAAACTGTAATCATACGCAATAAATTCGTATTATAATTTTCTCCATATAATTCACAATAATAAAATTTGAAAACTAATTTGTAAAAGTATTGTGGACTTTTTAAATTTATTTACATATTATAGGGAATGGCTACTTAAACTTACGTGTGGCATTGGTCTATAAAGACAGCATGTATTATGTTCCAGTGCGCCAGATCCTGCAGCACTATTTGGTTGAAGCTGAAAGAAAGATCGTAAATTATAATAAAGTACAAATTTTAGATTGTAATAAAAAATAAAGCTGCATCATACAAATCCTAAAAAAAGTATTAAATAATTAATACAGATAAATGTACTTTTTTTATTAACATAAATAAGATATAGATTATTTCAAACTTACGTGAATAAAATGTTATATAATAAATACATTATAGAATGTGTATATAATGTGTAAAATATTCTTTATATTCAAATTAAAAAACAAAATACTATACAT
Organism: Solenopsis invicta; assembly: GCF_016802725.1. NCBI lineage: Eukaryota > Metazoa > Arthropoda > Insecta > Hymenoptera > Formicidae > Solenopsis > Solenopsis invicta. Next base: position 7,311,578 of record NC_052678.1, read on the forward strand.
GTTAACTAATATTATAATCAATTAATAACATAATAAAATAAAATAATATAATAATATAAAAATGAAGCGGGTATAAAAAAATCTGTTTTATACATAAAATAGTTTTATATGCATATATGTATAAATGAAAGCAAAGAAAAAACCAAAATAAGAAAACAAAAGGCATGTTTTACAGAACACCTTACTCACATGTTCCAAATCTGCCCTTCTGTTTGGTTCCATCTAAACACGAGGGTATTTAAAAGTTAACGCAAAAATTATCTTTTATAAAAAGTTACATTGCAAGAGAGAGTTTGTATGTTAATTGTTAAATAAAATATGAATTGTACAGATATAAATTTTAAGTAGAAAGATTTTACAATACCATATGTTTTAATTACAATTTTTTGTTATTGAATATTAGAAAAAGGTATGAATTGTATATAAAACATGTAGAATTAAAATTAATTGGTCTGAAAATTGAAGACTCTCTTTAAGACAGTGATACTTTTGTAAGGTTTTTAATTCTTAAACAAGAATCATTCACAAACAAGTAATGACACTAGCCAAGCATTGGAAACAAAGATGTTATTTACTGGAATAAAAACACACAATTATTATAATATAAAATAAATAGACAAATTTACTCACTTGGTCTTCTATTGTACGATGATCAGTCTCCTGTAGCCACGTACCAAGAATCACAGAATCGTTAGCGTGACAAACTACACTCAATAAAGAAGTAGTTGTATTTCCTGGATTATCTGTAAGCGTGAACTCCGATACTAGCATCCTCAAAAGATGCGTGTAAGAACCTGTATGACACCAAATATTAATGCAGGCAAATCGAGGAATAAAATATTAATAGATTTTATAGTGCATATAGATTTTACTTTCGAACATTTGCGGTGGTAGCAACAACAGCGTTTCGTATAAGCGCAAACGAACCATAGCCGCAGGAGCTTTCAATTGTTGGCCATAATTTTTCAAAACGGGAGACAAACTGAAAAAGATATATCCTAGTTGTAGAATCACTCAAAATATTTTCTTTGCCGCATTATATAATAACCATATTAATATTTACTTCGTCAACATTGCCAGAGCAGATTCGATCGGTGTGAGTAATCGTCGTGTAATATCGTCGTTCAGAAGTTCCGGACAGTGTAACAGGAAGCTATACATAGCGGATAATGCGCCGGCACGTCCTTCCAAAGTCACTTGCCACGTGAAAGCGTCACCGCGAGCTTTCTCACTCTCGAGTTCTTTGTTCGAACGCGGGAAAGAATTTCTCCATAGAAGTAACATTCTCGGTAACAAGCCCTTTACTACTGCCGTACCTAAATACATATAAATTATATATGCATATACAACTCATATTTAAATTATTTAAATTATTAGACATCATTGAATATTATATCTATACCTAAAGTCATTATCGCTCCTATTAATAGCCATCCTGCATGCGTACGATTTAAAGATAAACGACTGTTCTGACTCGCGCTTCTTAAAAGCTCTTCCGCTGTATTGAAAATTATCTGAAAATCAAAAACTCGATAAATTAACCCCGCGTGCTTAATATAATAAAAGATGACATATAAGTGCGTGTATACCTTTCCCTTGGTGTGAGGGACTCCCAAAGGTGACAGACGAACACTTCCCAGCACTGCGGCAAGAGCACTGCTATAACCAGCTATAGCTTCCGGTGAGCTACGCATATTTTCAATCCCGTCAACGCAGCGGTCGATCAGAGGTGTTATTTGACTCGGTACCGCCACGCATATGCATCGTAAGCACCAGGAAGCCGCTAATCTAGCCGCTTGACACGGATGCACCAAAACGGCCATTATGGCATCAATCAGACCTGCGACAAATGCACAATTAACCGTTTTCTCCAAATTATTTCTACATCGAAATAACAAGATATTTTATATATGCGAATACATACTTAGAGATTGATCGGATAACAAATTCGTGGCTGTAGTACCTAATCCCAGTATCAGATTGCCCATTTCTTGTAGCGCACACACTAATAAGTGTTGGCTGAATAATGTTTCCTGATTGCAATCTTTGGCGTTTTCCGGACTGAAATCTAATAAGACCACACTAAGATTACGCACAAATATACATTATTTATTATTCTTACCAATGGAATTCATCTGCTTTAAGATGATATGCGCTATCTCTTTGCAAGCAGCTGCTTGAGCGCCTTCCCCTAATAACTTGCCAATGGTACCGCGTAATATAAAATTCACGCATTTACGCGAGTATACCGCCTCGACGTGCGAGCTAGCGGCTTTCGGGTTTGTAACCAGGTCTAAAACGTGGGCGATTAACGCGCCAATGTTTCGTTCCAGCCAAGTACCGCCCAACATTTGAACAAATACCACGTACGCCTGTAATGGCGATCATCAAACGTTTGCGAGATGTTTTATTATGGAAAAATATATTCCTCAATAAAATTGAAGACTTTTCAATGCAATAGAAACAAAATAGCAAATAAAAAAATTTATGTAACTCTGCTTTTTAAAAAATAACAATATAATAACAATATTTTTCGCATAGTCACATAAATTTGTATTGTGAAAGTGTTAAAGATGCATCTTTATAATTGCTTACATGTGTCACTCCAACTCGCACTTCTCTATTTATACTAGAACTTCCTTTTATGATTTCGCCAGTTCCTTTTAAAAAACCGACGCCGCCTCTTAAAAATCCAGACATTAAGATATTTAACACTTCTTCGAGCGATGCCTGCTTAACACCTTTGTTGTGTGCAACTATAAAAATATAGATTGTTACAGTAAAATTTTAGTGCATATATTTCCTTAATATATCTTCATTTGTATATACCTGTAGGATTTTTTATCTTAGGTGAAGGAAGCTGCGTCATTGCTACCAAAGTGCCAAGCAATTTAGCGACGGAGCATCTCACTTCGTAATTTGAACCTTCAAATGCCCGGAAGCATAGCGTTGCGACGCTTTCAATTTCGGTCGTATATAAAAATGGAGCATGATTCAACATCTCCAACAAACACTGTAAAATTATTGTAAATGTAGAAAACGAAGCACATGATCAATACATCTTTTAAAATATAAGTACCTTGGCAGCAGCACATCTCACTGCCATCACTCTGTCGGTCAGGTAATGCCTGGAAACTTTGTATATCTCCTTGTGCACATTGGTTATCGCAGATCCCATACCAGCGCACACCTAATTGAAGGAAAAACACATTACATAATTTTATTTAAATAGCTCAACATTTTTTACAAGATTGTTCATCACCTTTTCTAACGTGTGCATAATTTCTATACGTGTTTGCGATTCCGCGGAACGCAAGGACTTTATTAGGATCTGAACAGTCTCCTCGTACGACCTGCCCATCATTCTTCCTAGTTTTTCGTACATGCATCCCACACAGCAGATAGCAGCTCTAGAGAAATGACATGTATATGTATTGCAGAATTATCTCAAATTAAACTAACAAAATTAATAGTGATCAACACTCACAGTTTTGTGGGTAAAAAGCTTGGCGAATCATCCTTATTCCTCAAGATATCATTGCACTTGTTGACAGTATCAAAGAGCAGGAATGTGTCTCCTACGCTGAACAAAGTTGCCAGGCATCTTGCGATGAGACGTCGGGTTGGTGGACCAGGCGCTCCTTGCATGTGCCTGGTTAATTGCTCAACTAACTTTTGCTGGCATCCTTTAATGTCACTCTTCAAACAAGATTTATCACAATTAAAAATTTATCATAAATGTTTCGACAGAATAATTTCACTTTTCCTCTAATGCATACAACAGCTATCAATATTAAGGTTTTAAACCAATACCTTTTGAGCGGCAACCAGAACCTTGTCCAAAAAGCGCAACCATTCAAAAATGAAGACTGGTCGCTTAGCCTCCGGAATTTGATTAAGAGCATCCTCATTGAGGGTCAAACTATGACTCAACTCCATCATTGTTTTAAGTAAACGCACGCACGCACGCACGCACAGGCTGCTCTCAAAATGTCACTCAATCTCCTCCTACAATGCAATTAGATTAAATTCCACAGTGACAGATTCTCTGCCACTTTACAATATTATTGGCTAACGACATACAGGCTTGGATTTAAAGTGTTGAGAAAAAATATAATGTTATATACCAAGACATTATCGGGGTATGTCTGTCGTGTATTATTGTCTTTTAGGGTCTGTCGCATGGATATACGCGAGAACGCGATAGAACTCTCGACGTGGACTTACACACCACAGAAAACAGCGGTTCAGATGTCATCAATCGATGTGAAGAGACATTTTCGTGGCACCATGCATCCCTCGTCACTCCATCACTTTCGCGCTCGTGCAGATTAGTAGCGTCTCGAAAACCGCATCGTCCCAGGCGTTGTCGTAGTCTGCCTCCGTGAAACTCCGAATTTCCGCAACGTCGAACGATGCCACCTCCGTGCGGATGACAAATTTTGACAGCAAGGTTAGGACAGATCAGACTGGGTCACTCCAAGTCCAGGCCACGTCTGGTGGTGGCAGGACTGTCGCAATTGCGGCAAACCAGCCACTTTTGAAGATGCATTGCGACGCAACTTCGTATAATGCATCGTATCCGACACGACGGATGTAGAGTACCTCTAGTAAGAAAGACTTATATCAGTCAAAGTTCGAAATTTGTGAGTAAAATTTTTTTTGCGAATTTCTCCAATATCTCTGTGTTCTGATAGCCCCCAGAATAGTTCTAACTTTTATCATAATGGATCGAATCGCTAAAGTGAAAAACGAAAGAGTTATATCAAAGTTCCAAATTTTTGAGTAAAATATTTTTTTCGCCTTTCTCCGATATCTTTGTGTTCTGATATCCCCCAGAATAGTTCTAACTTTTACCATAATGGATCGTATGGCTAAAGTAAAAAACGAAAGAGTAATATCAGTCTAAGGTCCAAATTTTTGAGTAAAATTTTTTTTGCGTATTTCTCCAATATCTCTGTGTTCTGCTAGCCCCCAGAATAGTTCTAACTTTTATCATAATGGATCGAATCGCTAAAGTGAAAAACGAAAGAGTTATATCAAAGTTCCAAATTTTTTAGTAAAATATTTTTTGCGCCTTTCTCCAATATCTTTGTGTTCTGATATCCCCCAGAATAGTTCTAACTTTTATCATAATGGATCGAATGGCTAAAGTAAAAAACGAAAGTGTTGTATCAGTCAAAGATCCAAATTTTTGAGTAAAATTTTTTTTGCGTAATTCTCCAATATTTCTGTGTTCTGATTGCCACCAGAAGAGTTCAAACTTTTATGATTATGGATCGAATCGCTAAAGTGAAAAACGCAAGACTTATATCAGTCAAACTTCGAAATTTTTTGTAAAATTTTTTTGAGGATTTTCTCCAATATCTCTGTGTTCTGATAGCCTCCAGAAGAGTTCTAACTTTTATCATGATGGATCGAATCGCTAAAGTGAAAAACGAAAAACTTATATCAAAGTTCGAAATTTTTGAGTAAAATTTTTTTTGCGAATTTCTCCAATATCTCTGTGTTCTGATAGCCCCCGGAAGAGTTCTAACTTTTATCATAATGGATCGAACCGCTAAAGTGAAAAAAGCAAGACTTATATCAGTCAAAAATCGAAATTTTTGAGTAAAATTTTTTTTGCGTATTTCTCCAATATCTCTGTGTTCTGATAGCCCCTGGAAGAGTTCTAACTTTTATCATAATGGATCGAACCGCTAAAGTGAAAAAAGCAAGACTTATGTCAGTCAAAAATCGAAATTTTTGAGTAAAATTTTTTTTGCGTATTTCTCCAATATCTCTGTGTTCTGATAGCCCCTGGAAGAGTTCTAACTTTTATCATAATGGATCGAACCGCTAAAGTGAAAAAAGCAAGACTTATGTCAGTCAAAAATCGAAATTTTTGAGTAAAATTGTTTTTGCAAATTTCTCCAATATTTCTGAGTCTGATAGCCCCCAGAAGAGTTCTAACTTTTATGATAATGGATCGAATCGCTAAAGTGAAAATCGAAAGACTTATATCAGTCAAAGTTCGAAATTTTTGAGTAAAATTTTTTTTGCGAATTTCTCCAATATCTCTGTGTTCTGATAGCCCCCGAAAGAGTTCTAACTTTTATCATAATGGATCGAACCGCTAAAGTGAAAAACGCAAGACTTATATCAGTCAACTCTCTAAATCTGAATCAGTGGATAGTCACTGATTACCAGTAGCATACTTGGCACTGATGTCAGTGATTATCCACTGATTCAGATTTAGAGAGAAACTTCGAAATTTTTTAGTAAAATTTTTTTGGGGATTTTCTCCAATATCTCTGTGTTCTGATAGCCCCCGGAAGAGTTCTAACTTTTATCATAATGGATCGAACCGCTAAAGTGAAAAAAGCAAGACTTATATCAGTCAAAGTTCCAAATTTTTTAGTAAAATACATTTTGCGCCTTTCTCCAATATCTTTGTGTTCTGATATCCCCCAGAATAGTTCTAACTTTTATCATAATGGATCGAATGGCTAAAGTAAAAAACGAAAGTGTTGTATCAGTCAAAGATCCAAATTTTTGAGTAAAAATTTTTGCGTATTTCTCCAATATTTCTGTGTTCTGATAGCCTCCAGAAGAGTTCTAACTTTTATCATAATGGATCGAACCGCTAAAGTGAAAAACGGAAGTCTTATATCAGTCAAAGTTCAAAATTTTTGAGTAAAATTTCTTTTGCGAATTTCTCCAATATCTCTGTGTTCTGATAGCCACCGGAAGAGTTCTAACTTTTATCATAATGGATCGAACCGCTAAAGTGAAAAACGCAAGACTTATATCAGTCAAACTTCGAAATTTATCAGTAAAACTTTTTTGGGGATTTTCTCCAATATCTCTGTGTTCTGATAGCCTCCAGAAGAGTTTTAACTTTTATCATGACGGATCGAATCGCTGAAGTGAAAAACGAAAAACTTATATCAGTCAAAGTTCGAAATTTTTGAGTAAAATTGTTTTTGTGTATTTCTCCTGTGGCAGCCGTTCCATTAGGCGCCACCATTACGCGCGCTCGCGGACGCGCGCTCGCCAAACGCTAGTGCGCGCTACCGCCGCGAGGTGGCGACGCGGCCGAGCGCGGACGCTTTTTCGTGTTTAAAGAGCATCCACCAAGGGGATATAAGCGCGGGCGGAACCAAGCCCAGCAGCCTTTTCGCACTCACAAAGTGAGATCCTAGGGGCCTCTGTACCGTAACGGCATCTGAAGTAACCTATTGTTGAGTACTTTGTACTCTCAATTGACCGACTCCTGCCCAGGAGTCTACGGCCCAGGCAGAACTTGCTAACTCTACCGAGGAAACGCCTAATTCGAGCAAGGGACCTTCCCATCCGGTCGCAACCACCAGCCCAGCGACCAAGTAAGGACGAGTCGGAGCTCCGCACCTCGCTACCTTGGAGGCTCATCCCTGTCACCTTGAGGACGAAACCTTGGAAGACGACGGACCCCCGCACACCTAGAGGGAAGGACGTGGCGGTACAAACGCCGTCGTCGCCCAGTCAGGCCACTAGTAACCCTAAGGTACTATGGCTGTGTTCCGTTTTTACTGGCAGTGCAGTAAATGTGACGTCATGACAGTACACTGTCACAACTGTTCCAATATTACTGCATTACTGCCAGCACTGCTATAGCATCGTATTTCGGAACAGCATAGTAGCCATATTGCACTGTAGCTACCTCACCTTGGAAGCTGCAGTAGTCACAGTGGCAATATGGCTACCATTCATGACGTCATTGATGTTACTAGATGCTGTCGCAGTGCGCTGCGTACCAATAACGGAACGGATTTTTCACCACTGCCAGTACTGGCAGTTATATCGGAACACAGCCTTCATTAAGAGGGAATGTGCATTCGCCATTTTGGCTCCTAGCAGCTGGCGCGCCTTTCAAAGCCAATGATGTTGAATACGTAATGCTGCCAATTCAAAAATATATTATATGACATAACAATTTAAATGTATCAAAGTTTTATTTGCAAGTGAATAAAACAACTTAAAAAAAAAAAATATAATACGTATATAAAAATGTTTTTTTCGCAATACATTATAAAATTAAATATTGTGATACCGACAAATTTTAAGCCTCCCATATTCGAATAGTGTGAAAAGCAACGAAGTTCATCAGGAATTCCAGTTGTATCTTGACATGTTAAAAATTGTTTGCAGATATCACAAATCTTAAGTTTCAAGATTGCATTTATGGTACTTCCGGCAATGTAGTATAATATGGCTGCATCGAGATTGGTATATTGATTAAAATTGACCAAATCTACAGATTCTACTGAAGTGTTACTAATTTGCGAAACATTGTTGATACTTTCAGTGTAACTATCTATAAGATTATCGAGTAAAATATAATCTGAATCTTCCGTATAATTCGAGTTATTCACACTGCCAATATATTGCGAAACTATAATATATTGTAGAGCTCTGCGTACTCCAAGTGCGTTTGGCATAGCACTAGTCCTTCTTCGAATCTGAGAAAATAAATTTTCTAAGGCATCTTGTGTGGTACGACTTGTTAAAAAAAAGTCATATTTTTGCTGAAAAACATATTTCGTTAAATTTATTATTGAAATTGAAGTTAATATTAAACCTGTATTGAGAGGTTTCCAGCCACTTTTTTCAATTTGCATGTCCTGAACTATATCAATAAAATCATTTAAAAACTGTATTTTTTTATTTTGTTTCTTTTTGTTATAGATGTTTTCCTAACGCGTGATGTGCACATTTTAATCCAGTTACAAATTAGTCGTACAAACCAAGCAGTAGTTAATGCTTCAGATGGTAATAATTTTAACTGTACTGCTGTTTCTAAGCTTGCAACTGTTCTAATATCAAAATATCTAATAGCAGACCCTACATGCATTTTGGAAAAATTAGTTGGAAAGATGTCTATATAATTTAGATGTTGTAACAATCTCAGACTTACTGCAGATTCTACTTCTTTTTTCCATAAAAAAGTAATATAATTTCCGTTAACAACATTAGTTGGTAATTGCTGAGCTTTTTGAATATTTTCTGATAAAAAAATACAATGTGTTTGTGTTGCTTGTTTCAAATTTTTCACTAAATGACACGCGTCTGCAAGAACGTGAATAACTTGATCATGAAAAGAAAATGATGTCACACGATTATTTCTTGAAGCCTCTATTCCTAAATACGTCCACATCGCGCGATTATTAGAGCCCATATCAGAAACGATGCCTTTAACGTTAAGACCTGCATTACTGAGACATTCTATGATGTTTAGAACGAATTCACGCATATCAGAGCCTTCCGTTCTTGACCCTGTTATTTCAGCAGCTACAGCTTGTTTCCAAGTTGCAGAAAGTTCTCTTGCTAAAACAAGTGTTACATGATTACTTTCACCGCTTGCAGTTGAAGGTAATGTGATTTTACCGTACATTTTTTTTCACATTTGTCATAACTTAATTTTCCACTTATTTTTAGTTCGTCTATTGAAACTATACAATCTTTAGCATTAGGATGTAACCCATCAATTTTAGATTTCAAAGGATCTAACAAATCATAAAAAATTCCGAAGTCGATCTTAATATTTGCAATTCTTCGCGTCACAGTAGAATAATGAGGAAGTGGATATTTGCAATTTAATCTTAAATAATTATATCCATGAAGTCCGAGAGCAAAACGCATTCTTAAAGCTTGTGATATAGCCTCATTACTCCATTTTATTTTTGTACCGCTTTGCAGTGCTTTAACTTGTTCTTCAGAGAAACATATTTTTTAAATTTCTTTGGCCTTATTTAGTTCCTGTTTTAATTGCATATTTTTTTGCTGAAACATATTGCAATTACAGTTGAACTGTGGCTTAACTGATGCTTTAACATTTTCTTTTTCAGGTACTCCAATAGTATGTGAATTTGATGAACTACTCACTTCAAGAAGAGTGGATCTAAAAAATAAAAAATAAATTTAATAAAATTCATATCTTATAGAACAAAATTATTTAAAGTATTAAATTAGTACTACCGATGAAAACGATAAAAAATACAAAAGTAGATATGAACTTTTAGAAGTAACTAATAAAAATAGAAATTTAAGAGATGGTATCAAAAGTCTTCAACAGCATTCGTACCTTGATTTATACTTTATTCCGTAATTTTTTCTAGAATGAATTTATATTTATTATTATTATTATTAATTTACGAATAAAGATACGGACTGCAAATGAATTTTGTTTGATGCTTATAATTCTTAAAAAAGAAAAAAGGAATATTTCTTACGAGATATTAGGACCATTTGAATTATTTGTAGAAATAGAATTGGAGTGAGCACCATTTTCGTCAGAGCAAGAAATACTTGAATTGTATTGTAGTATCAAAGGAAATTTCATGCAAATAGGATCGGCACTCCTGAAAGAATAGAAAAAATTTATTAATTATTTTTATTTTGATTTAACTATTTCATAATTAAATTATTTTTTAAATTTAAATTTATAACCATATGTTTTAGTGTTAATTAACAATGTTAACAAACTTTAATAACCTATTTTAAATATATATTATATATACGTGTGTAAACTTATTACAGTAATTATTATATAATTAATTTTATACAAATCAATTAAAAAAATTTTAATTTAAAAGACAAAAATAATAGAAAACCATTTTTGTTTTATATTGTTAATCATTTTTGGCGGATTTGGTACATTAAATAATATTGGTATAGCATTCGCTTTTAATTTTTTTATCCCATCTTGCCTATGCTGTTCAAATTGAAAGCTTTCAAAGTGAATCTGCAAAAGAAATAAAATTAGAACTTAGAAGAAACAATTAAACAATATCTTATAAATGTTTGTTCAGTATTCATAGAAAGAAAATATTTGCTTTCTATGTTTAGTATTCATACAGCAAAAATATTTCATAAAGAATTCACAATCATAAATAATTATAAAAATTTCAGAAAAATTTTAATTTTTCAGAAAAGCTCTGAAACGTCATCTTTAAAACAATTGTGCCTATTTCCACCAACGCAGATTAACTTTGACCTCAGTTCAATTTACTTCTTATCTTTCCAATTCTTAGAATTAAAAAATTAAAGAAAGAAAAAGTTAATCTATATAGCTAGATATTGGTAGAAATGGGCATTACTGAAGAATGAAAAAGTTTCTAACCTCAACTTTCATTTCTTATGTATTTTAAATGATTGAAGTAAAACAACATTTATTGATAAATATAAGTGTTAAATATTTAGTGATAAATAAATACAACATATACCTCGCATAATCTTGAATTTGAGGAAGGTATCCATTTGTTACGCCGACAGTTTATAAGCCATTTCTTTCTTCTTTCGCCTTCTTTTGGAAAGCGAAACGTTTGATACCCGGCTTCACTCCTATTTTTACAATTTATTGCACTGCAAGCGCCCATTTTATATACTTAAGTCTATGTAAAACACAAAATTTTATGTAAAACAAAATTAGATGCCTTTACTTTGCTTGAATTCCCGGCACTGACTAGGAGCCAATATGGCGGATGCATATTCCTCCTTAATATAGTACCCTAGTAACCCTGTGGCCGGTGACGAATCGGATATCGACCCACCGACACCAACATCCCGTCCGCCGACGCGGGACGACCAAGAACAGAGAGGAGACGCACAACCCGCAGCCGACGACTGTTCGAGTGACGCTCCACAGTAACACACAAACGCAATCATATTTACACACCTACATCCGCGCTCACATATACATACACTCTCGCCCGCATCTCCTACATATGTATCATGGGATAATAAAAGTCTGTTCTTTATATTAATACCTTTAGTTCTTTGCAAATCGGCCTACCTTGCCTATTCCACACTCCAATATCTCTGTGTTCTGATAGCCCGCGGAAGAGTTCTAACTTTTATCATAATGGATCGAAACGCTAAAGTGAAAAATGCAAGACTTATATCAGTCAAAAATCGAAATTATTGAGTAAAACTGTTTTTGCAAATTTCTCCAATATTTCTTAGTTCTGATAGCCCCCAGAATATTTCTAACTGTTATCATGATGGATCGAATCGTTAAAGTGAAAAACGAAAGACTTATATCAGTCAAAGTTCGAAATTTTGAGTAAAATTTTTTTTGCGAATTTCTCCACTATTTCTGTGTTCTGATAGCCCCGAGAAGAGTTCTAACTTTTATCATAATGGATCGAATCCTTAAAGTGAAAGACGAAAGTGTTTTATCAGTCAAAGTTCGAAATTTTTGAGGAAAATTTTTTTTGCGAATTTCTCCAATATCTCTGTGTTCTGATAGCCCCGAGAAGAGTTATAACATTTATCATAATGGATCGAATTGCTAAAGTAAAAGACGAAAGTGTTATATCAGTCAAAGTTCGAAATTTTTGAGTAAAATTGGTTTTTTTCCGAATTTCTTCAATATCTCTGTGTTCTGATAGCCGACAAAAGATATATACCTTTTATCATGATGTATGGAATTTCTGAACTGAAAAAGGAAAGACATATATCAGTCAAAGTTCGAAAATTTTGAGGAAAACTTTTTGTGAGAATATCTCCAATATCTCTGTGTTCTGATAGCCCCGAGAAGAGTTCTAACTTCTATCATAATGGATCGAATCGCTAAAGTGAAAAACGAAAGTGTTATATCAGTCAAAGTTCGAAATTTTTGAGTAAAATTGTTTTTTTTCTGAATTTCTTCAATATCTCTGTGTTCTGATAGCCCGCAGAAGATATATACCTTTTATCATGATGTTTCGAATTTCTGAATTGAAAAAGGAAAGACTTATATCAGTCAAATTTCGAAATTTTTGAGTAAAATTTTTTTTGCGAATTTCTCCAATATCTCTCTGTTCTGATATCCCCGAGAAGAGTTCTAACTTTTATCATACTGGATCCAATCGCTAAAGTGAAAGACGAAAGACTTATATCAGTCAAATTTCGAAATTTTTGAGTAAAATTTTTTTTGCGAATTTCTCCAATATCTCTCTGTTCTGATAGCCCCGAGAAGAGTTCTAACTTTTATCATAGCGCATCCAATCGCTAAAGTGAAAGACGAAAGAGTTATATCAGTCAAAGTTCGAAATTTTTGAGTAAAATTGGTTTTTTTCCGAATTTCTTCAATATCTCTGTGTTCTGATAGCCCACAGAAGATATGTACCTTTTATCATGATGTATCGAATTTCTGAACTGAAAAAGGAAAGAATTATATCAGTCAAATTTCGAAATTTTTGAGTAAAATTTTTTTTGCGAATTTCTCCAATATCTCTGTGTTCTGATAGCCCCGAGAAGAGTTCTAACTTTTATCATAATGGATCGAATCGCTAAAGTGAAAGACGAAAGAGTTATATCTGTCAAAGTTCGAAATTTTTGAGTAAAATTGGTTTTTTTCCGAATTTCTTCAATATCTGCGTTCTGATAGCCCACAGAAGATATATACCTTTTATCATGATGTTTCGAATTTCTGAATTGAAAAAGGAAAGACTTATATCAGTCAAATTTCGAAATTTTTAGTAAAATTTTTTTTGCGAATTTCTCCAATATCTCTCTGTTCTGATATCCCCGATAAGAGTTCTAACTTTTATCATACTGGATCCAATCGCTAAAGTGAAAGACGAAAGGGTTATATCAGTCAAAGTTCGAAATTTTTGAGTAAAATTGGTTTTTTTCCGAATTTCTTCAATATCTCTGTGTTCTGATAGCCCACAGAAGATATATACCTTTTATCATGATGTTTCGAATTTTTGAACTGAAAAAGGAAAGACTTATATCAGTCAAATTTCGAAATTTTTGAGTAAAATTTTTTTTGCGAATTTCTCCAATATCTCTCTGTTCTGATAGCCCCGAGACGAGTTCTAACTTTTATCATAATGGATCGAATCGCTAAAGTGAAAGACGAAAGTGTTATATCAGTCAAAGTTCGAAATTTTTGAGTAAAATTGTTTTTTTTCTGAATTTGTTCAATATCTCTGTGTTCTGATAGCCCACAGAAGATATATACCTTTTATCATGATGTTTCGAATTTCTGAATTGAAAAAGGAAAGACTTATATCAGTCAAATTTCGAAATTTTTGAGTAAAATTTTTTTTGCGAATTTCTCCAATATCTCTCTGTTCTGATATCCCCGATAAGAGTTCTAACTTTTATCATACTGGATCCAATCGCTAAAGTGAAAGACGAAAGAGTTATATCAGTCAAAGTTCGAAATTTTTGAGTAAAATTGGTTTTTTTCCGAATTTCTTCAATATCTCTGTGTTCTGATAGCCCACAGAAGATATATACCTTTTATCATGATGTTTCGAATTTCTGAATTGAAAAAGGAAAGACTTATATCAGTCAAATTTCGAAATTTTTGAGTAAAATTTTTTTTGCGAATTTCTCCAATATCTCTCTGTTCTTATATCCCCGATAAGAGTTCTAACTTTCATCATACTGGATCCAATCGCTAAAGTGAAAGACGAAAGAGTTATATCAGTCAAAGTTCGAAACTTTTGAGTAAAATTGGTTTTTTTCCGAATTTCTTCAATACCTCTGTGTTCTGATAACCCTAAGAAGAGATATATCTTTTATCATGATGTATCGAATCCCTGAACTGAAAAAGGAAAGACTTATATCAGTCAAAGTTCGAAAATTTTGAGGAAAATTTTTTGTGAGAATATCTCCAATATCTCTGTGTTCTGATAGCCCCGAGAGGAGTTCTAACTTTTATCATAATGGATCGAATCGCTAAAGTGAAAGACGAAAGTGTTATATCAGTCAAAGTTCGAAATTTTTGAGTAAAATTGTTTTCTTTCTGAATTTGTTCAATATCTCTGTGTTCTGATAGCCCACAGAAGATATATACCTTTTATCATGATGTTTCGAATTTTTGAACTGAAAAAGGAAAGACTTATATCAGTCAAATTTCGAAATTTTTGAGTAAAATTTTTTTTGCGAATTTCTCCAATATCTCTCTGTTCTGATATCCCCGATAAGAGTTCTAACTTTCATCATACTGGATCCAATCGCTAAAGTGAAAGACGAAAGAGTTATATCAGTCAAAGTTCGAAACTTTTGAGTAAAATTGGTTTTTTTCCGAATTTCTTCAATATCTCTGTGTTCTGATAGCCCACAGAATATATATACCTTTTATCATGATGTATCGAATTTCTGAACTGAAAAAGGAAAGACTTATATCAGTCAAATTTCGAAATTTTTGAGTAAAATTTTTTGTGCGAATTTCTCCAATATCTCTCTGTTCTGATAGCCCCGAGAAGAGTTCTAACTTTTATCATAATGGATCGAATCGCTAAAGTGAAAGACGAAAGAGTTATATCAGTCAAAGTTCGAAATTTTTGAGTAAAATTGGTTTTTTTCCGAATTTCTTCAATATCTCTGTGTTCTGATAGCCCACAGAAGATATATACCTTTTATCATGATGTATCGAATTTCTGAACTGAAAAAGGAAAGACTTATATCAGTCAAATTTCGAAATTTTTGAGTAAAATTTTTTGTGCGAATTTCTCCAATATCTCTGCTGTTCTGATATGCCCCGAGAAGAGTTCTAACTTTTATCATACTGGATCCAATCGCTAAAGTGAAAGACGAAAGAGTTATATCAGTCAAAGTTCGAAATTTTTGAGTAAAATTGGTTTTTTTCCGAATTTCTTCAATACCTCTGTGTTCTGATAACCCTAAGAAGAGATATATCTTTTATCATGATGTATCGAATTTCTGAACTGAAAAAGGAAAGACTTATATCAGTCAAAGTTCGAAAATTTTGAGGAAAATTTTTTGTGAGAATATCTCCAATATCTCTGTGTTCTGATAGCCCCGAGAAGAGTTCTAACTTTTATCATACTGGATCCAATCGCTAAAGTGAAAGACGAAAGGGTTATATCAGTCAAAGTTCGAAATTTTTGAGTAAAATTGGTTTTTTTCCGAATTTCTTCAATATCTCTGTGTTCTGATAGCCCACAGAAGATATATACCTTTTATCATGATGTTTCGAATTTCTGAACTGAAAAAGGAAAGACTTATATCAGTCAAATTTCGAAATTTTTGAGTAAAATTTTTTTTGCGAATTTCTCCAATATCTCTCTGTTCTGATAGCCCCGAGACGAGTTCTAACTTTTATCATAATGGATCGAATCGCTAAAGTGAAAGACGAAAGAGTTATATCAGTCAAAGTTCGAAATTTTTGAGTAAAATTGGTTTTTTTCCGAATTTCTTCAATACCTCTGTGTTCTGATAACCCTAAGAAGAGATATATCTTTTATCATGATGTATCGAATCCCTGAACTGAAAAAGGAAAGACTTATATCAGTCAAAGTTCGAAAATTTTGAGGAAAATTTTTTGTGAGAATATCTCCAATATCTCTGTGTTCTGATAGCCCCGAGAAGAGTTCTAACTTTTATCATAATGGATCGAATCGCTAAAGTGAAAGACGAAAGTGTTATATCAGTCAAAGTTCGAAATTTTTGAGTAAATTGTTTCTTTTCTGAATTTGATCAATATCTCTGTGTTCTGATAGCCCACAGAAGATATATACCTTTTATCATGATGTTTCGAATTTTTGAACTGAAAAAGGAAAGACTTATATCAGTCAAATTTCGAAATTTTTGAGTAAAATTTTTTTTGCGAATTTCTCCAATATCTCTCTGTTCTGATAGCCCCGAGAAGAGTTCTAACTTTTATCATAGCGGATCCAATCGCTAAAGTGAAAGACGAAAGAGTTATATCAGTCAAAGTTCGTAATTTTTGAGTAAAATTGGTTTTTTTCCGAATTTCTTCAATATCTCTGTGTTCTGATAGCCCACAGAAGATATATACCTTTTATCATGATGTTTCGAATTTTTGAACTGAAAAAGGAAAGACTTATATCAGTCAAATTTCGAAATTTTTGAGTAAAATTTTTTTTGCGAATTTCTCCAATATCTCTCTGTTCTTATATCCCCGATAAGAGTTCTAACTTTCATCATACTGGATCCAATCGCTAAAGTGAAAGACGAAAGAGTTATATCAGTCAAAGTTCGAAACTTTTGAGTAAAATTGGTTTTTTTTCGAATTTCTTCAATACCTCTGTGTTCTGATAACCCTAAGAAGAGATATATCTTTTATCATGATGTATCGAATCCCTGAACTGAAAAAGGAAAGACTTATATCAGTCAAAGTTCGAAAATTTTGAGGAAAATTTTTTGTGAGAATATCTCCAATATCTCTCTGTTCTGATATCCCCGAGAAGAGTTCTAACTTTTATCATAGTGGATCCAATCGCTAAAGTGAAAGACGAAAGAGTTATATCAGTCAAAGTTCGAAATTTTTGAGTAAAATTGGTTTTTTCCGAATTTCTTCAATATCTCTGTGTTCTGATAGCCCACAGAAGATATTTACCTTTTATCATGATGTATCGAATTTCTGAACTGAAAAAGGAAAGACTTATATCAGTCAAATTTCGAAATTTTTCAGTAAAATTTTTTTTGCGAATTTCTCCAATATCTCTCTGTTCTGATAGCCCCGAGAAGAGTTCTAACTTTTATAATACTGGATCCAATCGAGAAAGTGAAAGACGAAAGACTTATATCAGTCAAATTTCGAAATATTTGAGTAAAATTTTTTTTGCGAATTTCTCCAATATCTCTCTGTTCTGATAGCCCCGAGAAGAGTTCTAACTTTTATCATAGCGCATCCAATCGCTAAAGTGAAAGACGAAAGAGTTATATCAGTCAAAGTTCGAAATTTTTGAGTAAAATTGGTTTTTTTCCGAATTTCTTCAATACCTCTGTGTTCTGATAGCCCACAGAAGATATATACCTTTTATCATGATGTATCGAATTTCTGAACTGAAAAAGGAAAGACTTATATCAGTCAAATTTCGAAATTTTTGAGGAAAATTTTTTTTGCGAATTTCTCCAATATCTCTGTGTTCTGATAGCCACGAGAAGAGTTCTAACTTTTATCATAATGGATCGAATCGCTAAAGTGAAAGACGAAAGAGTTATATCTGTCAAAGTTCGAAATTTTTGAGTAAAATTGGTTTTTTTCCGAATTTCTTCAATATCTCTGTGTTCTGATAACCCTAAGAAGAGATATATCTTTTATCATGATGTATCGAATCCCTGAACTGAAAAAGGAAAGACTTATATCAGTCAAAGTTCGAAAATTTTGAGGAAAATTTTTTGTGAGAATATCTCCAATATCTCTGTGTTCTGATAGCCCCGAGAAGAGTTCTAACTTTTATCATAATGGATCGAATCGCTAAAGTGAAAGACGAAAGTGTTATATCAGTCAAAGTTCGAAATTTTTGAGTAAAATTGTTTTTTTTCTGAATTTCTTCAATATCTCTGTGTTCTGATAGCCCACAGAAGATATATACCTTTTATCATGATGTTTCGAATTTCTGAACTGAAAAAGGAAAGACTTATATCAGTCAAATTTCGAAATTTTTGAGTAAAATTTTTTTTGCGAATTTCTCCAATATCTCTCTGTTCTGATAGCCCCGAGAAGAGTTCTAACTTTTATCATAGCGGATCCAATCGCTAAAGTGAAAGACGAAAGAGTTATATCAGTCAAAGTTCGAAATTTTTGAGTAAAATTGGTTTTTTTCCGAATTTCTTCAATATCTCTGTGTTCTGATAGCCCACAGAAGATATATACCTTTTATCATGATGTATCGAATTTCTGAACTGAAAAAGGAAAGACTTATATCAGTCAAATTTCGAAAATTTTGAGGAAAATTTTTTGTGCGAATTTCTCCAATATCTCTGTGTTCTGATAGCCCCGAGAAGAGTTCTAACTTTTATCATAATGGATCGAATCGCTAAAGTGAAAGACGAAAGTGTTATATCAGTCAAAGTTCGAAATTTTTGAGTAAAATTGTTTCTTTTCTGAATTTGTTCAATATCTCTGTGTTCTGATAGCCCACAGAAGATATATACCTTTTATCATGATGTTTCGAATTTTTGAACTGAAAAAGGAAAGACTTATATCAGTCAAATTTCGAAATTTTTGAGTAAAATTTTTTTTGCGAATTTCTCCAATATCTCTTTGTTCTGATAGCCCCGAGAAGAGTTCTAACTTTTATCATAATGGATCCAATCGCTAAAGTGAAAGACGAAAGAGTTATATCAGTCAAAGTTCGAAACTTTTGAGTAAAATTGGTTTTTTTCCGAATTTCTTCAATATCTCTGTGTTCTGATAACCCTAAGAAGAGATATATCTTTTATCATGATGTATCGAATCTCTGAACTGAAAAAGGAAAGACTTATATCAGTCAAAGTTCGAAAATTTTGAGGAAAATTTTTTGTGAGAATATCTCCAATATCTCTGTGTTCTGATAGCCCCGAGAAGAGTTCTAACTTTTATCATAATGGATCGAATCGCTAAAGTGAAAGACGAAAGTGTTATATCAGTCAAAGTTCGAAATTTTTGAGTAAAATTGTTTTTTTCTGAATTTGTTCAATATCTCTGTGTTCTGATAGCCCACAGAAGATATATACCTTTTATCATGATGTTTCGAATTTTTGAACTGAAAAAGGAAAGACTTATATCAGTCAAATTTCGAAATTTTTGAGTAAAATTTTTTTGCGAATTTCTCCAATATATCTCTGTTCTGATAGCCCCGAGAAGAGTTCTAACTTTTATCATAGCGGATCCAATCGCTAAAGTGAAAGACGAAAGAGTTATATCAGTCAAAGTTCGAAACTTTTGAGTAAAATTGGTTTTTTTCCGAATTTCTTCAATATCTCTGTGTTCTGATAGCCCACAGAAGATATATACCTTTTATCATGATGTTTCGAATTTCTGAACTGAAAAAGGAAAGACTTATATCAGTCAAATTTCGAAATTTTTGAGTAAAATTTTTTTTGCGAATTTCTCCAATATCTCTCTGTTCTGATATCCCCGAGAAGAGTTCTAACTTTTATCATAGTGGATCCAATCGCTAAAGTGAAAGACGAAAGAGTTATATCAGTCAAAGTTCGAAATTTTTGAGTAAAATTGGTTTTTTTCCGAATTTCTTCAATACCTCTGTGTTCTGATAACCCTAAGAAGAGATATATCTTTTATCATGATGTATCGAATCCCTGAACTGAAAAAGGAAAGACTTATATCAGTCAAAGTTCGAAAATTTTGAGGAAAATTTTTTGTGAGAATATCTCCAATATCTCTGTGTTCTGATAGCCCCGAGAGGAGTTCTAACTTTTATCATAATCATAGCGGATCCAATCGCTAAAGTGAAAGACGAAAGAGTTATATCAGTCAAAGTTCGAAATTTTTGAGTAAAATTGGTTTTTTTCCGAATTTCTTCAATACCTCTGTGTTCTGATAACCCTAAGAAGAGATATATCTTTTATCATGATGTATCGAATCCCTGAACTGAAAAAGGAAAGACTTATATCAGTCAAAGTTCGAAAATTTTGAGGAAAATTTTTTGTGAGAATATCTCCAATATCTCTGTGTTCTGATAGCCCCGAGAAGAGTTCTAACTTTTATCATAATGGATCGAATCGCTAAAGTGAAAGACGAAAGTGTTATATCAGTCAAAGTTCGAAATTTTTGAGTAAAATTGTTTTTTTTCTGAATTTGTTTAATATCTCTGTGTTCTGATAGCCCACAGAAGATATATACCTTTTATCATGATGTTTCGAATTTCTGAATTGAAAAAGGAAAGACTTATATCAGTCAAATTTCGAAATTTTTGAGTAAAATTTTTTTTGCGAATTTCTCCAATATCTCTCTGTTCTGATATCCCCGATAAGAGTTCTAACTTTTATCATACTGGATCCAATCGCTAAAGTGAAAGACGAAAGGGTTATATCAGTCAAAGTTCGAAATTTTTGAGTAAAATTGGTTTTTTTCCGAATTTCTTCAATATCTCTGTGTTCTGATAGCCCACAGAAGATATATACCTTTTATCATGATGTTTCGAATTTTTGAACTGAAAAAGGAAAGACTTATATCAGTCAAATTTCGAAATTTTTGAGTAAAATTTTTTTTGCGAATTTCTCCAATATCTCTCTGTTCTGATAGCCCCGAGACGAGTTCTAACTTTTATCATAATGGATCGAATCGCTAAAGTGAAAGACGAAAGTGTTATATCAGTCAAAGTTCGAAATTTTTGAGTAAAATTGTTTTTTTCTGAATTTGTTTAATATCTCTGTGTTCTGATAGCCCACAGAAGATATATACCTTTTATCATGATGTTTCGAATTTCTGAATTGAAAAAGGAAAGACTTATATCAGTCAAATTTCGAAATTTTTGAGTAAAATTTTTTTTGCGAATTTCTCCAATATCTCTCTGTTCTGATATCCCCGATAAGAGTTCTAACTTTTATCATACTGGATCCAATCGCTAAAGTGAAAGACGAAAGAGTTATATCAGTCAAAGTTCGAAATTTTTGAGTAAAATTGGTTTTTTTCCGAATTTCTTCAATATCTCTGTGTTCTGATAGCCCACAGAAGATATATACTTTTATCATGATGTTTCGAATTTTTGAACTGAAAAAGGAAAGACTTATATCAGTCAAATTTCGAAATTTTTGAGTAAAATTTTTTTTGCGAATTTCTCCAATATCTCTCTGTTCTGATAGCCCCGATAAGAGTTCTAACTTTCATCATACTGGATCCAATCGCTAAAGTGAAAGACGAAAGAGTTATATCAGTCAAAGTTCGAAATTTTTGAGTAAAATTGGTTTTTTTCCGAATTTCTTCAATATCTCTGTGTTCTGATAGCCCACAGAAGATATATACTTTTATCATGATGTTTCGAATTTTTGAACTGAAAAAGGAAAGACTTATATCAGTCAAATTTCGAAATTTTTGAGTAAAATTTTTTTTGCGAATTTCTCCAATATCTCTCTGTTCTGATAGCCCCGAGAAGAGTTCTAACATTTATCATAGCGGATCCAATCGCTAAAGTGAAAGACGAAAGAGTTATATCAGTCAAAGTTCGAAATTTTTGAGTAAAATTGGTTTTTTTCCGAATTTCTTCAATACCTCTGTGTTCTGATAACCCTAAGAAGAGATATATCTTTTATCATGATGTATCGAATCCCTGAACTGAAAAAGGAAAGACTTATATCAGTCAAAGTTCGAAAATTTTGAGGAAAATTTTTTGTGAGAATATCTCCAATATCTCTGTGTTCTGATAGCCCCGAGAAGAGTTCTAACTTTTATCATAATGGATCGAATCGCTAAAGTGAAAGACGAAAGTGTTATATCAGTCAAAGTTCGAAATTTTTGAGTAAAATTGTTTTTTTTCTGAATTTGTT
The DNA here is from genome assembly GCF_016802725.1 of Solenopsis invicta. Classification (NCBI taxonomy): domain Eukaryota; kingdom Metazoa; phylum Arthropoda; class Insecta; order Hymenoptera; family Formicidae; genus Solenopsis; species Solenopsis invicta. Next base: position 7,333,796 of record NC_052678.1, read on the forward strand.
TAATATCTCTGTGTTCTGATAGCCCACAGAAGATATATACCTTTTATCATGATGTTTCGAATTTCTGAATTGAAAAAGGAAAGACTTATATCAGTCAAATTTCGAAATTTTTGAGTAAAATTTTTTTGCGAATTTCTCCAATATCTCTCTGTTCTGATATCCCCGATAAGAGTTCTAACTTTTATCATACTGGATCCAATCGCTAAAGTGAAAGACGAAAGAGTTATATCAGTCAAAGTTCGAAATTTTTGAGTAAAATTGGTTTTTTTCCGAATTTCTTCAATATCTCTGTGTTCTGATAGCCCACAGAAGATATATACTTTTATCATGATGTTTCGAATTTTTGAACTGAAAAAGGAAAGACTTATATCAGTCAAATTTCGAAATTTTTGAGTAAAATTTTTTTTGCGAATTTCTCCAATATCTCTCTGTTCTGATAGCCCCGATAAGAGTTCTAACTTTCATCATACTGGATCCAATCGCTAAAGTGAAAGACGAAAGAGTTATATCAGTCTAAGTTCGAAATTTTTGAGTAAAATTGGTTTTTTTCCGAATTTCTTCAATATCTCTGTGTTCTGATAGCCCACAGAAGATATATACTTTTATCATGATGTATCGAATTTCTGAACTGAAAAAGGGAAGACTTATATCAGTCAAATTTCGAAATTTTTGACTAAAAATTTTGTGCGAATTTCTCCAATATCTTTGTGTTCTGATAGCCCCGAGAAGAGTTCTAACTTTTATCATAATGGATCCAATCGCTAAAGTGAAAGACGAAAGAGTTATATCAGTCAAAGTTCGAAATTTTTGAGTAAAATTGGTTTTTTTCCGAATTTCTTCAATACCTCTGTGTTCTGATAACCCTAAGAAGAGATATATCTTTTATCATGATGTATCGAATCCCTGAACTGAAAAAGGAAAGACTTATATCAGTCAAAGTTCGAAAATTTTGAGGAAAATTTTTTGTGAGAATATCTCCAATATCTCTGTGTTCTGATAGCCCCGAGAAGAGTTCTAACTTTAATCATAATGGATCGAATCGCTAAAGTGAAAGACGAAAGTGTTATATCAGTCAAAGTTCGAAATTTTTGAGTAAAATTGTTTTTTTTCTGAATTTGTTTAATATCTCTGTGTTCTGATAGCCCACAGAAGATATATACCTTTTATCATGATGTTTCGAATTTCTGAATTGAAAAAGGAAAGACTTATATCAGTCAAATTTCGAAATTTTTGAGTAAAATTTTTTTTGCGAATTTCTCCAATATCTCTCTGTTCTGATATCCCCGATAAGAGTTCTAACTTTTATCATACTGGATCCAATCGCTAAAGTGAAAGACGAAAGAGTTATATCAGTCAAAGTTCGAAATTTTTGAGTAAAATTGGTTTTTTTCCGAATTTCTTCAATATCTCTGTGTTCTGATAGCCCACAGAAGATATATACTTTTATCATGATGTTTCGAATTTTTGAACTGAAAAAGGAAAGACTTATATCAGTCAAATTTCGAAATTTTTGAGTAAAATTTTTTTTGCGAATTTCTCCAATATCTCTCTGTTCTGATAGCCCCGATAAGAGTTCTAACTTTCATCATACTGGATCCAATCGCTAAAGTGAAAGACGAAAGAGTTATATCAGTCTAAGTTCGAAATTTTTGAGTAAAATTGGTTTTTTTCCGAATTTCTTCAATATCTCTGTGTTCTGATAGCCCACAGAAGATATATACTTTTATCATGATGTTTCGAATTTTTGAACTGAAAAAGGAAAGACTTATATCAGTCAAATTTCGAAATTTTTGAGTAAAATTTTTTTTGCGAATTTCTCCAATATCTCTCTGTTCTGATAGCCCCGAGAAGAGTTCTAACATTTATCATAGCGGATCCAATCGCTAAAGTGAAAGACGAAAGAGTTATATCAGTCAAAGTTCGAAATTTTTGAGTAAAATTGGTTTTTTTCCGAATTTCTTCAATACCTCTGTGTTCTGATAACCCTAAGAAGAGATATATGTTTTATCATGATGTATCGAATCCCTGAACTGAAAAAGGAAAGACTTATATCAGTCAAAGTTCGAAAATTTTGAGGAAAATTTTTTGTGAGAATATCTCCAATATCTCTGTGTTCTGATAGCCCCGAGAAGAGTTCTAACTTTTATCATAATGGATCGAATCGCTAAAGTGAAAGACGAAAGTGTTATATCAGTCAAAGTTCGAAATTTTTGAGTAAAATTGTTTTTTTTCTGAATTTGTTTAATATCTCTGTGTTCTGATAGCCCACAGAAGATATATACCTTTTATCATGATGTTTCGAATTTCTGAATTGAAAAAGGAAAGACTTATATCAGTCAAATTTCGAAATTTTTGAGTAAAATTTTTTTGCGAATTTCTCCAATATCTCTCTGTTCTGATATCCCCGATAAGAGTTCTAACTTTTATCATACTGGATCCAATCGCTAAAGTGAAAGACGAAAGAGTTATATCAGTCAAAGTTCGAAATTTTTGAGTAAAATTGGTTTTTTTCCGAATTTCTTCAATATCTCTGTGTTCTGATAGCCCACAGAAGATATATACTTTTATCATGATGTTTCGAATTTTTGAACTGAAAAAGGAAAGACTTATATCAGTCAAATTTCGAAATTTTTGAGTAAAATTTTTTTTGCGAATTTCTCCAATATCTCTCTGTTCTGATAGCCCCGATAAGAGTTCTAACTTTCATCATACTGGATCCAATCGCTAAAGTGAAAGACGAAAGAGTTATATCAGTCAAAGTTCGAAATTTTTGAGTAAAATTGGTTTTTTTCCGAATTTCTTCAATATCTCTGTGTTCTGATAGCCCACAGAAGATATATACTTTTATCATGATGTTTCGAATTTTTGAACTGAAAAAGGAAAGACTTATATCAGTCAAATTTCGAAATTTTTGAGTAAAATTTTTTTTGCGAATTTCTCCAATATCTCTCTGTTCTGATAGCCCCGAGAAGAGTTCTAACATTTATCATAGCGGATCCAATCGCTAAAGTGAAAGACGAAAGAGTTATATCAGTCAAAGTTCGAAATTTTTGAGTAAAATTGGTTTTTTTCCGAATTTCTTCAATACCTCTGTGTTCTGATAACCCTAAGAAGAGATATATCTTTTATCATGATGTATCGAATCCCTGAACTGAAAAAGGAAAGACTTATATCAGTCAAAGTTCGAAAATTTTGAGGAAAATTTTTTGTGAGAATATCTCCAATATCTCTGTGTTCTGATAGCCCCGAGAAGAGTTCTAACTTTTATCATAATGGATCGAATCGCTAAAGTGAAAGACGAAAGTGTTATATCAGTCAAAGTTCGAAATTTTTGAGTAAAATTGTTTTTTTTCTGAATTTGTTTAATATCTCTGTGTTCTGATAGCCCACAGAAGATATATACCTTTTATCATGATGTTTCGAATTTCTGAATTGAAAAAGGAAAGACTTATATCAGTCAAATTTCGAAATTTTTGAGTAAAATTTTTTTTGCGAATTTCTCCAATATCTCTCTGTTCTGATATCCCCGATAAGAGTTCTAACTTTTATCATACTGGATCCAATCGCTAAAGTGAAAGACGAAAGAGTTATATCAGTCAAAGTTCGAAATTTTTGAGTAAAATTGGTTTTTTTCCGAATTTCTTCAATATCTCTGTGTTCTGATAGCCCACAGAAGATATATACTTTTATCATGATGTTTCGAATTTTTGAACTGAAAAAGGAAAGACTTATATCAGTCAAATTTCGAAATTTTTGAGTAAAATTTTTTTTGCGAATTTCTCCAATATCTCTCTGTTCTGATAGCCCCGAGAAGAGTTCTAACATTTATCATAGCGGATCCAATCGCTAAAGTGAAAGACGAAAGAGTTATATCAGTCAAAGTTCGAAATTTTTGAGTAAAATTGGTTTTTTTCCGAATTTCTTCAATACCTCTGTGTTCTGATAACCCTAAGAAGAGATATATCTTTTATCATGATGTATCGAATCCCTGAACTGAAAAAGGAAAGACTTATATCAGTCAAAGTTCGAAAATTTTGAGGAAAATTTTTTGTGAGAATATCTCCAATATCTCTGTGTTCTGATAGCCCCGAGAAGAGTTCTAACTTTTATCATAATGGATCGAATCGCTAAAGTGAAAGACGAAAGTGTTATATCAGTCAAAGTTCGAAATTTTTGAGTAAAATTGTTTTTTTTCTGAATTTGTTTAATATCTCTGTGTTCTGATAGCCCACAGAAGATATATACCTTTTATCATGATGTTTCGAATTTCTGAATTGAAAAAGGAAAGACTTATATCAGTCAAATTTCGAAATTTTTGAGTAAAATTTTTTTTGCGAATTTCTCCAATATCTCTCTGTTCTGATATCCCCGATAAGAGTTCTAACTTTTATCATACTGGATCCAATCGCTAAAGTGAAAGACGAAAGAGTTATATCAGTCAAAGTTCGAAATTTTTGAGTAAAATTGGTTTTTTTCCGAATTTCTTCAATATCTCTGTGTTCTGATAGCCCACAGAAGATATATACTTTTATCATGATGTTTCGAATTTTTGAACTGAAAAAGGAAAGACTTATATCAGTCAAATTTCGAAATTTTTGAGTAAAATTTTTTTTGCTAATTTCTCCAATATCTCTCTGTTCTGATAGCCCCGAGAAGAGTTCCAACATTTATCATAGCGGATCCAATCGCTAAAGTGAAAGACGAAAGAGTTATATCAGTCAAAGTTCGAAATTTTTGAGTAAAATTGGTTTTTTTCCGAATTTCTTCAATACCTCTGTGTTCTGATAACCCTAAGAAGAGATATATCTTTTATCATGATGTATCGAATCCCTGAACTGAAAAAGGAAAGACTTATATCAGTCAAAGTTCGAAAATTTTGAGGAAAATTTTTTGTGAGAATATCTCCAATATCTCTGTGTTCTGATAGCCCCGAGAAGAGTTCTAACTTTTATCATAATGGATCGAATCGCTAAAGTGAAAGACGAAAGTGTTATATCAGTCAAAGTTCGAAATTTTTGAGTAAAATTGTTTTTTTTCTGAATTTGTTTAATATCTCTGTGTTCTGATAGCCCACAGAAGATATATACCTTTTATCATGATGTTTCGAATTTCTGAATTGAAAAAGGAAAGACTTATATCAGTCAAATTTCGAAATATTTGAGTAAAATTTTTTTTGCGAATTTCTCCAATATCTCTCTGTTCTGATATCCCCGATAAGAGTTCTAACTTTTATCATACTGGATCCAATCGCTAAAGTGAAAGACGAAAGGGTTATATCAGTCAAAGTTCGAAATTTTTGAGTAAAATTGGTTTTTTTCCGAATTTCTTCAATATCTCTGTGTTCTGATAGCCCACAGAAGATATATACCTTTTATCATGATGTTTCGAATTTTTGAACTGAAAACGGAAAGACTTATATCAGTCAAATTTCGAAATTTTTGAGTAAAATTTTTTTTGCGAATTTCTCCAATATCTCTCTGTTCTGATAGCCCCGAGAAGAGTTCTAACTTTTATCATAACGGATCGAATCGCTAAAGTGAAAGACGAAAGTGTTATATCAGTCAAAGTTCGAAATTTTTGAGTAAAATTGTTTTTTTTCTGAATTTGTTTAATATCTCTGTGTTCTGATAGCCCACAGAAGATATATACCTTTTATCATGATGTTTCGAATTTCTGAATTGAAAAAGGAAAGACTTATATCAGTCAAATTTCGAAATTTTTGAGTAAAATTTTTTTTGCGAATTTCTCCAATATCTCTCTGTTCTGATATCCCCGATAAGAGTTCTAACTTTTATCATACTGGATCCAATCGCTAAAGTGAAAGACGAAAGAGTTATATCAGTCAAAGTTCGAAATTTTTGAGTAAAATTGGTTTTTTTCCGAATTTCTTCAATATCTCTGTGTTCTGATAGCCCACAGAAGATATATACTTTTATCATGATGTTTCGAATTTTTGAACTGAAAAAGGAAAGACTTATATCAGTCAAATTTCGAAATTTTTGAGTAAAATTTTTTTTGCGAATTTCTCCAATATCTCTCTGTTCTGATAGCCCCGAGAAGAGTTCTAACATTTATCATAGCGGATCCAATCGCTAAAGTGAAAGACGAAAGAGTTATATCAGTCAAAGTTCGAAATTTTTGAGTAAAATTGGTTTTTTTCCGAATTTCTTCAATACCTCTGTGTTCTGATAACCCTAAGAAGAGATATATCTTTTATCATGATGTATCGAATCCCTGAACTGAAAAAGGAAAGACTTATATCAGTCAAAGTTCGAAAATTTTGAGGAAAATTTTTTGTGAGAATATCTCCAATATCTCTGTGTTCTGATAGCCCCGAGAAGAGTTCTAACTTTTATCATAATGGATCGAATCGCTAAAGTGAAAGACGAAAGTGTTATATCAGTCAAAGTTCGAAATTTTTGAGTAAAATTGTTTTTTTTCTGAATTTGTTTAATATCTCTGTGTTCTGATAGCCCACAGAAGATATATACCTTTTATCATGATGTTTCGAATTTCTGAATTGAAAAAGGAAAGACTTATATCAGTCAAATTTCGAAATTTTTGAGTAAAATTTTTTTTGCGAATTTCTCCAATATCTCTCTGTTCTGATATCCCCGATAAGAGTTCTAATTTTATCATACTGGATCCAATCGCTAAAGTGAAAGACGAAAGGGTTATATCAGTCAAAGTTCGAAATTTTTGAGTAAAATTGGTTTTTTTCCGAATTTCTTCAATATCTCTGTGTTCTGATAGCCCACAGAAGATATATACCTTTTATCATGATGTTTCGAATTTTTGAACTGAAAACGGAAAGACTTATATCAGTCAAATTTCGAAATTTTTGAGTAAAATTTTTTTTGCGAATTTCTCCAATATCTCTCTGTTCTGATAGCCCCGAGAAGAGTTCTAACTTTTATCATAACGGATCGAATCGCTAAAGTGAAAGACGAAAGTGTTATATCAGTCAAAGTTCGAAATTTTTGAGTAAAATTGTTTTTTTTCTGAATTTGTTTAATATCTCTGTGTTCTGATAGCCCACAGAAGATATATACCTTTTATCATGATGTTTCGAATTTCTGAATTGAAAAAGGAAAGACTTATATCAGTCAAATTTCGAAATTTTTGAGTAAAATTTTTTTTGCGAATTTCTCCAATATCTCTCTGTTCTGATAGCCCCGATAAGAGTTCTAACTTTCATCATACTGGATCCAATCGCTAAAGTGAAAGACGAAAGAGTTATATCAGTCAAAGTTCGAAATTTTTGAGTAAAATTGGTTTTTTTCCGAATTTCTTCAATATCTCTGTGTTCTGATAGCCCACAGAAGATATATACCTTTTATCATGATGTTTCGAATTTTTGAACTGAAAACGGAAAGACTTATATCAGTCAAATTTCGAAATTTTTGAGTAAAATTTTTTTTGCGAATTTCTCCAATATCTCTCTGTTCTGATAGACCCGAGACGAGTTCAAACTTTTATCATAATGGATCGAATCGCTAAAGTGAAAGACGAAAGTGTTATATCAGTCAAAGTTCGAAATTTTTGAGTAAAATTGTTTTTTTTCTGAATTTGTTTAATATCTCTGTGTTCTGATAGCCCACAGAAGATATATACCTTTTATCATGATGTTTCGAATTTCTGAATTGAAAAAGGAAAGACTTATATCAGTCAAATTTCGAAATTTTTGAGTAAAATTTTTTTTGCGAATTTCTCCAATATCTCTCTGTTCTGATATCCCCGATAAGAGTTCTAACTTTTATCATACTGGATCCAATCGCTAAAGTGAAAGACGAAAGGGTTATATCAGTCAAAGTTCGAAATTTTTGAGTAAAATTGGTTTTTTTCCGAATTTCTTCAATATCTCTGTGTTCTGATAGCCCACAGAAGATATATACCTTTTATCATGATGTTTCGAATTTTTGAACTGAAAACGGAAAGACTTATATCAGTCAAATTTCGAAATTTTTGAGTAAAATTTTTTTTGCGAATTTCTCCAATATCTCTCTGTTCTGATAGCCCCGAGAAGAGTTCTAACTTTTATCATACTGGATCCAATCGCTAAAGTGAAAGACGAAAGAGTTATATCAGTCAAAGTTCGAAATTTTTGAGTAAAATTGGTTTTTTTCCGAATTTCTTCAATATCTCTGTGTTCTGATAGCCCACAGAAGATATATACCTTTTATCATGATGTTTCGAATTTTTGAACTGAAAAAGGAAAGACTTATATCAGTCAAATTTCGAAATTTTTGAGTAAAATTTTTTTTGCGAATTTCTCCAATATCTCTCTGTTCTGATAGCCCCGAGAAGAGTTCTAACATTTATCATAGCGGATCCAATCGCTAAAGTGAAAGACGAAAGAGTTATATCAGTCAAAGTTCGAAATTTTTGAGTAAAATTGGTTTTTTTCCGAATTTCTTCAATACCTCTGTGTTCTGATAACCCTAAGAAGAGATATATCTTTTATCATGATGTATCGAATCCCTGAACTGAAAAAGGAAAGACTTATATCAGTCAAAGTTCGAAAATTTTGAGGAAAATTTTTTGTGAGAATATCTCCAATATCTCTGTGTTCTGATAGCCCCGAGAAGAGTTCTAACTTTTATCATAATGGATCGAATCGCTAAAGTGAAAGACGAAAGTGTTATATCAGTCAAAGTTCGAAATTTTTGAGTAAAATTGTTTTTTTTCTGAATTTGTTTAATATCTCTGTGTTCTGATAGCCCACAGAAGATATATACCTTTTATCATGATGTTTCGAATTTCTGAATTGAAAAAGGAAAGACTTATATCAGTCAAATTTCGAAATTTTTGAGTAAAATTTTTTTTGCGAATTTCTCCAATATCTCTCTGTTCTGATATCCCCGATAAGAGTTCTAACTTTTATCATACTGGATCCAATCGCTAAAGTGAAAGACGAAAGAGTTATATCAGTCAAAGTTCGAAATTTTTGAGTAAAATTGGTTTTTTTCCGAATTTCTTCAATATCTCTGTGTTCTGATAGCCCACAGAAGATATATACTTTTATCATGATGTTTCGAATTTTTGAACTGAAAAAGGAAAGACTTATATCAGTCAAATTTCGAAATTTTTGAGTAAAATTTTTTTTGCGAATTTCTCCAATATCTCTCTGTTCTGATAGCCCCGATAAGAGTTCTAACTTTCATCATACTGGATCCAATCGCTAAAGTGAAAGACGAAAGAGTTATATCAGTCAAAGTTCGAAATTTTTGAGTAAAATTGGTTTTTTTCCGAATTTCTTCAATATCTCTGTGTTCTGATAGCCCACAGAAGATATATACTTTTATCATGATGTTTCGAATTTTTGAACTGAAAAAGGAAAGACTTATATCAGTCAAATTTCGAAATTTTTGAGTAAAATTTTTTTTGCGAATTTCTCCAATATCTCTCTGTTCTGATAGCCCCGAGAAGAGTTCTAACATTTATCATAGCGGATCCAATCGCTAAAGTGAAAGACGAAAGAGTTATATCAGTCAAAGTTCGAAATTTTTGAGTAAAATTGGTTTTTTTCCGAATTTCTTCAATACCTCTGTGTTCTGATAACCCTAAGAAGAGATATATCTTTTATCATGATGTATCGAATCCCTGAACTGAAAAAGGAAAGACTTATATCAGTCAAAGTTCGAAAATTTTGAGGAAAATTTTTTGTGAGAATATCTCCAATATCTCTGTGTTCTGATAGCCCCGAGAAGAGTTCTAACTTTTATCATAATGGATCGAATCGCTAAAGTGAAAGACGAAAGTGTTATATCAGTCAAAGTTCGAAATTTTTGAGTAAAATTGTTTTTTTTCTGAATTTGTTTAATATCTCTGTGTTCTGATAGCCCACAGAAGATATATACCTTTTATCATGATGTTTCGAATTTCTGAATTGAAAAAGGAAAGACTTATATCAGTCAAATTTCGAAATTTTTGAGTAAAATTTTTTTTGCGAATTTCTCCAATATCTCTCTGTTCTGATATCCCCGATAAGAGTTCTAACTTTTATCATACTGGATCCAATCGCTAAAGTGAAAGACGAAAGAGTTATATCAGTCAAAGTTCGAAATTTTTGAGTAAAATTGGTTTTTTTCCGAATTTCTTCAATATCTCTGTGTTCTGATAGCCCACAGAAGATATATACTTTTATCATGATGTTTCGAATTTTTGAACTGAAAAAGGAAAGACTTATATCAGTCAAATTTCGAAATTTTTGAGTAAAATTTTTTTTGCGAATTTCTCCAATATCTCTCTGTTCTGATAGCCCCGAGAAGAGTTCTAACATTTATCATAGCGGATCCAATCGCTAAAGTGAAAGACGAAAGAGTTATATCAGTCAAAGTTCGAAATTTTTGAGTAAAATTGGTTTTTTTCCGAATTTCTTCAATACCTCTGTGTTCTGATAACCCTAAGAAGAGATATATCTTTTATCATGATGTATCGAATCCCTGAACTGAAAAAGGAAAGACTTATATCAGTCAAAGTTCGAAAATTTTGAGGAAAATTTTTTGTGAGAATATCTCCAATATCTCTGTGTTCTGATAGCCCCGAGAAGAGTTCTAACTTTTATCATAATGGATCGAATCGCTAAAGTGAAAGACGAAAGTGTTATATCAGTCAAAGTTCGAAATTTTTGAGTAAAATTGTTTTTTTCTGAATTTGTTTAATATCTCTGTGTTCTGATAGCCCACAGAAGATATATACCTTTTATCATGATGTTTCGAATTTCTGAATTGAAAAAGGAAAGACTTATATCAGTCAAATTTCGAAATTTTTGAGTAAAATTTTTTTTGCGAATTTCTCCAATATCTCTCTGTTCTGATATCCCCGATAAGAGTTCTAACTTTTATCATACTGGATCCAATCGCTAAAGTGAAAGACGAAAGGGTTATATCAGTCAAAGTTCGAAATTTTTGAGTAAAATTGGTTTTTTTCCGAATTTCTTCAATATCTCTGTGTTCTGATAGCCCACAGAAGATATATACCTTTTATCATGATGTTTCGAATTTTTGAACTGAAAAAGGAAAGACTTATATCAGTCAAATTTCGAAATTTTTGAGTAAAATTTTTTTTGCGAATTTCTCCAATATCTCTCTGTTCTGATAGCCCCGAGAAGAGTTCTAACTTTTATCATAACGGATCGAATCGCTAAAGTGAAAGACGAAAGTGTTATATCAGTCAAAGTTCGAAATTTTTGAGTAAAATTGTTTTTTTTCTGAATTTGTTTAATATCTCTGTGTTCTGATAGCCCACAGAAGATATATACCTTTTATCATGATGTTTCGAATTTCTGAATTGAAAAAGGAAAGACTTATATCAGTCAAATTTCGAAATTTTTGAGTAAAATTTTTTTTGCGAATTTCTCCAATATCTCTCTGTTCTGATATCCCCGATAAGAGTTCTAACTTTTATCATACTGGATCCAATCGCTAAAGTGAAAGACGAAAGTGTTATATCAGTCAAAGTTCGAAATTTTTGAGTAAAATTGGTTTTTTTCCGAATTTCTTCAATATCTCTGTGTTCTGATAGCCCACAGAAGATATATACCTTTTATCATGATGTTTCGAATTTTTGAACTGAAAAAGGAAAGACTTATATCAGTCAAATTTCGAAATTTTTGAGTAAAATTTTTTTTGCGAATTTCTCCAATATCTCTCTGTTCTGATAGCCCCGAGAAGAGTTCTAACATTTATCATAGCGGATCCAATCGCTAAAGTGAAAGACGAAAGAGTTATATCAGTCAAAGTTCGAAATTTTTGAGTAAAATTGGTTTTTTTCCGAATTTCTTCAATACCTCTGTGTTCTGATAACCCTAAGAAGAGATATATCTTTTATCATGATGTATCGAATCCCTGAACTGAAAAAGGAAAGACTTATATCAGTCAAAGTTCGAAAATTTTGAGGAAAATTTTTTGTGAGAATATCTCCAATATCTCTGTGTTCTGATAGCCCCGAGAAGAGTTCTAACTTTTATCATAATGGATCGAATCGCTAAAGTGAAAGACGAAAGTGTTATATCAGTCAAAGTTCGAAATTTTTGAGTAAAATTGTTTTTTTTCTGAATTTGTTTAATATCTCTGTGTTCTGATAGCCCACAGAAGATATATACCTTTTATCATGATGTTTCGAATTTCTGAATTGAAAAAGGAAAGACTTATATCAGTCAAATTTCGAAATTTTTGAGTAAAATTTTTTTTGCGAATTTCTCCAATATCTCTCTGTTCTGATATCCCCGATAAGAGTTCTAACTTTTATCATACTGGATCCAATCGCTAAAGTGAAAGACGAAAGAGTTATATCAGTCAAAGTTCGAAATTTTTGAGTAAAATTGGTTTTTTTCCGAATTTCTTCAATATCTCTGTGTTCTGATAGCCCACAGAAGATATATACTTTTATCATGATGTTTCGAATTTTTGAACTGAAAAAGGAAAGACTTATATCAGTCAAATTTCGAAATTTTTGAGTAAAATTTTTTTTGCGAATTTCTCCAATATCTCTCTGTTCTGATAGCCCCGAGAAGAGTTCTAACATTTATCATAGCGGATCCAATCGCTAAAGTGAAAGACGAAAGAGTTATATCAGTCAAAGTTCGAAATTTTTGAGTAAAATTGGTTTTTTTCCGAATTTCTTCAATACCTCTGTGTTCTGATAACCCTAAGAAGAGATATATCTTTTATCATGATGTATCGAATCCCTGAACTGAAAAAGGAAAGACTTATATCAGTCAAAGTTCGAAAATTTTGAGGAAAATTTTTTGTGAGAATATCTCCAATATCTCTGTGTTCTGATAGCCCCGAGAAGAGTTCTAACTTTTATCATAATGGATCGAATCGCTAAAGTGAAAGACGAAAGTGTTATATCAGTCAAAGTTCGAAATTTTTGAGTAAAATTGTTTTTTTTCTGAATTTGTTTAATATCTCTGTGTTCTGATAGCCCACAGAAGATATATACCTTTTATCATGATGTTTCGAATTTCTGAATTGAAAAAGGAAAGACTTATATCAGTCAAATTTCGAAATATTTGAGTAAAATTTTTTTTGCGAATTTCTCCAATATCTCTCTGTTCTGATATCCCCGATAAGAGTTCTAACTTTTATCATACTGGATCCAATCGCTAAAGTGAAAGACGAAAGGGTTATATCAGTCAAAGTTCGAAATTTTTGAGTAAAATTGGTTTTTTTCCGAATTTCTTCAATATCTCTGTGTTCTGATAGCCCACAGAAGATATATACCTTTTATCATGATGTTTCGAATTTTTGAACTGAAAAAGGAAAGACTTATATCAGTCAAATTTCGAAATTTTTGAGTAAAACTTTTTTTGCGAATTTCTCCAATATCTCTCTGTTCTGATAGCCCCGAGAAGAGTTCTAACTTTTATCATAACGGATCGAATCGCTAAAGTGAAAGACGAAAGTGTTATATCAGTCAAAGTTCGAAATTTTTGAGTAAAATTGGTTTTTTTCTGAATTTGTTTAATATCTCTGTGTTCTGATAGCCCACAGAAGATATATACCTTTTATCATGATGTTTCGAATTTCTGAATTGAAAAAGGAAAGACTTATATCAGTCAAATTTCGAAATTTTTGAGTAAAATTTTTTTTGCGAATTTCTCCAATATCTCTCTGTTCTGATATCCCCGATAAGAGTTCTAACTTTTATCATACTGGATCCAATCGCTAAAGTGAAAGACGAAAGGGTTATATCAGTCAAAGTTCGAAATTTTTGAGTAAAATTGGTTTTTTTCCGAATTTCTTCAATATCTCTGTGTTCTTATAGCCCACAGAAGATATATACCTTTTATCATGATGTTTCGAATTTTTGAACTGAAAAAGGAAAGACTTATATCAGTCAAATTTCGAAATTTTTGAGTAAAATTTTTTTTGCGAATTTCTCCAATATCTCTCTGTTCTGGTAGCCCCGGGAATAGTTCTAACTTTTATCATAATGGATCGAATCGCTAAAGTGAAAGACGAAAGAGTTATATCAGTCAAAGTTCGAAATTTTTGAGTAAAATTGGTTTTTTTCTGAATTTGCTTCAATATCTCTGTGTTCTGATAGCCCACAGAAGATATATACCTTTTATCATGATGTTTCGAATTTCTGAATTGAAAAAGGAAAGACTTATATCAGTCAAATTTAGAAATTTTTGAGTAAAATTCTTTTTGCGAATTTCTCCAATATCTCTCTGTTCTGATATCCCCGATAAGTGTTCTAACTTTTATCATACTGGATCCAATCGCTAAAGTGAAAGACGAAAGGGTTATATCAGTCAAAGTTCGAAATTTTTGAGTAAAATTGGTTTTTTTCCGAATTTCTTCAATATCTCTGTGTTCTTATAGCCCACAGAAGATATATACCTTTTATCATGATGTTTCGAATTTTTGAACTGAAAAAGGAAAGACTTATATCAGTCAAATTTCGAAATTTTTGAGTAAAATTTTTTTTGCGAATTTCTCCAATATCTCTCTGTTCTGATAGCCCCGAGACGAGTTCTAACTTTTATCATAATGGATCGAATCGCTAAAGTGAAAGACGAAAGTGTTATATCAGCCAAAGTTCGAAATTTTTGAGTAAAATTGTTTTTTTTCTGAATTTGTTCAATATCTCTGTGTTCTGATAGCCCACAGAAGATATATACCTTTTATCATGATGTTTCGAATTTCTGAATTGAAAAAGGAAAGACTTATATCAGTCAAATTTCGAAATTTTTGATTAAAATTTTTTTGCGGATTTCTCCAATATCTCTCTGTTCTGATATCCCCGATAAGAGTTCTAACTTTTATCATACTGGATCCAATCGCTAAAGTGAAAGACGAAAGAGTTATATCAGTCAAAGTTCGAAATTTTTGAGTAAAATTGGTTTTTTTCCGAATTTCTTCAATATCTCTGTGTTCTGATAGCCCACAGAAGATATATACTTTTATCATGATGTTTCGAATTTTTGAACTGAAAAAGGAAAGACTTATATCAGTCAAATTTCGAAATTTTTGAGTAAAATTTTTTTTGCGAATTTCTCCAATATCTCTCTGTTCTGATAGCCCCGAGAAGAGTTCTAACTTTTATCATAGTGGATCCAATCGCTAAAGTGAAAGACGAAAGAGTTATATCAGTCAAAGTTCGAAATTTTTGAGTAAAACTGGTTTTTTTCCGAATTTGTTCAATACCTCTGTGTTCTGATAACCCTAAGAAGAGATATATCTTTTATCATGATGTATCGAATCCCTGAACTGAAAAAGGAAAGACTTATATCAGTCAAAGTTCGAAAACTTTGAGGAAAATTTTTTGTGAGAATATCTCCAATATCTCTGTGTTCTGATAGCCCCGAGAGGAGTTCTAACTTTTATCATAATGGATCGAATCGCTAAAGTGAAAGACGAAAGTGTTATATCAGTCAAAGTTCGAAATTTTTGAGTAAAATTGTTTTTTTTCTGAATTTGTTCAATATCCCTGTGTTCTGATAGCCCACAGAAGATATATACCTTTTATCATGATGTTTCGAATTTCTGAATTGAAAAAGGAAAGACTTATATCAGTCAAATTTCGAAATTTTTGAGTAAAATTTTTTTTGCGAATTTCTCCAATATCTCTCTGTTCTGATATCCCCACAAGAGTTCTAACTTTTATCATACTGGATCCAATCGCTAAAGTGAAAGACGAAAGAGTTATATCAGTCAAAGTTCGAAATTTTTGAGTAAAATTGGCTTTTTTCCGAATTTCTTCAATATCTCTGTGTTCTGATAGCCCACAGAAGATATATACTTTTATCATGATGTTTCGAATTTTTGAACTGAAAAAGGAAAGACTTATATCAGTCAAATTTCGAAATTTTTGAGTAAAATTTTTTTTGCGAATTTCTCCAATATCTCTCTGTTCTGATAGCCCCGAGAAGAGTTCTAACATTTATCATAGCGGATCCAATCGCTAAAGTGAAAGACGAAAGAGTTATATCAGTCAAAGTTCGAAATTTTTGAGTAAAATTGGTTTTTTTCCGAATTTCTTCAATATCTCTGTGTTCTGATAGCCGACAGAAGATATATACCTTTTATCATGATGTATCGAATTTCTGAACTGAAAAAGGAAAGACATATATCAGTCAAATTTCGAAATATTTGAGTAAAATTTTTGTGCGAATGTCTCCAATATCTCTGCGTTCTGATATGCCCGAGAAGAGTTCTAACTTTTATCATAGTGGATCCAATCGCTAAAGTGAAAGACGAAAGAGTTATATCAGTCAAAGTTCGAAATTTTTGAGTAAAACTGGTTTTTTTCCGAATTTGTTCAATACCTCTGTGTTCTGATAACCCTAAGAAGAGATATATCTTTTATCATGATGTATCGAATCCCTGAACTGAAAAAGGAAAGACTTATATCAGTCAAAGTTCGAAAATTTTGAGGAAAATTTTTTGTGAGAATATCTCCAATATCTCTGTGTTCTGATAGCCCCGAGAAGAGTTCTAACTTTTATCATAATGGATCGAATCGCTAAAGTGAAAGACGAAAGTGTTATATCAGTCAAAGTTCGAAATTTTTGAGTAAAATTGTTTTTTTTCTGAATTTGTTCAATATCTCTGTGTTCTGATAGCCCACAGAAGATATATACCTTTTATCATGATGTTTCGAATTTCTGAATTGAAAAAGGAAAGACTTATATCAGTCAAATTTCGAAATTTTTGAGTAAAATTTTTTTGCGATTTTCTCCAATATCTCTCTGTTCTGATATCCCCGATAAGAGTTCTAACTTTTATCATACTGGATCCAATCGCTAAAGTGAAAGACGAAAGAGTTATATCAGTCAAAGTTCGAAATTTTTGAGTAAAATTGGTTTTTTTCCGAATTTCTTCAATATCTCTGTGTTCTGATAGCCCACAGAAGATATATACTTTTATCATGATGTTTCGAATTTTTGAACTGAAAAAGGAAAGACTTATATCAGTCAAATTTCGAAATTTTTGAGTAAAATTTTTTTTGCGAATTTCTCCAATATCTCTCTGTTCTGATAGCCCCGAGAAGAGTTCTAACTTTTATCAAAGCGGATCGAATCGCTAAAGTGAAAGACGAAAGAGTTATGTCAGTCAAAGTTCGAAATTTTTGAGTAAAATTGGTTTTTTTCCGAATTTCTTCAATATCTCTGTGTTCTGATAGCCCACAGAAGATATATACCTTTTATCATGATGTACCGATTTTCTGAACTGCAAAAGGAAAGACTTATATCAGTCAAATTTCGAAATTTTTGAGTAAAATTTTTTTGGCGAATTTCTCCAATATCTCTCTGTTCTGATATCCCCGATAAGAGTTCTAACTTTTATCATACTGGATCCAACCGCTAAAGTGAAAGACGAAAGTGTTATATCAGTCAAAGTTCGAAATTTTTGAGTAAAATTGGTTTTTTTCCGAATTTCTTCAATATCTCTGTGTTCTGATAGCGCACAGAAGATATATACCTTTTATCATGATGTTTCGAATTTCTGAATTGAAAAAGGAAAGACTTATATCAGTCAAATTTCGAAATTTTTGAGTAAAACTTTTTGTGAAATTTTTAAGTGACTTTTTTCATATTTTTTGTGTTGCAACATCTTTCCAACATTATTTACCTCAATTTTCATTTTCTATGTCTTATAGTTGTTTTAATAAAAAATTTTTTTATTTACTGCAAAAGAAGATTCAGTCTTAACTTAATTTATGGGAGGTTGGTTTTAAATTAAGCACATCGTTTAATATATACATATATATATATATATATATATATATATATATATATATATATATATATATTTATTGGTTATACATTCTTAAAAATACAGTAGTAACAAAAGTATCATTATTAATTATGAACTTTTATTGATCACATATCGTTCAAAATATACATCAATTCTTGTAATTGTTAGGTGGTTACATATTTGTTCGGAATGTAAGATATATTATTTTCG
This sequence comes from Solenopsis invicta, assembly GCF_016802725.1. Taxonomy (NCBI): domain Eukaryota; kingdom Metazoa; phylum Arthropoda; class Insecta; order Hymenoptera; family Formicidae; genus Solenopsis; species Solenopsis invicta. Next base: position 7,351,720 of record NC_052678.1, read on the forward strand.
TGAATAACAACTTTGAGGCCGCAGCGACCCGTACAAATTTGAAATACCGCCACCAGTAAATGGATTTTTTTAGAAATGTAATGCTGATGACGTTTTACATACGAATTATAATAGTCGCGAACTATTTTATCATTTCGTCATAATTCGTTCAAAAAAATATCACGAAACTTATGCATGCCAAACCCAGTACGCATAAGATGCGCAAACATGTCACAAAATTGTCCACACACGTCAGAAGTGTTGCTTTGAAATTGTTGAGGTTTGTAGAGTATGATTTTGCAGTTTCTTCTAAGTCGTTTGAGATGTTGGGTGATGATGGGTGGCAACCCATAGCTGTCGAAATAGTGTTCGATGCCGTCCCTTCCGACGTACGTAGCGACCCAGTGTGTCCCGGGTTTTGTATGATCATCGTTATTTGCAATAATAGCCGCAGGTTTACTCCATGATTTAATAAGAGTCTAGCTTTTGGTCGATATTTTGATGGTACGCTATCCAGAATAAATAAATCGTCTAAACAATCTTTTTGTTCCGGTGTTTTTACCTCTTCATCCTCCGAATATCTTGATTGCTTTGTTTTGTAAACAGTGTCAATCAAAGTGTTAATAGATTTAGTAGGTATATTGCGTTTTGCTTCTTCTACAAAATACAGGTAACGTTGTAACGTTTGCAAGTAAGCCTTGCATTTTTCTCTTTCGTCCGCAAATTTGCTTGAATTGGGAATTTCAAGCATTTCTTTATCTAGTCTGCTTATCGTCGTACCAGAAGTTTGAATTGTTCTATCGTTCGATGTCCGTGTTAATGCGCAATTTTTTCTTCGGATATCAAAACCATTTTTTTTGCGTGTTCCATTATTTTTTAGTTTCCACCTATAAGGCAAGATAACACGGTGCCTAATATAGGTGCTAATAATAAAGGTAAGAAACCACCTCGCTGTACGATTAACCGTTTCTTATTCTTCCAAGAAGCGTGTTTATCAACTAATTGTCGCAATATGCTCGCATGACGCTTCAAACGACGCTTATATGAGTGTTTAAGAGCCACATTACCGCGTAATATGTTTAAAGCACACTCACATATACACCTAATAAGTTTTGGGTCGGCCTTTTTCAAGATAGCAACACGCTGTTTATTACTGAGGTGACATAAGGCCCGTAGTATTGCGGTGTGTTTTTGACCAAATAAGATATGCACGGGCGGTGCCATTATAAATTTTACTAAATAGCCGATCTTTTATTGTTACTTTTACAACAATCTTTAATTAGCGGCGTTGGGCCATCAATATGCAGTTGTCGAGTCACTTGATTATAATGTTTTAAACAACGGCGATAACTACACACTTCTGGATCTTTCTTTATATACTCAGGAAGCTTATCCCACAGATAATCTATGTGCTTACCGAATTCCCGTAGTAAAATAATTTTTGGTATAAATTGTAATTGTTCAACTGTTAACTCATCGATGGTATCGTCATTGTCTACCAAGATGAAAAACATTTTGACTACTGACAAAATTTGAATTCATGATCGTATTTAAGCACATTAAAAAACACATCTATATATCAGATAAATTTTGTAAAAGTATTAGATACGTATTATTGATATTTCCTGTGCGGTACTCCTATCTTTTAGTATTTTACGTGGTATATAAACATGTTGGTACTTAACATCAGGAAATATATGGGTGCAAAAACGACAACTCTCCGGTGTGGATTGCTTTAAATCAAGTAATAAATAACCGTGTGCTGGTGTAGTTGCATCGTTATATACCTCCCATAAGAACCGTGTATTTTTAGGGTAAACTTGGCGCGCTAAATGCTGTATTTGGGCCCGATCTCTTGGGTTTTTAAACACAACTATATAATTAGCATTTAATGAAATATCGCGCATACCACGTCCTTGGTAAAATAAATTTTGTGTAATAAAAATGACACTAAGGTTTTTATGATGACTCCCTTTCGTGAATAAATCTATAACACTGTTATCGGATGCTTCGTGCATGAGATCATCAATAACAATAAGCTTTGGCAGTGGATCATCAGCGTAGTCATCATTTCGCGGTAGACTTTCACGAAATTCGACATTATCACCATATTCGGTGTAACCTGATTGCCATTTTGAATAGTAAAATAATACTCGGTCAAACTTGGTATCACTCATAAAATTCATATTCCGAAAAAATCTTTTCACAAAAAAGGTTTTACCACAGCCTATGGGACTGCAGATCATAGAGGTCCAAGGGTGTTTCCACCGTGTATCCATTTTTACAAATAACGCTTGGTGGCTGATGTTTTTACTTAAAAACTTTTATATTATAATACAGGTAAATATTAGAAAAATCGATAAACTTCTGATAATACATAGATATTTTATTCAAAAGCTCAAAAATACAATTATATAACAAATAATTATAAATTACAATGACCGTATGGTAACGACCCATAAGGCCCATACCGTCTTCGTTTATCAAATCTCTGCTTACATGTTTTACTCTCTGTACTCGTTATTACGTTATGAAGCTCCGTACGTCTGATAGAGTCAAAATGAAGTGTTATCTCGTATCGAAGACGTATCTCCTTTATCTGTAACGAGTGATCTGACAGAATAATAGTTGATTAATTTATTGTTTGCAAAATTAAGAGTTATACCTTTAGCTTTGCAAATTTCTACGATACTACCATCGGGTTTACGTATTAGGAGTACAAATTGAAAACCGCCGTTTTTTGTCAAAATTTGAGGATTGATTGTTGAAAAATGGTTACATACTTATTCTTGAAAGTATTGTCCATCGCTGGCCACTACTTTCTCCCACCTTTCGGGCAGCATACGAATCCCGCGTCGAAAAAACTGCTCGTCTTTTGCGGCGATCCACGAATCGACCCAGTTTTTGGCCTCTTCGTAATAATGGAAGTGCTGCTCAGCCAGGCCATGCGCCATTGATCGGAACCAAGGTCCGTGGATTGGCGTTGGAGGGGAAGGAAGGTCGTTGCATAGCCGCCATTTTCGAGACAGCGAGTCAGTGTTAGTGTATGTACGTAGATAGTAAGGTACTACAGCTATTAGTTGTGTGAGTGAGCGAGTGTGCAGTAAAAGTATGGCCGCCGCCATTTTCGTTCCACATCGTTGAAGTGGATGCAACGACCTTCCTTCCCCTCCAACGCCAATCCACGGACCTTGATCGGAACAAGTGGTAATCTGAAGGGGCGATGTCAGGAGAATACGGCGGATGAGGTAAGACGTCCCATTTCAATGTTTCCAGATAGGTTTTAACGACCTGAGCAATATGTGGCCGAGTGTTGTCGTGCAGTAACATCACTTTTTCGTGTCTTTGCTCGTATTGTGGCCGTTTTTCCTGCAATGCTCGGCTCAAACGCATTAGTTGTGTTCGGTAGCGAGCTCCTGTGATGGTTTCACCCGGTTGCAACAGCTCATAATAAATCACGCCGAGCTGGTCCCACCAAATACACAGCATGAGCTTTGAGCCATGGATGTTTGGCTTGGCCGTCGATGTTGATGCATGGCCGCGGTAGCCCCACGACTTTTTTCGCTTTGGATTATCATAATGAATCCACTTTTCATCTCCGGTTACAATACGATGCAGAAAACCCTTCCGTTTTTGCCGTTGGAGCAGCTGTTCGCACGCGAAAAAACGCCGTTCGACGTCTCTCGGCTTTAATTCGTATGGCACCCAGTGTCCATGCTTTTGGATCATTCCCATGGTTTTCAAACGATGTGAAATAGCTTGTTGAGTCACGCCCAATGAATCTGCAAGCTCCTGTTGCGTTTGAGATGAATCTTCATTCAGTAATGTTTCCAATTGTGCGTCTTCAAACTTTTTCACCTGTCCGGGACGCTCCTTGTCTTCTACGCCGAAATCACCACTTTTGAAGCATTGGAACCATTCTCGACACGTTCTTTCACTAATGGAAGCCTCACCATAAGTTTTTACAATCATTCGACGCGCCTCAGCCGCAGATTTTTTCGAATTGAAGGCAAAAAGCAAAACTTCCCGCAAATGACGTTTATTGGGCACAAATTTCGACATTTACGATCACAAAAAAATATATAACGCCGATAAAAATTCACAACTGCAATAATAAGGAATTGTTGCCAGATGCCCAACCTTACATTTAAAATTTTTGATCTAACGTTTGACGCCAGCATTTACCGCTGGCGCCATCTACTGGAAAACGGCGGTTTTCAATTTGTACTCCTAATACAAGAAATGCGTAAAATTTCGGGCCAGCCGAAACAAAAGATTTAATGTAACTACCTTCTTTCCATAATTGTATTCTTTCCATCAATGCCAACCAATGGGATGGCCTATTTTTCATCTTTTCCATCATTGTCATTATTGCCATCGTTGCCATCATTGTCATCCCATTTTCATCATTGCCATTATTATTACGCCATTGCCGCCACTGCCGACATTGCCACCATTTTTATTATTGCCATCATTGCCATTTTTTTGATAACATTTCCATCATTGCATTCATTTCATTATGCGATTCTATTTCCATATTGCTATTCCATTGCCATCATTAACATCGAGAACATTGTCATAATTGCCATCATTTCCACCATTATCGTCATTGCCGTCAGGCTATATATATTGTCATTGTCATCATTTCCATTATTGCCATTCCATTAACATCGTTGCATTCATTCCAATATTTCCATCCCATTGCCATCCCATTTCCATCATTTCCACAATTGCCATCGATTAATATCGAGAAGAATTTGATTAAAATCCGTTACTTTACTGATTAACACTTTAATACCTTATATCGTATATTATTATATAATTCTTTATTAATTTTTTTTTCTAAAGTTTTGATTAATCTTTACGTGATATTTCGTAAAAACTGTTGAAAGGTTGTATTAAAATCAGATCAATAATCTTCACGTTTGTAAGTTAGAGAATAAAAATAATACTCAAGTATCCATATATTTCATTGATTTTTTTTACATTATTATTATTATTATTATTATTATTATTATTTATTGTGCCATATTAATCCCGCGTATTGTCATTTGTAAATCATGCGTATGCATGCATATGCTATTTTTAACATAAAAAAAAAGAGTGGGCGCTTTCTAGTCTCTCTACGTCCCTGCGCAGAAATCGTCCGAAATCCTCTTTCTGAATTTTACGGCCTAAACGTAGCACGGAAAACATGATGGGTCGAGAGGGGAGTGAAGAGGAGGGTATCCATAGAGATAACATCGCCGCTTGCTCCATGTCTATCACCGCGATGCTTTCTCTCTCTAACTGAAGGCCTAAACAATTAAAGGACAATCACGTTAAAAGAGAAAGAGAGAAAGAGAGAAAGAGTGAGAGAGAGAGAGAGAGAGAGTTGCGTCAAGATTTAAAAAAATTAAAAAAGCTATTTTTTTCAAAAGCATAATTTGAAGACATTTAAATAATAAAGAATTATGTAAAAATAAAAAGATGGTATATTTATTCGTGGAAAGACATTTATTTCTTCTTCATCATATGATGCGATGTTAGTTACAATTATTTTTTAAGTACTGCGTAAAATGAATGTTTCTTTATTAAAGAACCAAATTCTCTCTGTTACTATTAAACTTCTTTTTTAAGTAAAAATATGATTGTGCAAAATATGGGCATAAACGTATTGATATGTATTAATATCAATGTTAATGTAAATAATTCAGACTATAATAAATAAAAAATTACGCGAAAGTAGACGTAATTAATCATTTGTGCACATTCTCGACCCCTGTTCTGGATGCAACATACGCGACACGCGTCAGATTTTATTTGCAGCAAAATGGATGTTAGCACGGACAACAACCTACATCCATTTCTCGAGAGATGGATGTGGGTTGTTGTCCGTGCTAACATCTACACTGTTTTTAACGGCGGTTGCAAAATGGATGTGACACGTAGTTCCCATTCTAACCAGAATAGATGTGCGTCACTAGTGTACGGGAGTTTCGAAGCGTTTTAGGAAAAAGGCCGCCGCACAGTGCGGCCGAAGGCCTCATTGTGCGGCCATAATTTGAAAACTTAATGGATTGACCTGAAACCTCGTACTCGGGGGTTTTTGGGGTCGCTAATCACGAATCCGTCGTCAGAATTACGAAATTCAAAATGGCGGATCCAATATGGTGTCATGCAAAGAATTCTAAAGTTTTTTCGTGTACATTTTCTTTGTTACTATTGGATAATTTCATTTATACTAAATAAGTGTACTAAAACAAACATTTTTCAAGTTTTCACAAAAATTTTTATTAAAATTGAAAATTATAGGTTATACACGAAACTAGAGTTTTGAATTGTATTATAACTTATACAAGTATTTAAAAAACGTATACTCTAATATTATAAAATTGGAAAGTATTTCCTGCTTTAAAGAAGAATTACATAAAAAAATTTTCATTATCATGAAGGTCATAAGCATCTACATCTGTCTCTGACTCAGAGGCAGAGCTAATATCAGTACTGTCCTGCTCCTCTTCTTTATCAACAAATGGAGACGACAATAAATTAATAGCATCTGCTGATAAAGATTTTAGCTGTTTAGCTGGCAATTTTCTACAACTAGAAATGTATGGGTCAGAAGCTACTAAAAATCTTTTGAACACATCCTCCATTGTTTTTTGACGATAGTTTTTTCTAGCAAAGCTCAGGCGATAGATCGAATAAAATTTATTGCAGACCTCTTGTGCATCTTCTGACATTTGACCGATAGGTAAAACTGAATCTTGAATGATTTCTGGGCCATGAATTAATAGCTTATGTACTAAAGTTGGCATGTAATACCAATCATACTTTTCTACAATCATTCTAGCTAACTTCTCAGTATACTGTCTAAAATTGTCCAAATTAATGTCATGTCCACTTGATATGGCTTGCAGTATAATATAAAAACGATGTATAATATCCTGATCAATTCCAGTTATTTTTGCAGATTGTTGGTACTTTTCAAAAAAATGACGAGCCGTATTACCATCGTTCGATGTTCCACTTCCAGCTTTCGGTTTGTCAACATTTAAGCCCATTTCTTTTTTAAAAGCAGCTTGTATTATTTTTTTCCTGTTTTCAACCGACTCTTTTTCCTCTCCCTTACGTACCTGCCATTTTTCGATTTTTAATTTGTACGACAAATGTAATATAAATTCGAAACACCTAATCCAACAATGTAGAGATGATAGGCCAAATTTTAAGTGATCTGAAACAATTTTTTTGTTAATCATTGCATCTATGTCGTTGAAATCTTTTGATGTACAATTGCACAGATAACAACGCATCGCAGATGTTGTATCTGTCAGTGAGTTGCATACTTTCGTATCTATCATTGTCAAGGACAAATCATATTTAACACACACGATTTTCCCGTCAACAGTAGTTTCAAATGCATTCAGATCATGTTTCTGGTTTTCTATGTCATTAGTTGTTTTTTTCGTCAAGTCAACTGATTCTTTTGCACATTGAATTTTAATTGGCCGACAATATCTTGGTGATGATGGCCTTGGATTTTTCCAGACTATTGTAGTTTTCTTCGTCGTAGAGTCTCTGTGTATAAGTTGCAATGGGACAAGAGAGGTGAAAAAAATACTTTCGTCACTAACATCGTTTTCATCGAGCTTGTGCTTATATTCACTGTGTCCCGAACTACCATCACAGCCCCATTTAACGATTAAGGTTAAATTTTGTAGTTGTTCTTCAGATAAACATTTTATAACTTCTACTTGATGAAGAATAATGCGGTCAATCGTATGATTTAATAGAGATTGCAATGTAACTGCTGCTTCATTTTCAGTGAAAGAAAAACCTAAGGCTGGATAACATTGTAATTTTGCTTTCTGTAGCTTTTTGTATGATGGAATCATCCTTGATTTTTTCTGCACATGAGCATTTCGCAGCTGCTGGTATTTGCTTTGAGATAATCCAAGTTCAATAAACAACGATAAAGCTTCATTATTAGTGAAAGGTATATTTTTATTCGCAGACTCCAAAGATTTTCTGTATTTCGAAGCTTTTGTAGGACTGCCTTCGGAAATATCACGCACCACTTTTGCAAAATCAGTATTACCTTCAGAACGCAATTTACTTGTTGCTGAGTATAGGAGAGCTTCAGTTGATACATTCGTTTGTAATTCTTCTGTTTTCCTGCGTTTACTTCGTTCTGAAGATTCTGAGAAACTGAGTTCTCGCCGACCTGCATTTGAATTTTTTTCATCATTTTGTTTTTCTTTTGATTCTTTATTATTTTTCTTCTTCTTTTGGTCTTCTTTTTTCAGTTCAATGGATTTTTGTAACCAATCATGATTTTTTTTCAAAAATTTTTTTTCTATTCTTTTACTTGAATCCCATCTTGATCTCATTTTATGTACTTGATCTGATATTTGCTTTTCTTCTTCATCTGATAAATGATAACTTGAATTTTCATTTTCGGATAAAAGTGTTTCCACCTTAGCATAAATTTCTTTTGTATCACTCTTTAAAATGTTTTTTATTTCATTGAATAATTTCAGCCTTGTTAAATCACCTTCCGTCGTATTACTGGAACCTAAAAAATAAATATATATTTTTATCATCAACTCTCTTTGACTCATTCTCCTTCCCAGCAAACACCACGTTACATGTAACATAAATGTTAGTTGTAATTTCCCACTCAACAATGTAACTGTTATATAACACACTCGTTATATAACAGTTACATTGTTGAGTGGGAAATTACAACTAACATTTACGTTACATGTAATGTTGTGTTTGGTGGGTTCTTTCTACTTTTATACATATGTAGTTCCCACTTTCTCTTTCGATGCTTTTTTTCTTTCTTTTTTTCTATTAATTTTAGTATTTTCACGCTTCTTTTCTTTAACTTTTTATTAATCGTTATATCTGCGTTATCGAATATTCAATTTCTTTTATACAAAAAGTTGCATAAAACCTAAAGTAACAGAAGGTAGCAGCTAAATCTTGTTTTATTCAGTAACTAATACTTTTCTGAGTAACCTCTAATAAGTTTTAAGGCAGCATATGATGGCGTTTTATTACTATATGGTTTGAAAACTCAAATTTTATATACAAAAATACGAAAAATATATCCTCATATTTTTGCTGCTAAAAATTTTTTGTTAACGTATTGATATTTACTACAGTTTTTATGTATTTTACTAACCTTTAGACGTAGATTCCATTTGGTTTTGTTAAGCCTGCCGCAGACGATACGTTTTTTCTTACGGGATTGCTTACGTGCTCCTATACTGGCAGTCTTACGTGCTCCCGTACTGGAAATGGGTAGCTTACGGGCTACGCTACTGGCTCGCGTATTGGATTTTCGTAATAGATCATGTCCTATTTTTCTTACGTGATTCTGTACTGGTTTATTGTGAAAGCCAATCAGGACGCAGTCTGTATAGGTTATACTGAGTTATACCAGGTTATACTGTCGAAGTGTTGTCAAAGTTCAAACGTGAATTCACTTCGCAAACATAACATGTGCAGAAATGAAAAGACTTCAAAATAGTCCAAAGAAAGTATTTTATGTTTAATAGAGGCCTACTAATAAGAACTATGTTTATATGCGATTAACACACCAAATTACCATAATAAACACAGTAAAAGTGAGGCATTAAAGAATGTATTGACTGTCGACTCCATAAACGTCGGCGATATTTATTTCGTTGTCGCAATTTTTCAATAATTAAAAATAATGCAATTTTACGACAATGTACAATTGTTGCAATAATTTCATCCATCTCATCTATCTAATCCATATTTAAGCGTGCCGCTTCTATGAAACAAATTTCAGTTGCTTAGCCCGTACGAAAACTCGCACCGTGTGAAGCCACGGCCAGTAGCACTGCCGGTACCATCAAGGTCCGTGGATTGGCGTTGGAGGGGAAGGAAGGTCGTTGCATAGCCGCCATTTTCGAGACAGCGAGTCAGTGTTAGTGTATGTACGTAGATAGTAAGGTACTACAGCTATTAGTTGTGTGAGTAAGCGAGTGTGCAGTAAAAGTATGGCCGCCGCCATTTTCGTTCCACATCGTTGAAGTGGATGCAACGACCTTCCTTCCCCTCCAACGCCAATCCACGTACCATTGCCCGTACGGTAGCAAGTAAGAAAATCCAGTTAGAAATCCAGTAAGAAAAAACGTATCGTCTGCGGCAGGCTTTAGATTTCCTTTACTCCAAGAACTTTCACACGTGTATAACTTTCCCTGTGTATCTACAATAATATGATGTTTGGGTGAAGGCCGCGTTGCGACTGAAAGAAAAGAGGGGACTTAGGGTATAGGACGTTACTACGAACGGTTTTCAATTCTTAGAGGATTACTTCAGCCAACTCAACGATGAAAAAACTCTATCTAGAAACTTTTTTTTTCGAATTTTGGCCGCATAATGAGGCCTTCGGCCGCACTGTGGCGCCGTGGCCGCTCTCAGGTTCCTCTCTGCTCGAAGCCTTTCTCTGTCCTTATCTATCGCCGCGCACGCGCACAGAATCATTCTTCAGCGTCCGATCTCCGATCGAGCGTTGCTAGCCTCGTTCATTTCGTTGCTGAATTTTCCGGAAGACGCCATGGGACGCCACGCGTCCCCTTCGATCACGGAGAGGTAAGCGCGAGATTACGTTCGAAATCTATCGTCATCCGCGTCCACATTTCGTTTCAACGTCTTGCAATGGGCTTCTTGCGCACGATTTTCTCTGAATTCAATAATCTCGATAATATTTTTTAATTATATTTCGGCGCAGAGCTTGATAACGTTTCGTTTTCGGTCTCCGACATGATGTGAGTACGTACGTCTCGTTCGTATGATCATTTCTTGATTATTACGTTTCTCTGATCACGCTAGTCTGCACGGCAACGAATCTCGTCGCCACATGCTTCAGCACCGAGATTTTAGTTTCTGTTTTTCTTTTAGTGCTGGATTTGTAGTACCGTCCTCCCTTCGTGTCTTTCCTATCGAGAAGCAGCCGCTAAGTAGCTTGCGCTTATCGCCGCAATCTTTTCAGTGAGTATTTTATTTCCTCTAAATTTAATGAAAGGATTCTTTGCCAGCGTTTAGTGCCTTCACTCTGCTCTGAATTTTCGTTTGAGTTGCATCTTTAATCATTCCGATCACTTACCGATGGACGATCCCCATCGAGTTTGCATTACCAATTCAAAATTATTTATTTTTACATAAAGCCTCATTTGTTTATTAATTATAATAATTTAAACGCAGAAGGGGAGATATGTTCTCAAAATGGAGTACATACATAAATCGTCTAATTGTTGGATGCAAAAATTTATTTAAGGTTAGAATCCCTGACTAAAAGCATGTGGTAGATTTTCTCTTTGCGAATAGATTCGATATTTTTACTTGTGTACTTTAACATAACATAAAAGAACAAAATAATTTTGCGAGATTGATATAAGAACTATGAATAAATTATACTATAGGTAAATATGCAATATATGATGAATAACAACTGCCCCAGTCTGAGAACTATGAATGATTCAGTTGACTGATAAAATTATTCCTATCTAAATTTTTTATCAATAATATTACAAAGAGAATATATTTTAATATATATATGTATTTTATTTATGTAGAAAAAGATGGAAGAGCAGATTGTGACTTGTTACACATTTCAAATCAGGTATTCATGTAAGTTACATATGTTATCGTATTAAATTTAAATATGTTGTTTTCTAATATAAATATAATTTTTATTAATATTGTAATTAATACATTCATGATGATTACACAAATAAAACCGCATCCCAGTCAATCTGAGTGCATGTGACGAATATTGTTTCTGACAATTATCAGTGATTTCAATCTGTATCCAGGAGGGCAACTGCTCACTAAGCAATGAAGCAATTTAATGTGATTGGTTGGATTTAAAGATAAGAGCCAATCAAATTGACTGCTACTTAGCCGCTCAGATAGCGGTTACTCCTGGATGTATCCATTGAAAATGTATAAATTAAACTGGAAAGATGTAACGTGAATTGTACATATATTATATATTAGTATGTGTAATTTTAGATGTTCACCTGAAGAATGGATAAAAGCAAATCTTGACCATAATAAGAATTAAAGTAAGTTTAAAATTTAATTATAAAATTATTAATAAGAAAGATAATGTAAATGAAAATTTGTTTTATTATTTTAATCTGAATTTTTTAAAGACATGATGAATTTATAGTTATCCCTGTCTGACAAAAATATGGAGATAAAGACTTTCTGATATATTAATGTTTTAGTTATAGTACAATTAGAAAATAAATAATTCAAAATTAATGGAAATAATTTTTTTTTTTTTTTTTTCAGAATGTGAGAAATACATAAAAAGAATGTGATTTATAAATGGAATATGTATTCTCGAGATAAATTATCATTAATTATATACTCTTACTCATATTTTTCAACTTTCCAATTAACTTACAAGATTGAAGCATATAAAGTATGAGAATCAGAATTAAAGTTAAAACATGATTACATCAACACTTTTACACAGTCGCACATCATTTCTTATGCAGAGAATATAATGGAGGCTATTAATATTCATTGTACTAGGTTTCACAATAATGAACTACATCAAGCTGGCATCTCTTTAAAAGTAAGAATTGTTTCTTGTTTTTACAATATATTTTTCTCGATTGCGTGATGATCAACGACAAGCATATGTCTGAGCATTTTTGTGCTGCTAAATTTTTAATCTGATACCAAAATGTAAATAATTTGGACTTTTTTTTGTATAAGTACGGCATATACAGAATATTATTTGTTCAATTTCAGACTGATGTTTACAATATAGTAGCAATGGGATCATGTGATACTACTCGTATAGATGATACTATTTGAAGGTAAATATAGTGAAGAAAATACATGAATATGAATAATACCTAGGATATATTATCCATATAGAATATGATGTTGTAAATTATATACGCTATCCTGACTTATCTATGATTGGTTCTTGCCCTCGCTGATTTTGTTACTAATAAAAAGAATTCCCATTTTGTTTTATTTAATCTTAGGATTGTTATTACTTTTGTTACAGATGCAGATTTATATTAATTTATAATGCAATTGTGTGTGGAATTCATATACATATTTGAAGGTAAATATTTTGAACAAAATATGTATAAAAATATATATATTGACAAATTTATATAAATCATGCTTGGAATATAATTTTTTAACATACAGAACATGATGTTATAAATTATATACGCTATCCTGACTTTTCTATGATTGCTTTGCAGTCATGGATATGATTGTTACTTGCCCTCACTGATTTTGTTGCTAATAAAAAAAATTCTCTTTTTTTTAATTCTATCTTAGGTTTTGCTATTTTTGTTACAGCATTTTAACACATCAAATATGACTAATAGTATGGAAGTGAATGGAGATTGTGACTCGCTAAATCGTCCATCCTATTGTATGACCGAACCTTATTGTTCAACCTTTTTCTCCTTTAGATCCTTAAGCCTAATACAGTCTTAGGATCTGCACATCTTTTTAACCGCACTTCCTCAATCAATCTTTCTTTATAATATGAGGTATATATAGGATGACGATCGGTATTGAATTTGAAATCCATTGATGAGTTTTCATACAAAGCTACTCATCATCCTAAATACGATTTTTAACACTTAGAAGAAATATATTTGATATAAAGGTAATAAATCTTGTTAATATGTATTTTATAATATTTTTGGAGTTTTTTTTTAATAATATTTATTGTGTGAATTCAAAGGAGTTAATTTAGTACAAAAAATTAAAAATTTATCAGTAAATATTCTTGATATTTATTTTTTTAATGATGCTTTTTATTAATATACGCTATGATATGTAGTGAAATTATAGAAACTTACTGAAACATTGGATATATATCAAATTGTAATTTGTACGTTTTGTTTTATTTGAAGAGTTTTCTTCTACTTTTTAGGAGGAGAGAAGATAGAAGATAAAGCGTATGGAATAATAAACAAGATGAAATAAATAGCAAATATATTCCATAGAAATATGATTCTTTTATTGGAGAACCTTTACATCTAAGGTACAAAATGCGAAGTAATACGCGTTCCTTTTGGACTAGATACTCATTCCACGAGAAATAATGGCGTGAGATAGCACGATGGTGTTATTTGTATTAACGATCGCATCAAGTGATTTGTCAACTTTATACGCAAACGCTATCACATCTGATCTCACCAGTACGTACGAGAAATCATCGTATTTACTTCGTTAATCTTTGTTTTATGCAGCGTGACAATGGAACAACATAAATAATAATCAGGGTCCGGATTTTGGGGACTGTCCTCCAATAAAACGAAGGAGAAGCGCGAGGTCATAATATCTCGATTTCCCAATATCCAAACTCTATTGTGTATAATATTTAACAACATAATATACGCTTATCGAAATTGATCCTAAGTGAACGTGTAGTAAGATTCGATTACACAGAGAGCTGATGATAAACTGGCGCTCGATGCATAACACAAGGACGCGAGAGCAATACAATCGCGAATACATAATATATAACATAATTACACTATAATACATAACGGAGAGTGTGCCAGTCAGCCCGACTAGGCTGTTCCAGAATAATCAATACGTAGCGTGTAAAGATTCAAAAAAGTATTCTTATTCTTACTCTAAATCACCAACAAACAGCTCACGGTAATATTTCTATCTTGTATCTAAACTGTGCAATGCTATTACGACCAAGTCGTACATTATAAAAATCACACGCGCTCGCGGGCAAGTTGGTCGCGTCTATATACTTATAATTCGTCGTTGGCCGCTAATCAGGCCGGTGGAATGGAAACTCGTATATTCTCGTCCTTGACATACACCACCCAACCATTTCTTCGGGCCGGACGTCGCGATTGCCGTATGAGCAAAAGATAAGATCGCGTGTTCCGTAGTATGAACGAGCTAATTGATATCGTGCTCGTACCTTCTCCCTTTCGTGAATCACAATAAATATTGATGGAAATTTTCCGTCGAACGGCGCAGAAATAGGTGTTCTTAACACTGTTGATAATATTACAAGACACGATCTTAAACGTTAGGAGATTCGAGTAATCGTTCATCGATGGATAAAATCTCTTTTGCCATTGTATACATTTCTTATTAGATAAATATTCTTTGTTTTATATATGAGTATATTTCCACGTT